>NC_060126.1:330663062-331863062 GCF_021461395.2 Schistocerca americana
GGAGTGTGTGGCAAAATGAGAGGAACACTAAACAAGAAAGAAACCAGCTGATGGAATGAAAAAGTAAAAGCAGCTGTTAAAGACTGGAATATAGTAAAGAAAGATAAGAATGTTGAGAAAGAAAAACCAATCAAAGGGATTACACCATGAGATGCCTAAAAACTAACCAATGTGAACAAAAATATAGAGATAACAAATAATTTGTAAAGAGAATTATAAAGGGTGAGAAAGATAATAGTTGGGAAACATTCACACAACAACTAGAAGATGGCTTTAAAGAAATTAAAAAAAATGATTTATGGAATAAGGAAGAGTGGGAGATTGTGCAAAAACAGAGAAAATGAGAAACTATTTTGTCATATTGCTAAATGAAATCAATTAACCGAACAAACCAAGAGAAGGGGGAAGACCAGTTTCACAGTCAGAAACAGAAAATGCTTTGAAAGCTATGAAGGGGAGAGAGTCACCATAAATAGATGGATTTTTATGAAGATATGATCAAAGGAAGAGGCATACAGTGTCTTCAGTGGCTACACCACACACTAGGAGTAATGAGGAAAGAAAATAAGTATGAAATGACAGGAAGAAATAATTGATCAGGAAGAAAGAATTGATCATGCCAGTGTTCAAAAAATGGAGCAGGGGAGAGTGTACAAACTATAGAGAGATTACTCTGCTATCACTGCCTCAAGATATTAGGAAAGATCATAATGAAAAGACTAAGCATAATGATAAAACATCAGTTTGAAGATGAACAACATGGTTTTTTAGAGGCAACAGAGGAACAACTGACCAAGGTTTTTCCATTAGACAGATAGTGGAAAAGTACTGCGAAAAGGGGAAGATGTGATGACAGTATTTTTAAATACAGAAAAAGCCTTTGACAAAGTCCCAAGAAGCAAAAATGGGAATTCCAAGTTCTCTGATTTGAAAGATCCAGTTGCTGTACAAAAACGGTGAAAAAGTGTACAAGTAGAATATGATATATCAGAATGGTTCTGAACAAAGAGAGGCATACAAGAAGGTACTGCACTTCCCCTCTACTTTTCATTGTGCTCATGGATGTAATTATTAACAAAATTATAGCTTGTAGAATTTTGTGATTTGAACCTATTAGTTTTTGCAGGCAATGTTGCCACCTGGCCGAGACAGAGAATGAGATTCAGAACCAATTAGATTGCTGGCTAAACAACTTTAATGAGTACAAGTTAACTGTGAGTAAGAAGGAAACAGAAACAATGAAATTGAGTAGAACATCTAACCAATGTAACCTCAGACTTTATAGAGAAAGAATTGAATATGCATAAAGCTTCAGTTATCTTGAAAGTAGTGTATCAAACAAGAGGATTGCTAATTTAGGAGTCAAAACCGTGTTGAAAGATCCCATATTCTACTACCAAGTGTGCAACCTAGTGTGGGATCAAGCAGTTCCTGTAAAATCTGGACAGACAATGTTCAAAACATACCTTGTATCAATTATGATATATGGCTTCAAGACTTGGACATTATTGAAAAGAGACAGAAAGAAACTACAAGCACGCAAAACAAAATTTTTATGGATAGCTATGCAAAAGAAAAGATGTGATCAAGTTAGAAATGAGTGCATTATAGATGTCATGCAAGTCACCTGCACAATAGAGGAAAGATTATGCACTGCACAGTTGAAATGGTTTTGGTATGTGCAATGGATGTAGAGACTAGAACTCCTAGACATTATTTGGAAATAACAGTACATGGAATGATATCTGTTAAACATCCTAGAAGAAGATGTCTAAACCAAATAAATGAAGATCTTTGAAAGGAGTAACATTACAAGAGGTAAAAAGAGAAGTTTGTAATGATAAGGCCAGATGGAGGCATATGGTCCACAAAAGTCCAACCTGGCTCACTGGAAGGCTAACCATTGACTATATCAACACTGAAAAATATCTTTAATTAGCCATAGATGTCAAATATCGAGGAGTCTAAATGTGAGGAAAGGAGGTGTCAGACTGAGATTCATTGGAAGAATATGAAGCAGTTGAAATTCACTCACTAAACAGGTCACTTTAAAATTGGTTCCTGAGTGTAGTCCATCACTGAGAACTATTACTCAGTTACATTACCAGAATAAATAGAAAAGCTGTGCAGTGTTTTGTGAATGAGTGTAAGAGTGACAATAATGATCAACAATCTTCTGCTGGATGCTCTACAGCAAAGACAATGTACATCATATGAGAGTGTAGTGAGTTTTCACAGTCTAGGCCATATGGTAGCAAACTATTACCAACCATACTGCATTCTGTACACAATTTTATTTCCACTTAGTACAATACATAGTGCCCATTTGATATGAAAGCACAAAGTGTACTAACTATGGTTCCACAAAAGAGCATATACATTGTCCATCAATGATATTATTGTTCAGAGTCCCCATAGGGCACCCCATGTGGAGTGCAGAGCACCAGTGGAGGTGCTATCACTGTGATGAATGAGTGCCACCACTTTTGTGAGTTCGTAATCCCTGAGGTGTCACAGGAGGCATCATGATTGGCAGAACACCAAGCTGGGAAGTGGCATTTTGTCATCCACTGTTGTCAGCTGTTGCATGGGTGACACCAGTCATTCACATTTCATCAGTTTGGGTGCCAACAACAAAGTGATGTGGAGCTGGTGGAGAGATCTTGCGGGATCTAAGCTGTCTTCAAATAGTTGACAGCCGCTGTTGTCAGTTTGCCATTGACCACAATTCAGAAGGTGTTGTCATTATGGAGCGATGATTTGGTATGGGTCCGTGTAAGGGGGGCTTGTGAGTGCAAGTCAGGCTGTGTCCTCATGCAGCATGACAAATTGTTTTATGGTGAGTGCCTTGTGTATGAAAGTAGATGGTACTGTGTGGGGCTGTGGCAATTGGATGGCAACGCACTGAATTAATTCTGTACCACTTGTAGTAGTTCCGGTAATGGTTGTGGGTAGAATGAAATTTTCACTCTGCAGCAGAGTGTGTGCTGATATGAAACTTCCTGGCAGATTAAAACTGTGTGCCGAACTGAGGTTTAAACTCAGGACCTTTGGCTATCCATGGGTGGCGTGAAAAGGTCTGCCGGTATATGCAGTATCTCTCTGTATAGCAATTTGGCAAGCATTCCTGTAGATCCACTCAAGACATAAGGGTATGCATCTGCTCATTCACCACCATGATACATGAGTGCTGCTTTCATTGTTCTGTGCCACCTCTCGACAAGACCATTACTCTGTGGGTGGTATGCTGTCATATGCCAGTGGTTGATGTCGCTCATACTGCGTAATGCTTCAAACAGCGAGGCCTCAAACTGTTATCTTTGGTCCATCGTTATCATGATGAGGTGGTCCATTTGTGCACAAACGCTGTAGCTGTGGCTTCCATCATCATTTTGGTCATTGTTGTCACCTCAACCCATTGTGTCACATGGTCAACCATGGAGAGGACATATTTTTGTCCTGAAAATTCCAGTAAAGGGCCAGTGAGGTCCAAGTGAATGTCACAAAAGCATCCCCGCAGAACTGTGCAGTAGCTTAGTGATGGCTGGCTCTGCTTTGTTGACAGGCAGTGCATGCACATGTCCATACTTTGCAGTCTCTTTTAACATTTGGCTGCACAAAGTGGTCAGTGACAAGCTTTGTTGTGGGCTGTATTCCTGGATGGGAGAGATTGTGTAATGACCAAAAAAAGGTTTTGCGAAAGGGTGCTGGAACCAATGGCTGTCATTTTCCAAGCAAAGCATCACAGAGGAGAACTGCGTCTGTCTCTGGTAGCTGACATTGTTCAGTATTTTAACTGGTGACTAGGTCAGAAGTGAGTGCCATAATCGATGGATCCAATGTCTGTTCCCGTGCCATTTTGAGATAGTCCACTTTAAGTGATATAGTACTGACCCATGAAAGGTAGTCTACCACAATGTTATCCAGTCCCCACAAGTAGCAGACATCCATAGTAAATTGAGGAATATAGTCCAAGTATCTAAATTGTCTTAGAGTAATTTGTGTTGGCAGATGTCAAATCACATCTGTGACTGGTTTATGGTCTACATAAATCACAACCACTTGCCCATCAATATCATCATTGAAATAGTGGACTGCTTCGTAGATTGCTAAAAGTTCTTGGTCAAATGCAGAATACTGCGTTTGGGCTTTCAAGAGTTTTTTTTGAGAAAAACAAGAGCAGTTGCACTTGCTCTTTGACTATTTGTTGGAGTACTTCCCCTATCGCTGTCTCACTGGCTTTGGTCATGATTGTAAGAGGCACACCTATCACCAGGTGGGCTAAAGCAACTGCTGAAACCAAACTGTTGACTGAATGTGTGAAAGCTAATTGTGTGTCTTCAGTCTGTGCAAGCTGGCAATGTCTGTGGGTGTCTTGTCCTTTACTGTGTCAGTGAGGGGAGCCTTGATGTTTTGCTACATGTGAGATGCTTCTTCAGCAAAAATTTAAGATGCCGAGATACTGCCGGAATTTGTGGAACATTTGTGGTCATGGAAGATTTTGTACGAGTGCCAACTGGTTGTCTGTCAGAAGTATTCCTGAAGCAACAACAGTGTCTCCTAGAAATGTGACCTGTTTCTGGTGAAGCTGTAGTTTGTCCTTGTTGATTTCAACCCCAACTCTGTCTACAGCATCAAAACTTGTCTTAGGGAGTCTGTTAAGTGCTTCATTGTCTTTGAAGAACACTAATATATCATGTGTGTAGCCATAGCTATTGGGGACATTAAAAAGCATACTGTCGATGAAATGCTGCCATGTCTGGATGGTATTTTTGTGTCAATATGGCATTACCAAGAACTTGAACAAACTGAAAGGCTTGATGATGGGAGTTTTTCAAATATCGTATGGGTGCATGGGAATCTGGTAGTATGGATTATTACAATCAGTGATGGAAAACACAGTAGCCCCTGCTAGTTTGTGGGTCTAGTCTTGGATGTTTGGTACTGGGTAGGAATCACACACAGTTTGAGCATTCAATGTACGTGGACTGATCCGTCTTTCTTCAGAACCACTTTTATTTGTGAGGCCCACAGGCTGTCAGATTTTGAATTACACCACATGACATCATAAGATTGACTGCTTCTTTTGCAGCATTGAGTTTCTGAGGATCTAGTCTACACACCTTGTGTCACACCACTGATCCCAGGGTAGTGATAATCCCACGGACTGTTCCGTTCCATATGGCACACGAATACACCGTTCATGGTACACTGGCATCAGCCAAGGAGGTAGGTGAGGCAGAGCAAATTCATATCCATGTCGACTTGTCCGCCCAATTTGGCTGTGGGCATGGTTCTAATATGGCCGATGAGGAGGCTGTGGGTCTCATAGATTGGCAGGTGCACTGCATCAGTTTTAGTGCAGGCCATGGTGAGCTCCTGTATGAGTGTCTGAAGTCATAGTACAGCACTGGTTTTCTTCATTTGCATCCAGGAGCTGTAAGTGGGTTGTATTCAGCTTGTCAAATGCAGCAAAGGTTTGCTACATTAGCTGGCATTGATGTGGGGGATGGACTGGTGGACCATTGGCGGTACATCCCGATGTTGTAATATCAATAGGTGTGATCCTGATGATGGTGTGCATTTTTTGGTGGTACAGTTCAGACCATTGCAAGTCATGAGAAAGTTTGAAATGTTGCAAGAAGTCCACCCCAGATCTGGTTGCATGACAACAGCTACATAGAAGGTCCACATGCATTGTATTCCATCATGTTCTGGTCATGCTGCTGCATACCAGTATGGACATCTCACTAGCAGCCAGGTGATGCAGAGTTCCGAGGTAGATCACACCAAGGCAAGTTGCTGCGATAGTATACTGATGTCAGACTCTGTGTCAATCAGGAAGTGGGTGTTGTCCATGACAGCTGTGACAAAAATGCGTACACCCACTTTCAGGCTGATCCTGGATGAAAGGCAACTTTTGTGGTGTGGCAGCTGAGTGCATCTATTCCTGCCTGTCAGTGGCATTTGGCTGCCAGCACAGAGATCAGCATTTTTGTGCCATATCACTGAATGTTCGATGGTACCAGCATGCAGTTTCGGTGTTATCCAATTCGGCCATGGTAGTTCATCATGGTGGCTGGTCAGTAGTGCTTGTGTGGGTCAGACGTCATGCTGTGGTGGATTGTGGTGAACCAATAGTGTACTGTGGTGTGTTGTTGTGGGGTGGTCCATCTGGGTGGCAGTTATCTCTACATGCTAGGGCATATATTCTGTCAACCAATGTAAGTCTGTCTTCCATCAGCTGCTCAGGGGCCAAAAGATCAACGAGGATCATCGCCAAATGATCTACCAAATTTCAGCAGAGACAGGAATCAGTTGGAGCTTGTGCCAGCGGATTTTGAGTGAGGATTTGCACATGAGACATGTTGCTGCTAAATTTGTTCCGCGCCTTCTCACACAGGAGCAAAAAACCATCCACATGAATGTGTGTCAGGACTTGAAAACAGAGATTGCATGTGATCCAAACTTCTTGAACAAAGTCATTACAGGGGATAAGAGTTGATGTTATGGGTATGACCCAGAAACCAAGCAAGTGTCAAGACTCCCAACTCTCCCAGACCAAAAACAGCAAGGCAAGTGAGGTCAAATGTGAAGACGATGATCATTGTCTTTTTTTATGTTCGTGGAATTGTGCATCAGGAATTTGTACCCCCTGGCCAGACTGTTAACCAGCACTTTTACTTAGATGTTTTAAGGCGTCTGTGAGAGGATGTGAGGAGGAAACACCCAGAACTTTGGTGATCAGGTGACTGGTTTCTGCATCACGACAACGCTCCAGCACACATGGCCTTACAAGTGACCCACTATTTGGCATCTCAGAAGCGGTCTGTCGTTCCCCACGCTCCGTATTCGACGGACCTAGCCCCGTGCAACTTTTTCCTATTTCCACAAATGAAACAAACGCTAAAAGGAGAGTGTTATGATGAAGTGGAGGCGGTAAAAACAGCTTCACAAAGGGCACTGGACAATATCAAACTTTAAGAGTTCCAAACATGCTTCCAACAGTGGGAAAAGAGACTTGATAATTGCATCGCATGTAATGGACAGTATTTTGAAGGTGACTGAAGTAATTTTGTAAAAAGGTTCATCAATAAATTTTTTATGACAACAATCCAGTTTCTTTTGGGTCCCCCCTCATATAGTCTTAACCCAACGCAGGACTAAAGCACACTATTTTCTCTCTCAACTTAAGTTTCCAAACCAATCAAAACTAGCAGCATTCCTTTACATGGCAGATGTGCTAACACTTCCGTCCACACCCCAGAGTCAACTAACGCAGCATAATCATTGACACATTTCAGATAATATTTTAAAACAACATACTTAAATACCTTTGTTTACCATGAGCCTTAATTACTTAACAGGTGAGGCTCTGTTATTGATGCCACTCAAATAAGGTAGCAAGTTAAGGTCTACAATTGTATGTTGCCATTTAATACCCATCGTGACGAGGATAGAAAGAATCCAGCTAATTAATTGCAGGTCACTACTTGGATTCAGTATTTGACGATGTGCTCAAAATCAACAGACAAAGGTGAGAGTCAAGTTTACACTCGCAAGCAGTACACACAGAACATGAGCATAAGGTGAACATTAAATAAACTGCTTCTTGTTCAATCATTTACACACCGACGAAACAAATAATCTTCGCCGAATTACTGCAGGTGCTGGAATCCCCAGTTGCTTGCAAATGATGCAAATAATGGTCAAAACGTCTTACTTTAAGTCCGATAACATCCGTAGGATAGGAGTTTCAATGGCTAACCAGGCCTCATCCCCTTGGATCCACCTGCAACCTAGACAGTAACATTGGTTGCCATCATGGCTTTAACGATGCATCACACCTGACACAAGTCACGCCAAACCATCAACAAACGGGGTGGCCTCCTGTACGTTCCCAGAAATCCACAATCAGAGGTCCTCCTTCCGACTGACGCTCTCCCCCAAATACAGCAGGGAGATGGCCGCAGCAACACCACAGTGCCCTCTGGCTAGGGTAAGTAAAACAGCAGAGTGTGAAGCAGGAATGTCAAAAAGAACACGCTACTGACAAGGAGGAAATGCAGAGAACCAACTGTAACATTTTATCATGGTTCATATAAACCATTTTTTTTTCAGTTAGTATAATACATAGTGACCATTTTATACGAAAGCATGATGCTCCCGAAGAGAACATATATGTTGTCTGTCAGTGATATTATTGTTCAGATTCCCCACAATGGTTTCTGTTAAGATATGAGAGCAAGAGTGTATTCGCGATCTGAGCTGGGGAAGGAGAACAGAGATTATTACTCATATTAGTTTCATGTAAGTGGGAGGGGTGGAGCAAACAAAATATAGTTCCTTACATAATGAAACTCAAATATATTGTGAAACTAATAATTAACCACCAAACATTTAATACACTACTTTATAATAGGTACCTACTGCGTGCATGTATGTAACTGAAACAGAGTAGTTTGGTGGTTTGTAAATCTTATTTTGTGGTCAGGCAAGTAACACTCAGTTACATGTAAGTACTTTCTATACTCCATTTTTAATACAGTTTGTCATTGGTTGGTAAAATGAGAAAGAAAAATACCAGTAATTGAAGTTACAATACTACTGGAAGCTTTCAGAGTCCATAACTATTTCAAATTTTTAGTTGGGAGGGGAGTAATAACCAAAGGAGAAATAGTTATGAGGATTTTTATCAAATGGCTACAGTTTCTACTTATCAGTATCCATTATATTATGTTCTGGCTTTCTTCAAACTGGCACTGAATTGCAGCGTCTGTCTTTGTAGCACAACAGTATGCAAATTTCGTTTGCAAAGATTGTATTTGTCATCTGGAAGGAGGAAGAAGCAGGAGTGTTATATATTACAAGATGAGTTCAAAGAGATATTATTTCCACCAATGTACATCTTGCATGATTATAATGGTGCTGAAATTAAGTGTACCAGCAATTGTTCCCATGCACCCTCTGTGCAGTAGAAAATGATACTCTTATACTATGAACCGTCCACCACAGTAAATATGAAGGCTCACAGAGTTGTGATAGTGATGTAAATAGATTAACAGTATACCCAAAAAAAGTTATGCATTTCTGTCTTGCAGATTAACACTTTTTTCACAGGAAAAGTACTGAAATCCTGGAGAATGAGGATGTTTTAAGTATTTCTGTTTCTGTGGTCACATGCTTACTATAACAAATGGTTAATGCACACCTTTACACACAATGTATCAAGTTTTTGGTTGGAAAAGAAAAGAAAAAAAAAGAACTGTGAGCTACATTCATTTATCTTTTATTTCAGATCTTCCATCTACTTGTCATTACATATTATGCATAAACATTATTCTTCTGTGATTAGGTATAGTGCTACAGAGGTTTTAAAGATGTAAAATGGTCTAGATAACCAGTGACCCACACAAGAATCATTATAAACTAATGGTAATGGACGATCACTGAGAAGACAGAGGAATACAAGAATATACAAGAAAAATTATTACAAAGGCTGTTCTTCTATCTCCTACATATCTCTCATTCAGGGTACAGAAATTTACACTTTCAATTACTACAAAATAATGTATAATTTAGTTATGTTCCCCTCACACAGTCTGTGGAATATCAGTTGCAGAATACTGCATCATGAAAAGACACTGCAGTCTGTTGCAGATACGCTATGCTGTGATGAGTCTCATATGAAGAGTTGATGTTCTTCTTCTCATATCATCAATGGCCATGGCTGAGAATTGTTTTCCTGATTCACATTTCGTGATTATCTAGATTCATTCCAGAAAACAACTCTTACATGTGAAATTTATGATTACTGTAATAATAACTGAAGCAATGAAGATTGTCAGGCATGCGCGTTGAACAGTTTTCTCCCATCGTAGGACATTGAGATTGCGGAGCACACAGAATCCCACCAGCAGACCAGCTATACCACCACCAATATGAGCGAAATACCCAGTCTGAAAATATGTAACATAAAGTGTAAAAAGTGAGTGCAAGAGTTAAACATAAAAACTAGAAAACCACACGCTTTCTCATTTACATATGAACCATGCACATACTAATAACAGAAACTTGACAAGGCTAATCTACATTACTAAATTGCTATTCTGGGCAATGATTACCTGCTCCCAGTTGCAGGTTGCCTATCTAACATGTTCCAGGACCAACAAAAATTTTATTTTCAGTATTTTGTGTAATTATTGACCGAATTTAAAAATTTCAGTTGCTGTCTTAATCTATCCATTAAAGGATATCATGTTATGTCGAAGGTTTAACACAGTGAGACAACTATTACAGCTGGAAAATATGTATAAGCATTGAGGTAGCATAGCTCATGATGCACAAATTAGCAAGACTATATTTATCCAGTATTTGAGAAAAAGAGCACTTAGCATCTTCCAACAAACTTTAAACATAATTTCAAACCTTTCTAAACATGCTTAACATCAAATAATCAATGCATTAACTCATTTGTAAAGTAATCAGAAGTTTTAAATTGTTTTATACATATAAGTTCAATTCTTTTAAGAATCAAGGATTTGCCTGTAGTGAAATAAAACACTCAAAATGCTAGTAGGGTACACTAACACGGTAAACATGGCTACAACTTGTAAGTACTTCTAAATCTGATAGTAATTAAGTGTCAAATAATGATTGCAGGACATCCAAGCTGAGCACTGCAGTATTGTTGTAAACAGTAACTGATATTTTCAAAGCTCTGTTTTTATACCAGGGACTACTTTACAGCGTTTGTGGTTAATTTAGAATTGTTATTATCAGCCTTATTTTCAAAAAAATAATGAAATTATCTTATTTTGGTACTTTAATGTCATCTTCTCAATCAAATGCAACAACAAAGTAGAATTTCAGAATTTGAAGAGTTCCCACAATCGTACACCAGTGGTTGACTTTCCTACTAGGATCACATCTGACTGTCTAACACTGATAGACAATATATTCATAGATTTCAATTTGTACCCGAATTTCACTGTCACTCCAGTCTTTAATGGTCTGTCAGATTGTCATGGACACCTCCTCACTCAGCATGACAATAGAACTCTCAAGAAAACAATCTCCTCCTGGAAAACAATCAGACTTATGAATGAAGAGTCCTTGGAAATTTTTAACTATAAGCTGCAGCATGAAGATTGACATTTAGTACACAGAATAGATAATGTTGATACCCAGTTTAACATATTCATAAATGAATTTGTATCAGTCTTTGAAGAAATTTTTCCTAAACATTTGTTGGGAACAATATTTCCTCATCCTTAAAGCAGCCACGGATCACAAAGGGGATTAGAGAGTCATGGGGATCAAAGAGGGAATATCAATAATTGACAAAATTATTTAATTGGATAGATAAAAAATCTACCCAACAAGTAGTGGCAGAACATACATATAAAAGACTGCTGTAATTGGCAAGCTTTCAGAGGCAGTGGCTCCTTCTTCAGGCAGAAGGATTAAATGGGAAGGAAGAAGGGTGAAGGAAAAGAACTGGAAAGGTCTAGGAAAAGGGGTAGATTTCGGGAAAGTCACCCAGAACAGCAGGTCACCCTGTACGGTAAGTCTCTCCTGACCCACAGTTCTGGGTGTCTTTCCCAAAATATACCCCTTTTCCTAGACCTCTCCAGTCCTTTTCCTTTACTCTTCTTCCTTCCCCTTCAACCTTTCTGCCTGAAGAAGAAGCCACTGGCTCCGAAAGCTTGCCAATAACAACAGTCTTTTATGTGTACATTCTGCTGCCACTTGGTGAGCAGATTTTTTATCTATCCAATTAAATAAAGAGGGAACTTTATATCACAGCTGGAGTGTCCAAGGGCACTGAATTAATTAGCCACTATAAAATTTATTCTATGATCCTAAGAAAGGGATTTGAACATCAAAAGCACTGTATTATGAAAAAGAAATTAATAATTCTAATAATATGAGGGTGGTTTGAAAAGTTCTCAGAATCACCATGAGAGGTCAGTGCTAGCACAACAAGCTGTTCATGAGATATTCATTTGATTGATGTCTGTCAAAATATGTCATGTCAGTGCTATTGGAAAAGAGCTGTGGTGATGATGTGGCGCCGGCCACAGTTCTAGGCACTTCAGTTCGGGACCACGCGACTGGTACGGCCGCAGGTTCGAATCCTGCCTCGGGCATGGATGTATGTGATGTCCTTAGGTTAGTTAGGTTTAATTAGTTTTAACTTCTAGGGGACTGATGACTCAGATGTTAAGTCCCATAGTGCTCAGAGCCATTTGAACCATTTGATGATGCAGCTCTGTTATTCCCACAAAGTGATTTGCGAAGATAGAAACAAAGGACATCCATGACAATTTCCAGAATACACTGGGGGACTCTGCTCCTTCATATTCAACTGTTGCCAAGTGGACAAATGAATTTAAATTTGGTCGGGAGAGCTTAGATGATGATCCATGCAGTGGTCGGCCAAGATGTGTCACTACTCCAGAGATCGTTGCCTAAGTGCACAAAATGGTCGTGGAGGATTGCTGATTGAAAGTGCATGAAATTGCTCACGCTTGTCAGATGTCATCTGAAAGGGTATATCACATTTTATCTGAAGAATTAGAAGTGAAAAAAATATCTGCAAGATGGGTCCTGCGACTCTTGATGCACGCCTGCACACATGTGCTGTTGCCATGGCAAAATTACACGAACTAAGGTATGCATTGTTGCCACATCAACCTTATTCACCTGATATGGTTCTGCCAGACTTCCATCTCTTCTCAAAACTGAAAATTTTTCTTTGTAGACGAAGGCTTCAAATGAAAAATTGATAGCCAGAGTTGGCAACTATTTTGCATACCTGGAGGAAACTCATTTTTGAGATAGGATCAAGGCACTGGAAAATCGATGGACAAAGTGCATTAATCTACAAGGGGGCTACATTGAAAAATAAAAAAAGTTTAAATGATGTAAGTACTTTTTTTGTCTTCCGTTCCAATAACTTTTCAAACCAACCACGTAAAATAAGACTATTTGGCATATTGTTAGCAGGGAGACAGGGAGGAATAAAAAAGACTTGCAGAAATGTTCAAAATCAAACAAGAAGTGAATATTGTACAAAATCATGAAATCATTGCTGGTACCTTCAATAAACACTTTCTGTCAGTGCCTGAACAAATGGCCTGCACGGGTTCTGTACCCAGTAGAATTAGTCAAATGCATGTTAGACCTGTTACAGTATCTGAAATGGAAGGAACAAGTGCTTTTATGGAAAATAAAAGCTCCTGTGGAGTAGACAATAATTCTAGAAAATTGTAAAAACAGTGTTATGCTTCTGTAAGTGATATACTGTGTCACATCCTCAGTGCCTCTTTACAACAAGGAACCATTCCTAAAAGACTTAAATACGCTTTGGTGAAGCCTCTCTTCAAGAAAGGAGAGAAAACTGATGTTACAAATTTCAGGCCAGTATCTCTATTGACTGTTTCTTTCTTTTTTTTTTCTTCAAAGATTCTTAAAAAGCTTATGTATTCTAGAGTTTTAGAACACCTACATAAATTTAATATTCTTAGTAAAAATAAGTTTGGTTTACAAAAAGGTCTGTCAACTGAAAAAGCAATTAATGCTTTTATAGACACTGTGAACCATCAAATACTATTACTGAAGGCAGACCATTTAGGAATAAGTGGTGTAGCAAATAACTGGTTACAGTCATAGCTGAAAGATAGGAAACAAAGTAGTCTTCTATAGATCATGTGGTGGCATGGCTTCATAAGAATGGAGAGCCAGTAATTGTGGAGTGCCACAGGGATCTATTCTTGGTCCTCTACTGTTACTAAGATTTATAAATGGTTTACCTCATTCTACAATGATACGGTGTACTTTTACCATCTTTGCAGATGAGATTAGCATAATGATTAATGGTTGCAAATGCAAAAATTCTCAAGAGTCTATTAATAATATTCTTATAGATTTAATTAAATTGTTTACTGCCAATGGCCTTTCACTAAACTTTAGTAAAACTAATTGCATTCATTTCACCCCAACTACCAAAACTGAAGAAGAAATAACTGTTAAATACGCAACACAGGTAGTAGAATGAGTTGAAGTAACAACGTGTCTGGGTGTTAAGATTGACTGTAAAGTAAATTGATCCCATCATATTTTAGATCCTTACAAGAGGCTCAGCTCATCAGTTTTTGCACTGCGAATTATCTCTGACAGTGAAAACTTAAGCACTAAAAAAGCAGCATGCTGTGGTAACTTCCATTCTTTGATGTCATATGGAATCATTTTCAGGGGATATCAACCTCGAGAAAAGAAAATATTCACTGCTCAGAAGCATGTTGTTCAAGTGATATATGGTGTATACCCTAGATGCAGTTGCAGAAGCCTATTTCAAAGACTGGAAGTTCTTACAACTACTTCTCAATACATACATTCACTTATATGTTTCATTAATAAAAACATTTATTTATACAAATGTAACTGTGAATACCACCAGTACAACACAAGGAGGAAGCATGATTTCCACCTTGAATGTAAAAATTTGAAAGTAGTGCCAAAGGGTGTACAATACTGGGCTATAAAGCTATTTAATGCTCTCCCTTCAGGAATTAAGTGTGAAATAGGCAACAAATTTACATGTAAAGGGCTTCTGAGGCAATTTCTTTTAACTATGTCATTCACAATTCACAATTACGTTTGGAAGGATTTATGAAACACAGT
This sequence comes from Schistocerca americana, assembly GCF_021461395.2. NCBI lineage: Eukaryota > Metazoa > Arthropoda > Insecta > Orthoptera > Acrididae > Schistocerca > Schistocerca americana. The sequence continues at coordinate 330,677,751 of NC_060126.1, forward strand.
AAAAAATCACCTTAAAATCTGAAAGAACGTGTAAGATGTGTTATCATATAAATTAAGCGTTAATATATCTAAAAACAAAGATGTAGTGACTTACCAAATGAAAGTGCTGGCAGGTCGACAGACACACAAACAAACATAAACATACACACAAAATTCAAGCTTTCGCAACAAACTGTTGCCTCATCAGGAAAGAGGGAAGGAGAGGGAAAGACGAAAGGATGTGGGTTTTAAGGGAGAGGGAAAGGAGTCATTCCAATCCCGGGAGCGGAAAGACTTACCTTAGGTGGAAAAAAGGACGGGTATACACTTGCACACACACACAATCCTTTCGTCTTTCCCTCTCCTTCCCTCTTTCCTGATGAGGCAACAGTTTGTTGCGAAAGCTTGAATTTTGTGTGTATGTTTGTGTTTGTTTGTGTGTCTGTTGACCTGCCAGCACTTTCATTTGTTAAGTCACTACATCTTTGTTTTTGGATATATTTTTCCTACGTGGAATGTTTCCCTCTATTATAACCATATCATTAAATTAAGCGTTAAGTTGTACATTCATGTCACATATGCAATTTATATCTGATTTTAAACAATGGAAAATCCAGGATAGAATATAACGATGTTATGAAAAGTATAGTTGCTACTCATCGTGTAGTGGAGACTGAGTGGTAGATAGGCACAACAAAAAGACTGTCGGAAAGTGAGCTTTCTTTGTCATAAATAGACAAATCACACACACACCTACAACTCACACACACATGACCACAGTCTCTGTAGTAGCAGCTGTCCTTTTCATAATATTGTTAGATTTGATTTTCTCAGGTATATGTCTTTTTATATTTAATTTTCTACTTTCTATGCATTGTGATCTGTCAAGTTCTCACTTTCATGATCTTGTATTATGGAACAGTTTAGTAGTTATGTAACTTTCTCAGTGTTGTTCTGTTTGTATTTGATTCTCTGGGCTATATGACCATTTCTCATATAATTTTATATGTTATACATATTTTATTCTAATATTTACTTGTAAAAATAGTGTATAAGTAATTGTTATCAACAATGTAAAAATTTGACACTCTTTACATCCATGTGAGACTGTTACAGTTGGATCCATGGTGTAGGGAACAAATAAAAACTAAAATAACTAAAAATAATAATAAAAATATGAAATTCTCATTATTGTAGTCTTCAGTCCAGAGACTGGTTTGATACAGCTCTCCATGCTACTATATCCTGTGCAAGCTCCTTTTTCTCTCAGTAACTATTGCAACATAAATCCTTCTGAATCTGCTTAGTATATTCATCCTGTGGTCTCCCTCTATGATTTTTACCCACCACGCTTCACTCCAATATTAAATTGGTGATCCCTTGATGCCTCAGAACATGTTCTACCAATTGATCCCTTCTTCTAGTCAAGTTGTGCCACAAATTCCTTTTCTCCTCAGTTCTATTCAGTACTTCCTTATTAGCTACGTGATCTACCCATCTAATCTTCAACATTCTTCTGTAGCACCACATTTTGAAAGTTTCTATTCTCTTCTTGTCTAAACTATTTATTGTCTGTGTTTCACTTCCATACATGGCTACATGCCATACAAATACTTTCAGAGAAGACTTCCTGTCACTTAAATCTATACTCGATGTTAACAGATTTCTCTTCTTCGGAAATACTGTCCTTGCCATTACCAGTCTACATTTTATATCCTGTCCTTCAACCATCATCAGTTATTTTGCTCCCCAAATAGCAAACCCCATCTACTACTATATGTGTGTCATTTCCTAATCTAATTCACTCAGGATCACCTGATTTAATTTGACTACATGCCATTATCCTCGTTTTGCTTTTGCTGATGTTCATCTTATATCCTCCTTTCAGGACACCATCCATTCCATTCAACTGCCTTTCCAGGTCCTTTGGTGTCTCTGACAGAATTACAATATATTGGCAAATCTCAGACTTTTTAATCCACCTCTACGGATTTTAATTCCTACTCCAAATTTTTGTTTGCTTCACTGCTTGCTCAATATACAGATTGAATAACTTTGGGGATAGGCTACAACACTGTCTCACTCCCTTCCCAACCACTACTTCCTTTGCATGCCCATAGACTCTTATCACTGCTGTCTGGTTTCTGTACAAATTGTAAATAGCCTTTCGCTCCCTGCATTTTACTCCTGCCACCTTCAGAATTTGAAAGAGAGTATTTCAGTCAACAATGTCAAAAGTTTTCTTTAAGTCTACAAATGTTAGAAATGTAGGTTTGCCTTTCCTTAATCTACCGCAGTCTCAGGTTCATCATTGCCACACGCGTTCCAACATTTCTACAGAATCCAAACTGATCTACTCCAAGGTTGGCTTCTACCACCAGGTTTTCCATTAATATGTAAAGAATTCATGTTAATATTTTGCAGTCATGACTTATTAAACTTATAGTTTGGTGATTTTCACACCTGTCAATGCCTCCTTTCTTTGGGATTGGAATTGTTATCTTTTCCTTTAAGTCTGAGGGTATTTCACCTGGCTCATACATCTTGCTCACCAGACGGAAGAGTTTTGTCATGGCTGGCTTTCCCAAGGCTATCAGTAGTTCTAATGGGATGTTGTCTACTCTCAGGGTCTTGTTTTGGCTTAAGTCTTTCAGTGCTCTGTCAAATTCTTCACACATTATCATATCTCCCATTTCATCTTCATCTACATCCTCTTCCATTTCCATAATATCATTCTCAAGTACATTGCCCTTGTATAGACTCTCTCTTTACTCCTTCCACCTTTCTGCTTTTCCTTCTTTGCTTAGAACTGATTTTGCATCTGGGCTCTTGATATTCATACAGGTAGCTCTCTTGTCTCCAAAAGTCTTTTTAACTTTCCTGTAGGCAGAATCTATCTTACCCCTAGTGATATATGCCTCTACATTCTTACATTTCTCCTCTAGCCATCCCTGCTTAGCCATTTTACACTTCCTGTTTATCTCATGTTTGAGACGCTTGTATTCCTTTCGCCTACTTCATTTACAGCATTTTTATATTTTCTCCTGTCACCAATTAAATTCAGTAACTCTTCTGTTACCCAAGGATTTCTACCATCCCTCATCTTTTTACTAACTTGATCCTTTGCTGCCTTCACTATTTCATCTCTCAAAGCTACCCATTCTCCTTCTACTATATTTCTTTCCCCCATTCTTGTCAATCATTCCCTAATGCTCTCTCTGTTGCTCTCTACAACCTTTGATTCTTTCAGTTTATCCAGGTCCCATCTCCTTAAATTCCCACCTTTTTGCAGTTTCTTTAGTTTTAACCTACAGTTCATAACCAATAAATTGTGGTCAGAGTGTACATCTGCCCCTGGAAATGCCGTAAATTGAAAACCTGGTTCCTAAATCTCTGTCTTACCATTATACAATCTATTTGAAACCTTCCAGTGTCTTCAGGCCTCTTCCATGTATTCCACCTTCTTTCATGATTCTTAAACCAAGGGTTGGCTATGATTAAGTTATGCTCTGCACAAAATACTACCAAGCAGCTTCCTCTTTCATTTCTTATCCCCATTCCACATTCTCCTTTTACTTTTCCTTCTCTTTCTTTTCCTACTATCGAATTCCAGACCCCATGACTATTAAATTTTTGTTTCCCTTCACAATCTGAATAATTGTACCATAGCACACCCAGAAATTAAAAGATAATTAGCAAGCTTAATTTAAAGTTATTTGCTTACTGTTCTATAAAATACTGCACCAGGCATAATGCAGCCCCAGCATATACACTGTTTTAGAACCGAAGTGAAGAACAACCACAATGATGTATCTATTACAACAACAGAAAAACTTGGTACAAAATATACTGTTCCTCTGAAATGTTTTTTTCAGGTTATGGTCATCAACAAATTTGAGAGTATCATTAATTTATGAAAGTTGCAGACAATATACAATCCTGTTGAAAAAGAAAACTAATGTGACATGACATGGTAGTTATTTACAGTAATTGTAAATCCCAAAAGCCAATTTATTACAAAATAGGTTGTGCACAACACTCACAACTTATCAAAATTCTTGAAACTGTACATTTACAAGTGTCCAAAAATTCTCAAAAATACACCTTTTTTCCACATAAATATATAATGAAATTAGAGATCAGTTGATTTTTAATGACAGTGCTGTGGGCAAAAGTTTCTACAACAGTAGAGTGTTCAATGAGTCATTGCCTTTGCTCTTTGACGAGATGTTACCTTTACTCAAATTATTTACTTTCCATTGCTAAATTTTGTGACTGTATTTGAGGCTGCCAAAAAGTCTGTACATTTTATATTTGTGTCTGGATCCTGGTCATAGTAACTGCTATAGTGGCAGTTAAATTATTTACAGACAATGTCATCTTTTGTGGAAAAATAAACAGTACTAAACGTTTAGCTAATTCAGTAATATTTAATATATATCACATATATGTGTTTCTATTGTAAATTACATGAAATGACAAGCTTCTTATTAAATGAAATTGCAAAAAATCATGAAATTGCAGTTTTATGCTGAGCAGCTATCGCTAAATAATCTGTGTAGACTAGAAAAATACCATTACAGAGGAAAAGTGAAGATATTGCCATAGAACAGTGAGAAATGGTCAACAGTGCGAGGACTGCCTACACCATTTTCATGTTGGGTGCTCTGAAGCAACCAGATTGGATAGATACATGTCTGGTCGCTGGCACTGCAGTAGTTGTTTATTCCTTTTATTTATTATAATACTTATTCCATAGATCCATTTTTGTGTGATAACGCATGGAAGTGAAACAAGTCAAAACATTTAATTCATTGTTATGTTAATATCATTAAAGACCACAAACAAATGTTAGGAATACAATAGAAAATAATTATAAAAACAAAATAAGTAAGGTTTAATTACACTTACAAACATAGGTTAAAAATGGTTCAAATGGCTCTGAGCACTATACGACTTAACTTCTGAGGTCATCAGTCGCCTAGAACTTAGAACTAATTAAACCTAACTAACCTAAGGACATCACACACATCCATGCCCGTGGCAGGATTCGAACCTGCGACCGGAGCGGTCGCTCGGCTCCAGACTGTAGCGCCTAGGACCGCACGGCCACTCCGGCCGGCAAACATAGGTTAAGGACAATAATCAGATATTATCTATATAGTTATTTATAAAGTAAAAATACCATCATCTTGACTTATGGAACACTAATTAATATAATGAAAGCAGCATGAGGCATTGAAGCAGGAATACACAGAATTACATGGGACATAATCTTAGCTGTCTCTGCTAAAGAATTCATCTAGAGAATAGAAACTTTTTTCAAATACAAGCTCCTTTAGCTCACTTTTAAATGGTATTTTTTTACCTTGTGGATTCTTATTATTACTTGGAGGTGTGTTGAAGACTTTTGTGCTTGATTATTTTACACCTTTTTGCACCAGAGACCAATTTTTCTGGTCACAGTGTATGTCACATTTCCTTCTTGTGTTATTATGATGGTATGACTCATTCATTTCACATTGAGAAGGATTGTAAAGCATGACTGTCATAACTGAAAAGAGATATTGTAGGGTAGTGGTTAGTGTCCCTACTAGCTTAAAAAGATTATGAGATAAGGTTCTTGGAGGCATTCCACACAAAATTCTTTTTCTTAGTTGCAAAGACTTTTCTGATAACAGTGAATTACCTGAAAGGATTATTCCATAACACTTAAGCAATGGAAGTAGGCAGATTTTGGGATACTGATGTCTTCAATTTTGGTGATTATCTACATGGCAAATGTTGCTGAGCCTTTACAGGGTTTGGTGGATATGTTGTTCCCAGTTAAGACTGCTGTCTATATGGATGCCTAAGAATTTTGAAAAATGTACCTTATGTAATTGCTGGCTCTCATGTGCAATATTTATCTCCTGTGGGCTTTTGTGCCCAGAATGGAAATGAATGTAATTGTTTTTGCCAAGGTTCATCAATAGAGAATTTGCTGTGAACCAATTCAGAACATCTGCAAGTAATTGGTTGGCATTCAACCCTAGGTCAGTGGATGTTTTACTGTCTATCAAAATACTTGTGTCATCTGCAAACATTGTAAAGTTTCTCACTTTGTTTGAAGATAGAGGTATGTCATTAATACATATGAGAAGTGGCAGGGGACCAATGACAAAACCTTGTGGATCTCCATAAAGTACTGAACCCCATTCGGACTCTACGCCTTCTAGCCGCATGTTGTTACCATCAAACACTATTTTCTATTGTCTGTCCTGTATATAGGATTTTAGACAGTTGCCCATTTGTCCTTGGATCCCATAGTTCCATGTTTTCTCAATAAGTATTCTGTGATCAACACAGTCAAAGAGGCCTCAGATAGGCTGCAAAATATGTTAACAGGCAATGTCTTCCTGTTAAGGCATCTGAAAACATTAATGGTAAATGAAAATATAGCTTTGGTTGTGGAGAGACCTTTCCTCTGAATCCAAATGGGTTTTTACTAATTACTGCAAAGTTCTTAGATGATTGACTGTCCTATCATGTATTAGTTTTTTGAGGACTTTAGTAAAAAATACAGTCTAAAAAGAGATATGATGATAGTTTGTAACATCTGAAGCATTGTCTTTTTTGTTGAGGGACTTTACAATAGCATACTTTATTTTGTCAGAGAAGATACCTTGTTTGAGAGGGGTACCAAACATATGAGCTAGGACTTTACTGAACTGATTGCAGCAGGCTTTTAGCAGTTTTCAGAAAATATTGTTGAAGCCAGTTGGATTTTTTACTTCTTAAAGAAATTGTGGGTTTTCTTACCTCCTGTACTGTTATAGGGGGTATACATATCTGCTCTAAAGAATTTGGAAAATGATCTTTCAGTGTTTTTGGCCTTTTCTAAGGAGCCATTGTGTCCTGTTTTCTCAGCAACACTTAACAAAAGCTTATTGAAAATTTTTGTCACATTCTCTTGCTTTTGTACCTATCTTCATTGCTGTGAACAGTGTTTTGGATTGTACTGGGGCAATTTGCTCCAGTCTCACTCCTTATCACTTCCCATACAGTTTTGATTTTGTTACTAGGTTCATTAATTTTGAACCGTATACACAAACTCCCTGACTTCTGGGTGACTTTACTTAGTGTTTTACAATATTTTTGTAGTGATTTAACTGGGTAGAGTTCTCTAAATTTGTTTCCTTTTGCATGGAATCTTAATATCAGTGGCTATCCAGGTCTCTTGGTGAGTTTCTTGGTGTGGGCCTTGTATATTCTTTTTGGGAAGATGCTTTTGAATATTAGCACCATTTCATTACTGAAAAGATTGTAGTTGGAATTGGCAATATCTACATTACACACAGATCTCCAATCTATGTCTTGGAGATGTAATTTAAAAGTCTGGATAGTTTCTTCATTAATTACCCTAGCTATTTTTCAGTGGGGCACTTTCATTCTCATAAATACTTGCACTGTTAGTAGTGAATCTTTGTCCATCATGGCCAGAGAGACCATTCAGGACTTGCCTTGTAGTTGTATGGAAAATAACTACAGGAGCAAGATTATATGTGGACATCTAATTTCCGAGGTCAGATCCATCTCTGGAATTTGTTAGAAAGCTTACATTGAAGCCCCCAAGCACTATCATATCTCTTCTGTGTCTGAATATGTATATAGGAGAGCATCTAAGTGTTTCAAAAAGAGACTAAAGTTCCCTGAAGGTTCTTTGCATACTGTTACTAATGACATATGAGAATTTTTTATGCCTACCACCCCAGAATTATGGAGAAAGAGCAGCTTACCTTAAAACTCATGCTGACCTGGCAGCAACAACAGCAGAATTAGAATAGTTGAGAGATGCAATTGGCTGCAGTCAAATTGGGGCTAGCATAGATGACAGGACTGTGATCAAAACTGCCACTTCAGGCAAGAGATTTGAGATATGCTGCAAATCTGCAAAACTTTAGGCTTCTCCAACAGCTACACTGCTCTGGAGACGGTGGTCAAAAATCTGCAGGCTATCTGTCAGGGTTCAGGAACACACTGACAAGATAGGGAAAACTGTGCAAGCGATAGTTAGTAGTGGTCAGATGGTAAAATGGACTCAGAAGATCTTTCTGCTAGGGGGTAATCTGGGAAGGGGAATGTCTGAACTAGTACAGAACTCCCTGGGTTGTGAATATCAGGTAATAAATATTTTTATAACAACTGTTGGGCTCAGAAATGTCACCTGTGACTTATACCATCTAGGGAAAGATCTTGGGGGTGCTGGGAAAATTTTGGACTGTAACCTTAATCATTCAATTGAGGACATCAGTGGACACACCACTGAGAATGATGTTCATACAAATGTGAAGACTGTTTCACAATTTAAGTGATACAAGGAAACCTAAATGATGCATTCCATTGAAAGCGTAAATGTGGAGCTGCATGAGACACACAACATAGTAAGGTGATCAATAGCATGTGGGTGTGACAGATGTATTGCCCTTACATGACTGCAACACTTATGTTATGGTCTTCATCAGACTGTTTCTGCTAAGAAGTTATGGGCAAACATATTTTTTCCCAAAGCATTCTGTTTAATTAAAACACTTTCAGTCCAATCCCAGGTGACTTCCAATATTTTCACTAAGCTTGTCTTACGATAAATATTCCCAAAAAACAGAGCTGTTGAATAGCTATAGACCACTTGCAACCATCAGAGAAGAAACAAAAAAATCATCTTACACAACAAAAGGGGAGGTATGGCAACAATCTTGATACATTTGTACTTTTCCATAAAAGACTTTTTCAAAAAGAAAAATAACAGAATATTATCTGGAAGTCACAGAAATTGAACAGATGCACATAGATGGACACAAATTAATATCACATTGATGTAATATGAGAAAACAAAAAGTGGGAAAAAGTCTCAAGCCTTACAAATAAGTGAATATTGCACTGAACAGGTGTTGTACTTCAGTAATACACTGAGTAACATATGAGACAGCGGTTTTGACATTCTATATATCTCATCAGGAAATGTTTTTATTTCATTAAACGATTAGAAGGTGTAGTAACAACACATTGTAGAAATAACTGGAAAGTGATTGTAAGTGACCGTTTCAATACAGATTGCATCTTCGGTAGTTCTGATCAATCGCTCTTAGAGTTATTGATATCCAACTTCAGTGTGACCCTCATAATAACATTCCCAACAAGAACTAAAGTACAGAGGGCAACAGTGATTGAAAACTTACTACTATATCCCCAACTGTCTTTCATGAAACAGATGTGAGACTCCCTTATTAATTAGTTTATCTGGCCATAATGATCAAATGGCAGCAATGAAGCATTTCAATAAACCAGGTTTAAAAAAGAAAGGAAATGTTAAATTTTACAGTTTAGTAAAACACTGACTCAGTTACACTGTTCAGAAGGAATTTGTTGTTGTTGTGGTTTTCAGTTTGGAGACTGGTTTGATGCAGCTTTCCATGCAATTCTATCCTGTGTGAGCCTGTTCATCTCTGAGTAAACTTCTGTAACCCACATCTTTCTGAATCTGCTTGCTGTATTCATCTCTTGGTCTCCCTTTATGATTTTTACCCTGCATACTTCCCTCCAATACTATATTAGTGATTCCTTCATGTCTCAAAATGTGTCCTATCAACTGATCCTTTCTTTTGGTGAAGTTTACCACAAATTTCTTGTCTCCTTAATTATCTTCAGTACCTCATCATTAGTTACATGATCAGTCCATCTAATCATTCTGTAGCACCACATTTCAAAAGCTTCTATTCTATTTTTGCCTAAACTGTTTATCATCCATGTTTCACTTCCTTACATGGCAACACTCCATACAAAAACCTTCAGAAAAGATTTCCTGACACTCAAATATATATTCAGTGTTAACAAGTTTCTCCTCTTCAGAAATGCTTTTCTTGCCATTGCCAATCTACATTTTATATCCTCTCTACTTTGGCCATCATCAGTTATTTTGCTGCCAAAATAGCAAAACTCACCTAGTCCTTTAAGTGTCTTGTTTCCTAATATAACTTCCTTAGCATCCATTGAATTAATTTGACTACATTCCATTATTCTTGTTTAGCTTTGCTTGATGTTCACCTTATATTTTTGTTTAAGACACTGTCCATTCCATTCAACTGCTCTTCCAAGTCCTTTTCTGTCTCTGACAGAATTACAATGTCATCCATGAACCTCAAAGTTTTTATTTCTTGTCCCTGAACTTTAATTGCAAATCCAAATTTTTCTTTGGTTTCTTTTACCACTTGTTCAGTGTACAGATTGAATAACATTGGCACTAAGCTACAACCCTGTCTCACTCCCTTCTCGACCACTGCTTCCCTTTCATACCTCCTGACTATCACAACTGCCATCTTGTTTCTGTTGTTGTTGTTGTTGTTGTTGTTGTTGTTCTGGTCTTCAGTCCTGAGACTGGTTTGATGCAGCTCTCCATGCTACTCTATCCTGTGCAAGCTTCTTCATCTCCCAGTACCTACTGCAGCCTACATTCTTCTGAATCTGCTTAGTGTATTCATCTCTTGGTCTCCCTCTATGATTTTTACCCTCCACGCTGCCCTCCAGTACTCAATTGGTGATCCCTCAATGCCTCAGAACATGTCCTACCAACCAATCCCTTCTTCTAGTCAAGTTGTGCCACAAACTCCTTTCCTCCACAATTCTGTTCAATTCCTCCTAATTAGTTATGTGATCTACCCATCTAATCTTCAGCATTCATCTGTAGCACCACATTTCGAAAGCTCCTATTCTCTTCTTGTCTAAACCATTTATCGTCCATGTTTCACTTCCATACATGGCTATACTCCATACAAATACTTTCAGAAATGACTTCCTGACACTTAAATCTATACTTGATGTTAACAAATTTCTCTTCTTCATAAACGCTTTCCTTGCCATTGCCAGTATCCATTTTATATCCTCTCTACTTCAACCATTATCAGTTATTTTGCTCCCCAAATAGCAAATCTCCTTTACTACTTTAAGTGTCTCATTTCCTAATCTAATTCCCTCAGCATCACCCGGTTTAATTTCACTACATTCCATTATCCTCGTTTTGCTTTTGTTGATGTTCATGTTATACCCTCCTTTCAAGACACTGTCCATTAAATTCAACTGCTTTTCCAAGTCTTTTGCTGTCTCTGACAGAATTACAATGTCACCGGTGAACCTCAAAGTTTTTATTTCTTCTCCATGGATTTTAATGCCTACTCCAAACTTTTCTTTTGTTACCTTTACTGTTTGCTCAATACACAGATTTAATAGCATTGGGGAAAGGCTACAACCCTGTCTCACTCCCTTCCCAACCACTGCTTCCCTTTCATGTCCCTCGACTCTTATAACTGCCAACTAGTATCTGTACAAATTGTAAATAGCCTTTCGCTCCCTATGTTTTACCCCTGCCACCTTCAGAATTTGAAAGAGAGTATTCCAGTCAACATTGTCAAAAGCTTTCTCTAAGTATACAAATGCTAGATACGTAGGTTTGCCTTTCCTTAATCTTTCTTCTAAGATAAGTCATAGGGTCAGTATTGCCTCATTTGTTCCAACATTTCTACGGAATCCAAACTGATCTTCCCCGAGGTCGGCTTCTACCAGTTTTTCCATTCGTCTGTAAAGAATTCATGTTAGTATTTTGCAGCTGTGACTTATTAAACTGATTGTTCGGTAATTTTCACGTCTGTCAACATCTGCTTTCTTTGGTATTGGAATTATTATATTCTTCTTGAAGTCTGAGAGAATTTTGCCTGTCTCATTCATCTTGCTCACCAGATTGCAGAGTTTGGCCAGGACTGGTTCTTCCAAGGCTGTCAGTAGTTCTAATGGAATTTTGTCTACTCCCGAGGCCTTGTTTCAACTTAGGTCTTTCAGTGCTCTGTCAGACTCTTCACACAGTATCATATCTCCCATTTCATCTTCATCTACATCCTCTTCCACTTCCATAATATTGTCCTCAAGAACATTGCCCCTATATAGACCCTCTATATACACCTTCCAACCTTCTGCTTTCCCTTCTTTGCTTAGAACTGGGTTTCCATCTGAGCTCTTGATATTCATGCAAGTGGTTCTCTTTTCTCCAAAGGTCTCTTTAATTTTCCTGTTGGCAGTATCTATCTTACCCCTCGTGAGATAAACCTCTACATCCTTACATTTGTCCTCTAGCCATCCCTGCTTAGCCATTTTGCACTTCATGTCGATCTCATTTTTGAGACATTTGAATTCCTTTTTGCCTGCTTCATTTACTGCATTTTTGTATGTTCTGCTTTCATCAATTATATTCAGTATCTCTTCTGTTACCCAAGGATTTCTACTAGCTCTCATCTTTTTACCTACTTGATCCTCTGCTGCCTTCACTACTTCATCCCTCAAAGCTACCCATTCTTCTTCTACTGTATTTCTTTTCCCCATTCCTGTCAATTGTTCCCTTATGCTCTCCCTGAAACTCTGTACAACCTCTGGTTCTTTCAGTTTATCCAGGTCCCATCTCCTTAAATTCCCACTTTTTCTCAGTTTCTTCAGTTTTAATCTACAGTTCATAACCAATAGATTGTGGTCAGAGGACACATCTGCCCCTGGAAATGTCTTACAATTTAAAACCTGGTTCCTAAATCTCTGTCTTACCATTACATAATCTATCTGAAACCTTCTAGTATCTCCAGGGTTCTTCCATGTATACAACCTTCTTTCATGATTCTTGAACTAAGTGTTAGCTATGATTAAGTTATGTTCTGTGCAAAATTCTACCAGGCAGCTTCCTCTTTCATTTCTTAGCCCTAATCCGTATTCACCTACTACGTTTCCTTCTCTTCCTTTTCCTACTGTTGAATTCCAGTCACCCATGACTATTAAATTTTTGTCTCCCTTCACTACCTGAATAATTTATTTTATCTCATCATACATTTCATCAATTTCTTCACCATCTGCAGAGCCAGTTGGCATATAAACTTGTACTACTGCAGTAGGCATGGGCTTCATGTCTATCTTGGCCACAATAATGCATTCACTATGCTGTTTGTAGTAGCTTACCCACACTCCTATTTTTTTATTCATTATTAAACCTACTCGTGCGTTACTCCTATTTGATTTTCTATTTTTAACCCTATATCCACCTGACCAAAAGTCTTTTTCCTCCTGCCACCGAACTTCACCAATTCCCACTATATCTAACTTTAACCTATCCATTTCCCTTTTTAAATTTTCTAACCTACCTGCCCGATTAAGGGATCTGACATTCCACGCTACGATCCATAGAACACCAGTTTTCTTTCTCCTGAAAACGACGTCCTCTTGAGTAGTCCCCGCCTGGAGATCCAAATGGGGGACTATTTTACCTCCAGAATATTTTACCCAAGAGGATGCCATCATCATTTAATCATACAGTAAAGCTCCATGCCCTCGGGAAAAATTAAATTTGAGTTGACACACAGGCAAATCAATTGTGAAGCCAAGTTTAATATGAGTCAACCTATTTTATGGGCTTTACAACTCAAATTCCGCATGAAAATATCCTTCTTGGACAGTGAAGCTAAAGGAAATAATATATCCATTCAGGAAACGGGGAAACATAAAGTATATAATTACACAGCATGCAGAGACCGCTTTGAATCACGTTGTGTGATTTACATGACCAAAATATGAGAAATAAACATAAATTTTATGTACACTTCGCTTCCTTGTGTAGGAATCAGAAAGGAGATCTACATTCTTGTCATCAGTGTAATGAGTGCTTTGATACAACTCTCCACAGCAGTCTGACTTAAGCAAGTCTTTTCATGTTTGCTTAACTACTGCATCCCATGTCTATTACAGTCTGCTTACTATATTCAGTCCTTGGTATCCCTTGACAATTTTTATCTTCCTCAGTTCCCTCCATTACAAAATTAAAAATTCCTTGAATCCCCATGATGTGTGCCATGCTAACCTTTCCCTTCTTTTAGTCAAGTGGTGCCATAAAGTTGTTTTCTCTCCAATTGCATTCAGTACCTCTTGATTAGTTACTTCATCTACCACTCCAATCATCAGCATTCTTCTGTAGCTGTTTGTTTCAAAAGCTTCTGTACTATTTATTATCCATGTTTCTCTTCCTTATAAGGCTACATATCCTCTCAGAAAAGTACTTCACAATCATGTTTTATTAATCTAACTATTTGGTAATAAATCTGGTAGAATCTGCCTTCTTCGGTAGTGGGACTGAGATATTATTCATGAAGTATGAGGGTATTTGGCCTGCTAGTGGATTCCTTCTCATCCTGGTCTGAGTGGCCTGGCCTTCATTCTTAACCTTTCCCAACCTATCCCTCTCTGTTCCATGAGGAAGCCTTTTGAAGCTGAATACTGGTTACCAATTCTATCTCATAAAACCATAAAACCTAGATTTCTATTATCTCATCCAACAGTTTCTGCTGGGCTTTGCCTTTCTGTCTAATTATTCCTCTGTTTCTTCACCACTTTATCTCTCAAAGCAACTCATTCCTCTTCTACTGCATTATTTCCCATATTTCAATTAGTCACTTACTCACTCTATATTTGAAGCTCTGAACAATCTCTAATTGTTTCTTTGAAGCTCTGAACAATCTCTGCTTGTTTCAGCTTATCCAGGTTCTGTCTCCTTAATTTCTGATCTTTTTGCAGTTTCTTCAACTTCAGTCTGTATTTCATAACAAATAAATTATTATCAAAGTTGACATCAGCTTCTGGATATCTCTTACATTTTAAAACCTGATTCGTGGATCTCTGTCTTACCACACTACAATCTATGTTAAGCTTTCTGTCATCTTCAGGTTTCTTCCTTATATACAACCATAAACAGTGTCTTTGCAAAAGGTTATATTGTGCTATGTGTAAAATTCTATGAGATAACATCCCCTTTCATTCCTATGCCCCAGTCCACATTCTCCTAACATGCCTAGTATCAATGTGTTAGCTGCTAAACATCTAATTTGTTTAATGTCTCCAACAAAGATATACAGCATTTGGATTTTCACCATTATGAAAAAAAGTGCAATGTAAACATCACTGTCACCAGATGTTTATAGGAAGATGTTTGCATTATTGCTCTTTTTTTTTTTTTTTTTTTTTTTTTTTTTTTTTTTTTTTTTTTTTTTTAACATGTTACCTGATTCTTGTGACTTTTTTGCATCATATATCCAAAACCAAAACCAGATAGTGTTGTTTTTTCCAATATTCTTCTGACTGGTTTGATGTGGCCTGCTACAAATTCCTCTCCTGTGCCAAATTCTTCCTCTCAGAGTAGCACTTGCAACTTACATCCTCAGTTATTTTATGAGAAGGAAAGTTTCTGCTCACCATATATCAGAGCTGCTGCGTTACAGATAGGCACAACAAAAAGACTTACATAATTAAAGCTTTTGGCCATTTGCCTTCATCAACAATAGACACACACATGCACACGCACACACACTCACGTAAATGCAACTCACACACATGATTGCAGCCTCAGGCAACTGAAACCACACTGCGAGCAACACCAGTGCATGTTGGGAGTGGTGACTGGGTAGGGGTAAGGAGGAGGCTGGGCTGGGGAGGAGGAGGAGGGATGTATGGTGGGGTGGTGGACAGTGAAGTGCTGCAGGTTAGACAGAGGTTATGGGAGAGATGGGGAGAGGGGGGGGGGGGAGTAGCGGAAAATGAGAGAAATAAAAAAACTGGGTGTGGTGGTGGAAAAAAGACTGGGTGTGGTGGTGGAATTATGGCTTTGTAGTGCTGGAATGGGAACAGGGAAGGGGCTGGATGGATGAATACAGTGACTAATGAAGGTTGAGCCCAGGAAGGTTATGGGAACATAGGACGTATTCCAGGGAAAGTTCCCACCTGCGCAGTTCAGAAAAGCTCTGTTAGTGGGAAGGATCCACATGGCACAGGCTGTGAAGCAGTTATTAAAATGAAGGATATCATGTTTGGCAGCTTGTTCAGTAACAGGGTGGTCAACTTATTTCTTGGCCACAGTTTGTTGGTGGCGATTCATGTGGACAGACAGCTTGTTGGTTGTCATGCCTACGTAGAATGCAGCACAGTGGTTGCAGCTTTGCTTGTAGACCACATGACCAGTTTCACAGGTAGTCCTGCCTTTGATGGGATAGTTGATGTTAGTGGCTGGACTGTAGTAGGTGGTGGTGGGAGGATGTATGGGGCAGGTGTTGCATCTTGGTCTATTACAGGGGTATGAGCCATGAGGTAAGGGATTGGGAGCAGGCGTTGTGTAACGATGGGGGGACGAGCATATTGTATAGGTTTGGTGGATGGCAGAATACCACTGTGGGAGGGGTGGGAAGTATAGGGGCAGGACATTTCTCATTTTAGGGCAGAATGAGAGGTAATCGAAACCCTTGTGGAGAATGGAATTCAGTCGCTCCAGTCCTTGGTGGTACTGAGCTATGAGGGGAATGCTCGTCTTGTCGTCGGACGGTGGGACATTGGGAGGTGGTGTGAGACAGGAAAGATAAGGCACAGGAGATTCATTTTTGTACAAGGATGGGAGGATAATTACAGTAAGTGAAGGCTTCAGTGAGACCCTCAGTATATTTTGAGAGGGGACTGCTCATCACTGCAGATGTGATGATCATGGGGGGCTGGGCTGTTTGGAAGGGACTTCTTGGTATGGAATGGGTGGCAGCTGTCAAAGTGGAGGTATTGTTGGTGGTTAGTAGGTTTGATGTGGACGGAGGTACTGATGTAGCCATCTTCAAGGTGGAGGTCAACATCTAGGAAGGTGGCTTGTTGGGTTGAGTAGGACCAAGTGAAGCAAATGGGGAGGAGAAGCTTCTGGAGGAATTTGGATAGGGTGTCCTCACCTGTGATCCAGACAGCAAAGATGTCATCAAGGAATCTGAACCAGGTGAGAGGTTTAGGGTTCTGGGTTTTTAGGAAGGATTCCTCTCGATGGCACATGAATAGGTTGGCATAGGATGGTGCCATGTGGATGCCCATAGCCATACCCCAGATTTGTTTGTAGGTAATGCCTTCAAAGGAGAAGTAATTGTGGATGAGGCTATAGTTGATCATGGTGACTAGGAAGGAGGTTGTTGGTTAGAAATCCGTCGGGCTTTGGGAAAGGTAGTGTTCAATAGCAGTAAGGCCATGGGCATTAGGAATGTTAGTGTACAGAGAGGTGGCATGAGTAGTGATGACAAAGGCACCATGTGGTAAAGGGTCAGGAACGGTGGAGAGTCGGTGGAGGATATGGTTGGTGTAGGAGGATAGGTTCCGGGTAATAGGTTGAAGGTGTTGGTCTACAAGATCAGAGATGCTTTCAGTGGGGGCACAGTACCCAGCCACAATGGGCAACCTGGGTGGTTATGTTTATGGGCCTTAGGAAGTTGCCTGAGAGTGCGGTCATGTGTGTGTGTGTGTGTGTGTGTGTGTGTGTGTGTGTGTGTGTGTGTGTGTGTGTGCATTCGCGTATGTGTATCTCTCTCTCTCTCTCTCTCTCTCTCTCTCTCTCTCTCTCTCTCTCTTTTTTTTTTTTCGAAGGCCAATGGCCCTAAGCTTTAATTGTGAAAGTCTTTTTGTTGTGCCTACCTGCAACTGAGCATCTCCTCTATATGGTGGGCAGCAACTTTCCTTCTCATAATATTGTTACATTAGATCCTGGCTTTTTCATTGTTTGATTCCCAATTATTTGTTGGATGTAATCCAATCTCTGTCTTCATTTATTGTTTTTGCCCTCTACAGCTACCTCTAGTACCATGGAAGTCTTAACAGATATCCTAACATCCTGTCCCTTCTCCTCATCGGTGTTTTCCATATATTCCTTTCCTCTCTGATTCTGTGCAGAACCTCCTAATTCCTTACTTTATCATTCCACCTAATTCTCAATATTTGTCTGTAGCACCACATCTCAAATGCTTCAGTTATCTTCTGTTTCAGTTTTCTCACAATCCACGTTTCACTACATACAATGCTGTGCCCAAATATACATTCTCAGAAATTTCTTCCTCAAATTAAGGCCTATGTTCAATACTAGTAGACTTCTCTTGGACAGGAATGCCCCTTTTGCCAGTACTAGTCTTCTTTTTATGTCCTCCTTCCTCCATCTGTCATTGGTTATTTTGCTGCCTAGGTAGTAGAATTCCTTAGTGTCATCTGCTTTGTCTGCTTTGTGACAATCAGTCCTGATGTTAAGTTTCTCACTGTTCTCATTTTTGCTACTTCTCATTACTTTCATCTTTCATTGATTTACTCGCAGTCCATATTCTGTACTCATTAGATTGTTCATTCCATTTAGCAGATCATGCAATTCTTCTTCACTTTCATACAGGATAGCGATGTCATCAGTGAATCGTATCACTGATACCCTTTCACCTTGAATTTTAATTCAACTCCTGAACCTTTCTATTATTTTCATCATTGCTTCTTTGATATACAGATTGAACAGTAAGAGCAAAAACCTACATACCTGTCTTACACCCTTTTTAATATGAGCACTTCATTCTTTGTCATCCACTCTTATTATTCCCTCTAGGTTCTTGTACATATCATATATTATCCATCTCTCCCTATAACTTGACCCTATTTTTCTCAGAATGTCGACCATCTTGCACCATTTTACATTGTTGAACACTTTGTCCAGGTCAACAAATCCTACGAATGTGTATTGATTTTTCTTTACTTGTGCCTCCATTATAAAAGGCAATGTTAGAATTGCCTCTCTGGTACCTTTACCTTTTCTAAAGCCAACTGATTGTCTTCTAACACATCCTCAATTTTCTTTTCCATTCTTCTGTCATTTAGAAATTTGTGAAATGTTGATATGCAAACACAATATGCACTGCATCTGTGCTGTGTGAAATTGCTGCTTTCCACTGTTCATGCAGTGATACACATGCAAAATTCCTTTACATTGACAGGCTTTTTTGTTCCAGGGTAATAAATTTGTAATACAGAAAATTAGCAAAAACTAATATTGGGTAATGTGGAAAGAAGCAGGTTCATTCAGTGTACATACCTTGTCATCTCCAGCATTGTAATACCTATAGTACACTGCCACAGTGAAATCATATAAAATTATTATTGTTAGTATCATTACTTGGTAAGTATTGTACTTCATCTCACTCCAGTTCTGGAAGAAAAAAATAAAAAATGATTTATTAGTCAAAATGAAACTTAAAACTAAGAAACAATGTATGGAAACTTAAGCAGAAGAAATGTCTGTTAAACCATAAAAAATTTAAACAGAAGAATAAATAAAACTGAAATTGAAACAAAATAAAATAATATTTTTTCAAGGATGTAAGTATGAGAATTAATATATTAAAATACTGTTCCAGAACATCCTCTGAAGAGCCATTTAAGCCTCAGATATGAGTATAAAATATTGTCAAATATTGCAGTTTGATACAAATTATGTTGTTATAATTACTATGTGGATTAACAAGGATGTTCTGGCTAGAAATCAAATAGAAAGCTCATGACCACATAAAATTAAAGTATTCTTAATATCCACACTCTGTAATTAGTAGGAATATTTTTGTTAACATTGAAGCCACTAATTAGCTGAATTCTTTAATGACTACCACTAGTACTTGTGTTTTCCTCACATTCTGTTTGCATTGTACACATTATTTGATGAAAGTTTGCAGTACATTAGGCCAGCAATGTAAAATACTTGCAACATTGTTTGTAATTAAAGAGACATTATGCCATCCTTTGTTATAAATGTAAACATACTGATTTTCAGCCCTAGCAATCATTTTGAACTATATGGCTACCATTAAATGAAAACAAATTAAATTTGTAACTCCAATGTATGTTAGGAAAATGACACACAAATATTTTGTTAATAAATTAATCAAATGTAATTTGCATTGTTAATTTCTGTATATTATCTTGTTTCACATTTTTAAATTGTTTATTTCACAAACTACCTATACATACTCACCAGGAAATAATTTACCTAAATTACTCTGTCCACAGTTTATGTCTGTGTATTAATTTTATATTGTAATTTTGTAAATTTGCATCTTAAACAATACTACTGATTGTTACTGAAAGTATAAATAGATGTGCAACAGCACTGTCATTATGCAGATTGTTGTCAGTTTTCAGAGAGTCAAAATGTAGCCAGTTTGTAATGCCAATTGTTCATTACCGGACACCACCAACAGAGTAATAAAAGAATTCATTGCAACTCCTGAACTTTCATTGATGATTTTCATGATGTGGCAAGATTACTGCAGTTCCTTACAGAAACATTTTATGGACCACAGGAAATCAACAGCAAAGCAGATAGGAAGATCTAAAAGTTGAGTATCAAATTCTACTACCAAGTTTACATCACCCAAGAACTTAACTGACATTTTCATTGTTATTAATTTCAGCTTAAATTTTTAGTACAAACAGTGGAGGAAATTTTTTTATTATTCATGTTTGGTGCGACTAATCAATGAGATTTCAAAGTGAACATTACTGTTTAGTAGTTTTAAATAATCACATTTACTCACATTCACAGCAGTGATGTTACAATATACAAAGATGAAAGCAGGAAAAACTAATTCTATTAAGTTTTGAATAACATGACTTAGTTGATAAAGAACTCACTGTGATGTATCGGAGCTCAAAAAGTTCAGAGTAGATATTACATATGAGATCTGAAGTATGGAGCAAGTAGCCCTACATGTCATACTATCAGTTACACATTGCAACTAACAATGCCTGACAACTCACAGAATTCTCTATTGGGCCATCTTATCATTTACTATTGACAGCCCTCCTCAGGCTTTTAAGTTGTCCACCATACAGTGTTACAATATTTGTTCTTTAACATTATATGTGATTATTTTTGTGCAACACCAATACAGTGTAAGTTCCAACTTACAGCAGTAATTGTGAGGAGTTTAGACAATGGAGAGCCTACAGATGCTGAGCTACTAAAACTTCTTCAGAAGCATTTGCAAGCATAGCAACAGCACCTGGTTTAGCAACAAAAGCAGTTCCAAATGGTGTTCCTGCATTTGATGAGAACACAGAAAAGTGAGAGATGGGCAAGATAAACTTAGAAAGACATCAGCATCATTTATCAGAATTTAAGAAAACCTCACTGTAAGCTAAAACTTTTGTCACCTGTTAGTGGTTTATCATTTTCTGCAATCTGTATTCTTCAGCTAAATATTATAATCTTGGAGTTGGAATTTATATGGCTCACAAACTTCATTCGAGGTCTGTTAAGCTTGGTTAGCAGATTTAAAAATGCCGAGCCACCACAACCAATTTGAGTGCTTAAGTCCTTAGTGACAAGATACCTTAATCCATGGTTTTATGATTATCTTGCCTCTGACAGTGAAATTCACTTAGCAGACCTAATATTACCAGGTCCTAGCTTGGAAAAAGAATTAGTCATATTCTAGAAATGTAATATATCATTGGTTGCAGAAAACAATCTGCAAGGACGAATGCAAGTTGCTATCCTGAATCCATCTCAGCAGTTTTATGCTCAGTGCCCAGCTGCTGTTGGGCTAAGCAAAGCACTAGTCCCTCAGTATTTTTTTACAACATTGTAAACCCCCAATTCCTTGCAGTTGCGACTTCTAAATTTCTTCAGTTTAACTTCTAATTTTGCCAGGCTGTCCCATGGCATATTTAACATCTCTACAAGTCTTCTGAGCATGGGTCTGGTTAACTTGTTTGTCAAACACTTCCATCTCGCCTAGGCTGTTTATAGATACATTGTTGGCAGAACCGACCTCACAAGAGGTGAGTATGGTAATATTGCCAAATGTGTATCATATAATGTGCAGTTTGCTAGAACTTTTTGGGCCAGATGCACCCCATTAAAAGTACTCAGAATCTTGCACCTAACTTTCCAAAAAAACTTGTTATAGATGACCTAATTAATCAAGTACAACAACATTTTTAGTTAGTACTATTCATTCAGTCATTCACACGTCATGTTCTGTAAGTCTCATGAAAAAGTCTTCAGCAATGTGTAACAAGCCAAGTTATACATTACCAGGTAGAATCAACCACTGCTATATACTTTGGCAAAGTACACCAACAACAATTATGACTAGTGTAATTCTACTCAAACTGATAGTTAAGCTAATTACTTCTAGATTACTTCATGCACGTATGTTAGGAGGAAAACAGTTACTTTGAAAGAGCCACTGCTCCTCCATTTCCACTACTCATCTCCTGTTTTTATCTAATTCTTTTAACAAAGTATTTATTTAACTTTTCACAGACAACTATCAGCTGTCATATATTGGCAAAGTAAGGATCTAGCTAACTGAAATATTAGCATTACGCATAATTTACATTCTGAAGTTCAAATGTTCTGAAACATTATAGAAAGAATTTGCTTCCTGAATCCACTGGCAACCTTTTACAAACTTTTACATCAGAATATAAAATTCCATTCAGAACCATGAGAGGTGCGCATAGTCTATATGAACATTATTTCTACTTCTAGTATTGTGGTTGTGAAATAAGGAGTTCATCCCTAAAACGCTCTTCTTAACCATAGATACCATTATGGAGTGTAAGATTGCATGGTTTCATGGCAATACATTCTAATAATTTTTCCTTAAGCTCCTACTCACAACAGTCAAGCGCTCCCCAGCCACTGTCAAGTAGTGACTGTTCTATGATTGCCACTGCTGTCCTTACATAGCCAAGCAACTACCTGTGATGTCATTAGTACCCAGTCCAGCGTAATACAAGGCAATGGGTTTGTTGCATGCCCACCATGTCTGCTTCAGCTTTCTGATGAAAGGGTCCCAAGCTGTTCTTAGTTTCAAACCACCATTTCTATTGAGGAAAGAGGGCATTGTCAGAAAATTTTATCTTGAATGCTTCTTTTATATATGTTTAACCATTTGTCTCTTTAACAATGCATGTCTCACCAACTGCAATTCAGTTTCTGTTTTTCCAGTGCACTTGCCCGCGAAAGGCAAAGGTCCCAAGTTTGAGTCTCAGTCCGGCACACAGTTTTAATGTGCCAGGAAGTTTCATATCAGTGCACATTCCGCTGCAGAGTGAAAATCATGAGTCGTGCTTGGGTAGCTCAGTTGGTAGAGCACTTGCCCGCGAAAGGCAAAGGTCCCGAGTTCGAGTCTCGGTCCGGCACACAGTTTTAATCTGCCAGGAAGTTTCAGTTCAAGATATTGTTATGCCAAAAGTTAACCGCCCTTTTTTCAGCCTCCACTTTAAATGTCCCTCACCTGTTGTAAAGGAAAATGCTATAAGAATATTTTAGGAAAGAATGAATCATCTCCATGTTCTTGGTAAACTGCTTCCCTTTTTTTCATCCTGTAAATTCTTTCTGAATTGTGTAAGTGTGTCAGCTTTTACAATTCTGTGAAATTTGACCTTTTCCTTTCTTTATTAAACCTGAGTGATAGGGATGCTTTATTGCTGCTGTTTGACCATAATGGTCAGATAAACTATATATTATGGGGTCCAAAATGTATTTCCTGAAAATCAGTTGAGTTTTTTGACAAATTATCAATTGCTGCTACACGAAGTCTGTATACTCCTGCTGGTAAGGTTAATTTGTGGATAAAACAGAACTGTAAATCAATAACTCTGGGTGCCCTCAATCAGACCAACCAAAGATGAAATCTAAATTGTTGTTGTGGTCTTCAGTCCAGAGGCTGGTTTGGTGTAGCCCTCCACAGTAATCTATCCTGTGCAAGCTTCTTTATCTCCAGGTAACTACTGCAATGTACATCCTTCTGAATCTGCTTAGTGTATTCATCTCTTGGTCTCCCTCTATGATTTTTACCCTCCACGCTGCCCTCCAGTACTCAATTGGTGATCCCTCAATGCCTCAGAACATGTCCTACCAACCAATCCCTTCTTCTAGTCAAGTTGTGCCACAAACTCCTTTCCTCCACAATTCTGTTCAATTCCTCCTAATTAGTTATGTGATCTACCCATCTAATCTTCAGCATTCATCTGTAGCACCACATTTCGAAAGCTCCTATTCTCTTCTTGTCTAAACCATTTATCGTCCATGTTTCACTTCCATACATGGCTATACTCCATACAAATACTTTCAGAAATGACTTCCTGACACTTAAATCTATACTTGATGTTAACAAATTTCTCTTCTTCATAAACGCTTTCCTTGCCATTGCCAGTATCCATTTTATATCCTCTCTACTTCAACCATTATCAGTTATTTTGCTCCCCAAATAGCAAATCTCCTTTACTACTTTAAGTGTCTCATTTCCTAATCTAATTCCCTCAGAATCGCCAGATATAATTTGACTACATTCCATTATTCTCGTTTGGCTTTTGTTGATTGTCATCTTATATCTTTCTTTCAAGACACTGTCCATCCCACTCAACTGCTCTTCCAGCTCCTTTGCTGTCTATGACAGAATTACAGTGTCATCAGCATCAAAGTTCTTATTACTTCTCCACGGATTTTAATTCCTACACCAAATTTTTCTTTTGTTTCCTTTACTGCTTACTCACTATACAAATTGAATAACATTGGGGCTAGGCTAAAGCCCTGTCTCACTCCCTCACCAACCACTGCTTCCCTTTCATGCCCATTGACTCTTATAACTCCCATCTGGTTTCAGTGCAAATTGTAAATAGCATTTCACTCCCTGTATTTGAACCCTGCCACCTTCAGAATTTGAAAGAGAGTATTCCACTCAACATTGTCAAAAGCATTCTCTAAGTCTACAAATGCTAGAAACATAGGTTTGCCTTTCCTTAATCTATCTTCTAAGGTAAGTCGTAGGGTCAGTATTACCTCACATGTTCCAACATTTCAACGGAATCCAAACTGATCCTCGACAATAATGTGTTAACTATGCTGTTGGTAGTAGCTTACCTGCACTCCTATTTTTTAATTCATTACTAAACCTACTCCTGCATTGCTCCAATTTGATTTTGTATCTAAATTAAAATTAAATCATCACATGATACATCTGGACAGGAACAGCCCTCTGCAGTTGTTCGACTGCCTGCTGCATTTCTTTCTATTTGATGCCACTTTGGCATCTTGCATGTGCAAGAAGGTAAGATGAAATGAGGAGGTCAGTGCAACCACCCTCACAATTAATAAAATGTTCCATGCTATTATGCTGTGGTCAAACGGATTTCACTTTAAAACCCAATGCTTCGTCTCCATCTGCAGAGGACATTATCAAGGGAGATTGTAGCTTTGTTGAATGTTTGATTCACACCCTTGCTCACTATTGACTACAGCAAAATTATGCTTCCGTGATCTGCGCAATGGCTTAACATCACGTTTTGAATATGTGAGCGCTATTGGCCATTAGCGACTGTATTCTTTCGCTGTTGCCATCATCCCATGGTGGAAGACTGGTACACATCTTCTTCAGCACCAGAATCCAAATTTCATTCAATTTCATGCCATCCTCATACCTATCGAAATTCCTGGGGTGTTTTGCAATCTCTATAGCCTCTCTGTATAGCCTTTCATGGTATCCGCGTGCAGCTGCCAATACTTGAGTCCTATCAAATGGACTGTGGTGGTCTCCTAGCTGTAAGGCATTTTCCACAACAGCTCATTTGTCAGTCTCCCCTCTTCTGCAAATTGCCCTTGTGCTCTTCAAGTTGTTTTTTGACCATTCTTTTTGTAGTACCCATGTACACCTCCCCACAAATACATGGAATCCTATAAATTCTAGCTTCTTCCAGCAGATGGTGAGCCACCTTGACTGATTTTAGGTGATCTTTAGGTGATCTTCCATGTAGGTGTGCAGGTTACTGTGATGTTCCACTTTCTTAGAATTTTTTCTATGTAGTCAGTCACATCTTTGATGAATGACAGGAAAACTTTTGATTTCACCAGCACTGTCCATTGCTATAATTTCTACATAGTGGTCAGGGGACATGGTTGTAAAAATGACCAAAAATCTGAAAAAAAATTTCTTGGTCCATAGCAAAGAGCATTTCATGCTGATTTCAAAAATGTATAATTTATGGGCATTAGCATTTTCTGTTCATTCTAAAATTGTGGTTGAACATAATGTTGCGCAGGGGCCACACCCATCTGTCAGTCTGAAGTGCATCAGAATACATGATGCATTATTTTGTTCTTCTGTTTTTTCCATCATTAGTTGCAGATCATTAACATGGGTGTATTCTAGAAGGCACTGACACCTGGAACCAAAGTACAAGAATGTCTAGAAGGCTATGGTTCGAATGTAAACAAAGATCTTATTTCGGAATTTCATATGTTTTTAGCCCCAAACAAAAGTTGCACACAACCAGTTCCAAACACAACTGAATAATACACATCAGTTGCTTCAAAAGTCACCTGCAGTAATTGTGTCTACAGCCAGTGCTTCTAGACATAAACTTTCACTTTCTGAATGTAATAAGAACAAGTTTAATATTATCATGAGCAGCAATGACAGAAATGTTATTGTGAATCTAAATATGCAATCAAGACTTTTGAAGAGTGCTGTGAAATGTAAGTACTGCGATTGTGAAGATAGTATTGATGTTTCTGAGGACATTTCAGCAAGGAAGGGTCTTTCAAGTCAGTTAGTGATTGCCTGTAACTCATGTAGGATGTACAGTGATACTATGACATCACCAGTAACTGAGAGTTGACATTACAGTGTAAATATTCAGCTTGCTTATGCAATGTGATGTATTGGAAGGGGAAGGACAGGTGACCAGACTTTTTGTGCAGAGATGGATTTGCCCCCACCTCCACTGATGTTTGACAGATACAATAAATTACTACATAATGCTTTATGTTGTGTAAGTGAACATTCAATGAAAAGAGCAGTGGAAGAAGCAGTAGCCTTGTCTGAGAATACAGACATTGTAGCAGTATTTGATGGATTTTGGGATAAGAGAGGTCATACTTCTCGGAATGGGGCTGTAACTGCCACATTTATTGAAATTGGTAAGATACTGGACATGAATGTCTAACAAAGCACTGCCAGGGTTGTTCAAGTAAATTTATTGGCACCCATGTTTGTGTAAGAACTTTGATGGCTCAAGTGGAAACATGGAAACAAAAGAAGTTCTAAACATTTTTAGAAGATCAGAGGTCAGTCATGGTGTGAGGTATGTAGGCTACCTTGGGTATGGAGACTGTAAAGGACACACTGCTGTTGTTAATGACAGACCATATGGGGACACACTGATAGAAAAGCTTGAACGTGTTGGGCATGTACAAAAAAGAATGAGAGTTTGACAGAAAATTATGTAAAGACTTCAGAGGAAAAAAACTGTCAGATGGAAAATGCGTAGGTGGTCCAGGTTGTCTTACGAAAAGTGAAATTGATTCTTTGACTCAATATTATGGATTAGCAATAAGGAGAAATGTGGGAGATTTGGAGAACACAAGATGAGCTGTTTGGGCAACATGGTTTCACACAGTGTCTACAGATGAAACCCACAGTATGGTTTGTGTTCAAAAGGGAAAGATTCGTGGTGCAACTACTGGTTGAACAATGCTACAGGTATACAATATACCAACAAGCATTCCTTACCACTTGCTGTAATGGAGGAAATTAGGCCTATATATATTTATTGATTTATCAGGCCCTCTCTTACATCTAACCAATAAAAATCTACTTAGGAAATGTATGCATAGTCTCTCTCAGAATGCAAATGAAAGCTTCAACAGCTGTATGTGGGAGACAATACCCAAAACTGTAGTTGTTGAGCTGACAGTGCTCAAGATTGGTGTAATGGATGCAATAATAACATTCAATGGTAGAATTTCAAGGATCAATATTATGAAGAAATTGAACATCTGGATGGGATGGAATATGACTTCAGGTATAACTGCTATTGATAAACCAGCAGAAACCAAAGCAGAGACAGCTGCAGAAGCTGCTACCAAGGAGTCAAGGATAAAGAAAAGAATGAAGAGAAGGAGTATGGAGGATAAGGAAACAGGAGGACAACTGGAGTATGCAGCTGGAATGTTCTAGATGAGTATAGCGGTAAGTTAATAAATCTGTAAATCTCCTTTTGTGATTTACCAAAAACTTGTCTTTTCATCATTCAGGTACATTTTTCTCCTAAATGGCTGAAGCTTAACTCACAAAAATTGGTACAGATATTTAGAATGACCTCCTCTACCTCCCTTGCCTAATATTTCCTGAAAAATCTATAACGTGATGATGATGTTGGTGATATTTGAGCTACATTTTTAAATACTTTCATTGTAATAAAATAAATCACTTGACTTTTTCAGAGATCAGCATCAAGGAAGGAAATTGGAGACATAAAACACATTCTTTTTCCAATCTGCGCAGTCAGTGGTTCCAAAGGAAACGGTACTGCAATGAAATAGTGTTCTATTTTTTATACTATTATAAATATTGTTGTCAGTACCAAAATATAATAAATATCTCAATGATTTTTTTGGGAAATGCTTTGACTAATGACCCTAACTGTGTATAAGAATTTTGAACTATCTCTCATTTATAGATCAGGTGCACTATGAGGGTGAAGATAATGCTAAAAATGCAGTCCATTCAGGGACGTGACCCCTCAATGCTCTTTTCACCTCAGTGAACGAATAACCATTCTTGAGCAATGCATTGGTGAGATGTTTTAATTCTACATCTAGCAGCTCTGGTTTGCAGATTTCCCTTGCTCTATCTGCCAACATTTCCATGATGCCTCACTTTTGTTGTGGGTGGTGTAGGTAATGGTCTGTGAGCATGGGTTTCTGGTAAACCATGTGGCCCAAGCTACCATCTTCTTTCTTGAAAACTAGTACATCAAGAAAATTTACTCTTCCATCTGCCTCCTTCTCCTCCTTGGTAAACTGAATCTTTGGATTGATCCTGCTCAGATGTTTGTGAAAACAATCCAGTTCCTCCTCACCATACTGCCACAGAACAAACATATAGTCCATGTAATGGAACCAGGTATTTGGTTTATTGTTCACAGTTTCCAGTGCCTGCTCCTCAAATTTTTCCATAAAGAAGTTCACTGTAACCAGGCTTAAGGGGCACCTCATAGCGACACCATCTGGCTGTTCATAGAACTCTTCATTCCTTTTGAAATACATAGTGTGAGACAATATTTAACAGTTCTGCAACACTAGGAGGAAAAATCCAATTCAGCTGTACCAGTCTTCCACCATGTGATGATAGCAACAGCGACAATGGCCAATTGTGCTCATTTATTCAAAACATGTGACGTCATTCCACTGCACGGGAGCTCGCAAAAGAGGAATTTTGCTGTAGTCAGTAGTGAGCCAGGGTGTGAATCAGACATTCCACAAAGCCACATTCCCCCTTGAAAAATGTCCTCTACAAATGGTGACAAAACGTCAGGCTTCAAAGTGAAATCCATTCAACCACGGCACAGTAGCCCAGAATATTTTATTAATTGTGACATTTTGGGCCATGAAAGTTTACATTTTACAATACAACCACCCCATCCCCAAGTGAATAAAATCTGCAACTTGGCTGAGAAGCAAACCTGGAGCTCCAAGATCAAGAGACAGCAACACTAACCTCTACCTCCAAGCCATGGACAAATCTGCACTGAAATTTCAACACACCATCATTCACGAGTTATTTCTACTAACTTTTTAGTACTCTCCACCCCCAGCTGTGCAATGAAATTTAAAACATTTCATTTGTGGTCTTATGAATTATTAGAACTGCTGTCTTGTATGTTATTCAGTATGTGTTAGTGAAGTATGGTACTCACATAGTTGAGACAAGACAAAGGTTCCAGGTTCGATTTCTGATCTGGATCACAATCTAATCAGCCAGAAAGTTCCACTATTAACACCAACTGTTCAGCTATCTTAGCAGCAGACCTCTTCAGGGTGAGTAAATTGAGGAGGACAGCTACAAAGACAGCTGAAATATTGCTTTTAATAGTTGTTTTCGTTTCAAACTGATGCAGCCCCATTCCTAAAAAAGATTTTGTTAAAATTGTAATATTTTTTGATGTGATGATTATTATAAATGATTTTCAGTCCTACTTTTAGACTTACTCTATTGAGCTGTCCCATTCGTTGCTTATGTATTTATCTGCACTAGATGCAATTAGTACAATGTAATAATCAAAATTAAGATGCTTGGTATATGCTCCAATAACACAAATTCTTTCTTCCTTTTCCCAGTTTAATATCCGTTACGATTCTATAGGACTACTGATAAATGTTTTAACAATATGATATTTCCTTTTTCTGACATCTATTTCATTTTTCTCACGGAAAAGTTTAATGGAAGCTGCACTATTGATGAATACGTACTTCTGCACACTAACATAGCTTGATATAACGCCTTTCGCTTGATAATTGTTAGTTTGGTTATTGCTATGGTCACCCTGACAAAATCCATTAAGTCATGTCAGGACAAGTATCCAGCAATCCCTTGTAAAAATTCCTCATTTTTCAGCCATGGGCAATTTTAAATTTATTATCTGTCCCTGACAAATTAACAATTTGGAATTGTGAAACACATTAAACTGAACTCTTTAATCATGAAATTTTAGGAAACTGGCTTATCTTTTGCTTAGGCCACCATTAAGTGATGGTATTCAAGGGTCATGTGATCCATACATCACTCTCATGGCTGTCAAAATCAGTTGTCCAAGTGGAGCCACTACTTCTCCTGTGAGTAGGTCCTCAGTTGTCAACAGAAGTCTGAGTATATGCTGTTCCAGTTCTTCCACAAAGGAACGGAATCCAGAAAAAAACTCTGGATCCTCTGTGTAGCAGTAAGAGGCAAATAATCTAAACATGTAGATCAATTTAAGTACTTCTGAAAAATCAGTGTGGCACAATAAATATGAGTCACTGCACAAACATATCACATAATTCTCACAAACAGAATAATTCATTATATGTCACAGAGAAAACTATATGCACTTTATCACATTCTCACCATTTCAAGAAAAAGACTCACATATACAATAATCTGCTAAAATCCTTAAAGAGCTGCTTACCAAGAAAATAGCAGCTATATGAGCAAACAGAAGAGCGTAGACACCTCCAGATGCACCTGCAAGGAAGACTACTGGATCAAAAACAGATGTGAGGAGGGCACCAAATATGATTCCAGATGAGTATACTGCCAGCATCCGCCGCCTTCCGTGGACCATTTCAAGGGGCACACCCAGCAGAAGCTGCACTACAACATTAACAATTAGGTGTGTTGTCCTGTGGAAAACAAAAACTCATCTGAGACAAAGGGGAAACATATAGCTTAATGTATCATGAAATACAAATTAAAATTATAAGAAACTGTAATGCAGTAATAAGAACTGCTTGTTGAACGCTTGTTGAAGGAAGTGTAATAGCATTTACAGAGCAATACATAGGATACTGAAAATATGTTGTTGGTAATATGTATATAATATTTTTAGAGACATAACATGTCTTTATTCAAGTGTCCAATGAATGAGATTTCTCAGCAATTTCACTACATTCTCTATCAAGGCAAATTCATGGTTTTTTTTTTTTTTTTTTTTTTTTTTTTTTTTTTTTTTTTTTTTTTTTTTTTTTTTCGTTGGCTTCTGGGATATGCCTATACAGCCACATCAATAGTTGAATGTCAGTTATGATGATACAAACGTAAGGACAACACAACAACCAATTTCTGAGCAGAGAAGATCTCCGATCCAGCTGGAATCAAACCTGGGTCCCTGTGGTTAGCAATCTGCCATGCTGACTGGGCAGCTACCAAGGCAGACTTCTGTAGAGTTGATGTCTCCTTTTAGCCATACCTGATGTGGACCCCACACATTTGAATAGTATTCTACTGTAGAATATAAGGGTTTTCTGTGATTAATATCATTTGTGGAATAATTGCAGTTTTATGGTATATTAAAGATTTCTCCACCAAACCCATCAATTTTAACAGCTATCATCCCTTCCATGCTGAAAAGTTCCTCGTCTACACACAAGTTGACAGTGGATGCTGCATGTGCATTGACACACAGTTCCTATTTGAATATACCAAAGGTTCTGTTGTGGTATGTACAAATATGTAAGTATCATCCCACATGTTTTGTGGGTGGCATTTTCAAGACTCTATAGTGCAGCTATTAGTATAACTACTGTTAAGTAATCACATATTTGAGAAAGATGGCCACTAAGTAAATTGTGCAATTTCTGTGTGCATGAAAACATACGTTTTTAATTATATTTTTTCATTTTTACCTACTTTAAATTGTAGCCCTTTTCTTTGGTTTATGTTGTAATTACAGTGTCAAAAGTTTCTCTCTACACTGAATAATATTTTACTATCCAGTATAATGTAATTAATTGCAACCTCAGACTTTTGCAAATGAATATGAAGCTGGTATCCGTACAGATACCATCGGTGATTTTGGAGCTCTCAAAGAATAAAATTATAATGAAATCCACACCTTTAGCTGCTTACAGGTGTTGATAAATATCAATGGGGGCACACATTTTTCAGCTGTCCCCATTGATCTTTATCAATGCCTGTAGCAGCTAAAGGTCTGGATTTCATTATAATTTCCTTTTGCAAATGATGTGGTTACATATGATGACATATTACCTGAGAAAAGCTACAAAAATATTCAGACCTTGATAAGATTTCAAAGAAGTGCAAAGATTGGTAACTCACTTTAAATGTTGTGAAACATACAATTATGCACTCATAGTATCCCATCATTATAATATCAGTGGGTCACAAATGGTATCAGTCAACACAGAGAAATACCTATGTGCAACAATTTGGAAGGATATGAAATGAAATAATCACATAAGCTCATTTATAGCTAGAATACTAGGGATGCAGTCAGTTACAAAAGAGATTACTTACAAGACATTTGTGTGACTTGCCCTAGAATATTGCTGAAGTGTGTGGGACCCATACCAAATAGGCGTAACAGGGTATACTGAATGGATATAAAGAAGGGCAGCACAAATGGCTTAAGGTTTCTTCGATTCATCGGAGAGTGTCGTGAAGATGCTGAAATACCTGAATTTGCAGGCTGTTGAAGACAGATGCAAACTATCCCATGAAAACCTACTTAGAAAGTTTATAGAACCAAGGTTAAGTGATGCATCAAGGAATATATTATAGACCCCTACATAACACTCTCATATGGACT
Organism: Schistocerca americana; assembly: GCF_021461395.2. NCBI lineage: Eukaryota > Metazoa > Arthropoda > Insecta > Orthoptera > Acrididae > Schistocerca > Schistocerca americana. The sequence goes on from NC_060126.1 coordinate 330,710,751, forward strand.
GCAAGAACAGTATTAAATAGATTAGACTAACTGGATCATGGTAAAAATATTAGACAATTAGACTAAGTACAGTATGCACAGATGCATTTAAACAATCTTTCTGTGCTCCATATATGAATGGAACAGGAAGAAGCCCTAATATCTGATACAACAGGAGGTTCAAAATGTTTTTCAGAGTACGGATGTAAATTTACATGTAGATGTAGATGATTTCTGAAAAACTATTTCAGAGCATTAAAGAAGAAACTCAAGAAATATTAAAGAAGAAATACATGAAACTCTGTGTCTAGAAGATAGCACCATATGGAAGAAAAAACAGAGAAAGAGAAACTGGAAGTATGCAAGATGTGGTGCTATATCATGCTATTCAAAAAACACAATCCAGGAACAGTTAATTTCATGCTGGATGGAGATCAGACATGTAAAATTGTATGATCAGACAATTATGGGAATATGCAGAACAGTGTAGCATAGATGAAGGTGTAATAGATGTATAGAATTTGAAAGGCCTAGCACAATACAGAGAGATGTCAAGGACATCACCAAACCTGTCAATAGATTGATAACTTAAAAAAAGTTGAGGGCAGGTTGTGTCTTGTCTGGATATCTCAGTTGTTATGAACATTGCCTGAGAAAGGTGAGGTTCCAGGTTTTTATCCCAATTTGGCATGCAGTTTTACTCTGTTAGAAAGGTTCAAAACAATACACACTCCACTGGAGAATGACAGATTCATTCTACACACAAACTCTAGGCTGGGGTTCTGCACTCTTCTTTTTTTCCCAGGAATGCTGGTTTAGCAAGTTATACAGGAGAGCTTCTGTGAAATTTGAAAAGAGAAAGGGAAGTTATTAGGGGATGTTCCAAGTTATGTCTCGATGGAACATTGCAAGGTAATGTTCTGAGTTCAAACCCCAGTCTGACACGCATTTTTAATCTGTGAATTAATTTTAAAACAGTGCACACTCCACTACACAGTGAAAGATCCATTCTGAAAGATGTAATAGAATTTGTAACTTGAATGAAAAATTATTATAGCCGGTTAGATTTCCTAATTCATTTCTGAATCCATGTGGGTTTACAGCACTGCATAAATTACAGTGTCACATGTTTTATACACGACTGCATTCCAGGTATTTTCATCCTCTGTAGACACTGCAATGCCTATCACTGCCACTATGTATTTATGGTCAGTGATAAAAAAGGAAAAAATGTCCAAAGTTCAGAACAAGGCACACTTCCCAGAGCCACATAAAATATTAATGTGCAAGTTATAAGACCTATATGTGACAGCAGTGTGCCTCTGTTGAAGTCACAGTAGAGGACTGAAATGTAACAGCTCATTTTTCATAAAATTTCTAAGCTAACTTGGATTGAATGATTAACTATTATACCACTAAGTAGGTCTCATTTAAGTGATTTTGCCTTTTGAGCTTTGTAACATAATTTTCAACAACTTCATACTAATGTACTCATTAATATTACTTTCATCCAATGGCAGTAACATGTATTGTTAGATCATTTAATTGCGATTAGGAGTTTTCATTTACAAAAAATTGAGTAACAAAAGAGATACCAAATATACTGTAATTATAATGTTTGAAACCTGTAACAACTCTGTGTATCATACTGTCAGCTTGCTATGCTACTGGATAAGGTAACAACAGCTAACTAACTTGTAATTAATGTAATTCACAAAATGAAACCAGATTAACAATGTAAACAAAGTGTTCATTTGGGCTGCTTTATTATATATTGAATTACGTTAACAATAAAAAAATAATGTACTCGTATTTGAAACAGAAAACATATTAGGAATGCTTGGGATAATTTTGTTTCAGTGTAATTTAAAAAAATGCAATCAGCATTGTTTATTCATATCATTTCACTTATTTTTTCCATGAAAACAAAAGATGTCTTTGTCTTTGTATCACATTTCATGAATTTCAGTTTTACCCACTGGATGATGACATTTCTTGTGACTATCAACAACTTCTGTGATTTTAATTACAGAATTTACTATACGCAATATTACATCAATTGTTAGCAAGAGTATATAAGACCAGAAGAAATCATTTGGGAGGCCCAGTACAATGTAACACCTTGAGCAGCATTCCATGACTTAATAAATTGTACACCTGTTGACAATAACTGACTTTTGATATCATTTGAGAACCATGGTGTCTTCTGGCCATTGTCACTTAAGAAACTTACAGGAAACATCAACTGCAGCAAAGCAACAAAATGAAGATAAGTTCTGGTCAACATTTATTATTCTTGACAAACTAAGTTACTGAAACATTTCTTTTAATGTGTAAATAAATTTAAGCCCCAAAACTAAACTAATTTATGTAGACCTACGTAAGAAACACTGTATTTTTGTAGTAATTCCATGTATTGTCTTTAAATTGCCTTATACTGTAAAATTGTAATTAATTGTTAAACATGAAAGAGCAATTTTATTTTTCAGTTGGCAAATGATGCATCAGATGCAGCGCAACAGGCATCGACAATCAAATTTTATGCAATAAGCTGCACTGCAAAGGAGCACAGCAAAGTCTCTCAAACATTTTTCCATGCAAGAAGCTTCCAGAACAGGAAGAGACTGAGGAAAAATGACAGTAAAGTTGCCTTCAGTTGTCTATTTGTTTATTAACATAAGCAGCATCTGGCTCACTCTCTCTTGATATCTCTCTCTCTCTCTTAATGATTGCTCTCTCAAATAATTTTGTACTTGAAAAATATTTTCAAGGTGTATAAGGTATTTATCTATGTAAAAGTATCATCAATATATCAGTAATTGTTGTGATTTACCAATTTTTCACTTCAACAACATTAACCTTGCATGCCAACTTATCTATGTTTCAGCTAGGAGAACTGCAAGACTGCCGACATATCATTTGCTGGCCGCTGCCGAACAACATTGATGTTTGAATTTTTAGTAGCCACTTGTGCGTCCCTGAAATCTGTTAAGTCGATCTGTAAATGCAGTTTCCAGGCAACACTTATGTGCATAACACGTAATATTAATGGTCAGCGTATGTCCAACAAATGATGTGCATAGTCAGTCCACTACTCGGTATCAAAGCAAGTTAGACAAAATCTTGAATTATTATTTTTTTCTCTCATAGTGGTAAATTTATCTGTGCCTTGTGATAATTTTATCTTATCATTTTTTTAGTTGGCTTCTTCTTTTAATTAACAGCACTGCAGTTAATTTCCTCTTATCAAAATTTATATTTCAGTTACCACTAAAGACTGCCACACAAATAGAGAAAACTTTCTTTTTTGTAAATAATAATTCAACTAGCACCCACTGTGGGGCCAGAACTAAAATTCATGAATGTACTAATCTTTTGTTTGTTTTATTTTTCGCGAACCAACTGCACTGGTGGAGTACTGAGGAAATAGATGTTGAAGTGTAAAATAGATTCCTGTCATAGATGATGAGCTTCACCTCCAATCCGTGTGCAGTTCTGCATAAAAGGTACAGTCGCTTGCATGTTGCTGTTGCAGTATATTGCAATACTTTTGCCATGCATAGTCACATCATTTCATCGTCAGTAGAATCATCTTATTGCACTCTCAGTGTAGAATAGTATAGCTATTGCTGCACTGCAGTGTAGAATTTGAGCTATCGCTAAGCTGCACACCAGCTATTAGTAAATTTTCATGTGTTATTTTAAAGTTATCTTGTTATTCTGCCAGTTAGGTAATTTCATTGTTGTGTCTATAAAGTTTTGTATAGTTATTCAGGTTAGATGGAAGGAGGGTACCCTCTCTAGGCATAATTGTTTGTAAAATGAGCAAAATTGGTAAATTCACAAACATGGACCCTGTACAAGAAACTACCGGTGAAGATATTACCAATGTTGTCACTGGCTCAATAGCAATTGAAACTGAGCCAGATAATACAGTAGTTGGTATAACTGAGCAGCCTCATCTGCAGGGGGTGCCCAACAATGCTCTGCACTCACTGCGGACACTTTAGCAGCTTTATTAGATAGAATGGCGCACATGATGAACAAACGCGATGAAGTGCAAGCTGCAAAAGAAAGAGAAAATGAAAAAGCACAAGCTGCTAGGGAAAGAGAATGTGATAAAGCGCTCATAAAGCAAATCATGGAACAAAACAGGTAATGTGATGAATTGCAAGTGGAAAAAAAAGAGATCGCGATGAAGCACTAGCAGCGAAATTGATTGCTGGCTTCAAAACTATTACAAAAGAAGTCTCAGCAATGCAAAAGGTCTCTAAAGACCTGGCCAAAACAGTAACTAAATTAATGGGTGATGTCAGTGCTGTGCAAACTGCACAGAAAACCATTGAAGAGACGATAGAATCAGTGCAAAGGGCACAAAAGAAAATGGAAGAGTCCATTGCGCAATTAGCACAGGTAGTAAATAATTTATCTTTAGAACCAGATCCACCTGCTGCGGCTAAAATAGCTGAATAAAGTGAGACTATAAATAAAGAATTCCATCACTGGTTGAGAGAAAAGGACAAAATGACAGGTGACCGTATTAAATCTGAAATAAAGAGCGTGGCAGCCAGAGCTAACAGAAAAGAAGCCACAGAATTAAGTAAAACTAAGAAAATAATAGCCACGAAGATAGAGCAGCTTAAGCAGTTGTCACAGACGAAATACCAAAGTGGCACAAAGAAATCACAACACAAATCCAGAACATTCATTGCGTTATGGAAACATTACCACTACAATGACATAGCGCACTGCAGCTTGACATACACATGCGTGATGGGTATGAATCTGATCCGGGAGTTGCAGGATCAATTTACGAACAGTATCAGAGAGAGGACCCCCAGATACAACAATCACCGAGAGTGATGGGGCAGATAATGCTTTCAAGGGTATTTTAATGGATGAGGGCCTAAGGCAATGGAGCCTTATGGGCAGCAGAAGCTATCAAGAATTATGATACATATAGCCAATTTGAAAAGGCATTCCTGTCAAAATATTGGTTGTCAGGAGTACAAGAGAGATTAGGAAAAGAGGTCTTTTTGCTGGAACAGTATAATCCAAAACTAGGAGGGTTACACTGGTATTTTGGTATTGGGGCAAGCCGGTGGCACAGAAAGATGTGCTCTGGCTGTTAAAGGCAAAATTACCACCCAACATCTGAGAAAAATTAATTATTTATCCAGACAAGGACATAGAAAATTTTCTTTTGGTGCTATACAGTATTGATTTGATACAAGAGGGTGTAATAAATAGCAGCCAGTACCAAGAAACTCAGAATGATAGGCATAACGGACATGGCAGCTATCACCGTAACAATGCTGGCTCACACCATGATGGCAGTGCATCACATGCTGGCACATCAACAGGTGGTGACAGTAATGGACATGTTCAACAAAAACAATCATATGCACAAAGACTGCACAAGAATGACAACAGATACCACCCTAGGTATGATAACGAATGACTGCAGTGGCTATATAAACAATAACAACAACCAGAACCATAATTACCAGGGGCAAGGTAATACATCTACATCTACATCTACATCTACATTCATACCCCGCAAGCCACCTGACGGTGTGTGGTGGAGGGTACCTTGAGTACCTCTATCAGTTCTCCCTTCTATTCCAGTCTCATATTGCTCATGGAAAGAAGGATTGTTGGTATGCTTCTGTGTGGGCTCTAATCTCTCTGATTTTATTCTCATGGTCTCTTCGCAAGATATACATAGGAGGGAGCAATATACTGCTTGACTCTTCGGTGAAGGTATGTTCTCGGAACTGTAACAAAAGCCCATACCAAGCTACTCAGTGTCTCTCCTGCAGAGTCATCCACTGGAGTTTATCTATCATCTCTGTAACGATTTCGTGATTACTAAATGATCCTGTAACGAAACACGCTGCTCTCTGTTGGACCTTCTCTATCTCTTCTATCAACCCTATCTGGTACGGATCTCACACTGCTGAGCAGTATTCAAGCAGTGGGCGAACAAACGTACTGTAACCTACTTCCTTTGTTTTCGGATTGCATTTCCTTAGGATTCTTCCAGTGAATCTCAGTCTGGCATCTGCTTTACCAACAATCAACTTTATATGATCATTCCATTTTAAATCACTCCTAATGCGTACTCCCAGATAAGGGATCTATCTTTCTATGTATTTGCAGCACATTACACTTGTCTACATTGAGATTCAATTGCCATTCCCTGCACCATGCGTCAATTCGCTGCAGATCCTCCTGCATTTCAGTACAATTTTCCATTGTTACAACCTCTCGATATACCACAGCATCATCCGCAAAAAGCCTCAGTGAACTTCCAATGTCATCCATAAGGACATATATGTATATTGTGAATAGCAACGGTCCTACAACACTCCCCTGCGGCACACCTGAAATCACTCTTACTTTGGAAGACTTCTCTCCATTGAGAATGACATGCTGCGTTCTGTTATCTAGGAACTCTTCAATCCAATCACACAATTGGTCTGATAGTCCATATGCTCTTACTTTGTTGATTAAACGACTGTGGGGAACTGTATCGAACGCCTTGCGGAAGTCAAGAAACACGGCATCTACCTGTGAACCCGTGTCTTTGGCCCTCTGAGTCTCGTGGACAAATAGCGTGAACTGGGTTTCACATGACTGCCTTTTTTGAAACCCATGCTGATTCCTACAGAGTAGATTTCTAGTCTCCAGAAAAGTCATTATACTCGAACATAATACGTGTTCCAAAATTCTACAACTGATCGACGTTAGAGATATAGGTCTATAGTTCTGCACATCTGTTCGACGTCCCTTCTTGAAAACGGGGATGACCTGTGCCCTTTTCCAATCCTTTGGAACAATATGCTCTTCTAGAGACCTACGGTACACTGCTGCAAGAAGGGGGGGCAAGTTCCTTCGCGTACTCTGTGTAAAATCGAATTGGTATCCCATCAGGTCCAGCAGCCTTTCCTCTTTTGAGCGATTTTAATTGTTTCTCTATCCCTCTGTCATCTATTTTGATATCTACCATTTTGTCATCTGTGCAACAATCTAGAGAAGGAACTACAGTGCAGTCTTCCTTTGTGAAACAGCTTTGGAAAAAGACATTTAGTATTTCGGCCTTTAGTCTGTCATCCTCTGTTTCAGTACCATTTTGGTCACAGAGTGTCTGGACATTTTGTTTTGATCCACTTACCGCTTTGACATAAGACCAAAATTTCTTAGGATTTTCTGCCAAGTCAGTACATAGAACTTTACCTTCGAATTCATTGAACGCCTCTTGCATAGCCCTCCTCACACTACATTTCGCTTCGCGTAATTTTTGTTTGTCTGCAAGGCTTTGGCTATGTTTATGTTTGCTGTGAAGTTCCCTTTGCTTCTGCAGCAGTTTTCTAGCTTGGTTGTTGTATCACGGTGGCTCCTTTCCATCTCTTAAGATCTTGCTTGGCACATACTCATCTAACGCATATTGTACGATGGTTTTGAACTTTGTCCACTGATCCTCAACACTATCCGTACTTGAGACAAAACTTTTGTGTTGAGCCATCAGGTACTCTGTAATCTGCTTTTTGTCACTTTTGCTAAACATAAAAATCTTCCTACATTTTTTAATATTTCTATTTATGGCTGAAATCATCAATGCAGTAACCGCTTTATGATCACTGATTCCCTGTTCTGTGTTAACTGCTTCTAATGTGCATGCCCAGAATCGAAATAATGACTGAGCTGACAGGCAAGAAGTGCACATAGTTGAGGTGCCAACCTCAACTATGATGCCATCAACAAACTAAGTGCAGCTGAGTCACGCTCTCTGATGGCAGCCACGGGACAGAACAGGGGCAGAACTGTGCTAGAGCATGTGCACGTGCTCCAGTACAATGACAACCAGGACATGAGGCATGAATTGTTTACAGATAATGGAACAATTTCTGAACAGAATCGTGAATTTTTACAGGCTGCTCTGCAAGCCATAGTAGGAGGTATTCCTACAATGCTCATTTTTGATGCTGGTGCAAGTGCGAATGTTATTGAAGGAAATTTTTTCCACATGATAAATCAGCATTGAAAAGTACCAATGTTACTGGGTCAGAATTGTGTGGTACCCACTACAATTGGCTCTGGAGGCCAAGTTATGATACAGACATGCACAGATATTAAATATGAGAGCAGAGATGATAGATGCACATTCCTCATGTGAGAGGTCTCATGGTATCCTGTCTTGTAGGCACTGAGTGTATGCAGGATAGGGACGTAGCTATCGACCTTCCCCATGGTCAATGTCATTTGAGGATTGGAGGAGAACTAAAAATTCTGAACTTGATTAAAACAAAAGGTTGGTATACCAGGCTTTGGGATGGTATTCAAGTGAAAATCATAAACAGAAGGATGCTATGGGTGCAAGACCATCATAGGTACCATAGCCTTTCACCAGATGAACAGGATAGCCAGTTGTATGATGTAAACTCTATCGCCATTTGGAGTAAGTCTGAGAAATCAATGTCTTTGTCAGATGAACAAAGACAAGATTTATGTTTACTTCTGAAGACATACATTCAGGTCTTTTCCAAAAGGCCTGGTGTCTTAAAAGATTACGAATATTGGATGGACGTATACCCCCATAAGACCTTTACACATGCAGCCTACTCTGTCCTGTGATCTAAGTGTGAGGCAGTCAGACAGGAGCTTAATAACATGATTTAGTGGCGCATCACCAAATCATCTTTCTTCCCCTATAGCAGCCATCTCTTAGCAGTGGGCAAAGTAGGTGGACGGGTGCGCCTCGTCCTAGATGTGAGGCCAATCAACAAGTCCCAGTGAGTTTAGAGGAACAATCACAGAAATTTCTTGGGGTATAGTACTTGTCATCACTCAACATGTGCTGCTCGTACTGGCAAGTGCAGTTAGGAGAAGAATCTAGAAAGTATACTGCTTTCATCTTTGCTGGCAGGTCCTACCAATTTAGGGTTTTGCCCTTTGGCCTCAACGTAAGTGCTGGAGTGTTTATCTCCACCCTGGACATGGTCCTGGGACCAGAATTGCTGGATCAAGTAACATTGTATGTGGATTATTTGCTAGTCACAATTCCCATGTGGGATGAGCAACTGGATGTGCTAGATAGGGTGTTCAAGAAGTTCTCTGAGTAATAAGTTCAGTGTAACAGCCAACTTAGAGAAATCGAAGTTTCCTAGACATGAATTAAAATTTCTTCGACATATCATTTCTCCCACATGTATATTACCTGATACAGAAAAGATCAATGCAATTTGCAAATTCCCAGCACCTGCCACTAAAAAGCAACTTAAATCTTTCCTTGGGCTTGCACCATTTTTTCGCCTTTTTATAGCTGATCAGTCAATGAACGATCCTGATCTCTTAAATTTACTGAAAAGGAATGTGGTTTGGCACTTGTCAAGCAAAGTCCAGCAGGCATTTGATAATATCAAACAAGTCTAATATCAGTGAACATCGTGCATCACCCTAACATGACCAAAGATTTCTGCATGATAGCTGATGCTTCCTGCTCCAGTTTAGGTGCATGCCTCTTTCAGGAAGACTACACAGAAAGTAAGATAGTGTACAAAGTCATCAGTTTTGCAAGTCAAGTCCTGACTCCACTACACCATTACAGAATTATAGAGGCATTAGCCGTTGTGTGGTCTTTTAAGAAATTTATTTATTACATCTGTGGTAAACATATCAAAGTTTAGTGTGACCACCAGGCACTTAGTTTACTCTGAACATGCAAATTGTTGCATCAGCACCTAGTGCAGTGGATGCTGCTACTCCAGGAATATGATTATGAGAGTGTGCATATAAGTGGTAGGGAGAATGTTGTAACAGATGCACTCTGTCATTTATCACAAGGTTTACCTGCGTATTAAACTTAGTGGAACAAATGTCCAACTTAAAAATTGTGTTATTGAAAGACCCTTTACACCACCAATACTATTTAGAAATGTGTAGGAATATGGCTAATTTACAGGATGCAGATGACAGGTGGGCCCAAGTCAAGCACATACGCTTGCTGATTGGCCCCACCACAAACTGTCACAATACTTTATGGTACATAATGATGTGCTTTTCCACCACCAATGCAGTCAACCAGAGTCATGGTGTGTCTGTGTACTGGGCAGGTATAAGGAACATGTGGTATGGTACACCCACATTGCATGGGGGCACTTTGGGGTCGAGAAGTGTAAGAGAAAAATTAAGCAGTACTGTTACATACCGAACCTGCACTGGTATGTGCATAAATTACTTTGCACCTGTAAAGTTTGTCAGTGAAGTAATCCTTCTAATCTTTCCAATAAAATAGCACTGCATGTGATTATCAGTAATAAACCAGGAGAGGTGGTGACCATTGATGTCTCCAGCCTCCCCCCCCCCCCCTTCCCCAGGTGAGGGGAGGCATCAAATACATTGTCACCTTGTACAACCTCATTTCAAAATTTGTACATTTGTATGTCACTAAGTCAGCTACAGCAGTGCCCATCATTAAACGAATCCATGAAGTTTTCTTCCCAGGATCAGGAAGCCGGATACTATTCTATCTGATAACACAGCAGATTTTACCTTCAAGAGATGGAAAAACTTCTTAAAGGAAAATGCTATCTGTGAGATATTAATAAGCAGTTTCCAACCAGAATAAAATCCCATGGTAAGGATTTTCTGGGAATTCAATAGGTTCATTCAAACATATATACTGAATAAACAAACCAAATGAGTGGAATTTGTTTCACCATTCAAGTAGATGGTAAACAGTCTTCCCCACACAACAATGTAACTTATTCCAGCATCTATTATGTCTGATACTAAAGAGAGGAATGAACAGGTCAATCCTCTGACAAAATTTTCTGATGATGAATTACCCAGAGAGGAACGAATCAGATGAGCACTTATTGCCATTAATGCTGCTGCACAGACTAGGAAGCTTGCTTGTGATAAGAAGCTTGGCAAAGTGCAAGAGTATAAAGTTGGAGGTCATAGCCTCCTGATATCACTTCTAAAATCTTCTTTCTTCTAAGGCAGGACAAGAAGTTGCAAACGTTGTACACTAGTGCATACAACATTGTATGCATTCTGCTGTAGCCACCAGAAAGATCGCGGGAGGCGCACATTGGCACGGCGCATCACGGACGGTAGTTGCTGCAAGTAGAGTCCCGTCCACCAGAGGGCACGCGAGAATTCGGACGTGACCTCTGCCGGCATAACAACAACAACAACAGCAACAACAACAATGACAACTCCGGCAGCACGGGCCAGGCCGAGTCAGTTTACATCGGGCAGGTCTAGCAGACAGTTCCCGGTCTACACTAGGTGAAGTGCGACGGAAACGTGAATCGTGTTACTACACATTCCTTATGAAGGCAGTTGTTTGCTTGCCTACCCAGATTCGTGGTAGATCAAAGGCTTATACCATCAAAATGATCTCAAGGAAGATGTACAATGATGAACAGAATTCATATTGATCTATGTAAACAAGGGCAAGCAGCATTTTGTATTATTTTCCTTATTATTATTATCTGTGTTATCTTATGGATTTTGTATTCATGTATTTGTTAAGATAGACAGAATATGGACTATAAAAGGAACAAACAAGACTGTAAAGTTGTACATAAACAAATGAACCAGATTTGACTAATGAGAAAGCATAGTAGTGCATACAATGTACATACTAGTCTAATGCAGAGATTATTATTTTGATATTCATTTCCTGTGTTTAGCTGTAAAGAATTTCTTATGTTTTCTTTTTTTATATTTTATGTTTATTCCAAGATTAATAAGTGTCATTCAGACACTGTCACTAACGAACTGAACAAAGACAGCACCTTCAGCACTTACAGAAAATAAATGTGAACTGAAATGAACTTAGAAATGTTGCCAGTAAAGTAAACTGTCAGTATCTGGCATAAATAGTGTACATAAATCTGTAAATAGTTACTGTAAGATGTATTGCTATTTCTATCTTTTATGCAAACAGCTCTATGACTATGCAGTCATGTTATGACTCCTATTAATGTTTCATTTTGCTAGGATTTAAAGAACCTTTGATTGAGCCATTTAAAGAACATTTTATTGGGAGATGACATAGTTGCTCCATGAAAAGCGTATTCTCATATTAGGCACCAGGGATGTGCTACAGAAATAATAACATGCAGAGATCTTTGTAAATAATAGCTTTAAGTTTTTAACTAATAGTTAGTAAGCATTTAGTTAACTTCTATGCATTTTCATTTTTACTGATTTTTGTTTATCGTATATATCTATACGTTTTTTCTGTGAACGTAATTCATGATACAGGTAACACTGCAGTAAAGTGGCATTAAGAGCCATTTATGCACCTTGCTGTAAGCATAATTTTGTAATACCTTGAGATGAACCAATTGTGCTAGGAGAGACGCAGGCTTTACACATGCGGTTTTTAAGGCATGTTTAATTTCGCAAATGCAAGTGTTGGGTTTAGCTTCCCTTTGTTTGGGAATCTCTCATGCTTTGTTCTCTGTGGTCATTTTTTGTTTGTTGTGAATAGGAATTTCACCTGTACTGGGCAACATGGAACAATTGTGGCCATATACATATGTTGACAATGATCTTGTGCATATGAGCCACTCAGTATGAATGTTAAACCAGACTGCTGGAGTAAATTGTATAGCAGCACAATATTTCTATGCAAGCGTGGTTTCAATGTAAATAAGTTTAATATGCATATATTTTGTAAATAGTTAGGTATGTTTATATTGATTTCTGGTATTCCAGTAGCAGGGACTCACTTGTAAATAAGATGTGAACTTGCAGAAGTGACTACATATGACGCAAATAGTGCCACAAGGACAGGTGGCAATAAATTGCACTATTAAGGGAACATGGGACACTCAAGTGAGTTCAAATGTAGAGTTTGAAGCGTTTATAAAACTCATATTCACGTGAAAGAGGTGATGAACAATGGCTAGGTTCAAACTTATCGTCTGTTGACTGTGTGTAGCAGGCGACGAGAGGTGAACCTATCTCTTCAGCCTCTTCTTGCAGCCTAATTCATTGAGTGATACAGTTTTACACACACACAAAGCAATAGAGTGAAGTGCAGCATAGTGGCATGAAGGCACAAACTGTGACTAATTTAGCTAAAGACAGTGTTGGGACGAAGTATTATCGACAACATCCAAACATTGCAATTACACATGATGTGACGCTACAATGTGACAAATAAATTGTGTTAGCAGATACATTTAATTAATGCTTGCTTAAAAACATGCCTGTAACTGCACTAAATAATTCTAACAGACAGTGCTGAGACACATTTGTTGTGGTTATTCAAACCAGGAACCATTTTAAAACAGTGTGACAAACTTAGTTGTGTGTGAATTGTTAACACTCTAGTGAACAGACAATGACAATTTACATTCATGCTAGAGGGACACTTATCACACAACACAACACGTGCTAACCAGAACCTTTTTCCTAGGACACTACAGTGCATAATGATATACAAAGGACTGATTCTGCCATATTTTATGTATTTCATGTACGCAAGAAACATCGTGTGGATTGGCACAACATGTGTCTGTGCAGCAGCCCAGCTCAAACTGGGTGCATGGAGCCTGCCTGCCTTCATCATCCCACTGGCTGGCAGCAGGGCACGCAACATGTGGCATGTTATTGAGTGATGTCATTCTTATGAGATGGCATTAGTGGTGACCTGGTGCCACCACTGATGATCAATGCTCTCCGCTTGTCTGCACAGTTGACTGAGTGCTGGGAACAATGGCCTTCCTCACCGCGCCACCACTGTGTGCTGAGCATTACGTTTGATCGGCTGATTTTTAACTAATTAAATGTGCAAAGCATACTGGATTGTTTGATGAAATGTGGACAAATATGTGCCAAGAGCACATTAAAGAATACAATTTGTATGTTTTCTCATTTGTAAAAGATGTTTACAGATGAAATGACATTCATGGAACTTTTATGGTTGGTTCAAATGGCTCTGAGCACTGTGGGACTTAACTTCTGAGGTCATCAGTCCCCCAGAACTTAGAACCTAACTAACCTAAGGACATTACACACATAAACTGAGCGAGGTGGTGTAGTGGCTAGCACACTGGACTCGCATTCGGGAGGACGACGGTTCAATCCCATGTCCGGCCATCCTGATTTAGGTTTTCCGTGATTTCCCTAAATTGCTCCAGGCAGATGCCGGGATGGTTCCTTTGAAAGGGCACAGCCGAATTCCTTCCCCGTCCTTCCCTAATCCGATGTGACCAATGACCTCGCAGTCTGGTCTCCTCCTCCCAAACAATATCACACACATCCAAGCCTGAGGCAGGATTCGAACCTGCGACCGTAGCGGTCACGCGGTTCCAGATTGAACCGCCTAGAACCGCTTGGCCACTCCAGTCGGCGAACTTTTATGACTTGTACGATAATTTGTGAGACTTTTAATGAGATGATTGATCAGTTGGACTTTAAAGATGAAAGACAATTTTTATAACTAAACTGTAATTAAAAAGTGAAGTTTCTATGTAAAATTTTACCTGCTACCTGACTTCTACATTCAATTGAATTTTACTTTTTATTTTCTAACAATGTTATAAAACTAAAACATCATTCAAGGGAACAATGACACATTTCTTTTTATGTGTAAATAAATTTAAGCTCCAAAACTAAAATAATTTATATAAACCTATGTAAGAAATGCTATATTTTTGTATTAATTCCATGTACTGTCTTTAAATTGTCTTACAATATGAAATTGTAATTAATTCTTAAATGTGAGAGAGTAATTGTATTTTTTAATTGGCAAATACTGCATCAAATGCAGCACAAGCGTTGTCAGCAATCAAATTTTATGCAATCAGTCGCACCGTAAAGGAGTGCAGCGTAGTCTCTCGAACATTTTTCCATGCAAGATGCCTCCAAAACAGGAGGAGACTGGGGAAAAATGACAGTAAAGTTCCCTTCAGTTGTCCACATGTATATAAACATAAGCAGCATCTGGCTCACACTCTCTTGATATCTCCCTCTTGAATGATTTTTTACTTGAAAGATATTTTCAAGGTGTGTAAAGTATTTATCTATGTAAAAGTTTCAACAATATATGAATAATTGTTATTGTTTCACTTCAGCAACATTAACCTTGCATGCCAACTTTTCTGTGTTTCAGCTGGGAGAACTGCAAGACTGCTGACATATCGTTTGCTGGCCGCTGCCAAACATAATTGATTTTTGAATTTGTAGCAGCCACTCGTGCATTCCTGGTAACTGTTAAGCCAATCTGAAAACATAGTTTCTGGGCAGCACTTATGTGCATAATGCATCATATTAACGATCGGCATATAGTCAACAAATGATGTGCACAGTCAATCCACTCCTCGGTATCAAAGCAAGTTAGACAAAGTCCTGAATTATTAATTTTCTCTTTCTTAGTGGTAAATTTGTGCTGTGCAATACTTTAATCTTATCATTTTTTTATTTGGCTGCTTCTTTTAATTAACTGCACTCAAGTAAATTTCTTCTTATCAAAATTTATTTTTCAATTACTACTAAAGAGTGCCACACAAAAAATAGAAAACTTTCTTTTTTGATAATAGTAATTCATTACACCCACCAAATTTTAAGAAGATTTATTTCAGCTGTCAGTGACAAAATTAATAAGTCATAACAACATTTACTTTGAATTATTTGCTGTTGATAGCATTTATCTCCAGCAAGGTGGTTACACCACAGGATGCAGAAACTTCTCATGTTCTAAGAGTATGATCAGATTGGAAAATATAGCTTGGTTTGGAGAGCCTCATTTTTTTCATTAACTCATCCATTTAGTTAAAGTAATACTTATGGATTTCAGTTGATGGTCAGGTTTAGTCAGACAACACAAGGACACACATCTTGGTTATGCACAAGGTTCTGTACAGATGTTGATGGTTATGTGCTTGCATGGGAGTATTTTCTCACAGGGTATATAAGATTCCCTGAGCCTTATATATAAGTTTGTTGATGGCTAAGAAAGACCACTTTAAGCTCATTTACCCTCTTTCAAGTAATTACCATTACCTTCAATCGTGGGTGATTCGAATGAATTAATACACAAGTTTGTAGGGACAGAAAGGTCAAGTTTTGAAGTTTTAATTTGGCAAGAATTATGGAGCTTTATCAAATGTTTCTGACATGAACTAAAACTCTCTTAGTGTTTAAAAACATGTTCTATAGAAGGAAAACAATGGAAGTAACGAACTTACCCTACATGCACAAACATGTACGTCAGCCACCTCCAAATTTCTGATCGACGATAAGGATTGTAGATGAAAAGTCTAGCAACTGGCCCAAATACATAATTTTCACTCAAAGACCCATCAATGATGAAGAAGAAAATCTGACAGAAAAGATAACAGCTTTTAGCACTTGAAATAATTAGAGATGTAATAAATAACTACCCAAAAATTTTTTATATTTGTATCTAAAATATTATTTAATGATATATGTCCTACGTGGAATGTTTCCCTCTATTATAACCATATTATTTAATGATATGAATATAATAGAGGGAAACATTCCATGTGGGAAAAATATATCTAAAAATAAAGATGCTGTTACTTACCAAACGAAAGCGTTGGTATGTTGATAGGAGACAATAAAAAATACACAAACACACACACAAATTTCAAGCTTTCGCAACCCAACGTTGCTTCGTCAGGAAAGAGGGAAGGAGAGGGAAAGATGAAAGGATGTGGGTTTTAAGGGAGAGGGTAAGGAGTCATTCCAATCCCAGGAGCAGAAAGACTTACCTTAGGGGGAAAAAGGGACAGGTATACACACACACACACACACACACACACACACACACAAACACACACACACACACACACACACGCACATCCATCCGCACATCCGATGAAGCAACCTTGGGTTGCGAAAGCTTGAAATTTGTGTGTGTGTTTGTGTGTTTTTTTATTGTCTCCTATCAACATACCAACGCTTTCGTTTGGTACGTAACAGCATCTTTATTTTTAGATAAAATATTATTTACATAGGCAAAACTCATAAAACATCAATCTTGACTGCCTGAAGTAACTGACTCCCACAAAATTTTCTGGTAACTGCTGATATTCCTGAAACATTGAAGTTGCATGAATGGTATGGTCACTGATTGTGATGGTGCAAGGATTTTCATCATTCAAGTAATCTGTCTAAATGCTGCTGTTATCAAATTCATAGTTAAAAAAAATAATTTTACTTCTTTTGTAGCTAAGGTCATATTAACATGCTTGTACGTAGAAATATACATGTTATGTAGTGATACATGACACAAAACTGCAACTTAACACAGTTAAATTTTAGATTAAACACATATTAGTAAACAATGCCTGACAGAAAAAGTGATGAACCCAGAAAGTGAGAAAAAAGCAAAGTGAAACTTCATGGATTTCAAAAATATGTGATATCATTTCAGTGATTGCAATATCAAGCCACATTTACAAATAATTTAGCAGTAAGAGACAATTTATCAGTATAATGTTGCAGCCTCTCTCGCCTGGATGCATACAGTGATTCAGATTGAAAGGATGTCATGAAACTACTGTATTACCTCCTGAGGCAAGCTGACACCCAAGTCATGTAACCGGTTCTTGGTATCTTGGATACTCACACAAATGCAGTTGACGTCCAAGCTAGTCCCTTACATATTCTATTGGGGACATATCTGAGGATCTTGTTGGCCATGGGAGTCATTTTTAAGAACCAGAAGTTTCGTATGTAATGACACTTATGTTAAAAAATGGAACGTCCAGGATGGGATAGTAACAATATTATGAAAAGGAAAGATTGTTGCTCACAATATAGTGAAGATGTTGAGTTGCAGACAAGCACAACAAAAAGACTACTAAACACATAAGCTGCTGGTACCAGAGACTGTGGTCACATGTGTGTGAGGTGCGAGTGCATGAGTGTGGTATGTATGTTGTCTACTGTGGAAGAAGGCCTTCTGGACAAAAGCTTGTGTTTAGCAGTCTTTTTGTTGTGCCTGTCTGCAACTCAACATCTCTGTTGTATGGTGAGTAGCGACCTTTCCTTTTCAAAATACTGACACCTATGGTAATGCTGTTAAAATTACATAGTGGTAGAGTTCTACATAATAACATTTATATTAATGTATTCTACTTTTAGAAGCAGTAATTATTTTAAGTCATAAATACAAAGATCTATACTGCTAATAACTTAAAACCTCACCAATATCTTGTTCATTGTCTGTTGCTGGAACTGTTGGGAGTCAGGAATTCTTTCAGGATACACAGGCATTTACTTCGGAGAAATTATTTTAATTTAGGTTTGTAGAAATGCCCATTATGTTCTCCCATCGAGTTTGACTATTTATTGTACCAAATGGAGCCACTTACTTTAAATTTTGTTCTTTACCTGAAATGGTTGTGCTTATTCATGGTGTGGTTGCTATGTGTCATACATGCAAGGAAACACTATTACTGTAACAGCTGTCTTTTGTATCAGATATAAAACAGTACCAAAACTGAATAACACCTTTTCATAGTTTGTAACTGAGGAATTCACACGACTTTTAGTTTTTCAATGAAGACAACTTTAAGACACTTACTGAGCAAATTACTAGTTTTACATACAAAAAATTTGTGTTGGTTTTCATCATAAGATTAACATCTGAATATTACCCAAAGAATTCGCAGCATTTTACTGTCTGTAGAAAAAAAACCACACATATTATATGAGTATCTGCTATGCGTGGTGCTTGCTCAGAAACCCAGTAACTGCAGTTTTCTAATCTTAACTTGTATGATACAGATTTAAAAATACTTAGTTAGTGCTGACAAGCCAAGAGTCAAAGGATATATCACTTCTTCTTAACAATACGAGAGAAGAAAAGTTACTACTCGCCATATAGTGGAGATGCTGAGCTGTGACAGGCACAATAAAAAGATTCACATAATCATAGCTTTCGACCATTAAGGCCTTTGTCAGCAGTAGACACACATACACACGTGCATGCATGCATGCATGATTGTGTGAATCTTTTTATTGTGCCTATCGCAGCTCAATATCTCCGCTATATGGTGAGTAGCAACTCTCCTTCTCTCGTACTGTTACATTCCATCCTGGATCCCATTGTTTGATTTTCACTTCTTTTTAATCATCACTGTAAATCATCACAGAAATGTCATCTGCATAACTAATTATATCAGGTTTACATACACAAGAAACAGAAACGATCCAAACATTGAGCCCTATAGTACAATCTGTGGTGTTGGTTCAATAGCACATTGAATTCTTGTTTTCATTTAATTGAGTTGAGAATTTATATTCATTCAAATAATTATTATTTAGATATGTAGCTAGGTGATTAGGTGATGCATGACTGGTATTGCATACCCTTAGTTTTGTCAAGAGCAGTCAGTACATGGTCAGATAGTTTTGTGACATCTAAAAATGTTCTCAATGAATTTTTGTGGTCAAGGTACCATACATTTTACCCAAACATTCCATAACAGCCATAGTGCTGCTGTTATCTAATCTGCAACAAGTCTAGCAGAATGTTTGTTGTGAAGAAACCAGCATCTCTGACTATGACTACAAGGTATTACTAAATGTAGGAGTCAGTTACTATATTTTGGTAAAGCAAAACTTTCTCCTTTGATAGTGCTGATCAGTGGCACCCAAAGCTCAGATGTCCAGATGTCATTTGACACCAGAGTAAATTTCCAACAAGAACAGAAAGATATACTACAAAAGTAATTCATAATTTATTTCCAAATCCAATATCTTTAATGAAATAGATGTGAGTCCCATAATTGATGGTTTATCTGACTATGACAGTCAAATAGCAGCAATAAATCCTCCACACCAATCAGGTATAATGAAAAAGGGAAAGAAACTGATTCAGTTAACACTGTGGCCTTGACAAGTACAAATGACATATGTCTACCATTGCAAGTTCTTAGACTCTGTTAACCTAGTGGTCCTCACCATCTTGCTTGTGCAGTTGGCTGTGTGACATGTTGTAATGTTGATATCTGTAAGAAAATATACGAGTGTTCTGTACAGACAAGTTACTCTGTAACTACAATATATCATCTGAAGATGGGCAGCTAGCCCGAAACCGGGAACTGAAAATAAAGAATAGCGATCGAAGAATGAAACGCCATATTTTATTTTATTTATTTATTTATTTTTTTGAGTGATCTGTACGGACAAGTTACTCTGTAGCTCCTGCAATACCTGAATGCTTTACCGCTTCACTGGTTTACAAAGTGGACAACACCCAGTGTATATCATGAACATTTCCAGGCCAGTTTTTGCTCCCAGTGAACGTTCAGCCCCTCAGTGCACTTTATGGGCTTCCACAAGATGTGAACGATGTGAACAATGTGCTGTGTAGTGATACTAGTGGTGGTTCCCCCCCCCCCCCCCCCCCCAAAAATGCCCCAGCTCATCATGTCAACAGCCCAGTGGGAACATTTTACTGTGCTGCTCAGCACATGTCCGCTCTTCCAAGGCCCCCCCTGCCACTGCAAGTAAATTTGCAGGGGGTTTCAGCTTCAGCCGTTCACAGGCTTGCTTTTCACATGGCTCTGGCCATGCCTTCCGTGTCAGACTTCCATGCCGCAAATCTTGCAATCGGACAGTTCTACAGTTTCATTTCCAAGTGCTTTGGTGCCACTCTCATTCGCTGCAACAGACTGCTCGCTCACACCCTACGCGGTGCTGTCTGCATCGACCATGCCGGTCTAGCCACCACATCATACGAGTGATGAGAGGGACTCAGATACAGAACTAGCTGTGCCTTCATAACCATCACCAGACCACCTATCAACCTGCATTTGCTATCCGTGGAAAACACATCAATGCACTTTGCACTGGTGGGGAACTTGTTCGAACTGTACTGCATCACTGATGACAATTCAAAATTCCTGTGCCTCATGACTCAACTTAATCTGCAACCTACTCCTGATGCCGCCACTAATTCCAAAATACAATTTTGCAAAACAGACTATCGTCAAGTGCCTCCTGCATTCCCCACAAGAGGTTATTCTGCGAATACTGTACAAGGAACATCTCAGCGACTGCACCCTGTCCCAGCTTTGGTGCCAGCTATGCATCCTGGTCAGAGGACAGATGATACTGGATGAAACCCTGTGGTCAGTGTGGTTATCAAAACTGCCTACAGATCTCCATGTCCATCTCCTCCCCCATGCCCTGGAATCCATTGGTTCACATGTGCGGATGGCTGACCAGGTCTATTCACTCACACATCAGCATCACCAGCAGGAGCTCACACAACAGGTTGGCACTTCTGCTCCGGTAGCTTGCCCCGCCATGGGCAGGTGCAGGCCATGCTCCAGCCCCCAGACTGCTGAGCCACCTGGCACCGAGCACATGCACTCTCTGCCCACCAAGCTGCTGCATATCGTGCCTGCACCGACCACTCTGGTATACAAACCTGAACACATAGAGGACGATCAGCCACCTCCTCTCCCAACATACCCTCACTGTTGGTACCACACCACATTCAGTGACAATGCAAAGAAGTGCCGCCCCCCATGCAAGCATCTGAAAAGCCAATCATCCGATAAATGGCAACCCACACTACATTCCATCCATGCCTCCATCCCATCAAATGGCTGCCTTTACATCAAAGACTATTCTTTGAGTCACAACTTCCTTGTGGACACCGGCACTGACATCTCAATCATACCTAAATTGGTGGTCACACACACCCTCACACATACATGCTCTCTCCTGTGAGGCATAAACTCTTCTACGCTCCAGACCTGTGGCTCCATTGAGCTTCAGATCCGCCTCTCTAATGGCCTCTCCCTTCCCTAGATCTGCCACATGGTGAACATCACAGAACCGATCCTGGGAGTCGACTTCTTATCACAACACCACCTGTCTCCAAACATTTTCGAGATTCTCTGTTTCACCACACCTCTAATTCTCACATCCCATGTGGCCATGCTCCGCCACCTGCTGTGAGTGCAAACGCCATTAGCTTTTTAGTGCATCAGTGGGTAGCTCTCACAAGCAGGACTTGTGCAGCTGTGAATTGCATCCTGGCGGAAAGTGCCAAGACATGCAGCCTTCGCTGCGAGAACGTCATTTTGAAAGATCGCATTGCATGCACTGAGGATGAGCTTGCTGTGATCACTGCCCACATCAGTTCACAATGCTCGGCAGCACATGTCACACCTGAGCCTTCATCTGGTGCACCTGACAGCTCTGCCAACACCGGCACACAGTTTAGCAACACCACACCTATCTCGTGTGACTCCAGTCTCAACCACACAGTGTTACCCCCACCCTCATCAAGTGTGTTCCACTCAATGTTTCTCTCACCTGTTTCGCAAACTGTCACTGGCACACCTCCTGACAATCCAGCCAGCCAGGCTCCTATCATCCACCAGTCACCATGCATGCGACAACTATGCTGCTTCCAAGCCATGCACCCCTAATAAATCAACTGACACCATGCTCCGTTCATGCGCAGCCATCAAACATTCAGTTTCCACCATCATGAACAGAATTGTTGACCGCATCGTCATGTCTGAGGGCCCACCTATTTGTCACAAGGCTCACTGCCTTAAACCACACTAGCTACCCTCGGCTCACCAGCAAATACAGGAACTTCTTGAGGCAGGAATTTACAGCCCTCATATAGTAACTGGTTGTCACCCATACACTTCACCTCTAAACAGCATGGCTCCTCTAGTATGTGTAGTGATTACAGATCCTTGAATGCTGAGACTGTGATGGGCATTTATCCTATACCAAACATTTCTGACTTCACTCACCTTCTCGCGGGTGCTGCAATTTTCAGTGTACTAGATTGCAAACATGCTTACCACCAAATCCCAGACACACCTGAAGACATTCCAAAAATGGTGATTATAACCCCTGTTTGGTTGTATGATTATCATTTCATGCCACTCAGGTTAAAAAACGCTGCCCAGAGATGGCAATGCTTTATTGACTCTCACTTGCTCCAGTTCAACTTCTGTTTCGTATATCTCGATGATATCCTGATCTTCAGCAATTTTGTGCAAGATCATGAATGCCACAGCACCATAGTAAAGGACACACTCTCATCAGAGTCAAAATCAACACCGACAAACTGCAACTGTGCCAACAATCTGTCCAATTCTTGGGGTACACAGTTTCGGCCACTGGTATACACCCCCCTGAATTGAAGGTGCAATCAATCTTAACCACTCCCTACAACATACGAAGAGTTCCGTTGGTTCCTGGGAATGATAAACTACTACCATCATCATTTGCCTGCAGCAGTGGACACCCAAGCTGCCCTCACTAACGCCCTCACCGGCGAATAAACTTCAGGGACGCGCCCCGTTCCATGGACAGAACCAATGCTTGCAGCCTTCCAGGCCCTGAAAGACTCTCTCGTACAAGCCGTCACCTTTGATCATCCAATCTCAGATGCTGAACTCTTCATCACCATGGGTTCCAGTGACTCCATGGTAGGCATGGTCCTACAACAATGCCACACTGATGTGGTCATGCCACTTCAGTTATTTTTGAAGAAAACTTCATGCATCCAACAAAAATACTCAGACCTAAAACTTCTTGCAGTTTATGAGGCAGTAAAACACCTCCGCCCCTAAGTCAAGGGCCAACCTTTCCACATCCTGACCAACCATAAACCAGTAGCAGATGTCATATGCAGCCCTCCTCTTGAGCCCCCCCCCCCGAGTCATTTCATCTCTCAGTTCTCTACTGATGTCCACCATATCAAAGGCGCTGACAACATTGTTGCAGATTTCCTTTTCCACATTAGCACCATCTCAATGTTTGTTGACCTTTCTGACCTCACGTCCCTACAGAACCAGGACAAGGATACACAGCAACTTCTCAACATCACCTCCACTTCGTTGTCTCTCACCAAAGAAAAATTCGCCAGTGTCCAAGAGGAAGTCTGGTGTGACTTCTCCAGCAGCACCCTCTCACCCTTCATCCCCACCCCCCTCCGCCATTCAATGTTTGACCCACTGAATTCTCTAGCACACCCTGAATTAATTCATCGACATGCCTCGTGTCCAAATGATTCATGTGGCGAAACATGAAGCACGATGGTCATACCTGGGCCCAGAATTGCATCACCTGCCAGTGGAACAAAGTCACCAGGCACACTGTTCCACCTCTTCGCAAATTAGACATTCCTTCTGGACACTTTTGCCACATACACCTAGACCTCATCAGCCCCTTTCCCCCCTCAGAGGGCTTCTATTATGTTCTTTCTTCCATTCATCATTTATCTTGGTGGGTAGAAGCCATACCTCTCATCAACATAACTGCTGAAACCATAGCTAAGGCTTTCGTGTTGTCCTGGATTTTCCACTTTGGATGCCCTGCTACCATCAGCACTGACCAGGGCCAGCTGTTTGAATCTGCATTCTTTGCTCAACTCTGCCAGCTGTGTGGTATCAACAAATGTCGCACGACTGCCTACCACCTCCAAGCAAACGGACTGGTAGAACAGTGGCATCGCACTTTTAAGAGAGCACTAAGGTGTCACGACAATCTTTGGACCAAGACCCTCCAACGGGTACTCCTCAGCCTATGGTCATTGTACAAACCAGATATCGAGGGCATCATGAGTGAATTCATCTATGGTGAAAACGCTGTCCTCCCTGGGGAGCTGTTACAACTTGCCGCCCCCAACAATCCCACCCTCCTTCCTGACTTCTTAAGCCATAAGCCAGATCCGAATGCATTTTGCAAATGTTTCCCTGACCCCCGCCCCCTCTAGCCATACTACCCCCACTCCTATATGCCCTCTGATCTCCTTTCATGCAAGTCCATTTTTCTCCGTGATGACACCATCCGGGCCCCACTTGCCCACTTTGCCACCGTATTCAGGCCCATATGAGGTCATAAACTGCACCGTTAAGAACATGGACATCTGGGTTAAAGGTTCACTGCTCGCTGTTTCTTTCCACTCTGTAAAACCGACACACTTTGGCATAGCATCTTTCACAGCCGATGATGTGGAAGCTGTGGAAGGAGGGGTGGCAACCCAGAACCTAAACAGACCCACAACACAGTTATGAACCTTTTCTCCAGAAGCCTTAGTCCCACAGAAATATCAGTCCTTTCCAAAGGCTTCACCTTTTGCCCCACTCCCAAATTCAAACATGCAGGACTCGTTAAAGACCATCTCTCTTTCTCCTGGTCCCTCCAGTGGAATCACTTTTTCGCCACCAACCCAACCAATCAGACTTAACCAAAGATCAATATTGAACCTTGCCTAACTCAGTTCACTCCTCCATCCAACCGTGATCCACCCCCACTGCCTCCAAACCACCCTCTGTTAACTTCCCAGAATTTCTTAACCTCGAACCTTGCCCCACCATCATTCCCCAAATCCCTCAACATGCAAACTAACCTTACATCCACAGAAAGAACCGCAGTCTACCATCTAAAAACTGCTCCCAAACTTATAATCCTACCTGCAGACAAAGGCTCCACCACCGTTGTTTTGAACCTCAAGGACTCCGTCAGCTGTCAGATACTTCCACCTACAAACCATGCCACAATGATCCCATTCCAGCAATCCAGCAGGATCTCCAGTCCCTACTCAAATCCTTAGGCCCATCCCAGAACCTCTCCCCAGAGTCCATCTCTCTACTTACCACTACCAATCCCCACACTCCCACCTTTTACGTGCTTCATAAAGCCCATAAACCCAACCCCCCAGGACATCCCATTGTGGCTGGTTACTGTGCCCTCACTGAGAGAATCTCTGATCTCATAGACTGACACCTTCAACCTATTACCCGGAACTTACCTTCCCATGTAAAAGGTACCAACCATTTCCTCGACCAACTCTCCACAGTTCCTGTCCCTTTACCACACGGTGTCCTGCTCATCACTACTGATGCCACCCCCTATACACTAACATTCCTAATGCCCCTGGCCTTACTGCTATCAAGCACTACCTTTCCAGGTGTTCTAGGGATTCCAAACCAACAACCTCCTTCCTAGTCTCCATGACCAACTATATCCTCATCCACAATTACCTCTCCTTTGAAGGCATTACCTACAAACAAATCCACAGTATGGCTATGGGCACCCACATGGCACCATCCTATGCTAATCTATTCATGGGCCATCTAGTGGGATCCTTCCTAAAAACACAGAATCCTAAACCCCTCACCTGGTTCAGATTCGTTGATGACATCTTTGCTATCTGGATTGAAGGTGAGGACACCTTATTCACTTTCCCCCAGAACCTCAACAACTTCTCTCCCATTTGCTTCACCTGGTCCTACTCAACCCAACAAGCCACCTCCCTAGATGTTGACCTCCAACTCATAGATGGCTACATCAGTACCTCTGTCCATATCAAACCTACTAACCACCAGCAATACCTCCACTTCGACAACTGCCACCAATTCTGTACCAAGAAGTCCCTTCCATACAGCCTAACCACCTGTGGTCATCACATGTGCAGTGATGAGCAGTCCCTCTCTCTAAATATACCAATGGTCTCACTGAAGCCTTCACTGACCGTAATTATCCTCTCATCCTTATACAAAAACAGATCTCCCATGCCTTATCTTTCCAGTCTCCGATCACCTCCTGAAGTCCCACAGTCCGACCACAAAGGAGCATTCCCCTCACAACTCAGTACTGTCCAGGAGTGGAGCAACTGAATTACATTTTCTGCCAGGGTTTCGATTACCTCTTGTCTTGCCCTGAAATGAGAAATGTCCTGCCCACTAACCTTTCCACCCCTCCTACCATGGTATTCTGCCATCCATCGAACCTACACAATATACTCGTCCATCCTTACAAAACCCCTGCTCCCAATCCCTTACCTCATGGCTCATACCCCTGTAATAGACCTAGATGCAAGACCTGTCCCATACATCCTCCTACCACCATCTACTCCAGTCCGGTCACTAACATCACCTATCCCATCAAAGGCAGGGATACCTGTGAAATCAGTCATGTGATTTACAAGCTAAGCTGCAACCACTGTGCTGCATTCTATGTAGGCATGACAACCAACAAGCTGTCTGTCTGCATGAATGGCCACCAGCAAACTGTGGCCAAAATACAAGTGGACCACCCTGTTGCTGAACACGCTGCCAAACATGGTATTCCTCATCTCAGTAACTGCTTCACAGCCTGTGCCGTATGGAACCTTCCCACCAACACCAGCTTTTCTGAATTGTGCAGGTGGGAACTTTCCCTGCAATACATCCTACATTCCCGTAACCGTCCTGGCCTCAACCTTCGTTAGTCACTGTCTTCACCCATCCAGCCCCATCCCTGTTCCCATTACAGCACTACACAGCCGTCATTTCACTGCCACACCCAGTCTTATAATTTATTTTCATTTCTCTCCTTTCCGCTACTTACCCCCCCCCCCCCCCCCCCAAGCTGCTCTCCTGCCCTCTGTCTGTCTAAACTGCAACACTTTACTGTCCGCCACTCCCAACATACTATCCATCCACACCCCAGCCTCCTCTTTACCCCCACCCAGTTGCCATTCCCATCATGCACTGATGCTGCTGCCCGCAGTGTGGTTTCAGTTCTCTGAGACAGCAGACATGTGTGCAAGTTGCCTTTGCGTGAGTATGTGTGTGAGTGTGTGTATGTGTGTCTACTGCTGACAAAAGACTTAATGACCAAAAGCTATAAGTGTGTGAATCTTTTTGCTGTGCCTATCGTGACTCAGCATCTCTGCTATATGGTGAGTAGCAAATTTCCTTCTCTGAATAAACGTTATTCTAACCAAATAACAACTGTGCGGCCTACATCATTTATGGGTCATTAATTTAGTTCCTGATATTATTATTACTGTTATTATATATTACATTAACTTTGTTTCATACAATTTTGCTCACTTGCCACCAGGCAGACAATTTCGATGAAGAGGAATTGCATGTGAGCCCCAACATCTTTGGGATGTTAGTTTACAATTGTGGGTTCATCCAGGATAGAATATTGGAAAGTGTTAGTTGAGGGATAAGAATCCTGCAAAGTGTTGGAACAGGATTGGATTATGGAAAGTGTTAGTTGTGGAATATGAACTCTGGAAAATTTATAATTGGACTTGAATTCTGCAAAGTATTTCCAAAAGTATTATCTGAAATTTGATAGGCAGGACCTCTCACAAAAGTTAAATGTGAGATTGTTTCAGGACTGAATATTAGGTTTCTTTAATAGTTGTGAAATTACAATTGCAATTCTCACAGTTAATGACATTCTGTGACCTAGGTCCCAAGTCTGTTGCAGTTTTGGCAATTTGCTTGGGGGCTCTGAACTATGAATTTTGCAAAAGTTGTGTGCACCGAGTTTTAGGACTGAACAAGTTCTGGAGTGAAGCAAAGCAAACTTGACTCCAAAATGAGTTTCTGAATGGGCCAAAATTTAAATACGGGAATGGGTCGAATAGAAAATTTTGTAAACATGGACTTGTGTGATTAATGCATTTGAAACATCCATTGGGAGTGATTACTGAAATTACAATGTTGAAAAGGTGGTTACCAGAAAATTTGCAGTGGGAGTTAGTGCACAGTCCTAGCAACTCAACAGACGAATTTTTGGACTTTGTCCCAAAATCAGAACTGGTATTGAAATTTAAACTGCCAAGTAAGCACTAAATAGTTTCCAGAGTGTAAATCATAACCACAGTCTGAGTGAATACTATGAAAGACATCCGGGAATTTATCAACGGAACACAAACAGCAGTTTTGATGAGGGAAACGGTAACAGGAACACATCCAATGATAAATTTCAAAGGGGTAATGGGAACAGAGACTTTCATGACAGGGACTGACACTAAGAACGTAGATTTGAGGGACCAGCACCTGGCGAAATGAACCAGCATAATGGGAGATGGGGAAACTAAGTTGCGCAGCATCTCAGGTCTGGAGATGACAAAATAAACAGGCGATCAATAGGACACGAGAAAAATGGAAATGTGATAGGTGTTAATAAATTGGCAGAAAAATATCAGAGTACTGAAATGAAATTAGTAATAGATGAGAATCTAATTGGTAAATTTTCAAATTAGATCATACGTAAAAGATGTAATTCTAAGATAATGAAAGATAATGATAAAGGTGATGATGACGATTTAGGTTAAATGGTTTGTTTTATGAATGTGAGACAAAAGAGTGTGTGAATGTTAATACAATGAAAGATTCTATGTGCCAAAAGGAGGCCGAGATAGAGCTGAATTTGGTGGGGTTATATGGTATAGAAAATTCTAAATAGGTACCAACCAGCGGTAATGATTGTAGTGATGAAGGAGATAATGTTTCAGGTTATATTGTGATGGTGAAGGTTGTTAAGGAAGGTAATAAGGGTGGTGTAGCAATAGTCTCATCAGCTGTTAATGAATTTGTCTAGTGGATATTGGTGAATTATTTTTGAAGAAAGGTAGTAATGATGTTTTATGTGCTGAAGTTATGAAAGTTGAAGCAGCTCATATTGATACTTCAGAGGAAGAAATCTGTACATATCTTTCTGCTAATGGAGGTGAACCTGAAAGTCTGGATGGATGTGTAGATCTTGAATGATGTTTGAGAATGAATATGGATCTGAATTTGACGTGCGATCTGAAATTAATGTGGCACAGGAGCGATAGGTGAGGAAAAGGTATTATGCTCAGGTTTGAATCAAAACGCAGTGGAATTTAATGGTACTATTGATTTTGAAATTGCATGACGCTGTCACTATAATTTATGTAATTTAATGGCAGTGGATGGTGAAACTATGAATGGTTCTTATATTGGTGATTTGTCAAAGGAGGTAAAATGAAGTTTTATGTAGCGAGTTGTATGATGTATCTGCGGCAGTTGAAAGTGCTTTTTGTGAAGGTGTTTGTAATGATGTGGAAGTAAAAAGCAATGCTTTATTTCATGATAATAATGTAGCTACTAATATAGATAAAAAAGGGAGAATAAAGTGAGTTTGGTTCTAATATAGAAAGTGATATTTGGACAGAATGCTATCTTAAGGAGGAATGTGATTTTACTGTAACTGATTGGCGATGTTATGGTAGAACATTAGGATTGTTATTTCCTCATTTGTGGACTCAAGAAAAGTTTAAGTTAGCGAGAGATCTAGAAAGGAGAAAAAATGAAATTGGGGTGAAAGAAGCATTTAATGAATTATTTTGGTACGAATATGAAACTGAGGGGTGGATGGGACTGGATATGTGTACTCTAGAGATGGAAAAGAAGGGACGAGGCATAGAGAAACATTTATTGAGGGAATATTGTTTAGAAAGACAATAAATGATAAATGTATAGCCAGTCATTGAAATTAAAGTAAACGACGAGAAAGTACAAGCAGCACTCGATTCTGGAAGTAGTGTGTCAGCAGTATCGGAAGGTTTTGTACATAGGGTAGAGAATAAGAAATCAGTATTACTACCTGTACATAGTTGAAAAATTAAAATGGCAGTAGGTGGCTTAAGTAAGCCGATAAGGCAAGAAGTGCTCTTGGAATTCAAGTACGTGGAGAATCATTTTAGTATAGGATGCTTTATAGTGAATGGACTTGTAAATGGTGTGGTCCTGGGAACAGATTTCTCATGTAAATATAAAACTTCACTTCACTGCATGTGAAGGTGCTTGGATCTTGAAACTGAGGGTGAAAAAAGGAAAGTAAAATTTAAGAATCTTTTGATGGGGGACAACCACATTGGGCACACCATAATTTCACATGGATGGTATGAAGAGAACAATATGTGCAAGTTTGGAGGGGTAATTTGCAATATTTTATTTCAGGATTTATTGTAACTTGTTTGTTGTCCTTTGCATAAGGACTTTTTTTTGGCCGAGATAGAGCTGAATTTGGTGGGGTTATATGGTATAGAAAATTCTAAATAGGTACTAACCAGCGGTAATGATTATAGTGATGAAGGAGATAATGTTTCAGGTTATATTGTGATGGTGAAGGTTGTTAAGGAAGGTAATAAGGGTGGTGTAGCAATAGTCTCATCAGCTGTTAATGAATTTGTCTAGTGGATATTGGTGAATTATTTTTGAAGGAAGGTAGTAATGATGTTTTATGTGCTGAAGTTATGGTCTGTGCAATTAATAAAGAGATAGTTTAGACACACATTTTGGTGCGAGGAGGTTGGAGTACTCAATTATTTGGTGAACGGTATCATGTCAAAAACCGGTGCACGGTATGCGTATAAATTAGGTTTTTGGGGTTATATAAGGGATTTATTTATGTGTATGTACATATTAGGCTTACATTTTTGGATGGTTTTATGTTTGTTGTCAAATCCAAATTATAAGTTGTGGTCATGCCAATTTGGCTACATGGAGATCAGAGAAATTTGGAAAATGAAAATTAATAATGCATACCTAGGAAGACAGAAGTATGTTTATCTGCTTGTCTGAGAATATTTTGGGGGAATAATTTATTGTTGTATGGAGTATCATTTTGTGTACGCAGCTTCAGTGCATGAAAATAAACTAGGGGTAAGATTTGTTCACATTTGTTGTTAGTTTTGAGTGTAAGGGAGTTATTTAAATTAAAAGAAAACATTTATTTGCCAATGAAGTTGACTGGGAATCTGTCATGAGATGTATGTCTCTAGTGGGAATGGAATAATGTGTCAGAATCGTTGAAGAATTTATGAGCACCTTGAAAATGCTGTAAATCAATTGTTTACTGTGTAGTTTAGATCTGTTAGTATCAATTCCACTGGGAGAAGCATTCAGTGCAGATCTTGGGTGGTTTCCGAAAGTGTTTATTTTCTGGTATCTACACCCAATTAGAATTTCAACAGATTTGTTCCCAAAAAACGTTGGCAATGGAATGCAGAGCCATACAGAATTTTGGTGGGGTACTTGGCTCCGAATCTGTGTAGTTCCACTGGAGACTTCGTAGTGACAAAAAGATTCTGTGAAAGTGAGTGCAGTGGCACTGATATTTCTGCGACATTTCAATAGACAGTCAATTTTGATAAATGTATAGTTTTATGTGGCATTTAATTAATGTGCCACAATTCATAATTTATGTTAGATATAAGTTTCTTTAAATTTAAAGCATGCTGCATCAACACCACAAAAATTAATTACACTATAAATTTTCATGGTGATCCCAATAAAACTTGAATATTGATCATGTATATAATAGTTTAGGATTTACTGTTAAAGTGAAATTCGCAAGTTTTGTAACAAAGACCTAAATGCTAAAATCTGAACACTTTAGTCGATCTTAACGACTGACATTTCATGTAGAAGCGCATCATTAAAATTACAGACATTGTCAACATAACTCTGTAACTTTATTTGTTTAACAGATATAGTAAATTTAAATTATCAGTATTTTCAGTTAACCATCAGATCATCATTTCCTCCACACAGAACAGTTTGAACAATGACAGCATGACACCTTATTGAATCATTAGGTAATAGAATATTAGTTGTAAATTTTAGTGCGTCATTCTTGCTTTTGTTCTTTATTTATTTATCAGAAAGAATATTGGTGCAAGTCTACTGGTCATGACATTCAAAGTTAAGAAGGAAATCATACTGGTTTTATACAAAAGAATTTAACTTGTGTTATGTAATGGATATTATTGTTACGTTATTTAGAAAGTGAAAGTGATGAAGCTTCGATTTTTTAAATATGTTAAAATGTAAAATAATTTAGAATAAGCTGTAGCCAATCAGATGGATGTCTTCAGGAAAGGCAAATGCCCTAGTTAGTTGGGCGAGGATATTCAGTGTGCAGGAAACGCAGCCAGGGAAGGACAAAGGGACAGTTTGGCTGGAGACACCAAAGGGTACTGTTTGGATTGAGATGTGAAAGTGGACAGTTGGTATTTACAAAGCTAGGAAGTGAAACAACTTACAAAATTTCGTGTTGTGTGATATCGCGGCACTTAGTCTCTCAGTGGTGAGCAGCCGCACACCTTGTGTGAACTCTTACTTTTCGTGTCAGTATCAATGTGGAGTATTGGACACGTGTTTCGCGATGAGATTGTGAATGATCAAGCTGTGTCAAATGGATATGTGCTTGAATGTAATAGTAATTCTAAATACATCCACTGTTGCTATTAGGTTTCTTTCTGAATAAACATTATTCTAAACAAATTGCAACAGTGTGGCATACATCATTTATGGGTCATTAATTTAGTTCCTGATATTATTATTACTGTTATTAAATGTTGCATTAACTGTGTTTCATACAATTTCATAAACTTGCCATCAGCCAGACAATTTAACCAAAGGGTCACAAGTGTCTAATTAGGGCGTGTAATGCGACACATGTGATTCAACCCCTAGATGAGTTTGAGCCAAGACATTTCAATGAAGTCAAACCACATGTGAACCCCAAACATCTTTGGGATGTTAGCTTACACAGTCATCTGTTAGAGAGAACACAAAAATCACTGCATCACTAAAAAGTAGTAACTCTTCTATGATGCTATCTCAACTCAAATACTAAACTCTTTTGATGAGTCAGTTGTACCACCACTGAGTTACAATGTAACCAGTCAATGAATGAAGGTGTATTTCCTGAAAAACTGAAGTATGCAATAGTAATACTAATATACAGAAGTGGAGATAAGCAACTGACCTCTAATTATAAACTAATCTCCATCTTTCTCTTCTCTTCCGGGAAATTGCAGGTAAGGTGGAACACATATTCATTTTACATAAGTGTGCAATAAAGATGTTGTTTAAATTTGGTAACCAAACATCTTACAGAGGCTGCTTCAGGGTGTTGGAATACTTATACTCACTTTACAATAGATATACCCCCTAACTGTATTTGCAGTTAAATTCAAGGGTGAATTTAGGATGAACTCAGCAGTTCACAGGTACAATATTAGAAGTAGAAATAATTTCCATACATATTACACATCCTTCTCTACTGTTCAAAATCAGTGTTTTATATTTTGGTGCAAAAATCTGTAACAGGTTGCCAGTGGACATAAGGCATGAAACGGAAAATTCCCAAATCTTTAAAATGAACGTAAAAGCATACATTGTTAGTCATTCCTTCTACAATTTATGCATTATCTGATGAAACATGTCTGCAAATGTATTAGTTGACATTAGCAAGGGGTATGTCCACCCTTCACCTTTACAAGAGCTTGAAATCTGCTGGGGACACTTTCAATGAGGTGTTTCAATGTTAATGGTGGAATGGCAAGCCATTCTTCCTCAAGAGGCACAAGCAGAGGAGGTAATAATCCAGAAAGAATTTTCACTCAGCAGCAGAGTGTGCACAGATTTGAAACTTCCTGACAAATTAAAGCTGCATGCTGGACCAGGACTCAAACCTGGGACCTTTGCCTTTTGTGAACAGGTGTTCTACTGAATGAGCTATCCATGCATGATTACATGATCCATCATCACAGCTCCACTTCCACCATTTCTCAATACCTTGTGGGACTAGCACTCCTGGAAGAAAGACTGACACAACACTTGCCCACAAAGGGCAGAGGTCCTAGGTTCAAATTCCTGTCCAGCATACAGTTTTAATCTACCAGAAAGTTTTGAAGGTAGTGATGTTGGACGCTGGGGCCTGGCATGAAGTCAGTGTTCTAACTTATCCATAAGGTGTATTATGGGGTTTGGGTCAGGACTCTGATCAGGCTAGTCCATTTCAGGAATGATATTGTCCACAAAGCATTGCCTCACAGATGCTGATTTATAACAGTGTGCATTGTCATACTCATATAGTCATCATCTCTGAACTGTTTCTTTATTGAGCACAGTACACAACACCACAAAATGTGTTCATATTGCAGCACTTTAAGAATTTCGGGGTAAATTCTAGAAACACTTGGCTCTCCATTATCTCGAGCACCTGATATTTTAATGACTAGGGTGAGAGACCGGTTTTACTGTGCCACACATATCTGTGTGTGCAGGAAGGACAGCTGTCACGAGGAGCCAGGAGCTGTGTCAGATGAGCGGCCCCGACAACTGGTTACAAGCAGCGTCCTAGAAGTTATATCAAAATTCAAAGTGTATCTGGATAATGTTCCATGGTGTATGGTGTCATGAGGATTGTTACAGAGATGGATGAAACATGTTTTATCTAGAGATTATATGCTCTGTTGTTTGACTTGCTAGGAGCAATAACTGTTTTGACAAGGGTTATTAAAACCAAAAGAGACTGTAGTAATATATGATAAGTACAAAAGTTTTCCAGACAGGGTTGATTTGCAAGACTTGAAAGCACATATGAAACTTGTGTAGTTGTTTTATTGTGAAGAAGAAAATATAATGAAGTTGATATGAAAGTATTCTGAGAGTAAGAAATCATTTCAAAAGTAGAGAAGTAGTTCAGTATCATTTCTCTAACCAGCATGAAATCTTCAGAGAAGAAGCATTGTGAAGATCGACAGAGTCGTCTGTCCTGAGAAGAAGATTGGGTGCACACAATATGTAAATTACCTGCAAGAGACATGTGAGTCTTGCATCCAGTACCACACAGTCTCTGGTCATCAGAAAAGTGTTAGAATATCCTTCCTCATTTGGTGTTTTCCCACACACAGTAAAAGTACCACACCCTAATCATGAAAAGAACCCCATACCATAACACCACCTCCTCTACGCTTCACTGTTGGCAGTACATATGATGAGAGATAACATTCTCCAAGCATTTGCCAAAAGCAAATTCTTCCATCAGATTTCTGCAGGGTATAGCCTGATTTATCACTCCAGATCACTCTTTGCCAGTCATCTACCATCCAGTGGTATCACTCTTTGTACCACCTCAAGTGTCGCTTAGCATTGTCTACACAAATATGTAGCTTATAAGGATCTGCTTGACCATTTTATCTCATTTTTAAACTCCTGATGCACAGTCCTTGTGCTAGCTGGACATTTTCTAGCACTTTAGAATCACAAGTGATTATTTCCACTTGATTTAATGTGATTTTTCACATCCACTCTCTACAAGTTCAATGGCCCTGTCCTTTCATACATGAGGTCTCCCTGGTCTTGGTTTAGATGTGATTGTTCATGTTTCTGCTTCATGGTCACATCACCAACTGCCAACTTGGCCAGCTTTAGAAGGGTTGAAATGTCCCTGGTGGATTTGTTATTCAGATGACATCCAATGACTGGTCTACATTGTGAGTTATGAGCTTTCCCAACCAATCCATTCTGTTGTTATTGCTTTTCTATTGACAGAAAAATACTCCAGACCTCGTTTTATACTGTTATGTCTACCTCTCATAACATGTAGTGGTCAATTCCATGTTAAAATGGAGTGTCCATATACTTTAAAACAGAAAGTGTAAAAATATTGGGAATCAAGGATGCATATTCCACATTACCCCAGTACTTGTGTAGATAGATACTTACTTTTGCAGTATACAGACAGCTTATTGTGGTCTGTGTAAAATTACATAAATGCTTTGTTTCAAGTGTTAGATTAAAACAGCAGCCAAGTAGTACCCCACGCCCCAGATGTTTCAAGACTGGATTAATAAAAACCAGAGAAAAGTTAAGATGGTGGTTTTAATGCTTCATATATTCCACACAGTCTCCCCCCACTTGAGTACAACACATAGAATGTTCATTCAACAGTGTGAAACTGTTGACATTGTTCAACTTGGATGTCACATTGTCTTGGAATGTCTGTTCTGTCATCAAAGTATTGGCCTTTCATGGAAATTTGCATTTTATTGTTTTGTCGTAGGTTCATATTTATAGCACAAAGTCTTGTCATCCAAGATGATTTTTGTGGGAAAAAAATGGTCATTTTTGAGTCGAGTTGTGCGCAACAAGCTTGACACACACTTTTCTTTCCTTCAAAAGATTCCAGAGAATGTGTTGAACTGATTTACAGATGTTTTCCATTGTGATTTGTGACACAACAACACTGACATTCTGCTTCCGCACATCCATATCTTAACTGTCTGCTCACACTGACTGGTCCAATGCACATTTGTTATTTGCAGTTCAAGCTGCACTGATGTTGCTTGTACACCAAAAATAAAATCAGTCATGGAAATTTTTGGACAGATGTATGTGAAGAGAAGTGCCTTTTTTCATAGTGGGTGATTTTCTTCTAACATATATACATAATGTATAATGTAATTATCAGTTTTAGCAGATTAGAACTAGTCATAATTTGTTAGCAGTATACTTTACAGAAGTAGCTAGGCTTCTCCCTGTTAATGTATAACATGAGTGATTCCACATCTCTGAAGACTCTCTTCACAATTGAATTTTTGAGAATTTTTAATTACTGTGCTTGACAGACCATCCTCGCACTTGACATGTTTCTTTCCAGCTATTTGATTATCTTTACAAATATCTTGTGCTAATGCTTCTGTAAATTCAAAATCCATATATCTGTCCTATATGAGTGTGCTGTCTTATTATGCTGATCTCTGTCTGAAACTATGGTGTCAGCTGGAAAGGTGACATGTTTATAGCAAGCACTGGAAAATATTTTGGCACTTGTGTTAACTGACTTTTAAGCCTCATTTTCATTGTTTCCAATTTTATTCCTGTGGATGCTTTATGCTATTTCTTAATGAGTTTTGAGGAAGTGTGGCTTCTATTTGCTGACTTTTGTATTAAATCACTGTAGTCTTGTTTCTGAAAAGATAAAGAAGTTCTGTTTCAAAATATTACTTGGCATTACAACTTATTAACTTGTTTTTGGAAGATCTGCAGCAGGTAAGATTTCACAGTTTGTAGAAATCTTATATTTTTGCTCTGAGCTTGACTATGTTGACTGGTAGCTTATATCTGACATACTTTCCTACTGATTTGGAACTGAGAATCATTATTTATTATTTTTAATTGGACAACAGAGGTCAAAAGTCCACAACAGAGCTAGATATAATTTCATCACATGTGAGAGATAATGAGACCTTTATGTCAATGATTCTTGAGAGAAAAGACAAATATGATCACACAAATGATATTGTGGTGGAGCTAAACTATAAAAACTATAATGTTTATGTATTCTATGACCTTGTCAATGGTTTTGATTCTGTATACTATAGAATTCTACTTAGGAAACTAAATTTTTATGGCAATAAAGACATTATTCTTGTTTGGTTGGAGTCTTCTCTTTATAACAGGAAGCAAAGGGTGACAATAACAGACTAAATGATAGAAATAAAAGTAAACTTAAATTAAGAAAACAGAAAATAGGAATCACAAATGGTCTGGTACTGGGTATACTCCTGTGTGTAACCTGTGTTGTTGTTGTTGTTATTGTCTTCTGTCTGTACATTGATTTGATGCAGCTCTCCGTGCTGGTATATTCTGTGCAAGTCTCTTCATCTCTCCATAACTACTGCAACTTCCATCCATTTGAACCTGCTTTCTGTATTCACACCTTTGTGTCCTATAATTTTTACATGCCACATTTTTCTTCATTACCAAACTAACTATTCCTTCATGCCTTCTTTTACTCAGAGAAAGAAGGAATACATGGTTGCAATGTGTCATCATTGATGAGGTGATTAGAGATGGGGCATAAGCTGAGACAGAGAAATGATGCACAGGGAAACTGCCAATGTGCTATTCAAAGGAACCCACCGAGCATTAATTTTAACTGAACTGATATAAGGGAACCACAGAAAGCCTAATAGTGGATGGCTGGATCAGGATTTAAACTGCCATCCTCCTGAACACAAGTCCAGTGTATTATCACTGTCCCAAACCTAGTTGGTCTCTATTTTGTTTAAGTTGTGACATAAACCTCTTTTCTCTCTGGTTTGATGCAGTTCCTCTGCATCATTAGTTATTCAATCTAATATAATTCATCTAATCTCTATCTGATCAGGATTTTCGTAACACCGTATTTCAAAACTTTCTACGCCCTTCTTTTCTGTACTCTGTATCATCCATGATTCACTTCAGTCTAAGACTACACTGCAGCTAATACTTTCAGAAGAGACTTCCTTAATCTTACAATTTATATTTGGTTTTAACATATTCCTTTCTTGCCAGTCTGGAATGTAACAGTATTGTGGAAATGACAGCTGTTACTCACCACATAGTGGAGATGCTGAGTTGCACACACACACACACACACACACACATTCATGACTGCAGTCTCTGGCTGCTGAGGCCACAATGCAAGCAGCAATGCATGATGGGAGACACAACCCGGTGGCGGGGGCAGGGAGGAGACTCGGGTGGGGAGGGGGAGGGATATCAGGATAGCAGTGGGGGACAGTAAAGTGCTGCTTGTGGGAGCGTACAGGGACGAGGTGGAGAGAGGGTAGGGCAGCTGGGTGCAGTCAGGAGGTTAAGACGGAGGGTGAAGTAGGGTTAGTGGAAAAGGAGAAAAGTAGAAAGACAGTGGGTGCATTGATGAAATAGAGGACTATGTAGTGCTAGAATAGAAACAGGAAATGGGCTAAATGGGTAAGGACAAAGACTAACAAAGGTTAGAACATTGTGTTGGGTAGTGAGCCCATAAATGGGGTGATCCAACTGTTTCTTGGCCACAGTTTTTCATTGGCCTTTCATGCAGACAGACAGCTTGTTAGTTGCTGTACCAACGTAGAATACAGCACAGTGGTTGCAGCTTACCTTGTAGATCACATAACTGGTTTCACAGGTAGCCCTGCCTTTGATTTCAATGGACGGTGGAATACCACTGTGGCAGGGGTGGGAAGGATAGTGGGTAGGACGTTATTCATTTCAAGGCATGACAAGAGGTAGTTGAAACCTTGGTGGTGAATGTGATTCAGTTGCTCCAATCCTGGCTGGTACTGAGTCATGAGGGGAATGCTCCTCTGTGGCCAGATGGTAGGACTTTGGGAGTTGGTGGGTGACTGGAGAGACAAGGCATGGGAGATCTGTTTTTGTACAAGATTGGGAGGGTAATTATGGCCTGTGAAGGCCTCAGAGAGACCCTTGCTGTATTTAGAGAGGGGCCACTCATCACCATATATACAATGCCCAATGGTGGCTAGGCTGCATTTCAATGACTGCTTCATAGCCTATGCCATCTGGATCCTTCGCACAAACACCAACTTTTCTGAATTGCACAGGTGGGAACTCTCCCTGCAATATATGCTATGTTCCTGTAACCCACCTGTTCTCAACCTTTGTTAGTCTTTGTACTTACCCTCTAGCTGCTTCCCTGTTCCCAATTGATCAATACACAGCCCTCTGTTTCACCAACAAACCCACATTCTTTTTACCGTTCTCCTTTTCCACTAACCCTCCCCTGCCCCCTGTCTAACTTCCTGACTGCACCTATCTGCCCTACTGTATCTCCACCTCATCCCTGTTTGCTCCCACAAGCAGCACTTTACTGTCATCCACTCCTATCCTGTTATCCCTCCCCCTCCCCGCCACAGCCTTCTCCTTACCGTCCCACCTGGTTGCCTCTCCCATCATGTGCTGCTGTTTGCAGTGTGGCCTTAGTAGCCAGAGGTTATGGTAGTGTGTGTGTGTGTGTGTGTGTGTGTGTGTGTGTGTGTGTGTGTGTGTGTGTGTTTTCTATCTCCGACAAAGGCCTTGTTGGCTGAAAATTCATTTTCTGACAGCCTTTTTTTTAATGCCTATCTGCAATTCAGCATCTCTGTTACATGGTGAATAGCAACTATTCTTTCCATAATAGTATTACATTCCATCCTGGATTTTCCATTGTTGAATTTTTTTCTTGCCAGTCTGCATTTTATATCTGCTTTGCTTTGACAATTGTATATTATTTTGCTGATGAAATAGCAAAATTTGTCTATTTTTTTTCAGCATTCCTGTTTCTAATAAAAGTTCCTCATCATCATTTGACTCACTTTGACTATACTCCGTTAGCCTTGATCACCTTAAAACATCTTTGCAAGACATTATCCATTCCATTCTACAGCTGCATCCATGCTCTACAGCAGAACCTACTTCCCTTTGTACCACATATTTGTTCTGCTCCTCATTCCATTTGCCACAGCTTCACTGCAGGTCAACGACATGCTCCTCACAGGAATTCCAGTCATCAGCTGATTGTAGCAGGGTAGCTCACAGCCTAAAATGATCAGAGTTCTAACTACAGCTGAGTGAGAGCACATTGCCGCTGGTTTCACACATGTTTCAGGAGTCATACTCGCAAATGCTTTGTACCTTGTTCCCACCAAAACTCCATATGTGACGAAGTTCAAGAGTATCTACATCCAAGATAACTGAGCCAAACTAGTTTTGCTTGTATCTCCCAGAACAGTTGCAGATTATATGTTCTTGCCAAAAATGTAAATCAATATTTCCTCACAGATCCAGGCTTGTAGGGGAGCACCATTCCACAGACAGGTACTCTGTCTCAAATTTTCGAATCTCCAGTACAGCTATGAGCTGCAAATGACACACCCATCCCACTGTACAGCATAACTGATTGTACAGTGGATTTGGATGTCATTGTAAATTTCACTTGGACTTTCACCATTGTCAAGGTCAATGAAACATTGCTTGGAGCAGACTTTCTGTGGCATTTTCACCTTTCTCCTAGTTGACAGAAGGCAACTTTAGAAAACTGACTGTTGAGATGCAGTTTCTCGCATTACAGGCAAACTGTCCACTCATTTTCATTCCAGCACGACACCAGCCCAGGATTATGGGGTGCTTACCATTTCATGAAATGAAACCTGACTGATCTGTACATGAAATATGAAGACAAGAAGTACACAATTACTTGGAGAAAACTGTTTTCTATATGCAACATTGATTAACAAGAGAAAAGAGTTGTAAGATGCTAAGACTGTTTGCAGTTGAAGACAAATATGACAAGCCATGCAGAATTGCCATCAGTGCAAAACTGACATATCTGTGCAGTTTTACTGGATATGGAGAAGCTTCAGTGTTTGATGAATGTTTTTTGTCATTCCTTTAGGAAGGACAAACAGTTTCTTTATCTGAACAAGATGCTGATGAGGACTTTGTTGGAATTAGATGCAGTCAACATGGAAGGAATAGAGAAAATTAAAAAAGCATTATGGGGTCGTATCTACTGTGTTCTGGATTGCGTCAGTCAGATGGTGTCACCAGTGGTCATCATCTCAGGACCAGAGAAACCCGCAGTTCCTCAAGACATCACGTACACAGACTTCAAAGAATGCCTTCTGAGCAAATGCAGTTCATGACACCCCTCCTACCACTGTTATTTCCACCAGTGCTGTGCCTTTCATGAACCATGCTCCAGCAATGAGAGATGTCGAGGCAACATCATATACAAAATCAAGGCTGAACTGGGATCCCCTGTCTTCCAAATGGTCCGACAATGGTGCAAGCCAACTTAAATGTCACTCAGATGAATTTCAGCTTTTGCAAGCAGTCATGCCCTCCCCCCCTCCCCCAACCCCCAACACCTCATAATTTCTATATCAGTTTCCTCTCAAGGAAATCACTGACACTGAAATGCCTTGCTCACAAATGAATGACATCGACTACACCTCTTGTTACAAGCGGGTTCCTGCTCTATCTGAATGAGCACTTAAGGCAGGAGGAGCACCAACACAGAGTCAATCATGCATAAATGATCCAGCTGTGCTCCATTTGGTGGTCTGCAATTGCACAGTTAGTCATGATCTACCAACTGACTGGGAAGTGCTGCTGTTATTCCCAAGTCTGCCCACCATTGTTCTGCACTGGAGGGAAAGGCTCTGTGGGGACTTCATTCCAAGCAATACTAACTGTGCATGTATCAATCTCAGACTATTTTCCTTTGGTGTGATGTTCTTTTCTTTGCTATATAAGATCAATTTCAGTTTGTTCTTTGTATCTGACTCATGCTAAATTGTCTGAATGATTGTTGATGCTAATTCTCCCGCCTGTGATTGTTGTTCTGGATAACTGGTTTTTTTCCTACAAGTTTATTACAGTTGTAAAGCTTTTTCTAAGTATACAAATGGTATAATTGGAGTTTTTCTTTATTAAACCTGTATTCTATGATAAGACATGAGGCCAGCATTGCCTTGAATGTTCTTATGTTTCTCTGAAACTCAAACTGATTTTCCCACAGATCAGCTCCTACCAGTAATTCCCTTTCTCTGTCAACTATGCATGGTTAGTAATCACCCTGTACTACTGCTGGCATTCCCTTCTCATGACTGTTGTCTGGCAATAAGCCCATC
This sequence comes from Schistocerca americana, assembly GCF_021461395.2. Lineage (NCBI taxonomy): Eukaryota > Metazoa > Arthropoda > Insecta > Orthoptera > Acrididae > Schistocerca > Schistocerca americana. The sequence goes on from NC_060126.1 coordinate 330,753,790, forward strand.
TTTGTTTTCATAGCTCTTTTTTTTTCATCTGTAAGTTGAACTTTGTGTCCTGCTCTTCTCTGGGTTGACCATGCTTTAGTCCATTCCAGGAGACCAACTGATGCTGGGAAAATTGTATTAGGAAAAGAGACACTATATGGACAGCAAAATAACTGCTGATGGCTAAGGTTGTTGTTGTTGTGGTCTTCAGTCCTGAGACTGGTTTGATACAGCTCTCCATGCTACTCTATCCTGTGCAAGCTTCTTCATCTCCCAGTACCTACTGCAGCCTATATCCTTCTGAATCTGCTTAGTGTATTCATCTCTTGGTCTCCCTCTACGATTTTTACCCTCCACGCTGCCCTCCAGAACTAAATTGGTGATCCCTCGATGTCTCAGAACATGTCCTACCAACCGATCCCTTCTTCTAGTCAAGTTGTGCCACTAGCTCCTCTTCTCCCCAATTCCATTCAATACCTCCTCATTAGTTATGTGATCTACCCATCTAATCTTCAGCATTCTTCTGTAGCACCACATTTCGAAAGCTTCTATTCTCTTCTTGTCTAAACTATTTATTGTCCACGTTTCACTTCCATACATGGCTACACTCCATACAAATACTTTCATAAATGACTTCCTGACACTTAAATCTATACTCGATGTTAACAAATTTTTCTTCTTCAGAAACGCTTTCCTTGCCATTGCCAGTCTACATTTTATATCCTCTCTTCTTCAACCATCATCAGTTGTTTTGCTCCCCAAATAGCAAAACTCCTTTTCTACTTTAAGTATCTAATTTCCTAATCTAATTCCCTCAGCATCACCTGACTTAATTTGACTACATTCCATTTCCTCGTTTTGCTTTTGTTGATGTTCATCTTATACCCTCCTTTCAAGACACTGTCCATTCCATTCAAATGCTCTTCCAAGTCCTTTGCCATCTCTGACAGAATTACAATGTCATTGGTGAACCTCAAATTTTTATTTCTTCTCCATGGATTTTAATACCTACTCCGAACTTTTCTTTTGTTTCCTTTACTGCTTGCTCAATATACAGATTGAATAACATTGGGGATAGGCTACAACCCTGTCTCACTCCCTACCCAACCACTGCTTCCCTTTCGTACCCCTCGACTCTTATAACTGCCATCTGGTTTCTGTACAAATTGTAAATAGCCTTTCACTCCCTGTATTTTACTCCTGCCACCTTCAGAATTTGAAAGAGGGCATTTCAATCAAAATTGTCAAAAGCTTTCTCTAAGTCTAGAAATGCTAGCAATGTAGGTTTGCCTTTCCTTAATCTTTCTTCTAAGATAAGTCATAGGGTCAGTATTGCCTCACGTGTTCCAACATTTCTACGGAATCCAAACTGATCTTCCCCGAGGTCGGCTTCTACCAGTCTTTCCATTTGTCTGTAAAGAATTCGCGTTAGTATTTTGCAGCTCTGTATGACTGTTATGACCATTTCTGACAATGGCAGAACTCATTACAAGCAGCAATAACATTAGTACATTTGCAATAACTTAAGAAAAGTTATTAAAAAATCCAGGAGTATGTGTATCATGTCTGAAATCAGCAACTCTGATAATAAAATTAAAACAATTTGGAATATTATTAAAAGAGAAACAGGTCAACCAAGAGCAGAGGAAGACAGTATTACCATGAAATTGAATGAAAACTTTATGACCAAAAAGTCAGAAGTTGAAAATATTTTTAATAATCATTTTCTAAATGTTGTGGATATAGTAGGATCCAGGTGTTCATTAGAAGATGCTAGGCTGTTAATGGAAGAGGCCATACCTATGCAATTTGATACAATTGAAATCTCACCCACTTCTCCCTCTGAAATTAGGAAAATAATAAACTTGCTTAAAAGCAAAAACTCACATGGAATTGATGGCATTTCCAGCAAAATACTAAAAGCTTGTTCTCAACAGATAAGTAAGATTCTCAGTCACCTGTGTAATAGCTCTCTGGAACAGGGCATTTTCCCTGATAGACTGAAATATGCTATTGTTATACCTTTGCATAAAAAGGGGGATAGATCTTATGTCAACAATTACCATCCAATCTCCCTTCTAACAGCTTTATCCAAAATTTTTGAGAAAGTAATGTATTCAAGAGTAGCTTCACATATCTGTAAAAATGAAGTACTAACAAAATGTCAGTTTGGTTTCTAGAAAGGTTTTTCAACAGAAAATGCCATATATGCTTTCACCAGTCAAATTTTGAATGATCTGAATAACCGAACACCACCCATTGGGATTTTTTGTGATCTCTCAAAGGCTTTGGATTGTGTAAATCATGAAATTCTGCTAGACAAGCTCAAGTATTGTGGCATGAGTGGGACAGTGCACAAATGGTTTAATTCGTACCTAACTGGAAGAGTGCAGAAAGTTGAAATAAGTAGTTCTCGTAACATGCAAAGATCAGCACATTCCTCAAACTGGGGAACTATCAAGAATGGGGTTCCACAAGGGTCAGTCTTGGATCCTTTGTTGTTCTTATTATATATTAATGACTTGCCATTCTATATTCATGAAGAGGCAAAGTTAGTTCTCTTTGCTGATGATACAAGTATAGTAATCACACCTGACAAACAAGAATTAACTGATGAAATTGTCAATACTGTCTTTCAGAAAATTACTAAGTGGTTCCTTGTAAACAGACTCTCACTGAATTTTGATAAGACACAGTACATACAGTTCCGTACAGTGAATGGCATGACGCCATTAATAAATATAGACCTTAGTCAGAAGCATATAGCTAAGGTAGAATATTCCAAATTTTTAGGTGTGTCCATTGATGAGAGATTAAATTGGAAGAAACACATTGATGATCTGCTGAAACGTTTGAGTTCAGCTACTTATGCAATAAGGCTCATTGCAAATTTTGGTGATAAACATCTTAGTAAATTAGCTTACTACGCCTATTTTCACTCATTGCTTTCATATGGCATCATATTTTGGGGGAATTCATCACTGAGGAATAAAGTATTTATTGCACAAAAGCGTGTAATCAGAATAATAGCTGGAGTCCACCCAAGATCATCCTGCAGACATTTATTTAAGGATCTAGGGATATTCACAGTAGCTTCTCAGTATACATACTCTCTTATGAAATTTGTTATTAACAACGAAACCCAATTCAAAAGTAATAGCAGTGTGCATAACTACAATACTAGGAGAAAGGATGATCTTCACTATTCAAGATTAAATCTAACTTTAGCACAGAAAGGGGTGAATTATACTGGCACTAAAGTCTTTGGTCACTTACCAAATAGTATCAAAAGTCTGACAGATAACCAACAAGTATTTAAGAAGAAATTAAAAGAATTTCTGAATGACAACTCCTTCTACTCCATAGAGGAATTTTTAGATATAAATTAAGGAAAAAAAAATTTTTATAATAAAAATAAAAAATAAAGAAAAACAAAAAACACAAAAAATAAAGTTGTTATATTAACTTAAGTATGTTGTTAAATTAACCTAATTATGTCATGTATTGGAACATTCGACTCGTTCCACATCATTACGAAACATCGTATTCATGATCCATGGAACTAGTATTAATCTAATCTAATCTAATCTGATCTAGAGAGCAAATGTCAAATTTCATGAAAAGAGAAACTGGACAGTTCCTGAAGAGGAGCTAGCTGACACAAAAGATGTTAAACATCAGGAGAAATCCATGACAAAAATAAAGCCTTACACAAGTTGGGGTTGGCAATTTCAAAAGCCTGAAAATGTTGCCAGAGAAGCTTTTCATGTGCATCCCAATCTTCTGCAGAATCATCATACTATAATGCAACAGCCAAAATCATTATGAACTGTCCTGTACCAATTTTTTTATATGCATCAGTGTATTTATTGTACAATTCAGTGCTTCCTAGGGCCTTTTATGTGTATTTTTATAGGTATCATTCAATTCAGTTTGCCAAAAAACCCATTCTTCTTTGTAAATACATATAGAATATTCTGGAATGATGTACATTTTCATGATTGTTAATAGATTGTTGTCATTAACAAAAATATGTGCATATGCCAAATTAAATATCAGATTGTGAAATTGAAGTAATAACTGTTTAGCAACAAATATTAAGAGGCTGTAGAAACATTAGCTTAAATAACTAATGCTTCTAATTACCATAATTGCAATTTGTAAATTTGCTAACACAAAAACCTCGTTACAATTCAAATGAAAATAACAATCATTGTCCAGTGATGTAATTTCATTCATTATTCATTTTTATGTGATTCATTGTAATGAATGATTCCTGTAAATTAAGCAGATATTTACCTCCTGTTAGTTACACCACCCAAATTTACGAAATTCTGGTATTTGAGAAAATGTGCATATTTAATTTATGCAGTCTGGCAAAGCACGATGTGTATACTTCGAACAAATGTTAGCAATAAAATCCATACAGTCACTAATTATGAAATTAAAGTAAAATCAAAATAGTAGTTGGAATCAGATTGTGAATTAATGTTCTCACATAAAACCGAGATGATGGTAAAAACATTATGTTATTTGACATTATATTTTATAACCTGTACAAATGTAACAGCAGTTAGTTTAGATAAAATTGGTTTTAATTGTAAGTTACATTTTGTAATAAATTAACAATGGTAGGGATTGTTAAAATTGTATTTAAAGTGATGCAGTGAGGCTGCGTCAGGGGAAGTCAGTTTCTTCAGTTTTTCTGCACTTACATCAGTTCTGTCGATCAGCTGATCTCAATAAATAGTTTGTCAAGCTTGAAATTTTCATGATGTTCTCATTATTTGCAGCATCCTCAACACTGATGAACCACAGTCTAATGCAAGTTAAGAAGTAACGTTTTATAGATCGTTACAATACGGAGGAAAAGGGTGGGGGTTGCATCAATGGCGGTGGAACTGGTAGCATCAACAAGGCTGCCAAATTGTTTAGCATGACTGTGAGAGCCTGCTGTTGGTTGGTGAGAATTTGCTGTTGTTCAACAAAAACTTGAAGTACTTCTTCCACTGATATGTTGGATGTATATCAAACCAAAGAAAGGAAACGTGGGGAGTACAATACAGTACGTGTTGCCAATTATGTTGTAACATTGTACAGCACAATATCAGAAGTAGCACCAACCAAGTTTTATTCTGCTTCCACATGAGGAGACCCACAATATCAATGAATTAAGTACAGAGCAATACAGAGTCTCATAACTATAGAACACATCAATATACAGTCTTGTAGGCGAGTGTACAATAAACAAGTAAACGTAAGTGAAACCAAGGACCCAGTCCGCTGGGCTTCTATTAGGCACTTGCTGTGCCATCTGTGCAGGATGTGAGGTGACCTCTCTAGGCCGGCTGTGGAGGCACTAGTAATGCATGAAGTTTGATTACATGTACTCACATTTTTGAGTTACAACGTTGATGATAGGCAGTTCACGCAAGAAGAGAATACAAACTTTTGGAATGTGGTGCTGCAGAAGAATGCTGAAGATTAAATGGTTAAAACACATAACTAATAATGAGTTACTAAATCAAATTACATATACAAGAAAGTTATGTACAACTTCACTAAAATATGGAATCAGTTGATAGGACATATCCTGAGGCATCAAGGGCTTCTCCATTTGCAATGGGGGAAGGGGGGAGGGGGGGGGGGGGGGGGAAGAGTGGTAGGAGATAAAAATTCTAGGCAGACACCAAGGATTAAATGCAATAAGCAGGCTCAATAATGAATGTAGGTTGCAATAGTTATGCAGAGGTTTGTGCAAGATACACTATCATGTAGATCTGCATCAAACAAACATACCTGAATATAAAACTACAGCTAGAGGTATATTATAGGAAGCATCATGTTTTGTGTGTCTGTGCTGTAGTTTTCTGATTGCAGATTATTTAAAAAACTTGAAGACCTAAATGTAAACACAGAAGTTATTGTATGTACCAAATTAATATTGTATTTACCAAGTCATATTTCAAAGTGTAGCATGTAGGTTAAATATTTTAAGGTATTAGATTAGGATGACTTGTCCTGGGTTCTAAGTACACACTCTGTACATAATGTAGTCAAATGGATCCAAATAAAAATAAATAAATCAATTTAGAGTAATAACTCTTGGCAAGACATAATTCAGTTGTCTACACTGAGGTCGTCACAGAAGGAATCAGAGACTGGAATTATTAATGTTGTGTTGGTGTGAAATTGACCACCTTTCAGTTTAAGGCTAGAAAGTCTGATTTACTTCCATTACTTCACCAATAATATGTTTCATTTAAATAAGTGCTACATCTTCCCAATAAGCTACACATATATACTAAATACAAATAAAACTTCTTTTTACCTCAATTACACTTATGATTGCTATACTATTTATGAAAGTTTTACAGGTATATTCCTCTTCATAAGCACCCTCCATTGCTCCCTTAGGAACAACGGTATCAACATAGCGGGCCACATAAAATTTCAACAGGCTTTGGAACTGAGAAGATTTCACCTGGAACATTGATATGAAACAGTGCCAGGAAACTCAAATTCATAAAAATTTGCTGTACATATTTTGTACAGAGAGAGAGAGAGAGAGAGTGAGAGAGAGAGAGAGAGACTTAAAGGCAGCGTAGGGAAGGACAGAAAGTAATATTTGGTACAGTGTAAAATCTAAATGTATGATCAAAAGAATCAGATATCATTGCTATTTCATACTTTATGCTGACTATAAATATTCAATTATATGGTACGGTAATGTAGAGAGTGAAGTAACTATTTAACATTTAAAAATATCAGGCAACAGAAAAGAGAGATTTCAAAAAAATGTAGAAAAGAAAGTAATTTTAGCATGCCAGTTGTTGTCTAACACAATTCATAAACATTAATAACATCAATTTTTGCTTGATACAGCCGTGCGGATTAGCCGTACGATCTTGCCACAGTTTGCGCGGCTGCCCTCGTCAGAGGTTCGAGTCCTCCCTTGGGCATGGGTGTGTGTATTGTCCTTAGTGTAAGTTAGTTTAAGTTAGATTAAGCAGTGTATAAGCCTAGGGACTGATGACTTCAGCAGTTTGGTCCCATAAAACTTACCACAAAAACTTGAGAAATTTGTCTGATACAGTTGGTAAATATAAATGTATTCTACCTTCCCATACCATTTTCATAAATTCCTTGTATTCAATGTAACCACTTTCATCATGATCAGCAGATTTCATCAGCCTCCGAACAGCATGGTCTGGAATGCCCGTAATAAATAACTCATCATTCAATAGCTCTCGAAGTTCACTTAGAGATATTCTACCATCACTGTTTTCATCATATCTAAAGAAAACATCTCGCCATTGCTGTAAAAATAAATAAGAGAATTAATTAATTAATAAAGTAAAATACAAAATTTAACTCAAATCAACTGCATCCACTGAGATATTTTAATTCTGTAAAATGAAAGTATTATATATTCACATAAATATTACTCCATTTGATGAGGTATTTTTTAAAAAGTGCCTTTTGCTTCATCAGTGAGGGATATGGGTAGGTAAATTAATCTTTAGCTATTTGTCACAAACACCATCAGTAACAACAACATGCAAAAACAATTTCCTTCAAATTAATTCTATGAATAATCATGTTTATAATAGGCTGTTTTTAAGTTAATTATGATTATTCTGTTGATTTCACACACACACACACACACACACACACACACACACACACACACACACACACACACACACATGTACAGGGTGTCCATAATTTAAATTGCTATTTCAAAATACTGTAGAAAGATAATCGCTGCTCAGAACGATGTCAATTTTGAATGGGCTATTATTGATGCAGTGGGAAATGTAATGAGTAAAAAGAAATTAACAAAAATTTGACAAACAGATTGTGCTGTAAGAGACAAGGCCCATTTTCTTCTCCATGGACATGTCAATACAAAGAAATGCAGAATGTGAGCAACAGAAAATCTGCATGCACAAAATAGGCACCACTTCATTCTTCAGAGGTGACTGTGTGGTGCAGGTTGATAGCATCATTTATTGTAGGGCCATATTTTTTTGAGGATATGAGTCCTGTGGGTCATGCCTGTAACATTACTGATAAATGCTATGAGGTTCTTTTACACACCAATGTTGTTCCAACCCTTCAACAGTGTGGGATCATTTTTAGGCAAGAGGCGCTATTCTGCACATTGTACAGCCTGTGAAGCAGCTGCTGCAGAGGCATTTTGGAAATGCTAGAATTATCAGTCATCATTTTCTTACAGCCTGCTTGTCAGTATTACATGATCTTAGTCCATGTGACTTCTGGCTTTGAGGTTATCTGAAAGATGTTGTGTTCAGCGCTCCAATTACAAATGTAGCTGAATTGCAGGCATGTATTGCGCAACTCTCTCTGAATGTCATTCTCAAGACAATCCAATCTGTTATGAAATGTGCTGTTTCTCAATTTCAATTTGTGGCAGAAAATGGTAAGTGGTGTATTGAACATGTCTTGCGCCAGTTTCACGATAATTAGAAAGCAATGTCATTTTGCTCTTTATGCAGTTTTGGCTCCAGGACAATTAAAACTCAATGTAATTTTGCTTTTTATGTGGTTTTTGGCACCAGGACAATTAAAAACCAATGTCATTTTGCTTTTCATCCAGTTTTTTACCTCGGGACTTTTTTCCTATCTGATGTGGTACAACATTGCCATGGTAGATGGGCTTACCTAACTAGCAGTGTCACAGTTGTTGACTGCTGAAATTGTACAGTCATGCACACTGAACAGTACAAATGGTGTAAGGTGCAACACAAACCACAGCCATCATATTGTGATTCATCTGACAAATGTACCGACCTGTTTTATGTAAGACACTTACAGTGACTTCTATTAGCAAAATTTTCATTAAATTTTATTTTGTTCTGTGATGTTTCCCCCTGCATCAATGATGTGTTGTTCACATTTGTTCAACTTGCTTTGTACAAAGCTTAAAAGTTTAAGAAATGTGAACTGCTTTTGCACTCTCAGGGTTCTGTACCTCAGTTGGTAAAAATGGAACCCTTACGGTATCACTTTGTTTCCATCTGTCTGTCTGTCCAATTGTTAAAACCTCTTTTTGTCATAAGCAGTACAGGTATCAACTTGAAGTTTATGTCACATCCTAAGATCTATGGTCCCTCACCAATGGATAAATGTGAGCTTCTAAGTCAGTGCAATCAAAAGGTACAGCCATTTATGTCACATATTTCAATATTCAAAAACTCTCTCATCAAAATCTACAGGATACTTCCCATTGATCTTGAATCATGAAATTTGACAAGAAGCAAGGTTTCACAGTACAAATAAAAGAAAAAAATCCAAAAAATGTGAGTAATTTAAGCTTATGAGTCAATGCAATCAAAAGATGTAGTCATATATGTCACATGTTTTGATACGAACTCACTCATCTGTAGTGCACCAACCATATATGGGAATAATAGTGTGAACCTCAGGGCTGTATTGTAGCACTGCTGACAGCAGGCAAGCATAGGATGTTATAACTGCAATTATTCAGTAAGGCCAACACAATATTGTGAGGCAGCTTAGCTTGCTGACACAGTAGGCTAAGCGATACCACATGGACTCATTGCACCAAGGGCCAAGGCGGTTTATCACATTGGCAGTGGCAGTGCTGTTTTAAGATATGTGACTTGCAGTGGCACAAATATACAACAAGCATGCCACTTCCAGCAATAAGTACTTGACATTTTGTAATGAAATTACTCTCAGCCTCGCAGTTCTACCAGGACACTGGGGCTGCATAAGATAAGGTTGCCACATAGACTTGCCATCTGAAGTCACTGGTTCAAGATAATGGCAGGGCAACAGTTCTACATGCTAAGTCTCTCCGAGATGTAGTGCAGTGGCACAGCTGGCCACCCTAGGTCTACTTCAGCAGCACAGCTGACTCCTGCCCAGATGGGAGCAGATTGCTCCCTGTGCACACCAGCAAATTATCACCATCACAGGACAGGCATCTCAATGAGGTGGACATTCTCTGCCATGATGCAGCTGGGGCACTCCCTGTGGCTGTAGTAAATACAGCATTGTCAAGTACATGCTGCTGGTACTCAAGCCACATGGCTGGCTTATGTAACAAGGCCACTGGCATACCACAGCCACATTGCATTGTGAGGTAAGTGAGCAGCTGACCCAGCAGAATTCAGCAGCCAGCCACTGACATGGTGTATTACATAGTGCAGATGCTTCAATAAAGAACTTGTTACCTCTGCAGCTGCCTTTCTCTGCAGCCTCCTAGTCTCCCCCCTTGCCACCCATCCCTGCTCTGGATGTGCTACAAATCCAAACCAATAGATGAACTATCTATATGCATGCTGGATCTGGTGGCCCAGCAGTAAAGTGCATGCTGAGAAACCAAGAGGTCATGGGGTTGAATCAAGGTCAGACCATAAATTTTTCTGTCTTTTTTTTTAACCTAGCCTTCACCTCTCAATGATGTGAGGAGTCACCAGAAACAACACATGGTTCAGACTTCACATTAAGTTATAGGTCCTCTTTCTCCAATTGGACAAATGACGTTGGTTATGGATGTGCAAATTGATAAAGTGGCATCCAATGGAAAGACTTGAACCAGGGCACTGAGCCACATGAAATTATTATTATTATTATTATCCATACACACAATTAAGTTTGTTCCAATCTTCAAAGAGAAAGTGAACATGGAATGACTCAATTGGTCCAATGTGGCCAATCAAGTAAAAAAAAAAAAAGTTTGTGCAGAACCATCAGAGCGCAAGTTGGTCTCATGGTTTTGTAATAAAGCTGTCCTCATGGACCCTGGTAGGTGGCAGATTATTAGAGCAAATCAGTAATAATATGCAGCTTGGGGCAGAAACCTAAGTGAATCTATGATGATTGTCTCTGGAATCTGTTGGACTGTCACTCCAGTTTTGAAGCCCATAGATTCCAAAATTATTTTTTGTTTGTTGTTGGTGAAATAGGATTTCAGCAGTGTAATGCAATCTTAATGGCATAGTACTGAGCTTTCTCTGTTGAAAGTTTGCAATCAACACAATCACAGGCATCACTTGGATCATGGAAGATACGTAATATTGTACTCTATATGTGTTAAGGAAATAGTTAGATATAATCCTTAAGTGTAAAATTTACGTGTTAGCTCAATATATTGTTTAGAAAATCATACTGCATTTTATTATTAATACTGAATGATAAAAACATTTGATGGCTGTGGTAAGTAGTAGTTTTCAGATACTTTTGAAAAATACAGTCAGGTGTAAAATCAGTTTATAATTGTTCACATTTGTGTCTTTCACCTAACATATTTTATTCTTTCAGGAAATGCATTCTCGTTAATAGCTGCATTAAAGATATGATACAAATTCTACTTACCCCATCAGTGTAGGTTTAAAATAGACATTAAAAACTATTTATTATTATTTTTCAATAGACACTGACGCTCTTTAGCTCTTTACTGATTAAGTAAGATTCATTTGTTTCGTCATGCATAACTGGAATGTGTTGCTTGAGGATATCTGTTGCCTCACATAAAGCTCACCTACAGTCTATCTGCTCTGTGACACTTTTGGGGTGTTTGTTAAGAAACTTAGCAATCATATACTTATCAATAAAGTCAATATAATTAAGAGAAATATTGTATGCCACCTCCCAGTGACTATGAACCTTGCTTGTGTGCCTCCATGATATACATTGCCATACTGTAGCTGCATGCACAATGGATGGATGTCTGTGGAGAGGCCAAACTAACCCTTGATTTATGAAGAGGGGCAGTAACCTTTTAAATAGTTGCAGCAGCAACAGTATGGATGACTGACTGATTTGGCCTTGTAACATTAGCCATAACGACCTCGCTATGTTGGTAGTGTGAACAGCTGAAAGCAAGGGAAACTACAGCCATTACTACGCATTACAAGTCTAAGCAGCTCTACCATGTGGCTTAATGATGATGGCATCCTCTTGGGTGAAATATTCCCAAGGTAAAATAAAATAATTCCCAGTTTGGTTCTCCAGGTGGGGACTACTCAAGAGCATGTCATCACCAGAAAAAAGAAAACTGGCAGTCTGCAAGTTGGAGCATGGAATGTTAGGTCACTAAATCAGGTAGGTAGGTTAGAGCATTTAACAAAGGAATTGGCTAAGCTGAATCTAGATGTAATCAGAATTAGTATGTATGGTGGCCAGAAGATCAGGTCTGATGGTCAGGTGAAAGCAGGGTTGTCAACAAAAATTAAACAGGTACGGGACTCTGGATACAGATCACACTATATGTAATAAACAGTTCCCAAGTTTCCTATATACACATATATTTTACCATAAAGACTGATACGTATGAACACTGCATGAAGTACAAAGGCAGACTGGATTAAACATGGCGGCTCATCAGAGCAATTAAAGTTCCAAAGATTGTAATTTGTGTGGTCGATGTGATCTATCGACACCACACAGTCCCCCCCCCCCCCCCCCCCCCAACCCCCTCCGCCTCGCAGTACGGAGTGTGGCCTATGACCTATGAGCCCTGAGTGGGGGTCATGTGTGTGTCAGCATTGATGTGAGTAGTGCGCGGTGGCAGGCGCACAACCAGAAGCTCTATCTCCATTGAGTCGGCATGTGAAGGTGCGGTGGCCAGCTGCTGGTCCCACTCGTAATCTGAAAACCAGCGGGTGGGAATGATGTGTCAGCCAACTCGGGAGTAGCAGTATGGGAGAGGAGGCGGCATGTGAACGTGCCTTCCCCAAATGCATACTGAGCTGTCCGAAGAAATGAAAGCTTGAACACATGACGGATCACACTCTTGTGGTAGAGTAGGGTCTGTGCTGTCGCTGAGCAGTACAAGCACATGATTATCTAACACAATAATCGACACATCATCAACACGGTCTGGTGGTACGTTGCAGCACAAAATGAAGGACAGGGTGTCTGCGTCTCTAGTATCTGAAATGTCTTCAAAACCTGTGAAAGGGGATGATGATGACTTGTGTGAGGAACATGGGAACTGCGGTGGTGACTCGTTGGATGGAGAAAACTCAACCATAGGTTGAATGGACTCGTTAGCGGGTTTGTCAAAAGTGCATGTGCTTGGGCAGTCTGACTGGGATGGCAGAGGGATGTCAGAGTCAACAAAGGCAGGCTTGAGCCCGTGTAGAGAAACGGTTTGCGGCAATCTTTTATCATAATGTTGAACATCGTCTCGTCCCTCTGGAGTATTTAACAGGGGACAAGATAAGGGGGTTGTAAGGGTTGTCTGACAGAGCCATCCCTCAGCAGGATGTGTGAGCAAGTGCTGAGTGCAGTCAGCACGTGTCTGATGGGGAATGGCTGACAGGTGGGTGTAGCCGGGTGTTTCTAAAGTGTGCACGTGCCCTTCTGATAAAGTCTGGGAAGGAGCGGGAATCCCCAGGATCTTGGAGGACAATTAGTTCCCCTGGAAAAACTGGGTTTTCACTGAAAACAAATTCAGAAATTGTCCCGTGTAAATCTGGTTTAAATGTAGAATGTAGGCCCAGCAACACCTAAGGGAATGCCTTGGACCAGAGACAGTTGTGGCACCTGAGTGCTGTTTTAAGGGTGTGGTGCCATCGTTCCACCAACCTGTTGCTTTGCAGGTGGTAGGCTGTCGTATGAATCTTTTTAATACCGCAAAGATTACAGAGAACCGTAAAAAGTGTAGATTCAAACTGTCAACCCTGGTCGGTTGTGATGGTGGTCAGGCAACCGAACCTAGTGATCCAAGAAGAAATGAATCCTTTGGCCACAGTTTCTGCTGTGATGTTGGGTAAGGGGACGGCTTCCACCCAATGAGACATTCAGTCTATTGTGGACAATATATACCTGTGGCCCTCCAAGGGAGGCAGGGGATCGATAAGGTCAATACGTAAATGACAGAAACTTCCCTTAGGGATGTCAAACTTGCCGAGTGGTGGAGAGGTGTGATGTCCTATTTTGTTTCGTTGACAGGAAATGCAACTGCGTGCCCATGTTTGACAGTCCCATTTCACATCTTTTCACACAAAACACTAGGTGATGAGGTGGGTGGTGGCTCGAACGCTGGGGTGGGTGAGATTATGCAAGGTGTCAAAAACCTGTTGGCGTAATGTGGACGGGAGCAAAGGCTGCAGAATGTCCGCAGAAGAGCCACACCACATTTAGTTCAAAATGCCAGGGAACTTAGCCTTGGTAAACATGAGCAAAGACTGCGGGTCCTTGAGCAGACCCTGAGTGTCCTTGTCTGAAGCCTGTAGAGTGACGAGGTTGAATAAATCAACGATACTTGAAACAGCATTGATTTGCAAGAGGAAATCAGTGGGGTTGTTCTCTGTGCCTTTGATGTAGCGTACATCTGTAGTAAATTGAGAGACCAGGTCGAAGAGACAGAAGCTTCCTAAGAATGAAGAAAGCTCTTGATGTCAGTGCAGAAATGTTTGACGGCCTTGTACACTGCCAGAAGCTCTCTATCAAAAGCGGAATATTTCTTCCATGCTGTAGACAGTTTCCTGGAGAAGAAATGAAGTGGTGAAACTGTGTCGCCTTTGCTCTGTTGTAGTACTGCCCCAACTGCGGTGTCACTGGCGTCCATAATGATGAATAAATTGGCAGACATATCGGGGTGGGTGGGTACGACTGCATGAGCTGAAGCTGTTTTAAGAGCCCTGGACTGGTTTAACACCCAAAGCTTGTTTGCTGGAGAGTGAGTCTGTCAGCGGGGCCTTCACAGCAGCAGCAGAAGGTAGATGATGGTGGTAGTATTTACAGTACCTAGGAAATGTCTGAGTTCTTTGTACATAGCTGGGGGTGGCAATGACGTAACAACCTGCACGCGGGATTTAGGAGGTTGTATTCCATCTGCGGAGATAGTGTATCCCAGAAATGTCACAGAAGTCTGACACAACTGGTATTTTTCTTTGTTGGCCCTGACACCATTGCATGCCAAAGTCTAGAGGACCTGAGATAAATGATCTTCATGGTCTTCAGCCGATTTGCTGAAAAATGAGTATGTCATCCAGGTATGTAAAGCAGAACTCAAATTGTTGTAAGATTGAGTCAATGAAATGTTGCCATGTTTGTGCCAAATGGCATGAAGTTGTACTGGAACAAACCAAGTGGCGTGGTGATTGCAGTCTTTGGAATGTCTTCTGGCACTACAGGAATCTGGTGATAAGTACGTTTGCAGTCAATCACACTGAAGATTGTGGCACCTGATAACATATGAGTGAAATCATTAGTGTTTGGCGTGGGGTAATTGTCCATGACAGTGCAAGCATTTAAATGTCTATATAATCACCACACGTTTGAAAAGAACTGTTGTGTTTGGCGATGAGGTGAATTGGTGAAGACCAATTGCTATCTGATGGCTGTAGGATGCCTGCCTCCAGAAGTTCATTACCTTGCTGCCGGGTCATGTGAAACTTACTGGGGTTGAGACGCCTCACCTTGTGTCTAATAGGAGGGCCGGCAATGATAATTATCTTGTGTGTCATTCTGTCAGTGACGAAAGAGACTGAGAACTGCACAAGGGGCTGAGTAACGTTCTGGCATGGAGTTTTGGGATGAGTGAGGTGCGATGAGGTGTAGCTGTTGGCGCGAGTGGGAAAAGGTAGCACGAAAGTCACATGCCTATTACGCGAGCACAGTGTGTGCTTGTTTGTAGAGGTTGGCTGCACACACAGCACAGAGCGGAGTGGGGCGCGCAGTGACTGCCTGTTGTTAACTTTGCCTTGGGCAACCAGCACGGGTGAGAAAGGCACTGGCATCGTGAGAGGGACAGCGATGGCCGCCGAGTTACTTGGCTGGTGCACGGGAGAGGGGGAATGTTTATCAACAAGTGAGGCGGCAGCCTGCATAGTAGGTGTGGTCATGCTGCATGAGCGACTGTTATTAGAGACACTGTTTGAAACATGAGGCACTGTGCTTGGGTGGTGCGGAGGTCACTGAATGTGAATCGTCACATGCAGTGAATGTTTTTTAACTAACCTGATAAGTGTTTGAACTGGTGCTTGGCAATGAAGTTCGATCGAGTGAAGGAACTGCAGATTGCAGTTTCAACAGCGAGGTGCAGGCCGCAGTGAGCTTGTCATAAGTGTGAGCAATGCAATGTTTCAGCTCATTGTTTTCCTGGTGGAGGTGCATTGCTGAGTTGTATTCTGAAAGTACGTCAGTGACGCAGGTCACAATCTTGCCCGCAAGGGTGGAACACTCGTGAACTAAATCCCATGTTGCGGCAGAAACAGAATGAGGAGAATGGGTGTCGGAGCACGGTATCTGAGCACTAGATGGGTGGTGTCACACTGAACACTGGACTATGTTTGGGGAGAGCTTGTAATGGGACAAAAAATCCATACTAAGAATTGGTTCGTCAATGTTGGCGATGTAGAAGGTCCACGGGAAATGCAGAGAAGGGGACAGGTGCACCATCACTTTCACAGAACCGACAGTTTGTAACATTGATGAGTTGACAGCTCGTAGGAGAGACTTCATCAGTGAAAAGTCAGTGGGAGCCAATGGTCGAGGTATGATAGACACCTCAGTGCCAGTATCAATTAGGTAGACAAACTGTGATGAAATGTCTGTCATGTGTAAATGACCGCTCGGCCGAGGGGACCAGTGGACAGAGTGCAATGTTAGGGGATGCCTATGAAGTTCCCCGCAGGACTCAGTGTCACTTAGTTCCTGTGGTCAGTGTTTTAGTGTTGGCAAGGTAGCCTGCACTTATTGCCCTCAGCTCCAAATATATCTTGTGGTACCAACAGTATGGATGAGCCGGATGTGGTGGTGGTGGTGACTGTGATAGCGGGAGGGGCTTTTCCTCATTGATCTGTTCTGAGACATAAACCGGGACATATGGAGCATGGGCAATTCTTGAGTGCTTGGAAAGAGGAGAGAGTGAATGAGTACTGCCTGGTGGCATCGAAGGCATGGAAGAGGAATGGGCCCTGCCCCTGCCTTCAGACAGCTGGTAAACAGGAGGTGTAGTGTCACACAGTGATGGTGGATGAGCTGGGTGTTTCTGGCGTAGGAGCACATACAGCTGGTCTGCGATGTGTAGGTGAGGACCGATAGACTTGAAAGAGTGCAGGAGTAGGTGTATCTGTAGGTCGGTAGGTAACTTGGTAGACCATACCGCCCACAGGGTGACGTCTGGCATTGTGTGTTTACTCACAAGTAACCTGAGGCGGCACCAAAGTTGCGACATAGTGCGGTCCCCCAAGTGCTCCTCATCCAGAATCTTGATTATCAATTCCTGTGGTGAGCAGGCGAGTCAGTCCAATGTCATTTTCTTGGCGAACTCATACTTTAGTGGCAGTGTAGGCGAAAGTAGGAGATCAGAAATTAAATCCGAGTAGTCATAAAGGTGAGTAACCAAACATAGGAACTTGGAGTTGTCATCAGTTACTTGATGCAGCTCGAAGAGGTGCTCCACCAGTGTGATCCATGAAACTGGAGTGTCCTCATGTAGGGGAGGTAGCTTGGGTAGGCAGCCTGGAGGTGGAGACAATGGTGTCTTCAGCGTGTCTTGGAAGGCCTGTGATCCCGCTGCACAATTGTTCATGTTGGGATCCAGCATCACCGGAGCAGAAATGTTACTAGCACATACGTTCAGAACAACACTAATTGTAATGTCTCTGAAGGTGCCCAAAAACACAACACAGCAGGCACAGTCAGTACCATGGAAGTGAACAGGTGAGCGGTGCTTAATGAGGGCCCGTAAACTGGACCAGAAGCTGCAGAAATAGCACTGACATTGTCCAGCTCAGAAATGACGTGGAAGGCCAGCGCAGCAGATGCAGACGGTAAATTGACACCCCCTGTGGGTCGGGGGGGTCGGTAGAAGGGAGGGGGGGGGGGGGATTGCCTGGAGCTTAAAGTGGCAACAACAAGAGTTTTCAATGCACACTGGCCATGCACCCTTCATGGTAGGACCATAAAACAATGGTGAAACCTGTTGGTGGTCGCACTGTCATAGTACAACATTATGGGTGAAGAGGCTATGCTGAGTGCACTCATTCCCACATGGTCATGAAACTGGGTTGCCGATACAGTGGTTTGTTCTGGCGAACTGGATGCACAAAAATGCCTGTTACTGATTTGTGAGGAAGGCAAGGCTGGCGTATCTTGGTAATAGTTTACTGCGTGTGCGTTTTGCACAAATGGTGGCATTGCACATGGCACTACTGTAACCAATGTCATGGTGTGTAGAGGATCAAACCACGTGTGTAAACTTTGGTCCCTTTGAACTTCGTATGAGCTATCGATCGTTACACTGTTCAGTAGATCATCCACTTCACTTTTCACTTGTTGTTGTGTGTCACCCAGCTAAACAAAACCTGAGTCCATTGTTTGAGGTAACTGCATAGCACTCGGTCATTGTGGAGTTGCTAAAGTAGAGGTTATTCCCATTGAAGATCGTAGATCATTGGCCATTAGCTGCGAAATAACCGACGGCGGAGGGTTGTGTCGGCCTGATTGTAAGAACTGGGCCTCCAAATCTTTGTAAAGAATGTTCAGTGATGTAGCCATGGCATCGTACGTGAAACCTGTTGATTCTGTATGACCGGTGCAGAAGACGTAGAACTTTTTGTCCAGGGTCACCAATATGGGATTCTGGATATGTATCGTAATATATGTAATAAACAGTTCCCAAGTTTCCTATATACACATATATTTTACCATAAAGACTGATAGACATGAACTCTGCATGAAGTACAAAGGCAGACTGAATTAAACATGGTGGCTCGTCAAAGCAGTTAAAGTTCCAAAGATTGTAATTTGTGTGGCCGATGTGACCTATTGACACCACACAGGTAATACAAGAGAGGGCCTAATAATGAATAAGCAAATAGTAATGTCGGTAAGCTACTATGAAAAACATAATTAATGCATTATTTTTGCTGAGAAGATGCTAGGCCAACAGCTACCACAATGGTACATGTTTATATGCAAACTAGCTCAGAAGATGAAGAAGAGATTAAAAGAAAATATGATGATATAAATGAAATTATTCAGATAATTAAAGGATATGAAAACTTGATTGAGACAGGTGACTGGAGTTTGACAGTATGAAAAAGTGGGGAAGAAAAACATTAGAAGAACATGGACAGGGGAAGAGGAATGAAAGAGATAGGTATCTGGTAGAATTTTGCACAGAGCGTAATTTTAACATCATTAAGCACTTGGTTTAAGAATAATGTAAGAAGTTTGTATATTTGGAAGAGATGTGGGGACACAGGAAGGTTTCAGATTGAATATATAAGGGTCAGTCAAATGAAAATGAAACAGATGGAAAAAAGTAAGTAAGCTGATTATTAACTAAACAAACACTGTTCTATGCTTTGTTTCACAAATTTTATTATTGTTACTGCACAACCTAGGTTTCGGGTTATAGGCCCATTTTAAGTACATACTTGAAAATGGGCTTATAACCTGAAATCTAGGCTGTGCAGTAACAATAATAAAATTTGTGAAACAAGGCAAAAAACAGTGTTTTTTTAGTTAATTTACAATGTTTCATTAAGAACCCATAGTTGATTCAATTAAAACTGTTTATTATTTCAAAAGTAATCAGCATAACTGTTAATACATTTATACCATTAGAGGCAGAATGGTCAATGCCCTGTGGTTACCTGTGGAACCATGACTGTACCTATGTGTGCACCTCTTCGTCTGAAGCAAATCAATGGCCACAAAAACCTTTCTTCTGGCCTCCAAAAATATGGAAATTGCATCTACATCTACCTCTACATATATACTCCACATTCCACAGTACAATGTGTGGCCGAGGGTATTCTGGACCACTACTAGTCATTTCCCTTCCTGTCCCACTCACAAATAGAGCAAGGGAAAAATGATTGTCTATATGCCTCCATACGAGCCGTAATTTCTCTTATCTTATGTTTGTTGTCCTTACACAAAATGTACATCAATTGTAGTAGGAACACTCTGCAGTTGGCTTCAAATGCTGAGTCTCTAAATTTTCTCAATAGCATTCATCAAAAGTATGTCCCCTTCCCTCCCTGGATTTCCATTTGAGTTCCCAGAGCATCTCCATAATACTTGTTTGTTGATTGACCATTCCAGTAACAAATCTAACAGGCCACCTTTGAATTGCTTTGATGTCTTCCTTTAATCTGACCTGGTGGGGATCTCAATTGTTCAAGCAATACACAATAATGGGTCAGACAAGTGTTCTATATGTTGTTTCCTTTATAAATGGATCATACTTTCCCAAAATGCCCCACTAAACCAAAGCTGACAATTTGCCTTCCCCACTATAATCCTTACTTGCTCATTCCATTTAGTATCACTTTGCAACATTAGGCTTAGATACTTAATTGACCTGATTGTGTCAATTAGTGCATTACTAATGCTACTGAACTTCATGGGATTGTTTTTCCTACTCATCTGGATTAACTTACATTTTCAACATTTAGAGCTAGCTACCATTCATCACACCAAATAGAAATTTTGTCTATGTCATCTTGTATCCTCCTACAGTCACTCAATGAAGACGGATTCCAGTACACCACAACATCATCTACTAACAGCTGCACATTGTTGCTCATCCTATCCAACAGATATAGAGAATAATAGTAGCTCTCTTACACATCCCTTGGACACTGCTGATGATAAACTTGTCTCTGATGAACAATCACCTTCGAGAAGAATGTACTGGATCCTATTACTTACGAAGTTTTCAAGCCTTTCACATATCTGGGAACCTATTACATATGCCCATACCTTTTTTAACTGTCTACAGTGTGGCACCATTTCAAACACTTTTCGCATATCTTTGGGATATGGTCTCTGCCTTTCACCCATCATTCTCAGGATATCATGTGAGAGAAGGGCAAGCTGAGTTTTGCAAGAGTGATGTTTTCTAAAACTGTGCTGATTTGTGGACAGAAGCTTCTCTGTCTCAAGGAACTTTATTATCTTTGAAATCATCATATGTCCAAGAATTCTGCAGCAAACTGATGTTAAAGATATTGGTCTGTAATTCTGCAGATCAGTTCTTTTACCCCTATTATATACATGAGTCACCTGCACTTTTTCAAGTAGGTAACATGAGAATTTTCAATAGGTGAAATATTTGCAATAAATGCAAGCTAAGTAAGAGGCCAATCTGTGGAGTACTCTTTGCAAAACTGAATTGGGATTCCATCCAGATCTGATGACTCATTGTTTTCAACTCTTTCAGTTGCTTCCCTACATTAGGGATGTCTATTGCTATGTCCTCAGTATGAGATTCTGCATGATGCTAAGGCAGCAGTATGTTTGTACAATCCACCTGTGTGAATGATTTCTTAAATACAAAATTTAAAACTTCAGCTTTCCTTTTGCTGTCTTCTACAGCCACATAAGATTGGTCAACAAGTGACTGAACAGAAGTCTTCAATCCATTTGGAGTTTCTATGTAGGGCCAGAATTTTCTTGGGTTCTCAACTAGATCATTTGCTATGGTATGACAGTGGTAGTTGTTGTATGCCTCACACATTAATCTTTTTACAAATGCACAAATCTCTATTAACTTTTGCCTGTCAGTATTTTCTCATTCTCTTTTGAACTGAGAGGGCAACAGTTTTTGCATCTTCAGCATTTTACAAATTTTGTTATTAAACTGCAATGGATCTCTTCTGCCCTTAATCCATTTACTTGGCATGTGCTTCTCCAGAGTGTGATTTATAATCCATTTGATGATTGCCCATAATTCTTCTACTTTTATCATACTAGAACTAAATGTTGCCCATTCATTCATTGTCTAAGGGGGGAGGAGGGGGGGGGGGGGGGGGTGAGCAACTGCTTATCTGTTCTTTCTTGCAGAAAATACTTGCTTAGCCTTCTTGATTACTTTGTTAATTTTGGTTACCACAATCACTGTGATGACATCATGATCACTAACCTCTGTCTTTATGCTGACACCACTCATGCGGTCAGGCTTGTTTGTAGCACAAGATCTAAAATATTTCTATAGTGTGTGGGCTCTTGAACTCGCTACTCAAACATATTTCAGAAAACATGTTCAAAAATACTTTGTAAGACTTCTTGTTTCTGCCCCTGCAATGAATCCATGGACACAGTAGGTTAAAGTTGACTCCAGCAAATATTACATGATCTGGATATTTCTGCACTACTGTGTGTAGACTTTCTTTGAATGACTCTAAAACTATCACAGCAGAATTGAGTGGCTGGTTAAAACATGCTGCCATTATCTTGGTTTCACTCAAACCTGTTATATAAGTCCAGATAATTTCAAAGACACACTCCAAATCAACATCATTAGAGACAATATTTTTGTCAACTGCAATGAACAGACCCCCCTCTTACGGCTTGTAATCTGTCATTCTGATATATGTTCCAAGTCTTACTAAATACTTCAGACCTTTCTACTTTGGGTTGCATCCAGCTTTTGGGCTAATAATTCAAGCATTAGAAATTTTCTGGAGGGGTCTAAATTTGAGAACCTTGTATGATTACTTTGACAGTTTACTGATAAAATTTTGACATTTTAAGTGTTTTTTACTAGGAACATGGTCTGATTTCACTATCTGTGTCTTGACTGACAAGTGATCCTCTGAGTAACTCAAACTGCAGCCTAGCCTTAAAAATCTCCATGTGCACTCCACAAATACTTTGCTACCCAAGTAGCTGCTTCCTTTGTGTAGTGCACCCCTGACCTATCAAGGGGAGCTCTACAACCCTCCACATGACAATGCAGGTGCAGAATCTGCAGCCAAGACCATCACTGAGTGGAAAAACCCTTTGGTTGAAACCCTCCACTTGGCTCCAAATCAAAGGTTCCTGATCAACTCTGGGGACAATGCTACAAATTGTGAGCTCTGCTTGCAACTCATCTGTGAGGCCAGCAGTCTTCCTCACTTCTGCCACCTGCCCATATGAATTGAGGATGGCCTCAGAACCCAAACAACATGCATCACTGGTGCTGATGTTAGCCAAAACTTGAGAGTCAACTGCACCCTGCATGCTCAATAGCTGCCTTTCTTTCTGACCCTGAACACCATATCCCTAAGAGGCTCCATAAGGCATGAGGGAGGGGAGGGTCAGGGGTGCACATTTGGCAAGGTTGTTTCAAGGATGCTGCAGAAATTTCACTGGGGAGCCCTTATATGTGTTCCATACAGTCCTGATCTCTTCCCATGCAATTTCCATATTTTTGGAGCCATGAAGAAAGACATTAATGGCCATCGATTTGCTTCAGACAAAGATGTGCATGCCCATATACAATCACAATTCCATATCCAATTGCAAACATGCTTCCATGAAGCTATTGACCATCTTGGCTGACAGTGGCATAAATGTATTAATAGTTGCAACATTATGAAAAGGAAAGTTGCTAATCATCATATAGCGGAGATGCTGAGTTGCAGATAGGCACAACAAAAAACTGTCACAAATAAAGCTTTTGGCCAGTAAGGCCTTCAGCACACACACACACACACACACACGCACACACACATGACTGAAGTCTCAGGCAACTGAGGCCACACTGTGAGCAGCAGCACCAGTGCATGATGGGAGTGGGATTAAGGAAGAGGCTGGGGTGGGGAGGGCGAAGGGACAGTAAGGTAGGGGTGGCAAACAGTGAAGCGCTGCAGGTTAAACGGACAGCAAGCTAGAGGTGGAAAGGGGGGGGGGGGGGGGGGGGTAGGGGAAAAGGAGAGAAGTAAGAAGATTGGGTGCGATAGTGATATGATGGCTGTGTAGTGCTATAATGGGAACAGGGAAGGGGCTGGATGGGTGAGAACAATGACTAATGAAGGTTGAGGCCAGGAGGGTTACAGGAATGTAGGATGTATTATAGGGAAAGTTCCCACCTGCACAATTCAGAAAAGCTGGTGTTGGTGGGAAGAATCCATATGACACAGGCTGTGAAGCAATAATTGAAATGAAGGATGTCATGTTTGACTGCATGCTCAGCAACAGGGTGGTCCACTTGTTTCTTGAGCACAGTTTGTCGATGGCCATTCACACAGACAGACAGCTTATTGGTTGTCATGCTCACATAAAATGCAGCACAGTGGTTGGAGCTTAGCTTGTAGATCACATGACTGGTTTCACAGGTAGTCCTGCCTTTGATGGGATAGGTGATGTTTGTGACTGGACTGGAGTAGGTGGTGGTGGGAGGATGTATGGGTCTTACATCTAGGTTTATTACAGGGGTATGAGCCATGAAGTAATGGGTTGGGAGCAGGGGTTGTGTAGGGATGGATGAGTAGGTTTGGTGGATGGCGGAATACCACTGTGGGAGGGGTGAGAAGGATAGTGGGTAGGACATTTCTCATTTCATGGCATGAAAGACGCAGTCAAAACCCTGGCGGAGAATGTAATTCAGTCCGGTGAAACAACGTGTCATATACCAGATGTTATGTAAACATTGTTCAGTTTTTTACATTGGCATGACTACCACCAAATTATCAGTTACGATGACTGGGCACAGGCAGAGGGTGTATACTGTCAACACACAATATCCTGCTGCAGAGCATGCTCTACAACATGACAACCATGACCTTGGTGTCTGTTTCACCACACACGCTGTCTGGATTCTTCCCTCAAACAGCAGTTTCTCTCAACTCCACAGGTGAGAACTAACACTAAAACATGTCCTTGGTTTCGCCTCTCACCTGACCTTAATTTACATTAATTTCTTCTGTCTCAACATTTCTTCACATAACTATTCCTCTCTTCACTCCATTTTACATCTTTCAATTTTCTTCCCTGTCTAATTTTCACTGTCACTCTCCCACCTCTGTTATGTACAATGCACTTTGCTTTTCACTCTTATTAACTTGTACATGATGTTTTAGCAGTAATCTCTGTCTTGCATATTACCTTATTTTCCACCTTTAAGCTCTCAGGTTTTCAAATCTCATCCATTTCAGTCCTCAACATTCAGTCTTTCCTTCTCATCCTGTCTGGTAAGTCTCCCCTGACACATAGTTCTGGGTGACTTTTCCAAACTCTGTCCCTTTTCCTAGACATCTCCAGTCCTTTTCCTTCACCCCTCTTCCTTTCCCTTCAACCCTTCTGCCTGAGGAAGGAGCCACTAACTTCAAAAGCTTACCTAATTATAACCTTCTGTGTTCTGCCACCACTTGGTGAGTAGCTTTTTTATCTATCCACTTACATTATATTGACAGTGATTTACAGGATTTTCCTAGCATAAACTGCATAATTGCTGTGGAATTCAGAGACTCACTAAGTGAAATTTACTTTTCATTGAAGAAGAAATTACAAATCTTTACAGTATTTGTGTGTGTGTAATGAACATTGAGAAAATAGGTTTACATAAAATAAAGTTATATACCTGTAAGTAATTTCACATATTTAAATATGAATACAAAATATCATTTCTCAACTTACTAATTCTTATCTCATTGTGTTTTGTGCAAAAGATCATGAAAGAGGACCATAAAGTTCAATACAATAAATTGTTATAATTTTGATTCTGATATCCAAATTATCTGCATCTACATTGCCTACAAAATTTGGTTTTTTGCTTTTGCCAGTAATTTCACATATTTAAATATGTATACAAAATATCATTTCTCAACTTACTAGTTCTTATCTCATTGTGTTTTGTGCAAAAGATCATGAAAGAGGACCATAAAGTCCAATACAATAAATTATTATAATTTTGATTCTGATATCCAAATTATCTGCATCTACATTGCCTACAAAATTTGATTTTTTGCTTTTGCCAAAACTTTAGAATAGTTTCATAAAACTTAGTTTGCCAGGGATTCTATTGTGACCTGAAATACGCTGTGAGTAATAACAGTAAAAATATAAGGTGTAATGATCACGACCGAGGCGTTGGATACGCCGTCGGAACATTCTGACTAGGCCGTATTTTGGACGAATGTGCAAGTGGCGTACAGAATATACACAATCAGATGGTGTTCGTTTTGAATACGGAAAAATGGGAGCCACTGAGAAATACGACGAAAATGCCCATAATTTTACTACTCTCAAACACTATGACATTACTGATGAATTTAAGTTCTTTGCAAACAAATATGATTCTGTGCTTATTAACAACAGTAATGTTGTTCATTTTAAAACTACCTATAAAAATATTGTCAATTAATGCTCTGAAACTGGCATTGGCTTTGACAGGAAAGTTCACAACAAGAATTACATTAAAATGCATGTGAGGTATCCAATATCAGCATCACAATAAGAGGAGTTAAGCTGTATTAAAATTACCAAGAAATATTGCTCCTCCATTTTCCCTATTACTTGTTGTAGCAGAAGATCTAACAGTCTGACATATCACCATAAGGAGTTGGCTTTAAGCAACAGACATTCCTGTAATATTTGCTTCACACTGCTATTGCAGGCAGTATTCCAGAGTGTTTGGAGCTATAGAATGTCACATAGTTTTTGCAGAGATTCCAATTTTCTGTCTTGGTGAATGGCATAGTCATATTCTTCAGCTGGTGTAATTGATGGTCATATGTATGTGCTCACTGCCTGGAATTCAGCCACCATGAAGTATTAGTGGTATGAGAGCCACAATTTTAACTCAATCTGGCTCCTAATGCCCATTATGCCCTTTGATATGCATTAATTCTTCTGCACCTGGGTTGTTATTGTGTTGGTGAGATGTTAGTAAACTGAGTGCCAGATCCCATGATTTATTTAATTTTAAAACTCCATTGCTGTTTATAAGGTTCCCAAACATCATTATTTCAGTTCCAAGCACACATTTATGAAAATTCTAGAATGAGAATTCAAGAACTCCATGTGATTAAAAATACAGAGAGAACATGGTAACATTAAACCTGTAAGCTTTTTACTTACAAGCTTGCTATATGTAAACATTTGAATTAAACTGTCATTAATATGAGTGTGTAGCTTTTTTTTTTTTTTTTTTTTTTTTTTTTTTTTTTTTTTTTTTTTTTTTGCAACAGTTTTAACATTTATCATATTTAAATATTTAAGCTTCACTATTTTCTCATTAGGTTAGATTAGATTTATTTTTTGCTCCATAGATTTGTACTGAGGAGATTCTCATGGATGTAGAACACATCATAAAACAAGATACATAACACTTATGTATAAAGAAAGATATATGCTAATTTCTAAATCAAGAACAGGACAAGGATATGTAATGAAAAGGACATAAATGGGAGAAAAATAGGTAATGGTAACAGAAAAAGAGGAAAAATGGGCCTCTTTGGCTTTACATGATTTTTATGGCAGCGTGGAAGAAAGCTAGAGAAAAATTTGCGAACAAGCATTATACAGTGTTACTTTATTTGAAAGTTTACATACCACATCAACTGAAGATTGTTGTCTGTAAATTCGTATTCTTCCCTCTCCACTTCCTACTGCAGAGTACTGAACAGATTCTGACATTCTTTTTTTGCTTCTGCTCTAAATTTTATATTTAAAATTTTGGAAGCTTAAACATATAAACATAAAGCAGTTTGACTTCCTGTGTCATGCAGTTTTCCTTTGATATGATTCCATGTCAAATCTCTGCAAAGAAACATTTAGTGCATGACTACTGTAATGTATTTGAAAACAACTACTAAAGTATAAAAGATTTAAGCAGACAATTATGGTTTTCCTCATTAACATAGCCACAAGCTCTTCTCTAAACTTAATACATCTGTTTGTTGTTATGAATGAAGGACAGCATAAGTGATAGGATGTAAGAGAAAATTAGTATCACAGCTATTTCATACAAAATATTTGTGTGAGTATATTGGGTTCTGCAATTTAATATTATGTAATGGTTTGCATAAATTATGGAAATCTCAAAAATACCAAAAAGATATTCAACCATTTGTTCATCATTTTCTGTAGATCTCATCAAGAATAAGAACCTTTAAGGAACATGTCAAAATATAAATTAACAAAAGATAAGTAACTCTTGGAAATGTAATATGTACACTATATTAACAATGAACTATCACTGTACTGCTTAATACTGTTTGTACCATCTACATTTAACCAGATGTATTCTAATGAAAGCCACTGCTTGAAAAGAAGCTGCTACTTCTGTAGTTATATCAATAGTTCCTGTTCGTCACCTATTGGCAGCCTAGTATTTATTTGCAAATGTAATGTAATGGGTATATAAAAAAATCTACTCACCAAGCACCAGCAGGAAAACAGACATATAAAAGGTATTACACATGCAAGCTTTCGGAGCCCATGGCTCCTTCTTCTGGCAAGAGGGTTGAAGAGAAAGAAAAAGGGGTGAAGGAAATGGACTGGTGAGTTTTAGGAAAAGGGGGTAGAGTTCAGAAAATTCACTCAGAACTCCAGGTCAGAAGAGACTTAACAGATGGGATGAGAAGGAAAAACCAGTCTTTCCTTCTCATGCTGTCTGGTAAGTCTCCCTGACCCGGGGTTCTGGGTGACTTTTCCAAACTCTGCCCATTTTCCTAAACCTCACCAGTCCTTTTTCTTCACCACTCCTCCTTCCTCTTCAACCCTTCAGCCAGAAGAAGGAGCCACTGGCTCTGAAAGCTTGCATACATAATACCTAGTATATGTATGTTTTCCAGCTGCTGCTTAGTGAGTAGATTTTTTTGTCTATCCAATTACATTAGGTTTTCAGAAATTGACTATTTTTGTTGGTATTTATTTGATTATATTGGCACCTTTCAGAGAAGACAATTACCTACATTAGGTGACAAAATAGGCTTGTTTATATTAGTACTTGTACAACAGGTTTACAATTAAGACTGCTACTCCCCATGTAGCTAACAGCTACTTGAGTGCTTGAATCTAGATAACCAGATATTTTATAGGATTGGTTAATGAGTTATGGACTGAAGTGATGCACAAATATAACACTGGACTGGCATTCAGAAGCATGGCAGTTCAAATCCCCTTTTGGCCATCCAGGTATCATGTTTTCTTTGCTTTATTTAATTTACTTATGGCAAATGCTGCAATGATTCCTTTGAAAACAACATGACCCTCTCCTCCCACCCTCATCCATCCTAATGACATTAATGAGTTGTTAAATCCTAATCTTCCTTATTTATTTACTATACAGAATTTTTTATTTTTCTTTTGAATTGATGGGGATTTTCAAGTCCTTGCTTTATGGAATCTTGCTGAATGCCTTTTCACCAGTGCACATAAAATTACACCATACCTTAGACTAGGAGGCAAAGTTTATATGAAAATTACTTTGTATTGCAAGAATAAACAGTAACAGTTCATACAAATGCATGGTGCATGTTCTTTCAGGCATGTCCAATAGAACAGACATCTTGCAAAATCTGCAGCTGTGGAGCATATTATGTAAATTGAAGGTGGAGAGGGGGAGAAAGGAAAGGAAAGCAAAGCAAAGGAACTAATGATATCAGCTGCATCGGGATTTTATGTGGAATCAGCAGCAATGAGCGAAAATGTGTGCCAGACTGGGACTCAAACGCAGGATGTCCTGCTTACTAGGCAGTTGCATTAACCACAGTGCCACCAACACACATTGTTCATTGCAAGTACATGGACTATCTCAGCATGCTCCCTGGCCAACTCACATTCCATTCTAGAGCCCATATCCACAGTCCCTGTCCATGTCATCCATGCTTGCTAGTTTTAGATTCTCGTTGGAGGTCGGTTATAAATGTGCAACAGCACTGAAGGTTGTGGATTCGTTGGCCATTAAGGTGAATCAGATATGAATGCATGGTATCATTCTTTAAGTCATGTCACATAGAAAAAAATCAATTATATGAATGTGTGGTGTTTGTTGTTTCAGATATTTTTCATCAAGATGAATCAGTTATATGAATGCATGGTGTCCGTTCTTTTGAAAGAATAGACACCACTCATTCACGTAATTGATTCACCTTAATAGGCAATGAATCCAAAACCTTCAGTACGATCCACATTTATGTTAGACCTCCAGTGGGAATCTAAAATTAGTGAGCAAAAAGAACATGGATCGCGACTGCAGATAGGTGGCACTAGATGGAAATGTGAGTCGTTCAGGTAGCATGCCGAGAGAGTCCACTCATTTGCGATAAATACTGTGTGTGGCTGGTGCAGTGGTTAATGCAACTGTCTAGCGAGCAGAAGATCCTAGATTCAAGTCCTAGTCTGGCACATATTTGCAGTCATTGCTGTTGATTCTGCATAGAGTCCCAACGCAGGTGGTACCATTAGTTCCTTCCCTTTCCTTCCCTTTCTCCCCATCCACCTTCAATTTACACAATAAGTAGCAATTTAAATCACAGTTTCTTTTATTTCTATAGGTGGTGACCAGTTTCATTTGTCATAATTAGGAGGAATGAATTGAGCCTGTAATTAGAGGTGGTTTGTCTACCTCCAATTTGTAGATGGATGCTACAAGAGCACATTTAAGTCTGTCATGAGTTATGTCCCAGGTCATTGATCAATTGTAAAGATAGCTTAAGGATAGTCCTGTCAAGTCAGTACAATAGTTTTATATTCTTTCATTCACCATATTCCATAGATCCCATCAAAAAGAAGAATCTTCAAGGATGCACAATAATTAAAGGTATATGTTAATAGAAGACAAGGATATCATGGATACTTAATGAGTAGACTATGTTATTAGTATTACTAATGAACTATCACCACACTACTTAATGCTATTCATGCCTATTCCAGTTAAATTTAATCATGTAATTTAGAAATAAGTTGCTTCTTTGAACGGGGAAAAAAGAAAAAAGAAAAAAAACACACACCTGCTGCTTCCTCAGTTATGCTATATAGTTTATCTGCTATTAGTAGCTTAATACTCATTGATTACAATGCTATTTTTCAAAGAAAATATTTGCTTACATCAGTAAATACTGAGTTATATTTACATTTAATATTTATGTGCACCTTTGCAATGAACATTTGCCACTTTCCATGTAATTAACATAACTTTTAAATCCTTGAATTTATATGTTCAGATGATTTGTAGGGAAAATAGCTAATAAGGATGTTTTTAATTTTCTTGCAAACTGATAGGAATTTCCATTCCCAATTTCTTGCTTTAAGTTAGGCAGTAACTTGTTGAATATCTTCATACCAGAGTATATAACTTCATTCTGAATGCCAGATAAGGAGGCAAAGTTTGGGATGCAGGATACAGTTTTGTACTTTGATGGGAAGCTACTCAACAGCTTACATCTAACATAAAGCAAGAAATTGGGAAGTCCTGCCAGTTTAAAAGAAAATTAAAAATGTACATCACTAGGCATACCAGTGATATAGCTGCAGGAACACCATTATAGTGTGGCAGAAATCTGTGATGGTCTTTGGATTTAAGGAAAGCTTATGACACTGTATCTAGAGAAACAGTTTGAAATGAGGAAGTGCAGTAGCTCTGTTACTTTTGCAGTCGCGACGGCTTATACTATGACACAAGTGTCAAGAGAGACAGGATGACAGCAATGTTGTCTGCTGATGATCTGATCGTGCGGGGAATGCCAGGAGGAAATACAGAAACAATTAAATGTTTGAGAAGAAGTTGTGAAAGTGTATGGCCTAAAATTTAATGCAAAGAAGTGTGAGCTGGTTTTCACAGCAAGAAAAAAGGAAGTCCCCTGCCACTGTGAAACATATGCTGTTGGCATCAGAGAGTGAATGGCAAAGGGTGTTTTGTATGAATGTTACGTGCCAGAAGTTGTTTTGTATTGATGTCGCATGGCAGAGGGTTGTGTGGTTGAGGCTGCTTCATATTGGAGTTGTGTGGCAGAGTGTACATCCTCCAGTGTTGTGTGGCAGATGGTGCTTTGTACCAGTGTTGTGCAACAGTGTGTGCTTCATAGCAATATTACGTTGCAGAGGGTGCTTTGCACGAATGTTGTGTGGGAGAGGGTTTTTTTTAGTGTTCTTACATTGCAAAATGTGAAACAGGTCATACAGACAATGTAGCTCATGCCGGAATGGTGCTGGAGTTGGACAGCTGGTAAGCAGCTATAGCTTGTGCTGAACACTTAACAGCCAGAGGGAGTGTGCTGTATTGCTCTACAGCTGTATGACTGGCAAGTGACCACAGTTCATGCTATGCTGCGGCTGCAGTTTGGTGGAGTGGGAGGCGATTATTGCAAAACTGATTTAATCTATAAATATGTGATCCCTGCTCTTGTTCCTTTTCATACTGACTACACTTCTGTATATTGGTCCTGTAATTTTCATGTAACTTGTTTTTTTCTTTATTTTCACATTTAATGCCCATTTTCTTGTTTCTTAAATCTATTGATCACCTTTTTCGTTTATATTTACTCATTTTTAAATTTAACAATGGTTGCAAAGCCAAAACCAGTTATCAATTTTAACAAATTAACATGTGACCAAGACACAGACTTCTATAATATAGTCCCATACAAAGGTCACCAGTCTCTTCACAGGGGCCAAAACAGCTTCATTTCACAGAAAAAGTAAAATGGGAGCAAATGAAATGAAGTCCCTGAAAACTTTGGATAGGTGTAACAAAACTGGAAAAGAAGAGAAATAAAATGGTTAGGGAGATATTACATGAAGAACCCCTACAAAGGAAGATGGGTGATAAAAGATAACAATGGCATAGATGTATGAAAAGAATGGATGATAAGCAGATGCATAGTGAGACACCTGTGGTGAGGACAGAGGGCAAAAGACCAAGAGGAAAGCCAAGGGGCAGGTGGCTAAAAGGTGAGGGAGAGGACTTGGCTGCAGTATCAACAGAGAGGTGGTGTAAGGAGAGGCTTGTGTTCCAAGCAGACCCTGCCTGTGGCTGTACCAGATGACGAAGATGATGATGACGATGATGATGTGATGATGATGATGATCTCATGATTCACATTTTCTACAAATTGTCTGTACATCTGTATCCAAGAACTGAAATGCTCTATTAGGTACATGGAATGTAGTTCATTGTACAGCTGCACGACAAGTAGTTATGTACTGTAAATAGGACTTAGTATTTACATATGTAGATAAATATTTTATTTAATGATATTAATATAATAGAGGGAAACATTCCACGTGGGAAAAATATATCTAAAAACAAAGATGATGTGACTTACCAAACGAAAGCACTGGCAGGTCGATAGACACACAAACAAACACAAACATACACACAAAATTCAAGCTTTCGCAACAAACTGTTGCCTCATCAGGAAAGAGGGAAGGAGAGGGAAAGACGAAAGGATGTGGGTTTTAAGGGAGAGGGTAAGGAGTCATTCCAATCCCGGGAGCAGAAAGACTTACCTTAGGGGGAAAAAAGGACGGGTATACACTCGCACACACACACATATCCATCCACACATATACAGACACAAGCAGACATATTTAAAGACAAAGAGTTTGGGCAGAGATGTCAGTCGAGGCGGAAGTGCAGAGGCAAAGAAGTTGTTGAAAGACAGGTGAGGTATGAGTGGCGGCAACTTGAAATTAGCGGAGATTGAGGCCTGGTGGGTAACGGGAAGAGAGTGTATATTGAAGAGCAAGTTCCCATCTCCAGAGTTCGGATAGGTTGGTGTTGGTGGAAAGTATCCAGATAACCCAGACGGTGTAACACTGTGCCAAGACGTGCTGGCCGTGCATCAAGGCATGTTTAGCCACAGGGTGATCCTCATTACCAACAAACACTGTCTGCCTGTGTCCATTCATGCTAATGGACAGTTTGTTGCTAGTCATTCCCACATAGAATGCATCACAGTGTAGGCAGGTCAGTTGGTAAATCACGTGGGTGCTTTCACACGTGGCTCTGCCTTTGATCGTGTACACCTTCCGGCTTACAGGACTGGAGTAGGTGGTGGTGGGAGGGTGCATGGGACAGGTTTTACACCGGGGGCGGTTACAAGGATAGGAGCCAGAGGGTAGGGAAGGTGGTTTGGGGATTTCATAGGGATGAACTAACAGGTTACGAAGGTTAGGTGGATGGCGGAAAGACACTCTTGGTGGAGTGGGGAGGATTTCATGAAGGATGGATCTCATTTCAGGGCAGGATTTGAGGAAGTCATATCCCTGCTGGAGAGCCACATTCAGAGTCTGGTCCAGTCCCGGAAAGTATCCTGTCACAAGTGGGGCACTTTTGTGGTTCTTCTGTGGGAGGTTCTGGGTTTGAGGGGATGAGGAAGTGGCTCTGGTTATTTGCTTCTGTACCAGGTCGGGATGCGAAAGCTGTTGTCAGGTTGTTGGTGTAATGGTTCAGGGATTCCAGACTGGAGCAGATTCATTTGCCACGAAGACCTAGGCTGTAGGAAAGGGACCGTTTGATGTGGAATGGGTGGCAGCTGTCATAATGGAGGTACTGTTGCTTGTTGGTGGGTTTGATGTGGACGGACGTGTGAAGCTGGCCATTGGACAGATGGAGGTCAACGTCAAGGAAAGTGGCGTGGGATTTGGAGTAGGACCAGGTGAATCTGATGGAACCAAAGGAGTTGAGGTTGGAGAGGAAATTCTGGAGTTCTTCTTCACTGTGAGTCCAGATCATGAAGATGGCATCAATAAATCTGTACCAAACTTTGGGTTGGCAGGCCTGGGTAACTAAGAAGGCTTCCTCTAGGCGACCCATGAATAGGTTGGCGTACAAGGGGGCCATCCTGGTACCCATGGCTGTTCCCTTTAATTGTTGGTATGCCTGGCCTTCAAAAGTGAAGAAGTTGTGGGTCCGGATGAAGCTGGCTAAGGTAACGAGGAAAGATGTTTTAGGTAGGGTGGCAGGTGATCGGCGTGAAAGGAAATGCTCCATCGCAGCGAGGCCCTGGACGTGCAGAATATTTGTGTATAAGGAAGTGGCATTAATGGTTACAAGAATGGTTTCCGGGGGTAACAGATTGGGTAAGGATTCCAGGCATTCGAGAAAGTGGTTGGTGTCTTTGATGAAGCATGGGAGACTGCATGTAATGGGTTGAGATAGATCAACACCTTCAACCCATTACATGC
Organism: Schistocerca americana; assembly: GCF_021461395.2. NCBI lineage: Eukaryota > Metazoa > Arthropoda > Insecta > Orthoptera > Acrididae > Schistocerca > Schistocerca americana. The sequence continues at coordinate 330,788,635 of NC_060126.1, forward strand.
AGTCTCCCATCCTTCATCAAAGACACCAACCACTTTCTCGAACGCCTGGAATCCTTACCCAATCTGTTACCCCCGGAAACCATTCTTGTAACCATTAATGCCACTTCCTTATACCGCAAATATTCCGCACGTCCAGGGCCTCACTGCGATGGAGCATTTCCTTTCACGCCGATCACCTGCCACCCTACCTAAAACCTCTTTCCTCGTTACCTTAGCCAGCTTCATCCGGACCCACAACTTCTTCACTTTTGAAGGTCAGGCATACCAACAATTAAAGGGAACAGCCATGGGTACCAGGATGGCCCCCTTGTACGCCAACCTATTCATGGGTCGCCTAGAGGAAGCCTTCTTAGTTACCCAGGCCTGCCAACCCAAAGTTTGGTACAGATTTATTGATGCCATCTTCATGATCTGGACTCACAGTGAAGAAGAACTCCAGAATTTCCTCTCCAACCTCAACTCCTTTGGTTCCATCAGATTCACCTGGTCCTACTCCAAATCCCACGCCACTTTCCTTGACGTTGACCTCCATCTGTCCAATGGCCAGCTTCACACGTCCGTCCACATCAAACCCACCAACAAGCAACAGTACCTCCATTATGACAGCTGCCACCCATTCCACATCAAACGGTCCCTTTCCTACAGCCTAGGTCTTCGTGGCAAATGAATCTGCTCCAGTCTGGAATCCCTGAACCATTACACCAACAACCTGACAACAGCTTTCGCATCCCGTAACTACCCTCCCGACCTGGTACAGAAGCAAATAACCAGAGCCACTTTCTCATCCCCTCAAACCCAGAACCTCCCACAGAAGAACCACAAAAGTGCCCCAGTTGTGACAGGATACTTTCCGGGACTGGACCAGACTCTGAATGTGGCTCTCCAGCAGAGATATTTCCTCAAATCCTGCCCTGAAATGAGATCCATCCTTCATGAAATCCTCCCCACTCCACCAAGAGTGTCTTTCCGCCATCCACCTAACCTTCGTAACCTGTTAGTTCATCCCTATGAAATCCCCAAACCACCTTCCCTACCCTCTGGCTCCTATCCTTGTAACTGCCCCCGGTGTAAAACCTGTCCCATGCACCCTCCCACCACCACCTACTCCAGTCCTGTAAGCCGGAAGGTGTACACGATCAAAGGCAGAGCCACGTGTGAAAGCACCCACGTGATTTACCAACTGACCTGCCTACACTGTGATGCATTCTATGTGGGAATGACTAGCAACAAACTGTCCATTAGCATGAATGGACACAGGCAGACAGTGTTTGTTGGTAATGAGGATCACCCTGTGGCTAAACATGCCTTGATGCACGGCCAGCACGTCTTGGCACAGTGTTACACCATCCGGGTTATCTGGATACTTCCCACCAACACCAACCTATCCGAACTCTGGAGATGGGAACTTGCTCTTCAATATATACTCTCTTCCCGTTACCCACCAGGCCTCAATCTCCGCTAATTTCAAATTGCCGCCACTCATACCTCACCTGTCTTTCAACAACATCTTTGCCTCTGCACTTCCGCCTCGACTGACATCTCTGCCCAAACTCTTTGTCTTTAAATATGTCTGCTTGTGTCTGTATATGTGTGGATGGATATGTGTGTGTGCGAGTGTATACCCGTCCTTTTTTCCCCCTAAGGTAAGTCTTTCCACTCCCGGGATTGGAATGACTCCTTACCCTCTCCCTTAAAACCCACATCCTTTCGTCTTTCCCTCTCCTTCCCTCTTTCCTGATGAGGCAACAGTTTGTTGTGAAAGCTTGAATTTTGTGTGTATGTTTGTGTTTGTTTGTGTGTCTATCGACCTGCCAGTGCTTTCGTTTGGTAAGTCACATCATCTTTGTTTTTAGATATAAATATTTTATTTAAAATATACAGGGTGATTCAAAAAGAATACCGTAACTTTTGGAATTTAAAACTCTGCAACGACAAAAGGCAGAGCTAAGCACTATCTGTCGTCGAATTAAAGGAACTATAAAGTTTCATTTAGTTGTACATTTGTTCGCTTGAAACGCTGTTGACTAGGCGTCAGCGTCAGTTGATGCTAAGATGGCGACCGCTCAACAGAAAGCTTTTTGTGTTATTGAGTACGGCAAAAGTGTATCGACGACAGTTGTTCAGCGTGCATTTCGAACGAAGTATGGTGTTAAACCTCCTGATAGGTGGTGTATTAAACGTTGGTATAAACAGTTTACCGAGAATGGGTGTTTGTGCAAAGGGAAAAGTTCTGGACGGCCGAGAATGAGTGATGAAAATGTAGCACGCATCCAGCAAGCATTTGTTCGCAGCCCAGGAAAATCGACTCGCAGAGCTAGCAGAGAGCTGCAAATTCCACAATCAACTGTATGGAGAGTCCTACGAAGAAGGTTAGTTATGAAACCTGAACGTCAACTACCCGAGGCGATGGATCGGCCACTAGGCAGCCCGTGACAGAGCACTTCATCACTGGCCTCCAAGAAGCCCTGATCTTACCCCCTGCGATTTTTTCTTATGGGGTATGTTAAGGATATGGTGTTTCGGCCACCTCTCCCAGCCACCATTGATGATTTGAAACGAGAAATAACAGCAGCTATCCAAACTGTTACGCCTGATATGCTACAGAGAGTGTGGAACGAGTTGGAGTATCGGGTTGATATTGCTCGAGTGTCTGGAGGGGGCCATATTGAACATCTCTGAACTTGTTTTTGAGTGAAAAAAAACCTTTTTAAATACTCTTTCTAATGTTGTAAAACAGAAGGTTATATTATGTTTCTTTCATTAAATACACATTTTTAAAGTTGTGGTATTCTTTTTGAATCACCCTGTATAATTATAAGTAAATAAATATTGAGCTACCAATAGCAGATAAACAGCAACTATCTAGTACAAGGAGTTGTTATGTTGTTTTAATTATCAACTCAGAAAAATACAATTAAATAATTATGTTTTTTGTTTATTTGTAGATACATGTCTGCAGTCCTGGTACACACTGAAATCCACAAACTATCATAGAATGCTGTTAGAGGATCCAAAACAAAGTGTTGCAGCCCATTGATGAAGAACCGTATCATGTTGTAACTCATTTTCTATACAACTTTCTATGACGCAGTGGCTAGATGACACTCAAGGACCAGAGTATCACATGCCAAGCAACAACAACAAAAAGTGAAAATTGGTCATGGATAAGTTTTCAAACTTAAGCGCCCATAGTCTAGGGGTAGCATCTTTGATCCATAATCAAAATGTAGGCAGTCCCAGGTTTGAAGCCTGCCACTACTTAAATTTTGATTAATAATCAGCATTTGGTGGCCGAAGACTTCCAGCATAATAAGTCATTCTCAGTCTGTCAGTGGCCTTGTCAAAGAGGGCGGAGTAGCAGGCATAGGCTCAGGGCAATCTCTTGCCCCTGGGGTGGGAAATTGTCCCAAAAAGTGGAAGAATGGTCAATGATCAACAGCATAACGATGCAGAAGGCAATGGAAACCACAGCATTAAAGACACATAATGTGTATCCACAGGACATGTGGCCTGTAAATGAGAAAGTGGCATGATGATGTCTCCATTGGCAAAAGATTCCAGAATAGTCTCCAACTCGGATCTCTGGGAGGGGACTGCCTAAGGGGAGGTGACCATGAGAAAAAGAATGAATAATCAACGAAAGGATAATGTTCTATGAGGAAAGGCGAAGATCCAATGATCATCAGATAATGTGATGCTGAGTGTTTTTTGGGACTCTCATGGTGTGCTGCAAACAGTTTATGCTTATAAGGGGCAAACAGTAATAAATGCTTACTAGCAAAATGTTCTGAAGAGGTTGCTGAAGGTTGTCAAGACACAGCATTACAGAAAGCCGTCCAAGGTGATATTCTTCCTTCAGACATTGACCCACCTCAATCTTCACAGAACAATCACACATGCTGCTTCTTTCAGCTATCAAATTTTGGCTCACAACCTGTATTCTCTGGTATGCCACCAAATGACTTCTTTATCATTACTTGGACAAAGAAACCATTGCATGGGTGACACTTTCGGGATAAAGCAACCAAGTGATCTGCCAAGTTATCCATTATTAGGGAAGTGTGTCACACCAAAGGCTGAATAAGGAGAGAAGGACTAATGTCATCACCAGATTCCTTGATTACAGCTTTATTTTTCAGAGATGATAATTAAAATTATGACTAGCCCTCATAGAACTGAGGTGGCAGCAGCTGCTTTCAGGTTAGAACAGTTACTCTGCTAGAAACACCATGATATCCACTTTTTAGTGGCCTAATGAATTTTGTAATCTTCTTGGGGGATGCATGTTGGAAATTAATGTCTGTTGATGGTGCGTTTAGTGTTTTCCAAAGTAATTCTGCTGCATTTTTATTCAGATGTTGTATTAGTTGGTACAGCATTTGCAGCCACTGTGTCAATTTAATAATCAATTACATTGCATCATTATTTCTGTTGCAGCTCCTGACTGGCATGACAATGCTTGCTGTCTTTTTAAGGAATACTCATTACATCTGGTGGCCAATCATTTGAACATGTGTTTTGCCACAGTTCATTGTGGGCCTGACACAGCTGTTGAACCATGTATTATGTTTGCTGCAAGAGGAATGAACATATTGGGTTGCACAGCATGCAGAGTAATTGCTTGCAGTCAGTGATATACAGTACAACACCCAAAAATGTTGCCACGGGTTGGCAGTTTTGTATGTTTGTGTGATTGTGTGCAAGGGAGTGTATAGTTAAAGTAGAAGAAGTGTAGTAGCTCAAAAGCTAGTAACATCACTGGGGTGTTAAATGTTCTACAAATAATCAGTTACAGGGAAGTGGTTGCTTTTCCTCACTTTCATTTATTTTTTGTTTACTTCTTTAGTGACGTATTTTGGAGGAGCTTTTCATTATATGAAGGAACTCATTGCCCAAAAAGGGTATAGAAGTTGTGGGTTTTCTAGGCAGATTTGTATATGTCTATCAATTTTCTGCTATCTGTAACTATAATATTCTGCTACCTTAATGGGATAGTGGTATTCTTACATTTCTTTGTTAATATACAGGGTGTCCATAAAGTCCCTTTACAACTTCAAAATTTTATTACAACAGTATTTGTTGAAATATTTTAACAAAATTTCTTTTATTGTAATCACTGTTTATTAAAGTTTGTATATATACTACAATTTTGTGTTTCAAATATCTGTAGATGGAATGAGCTGAATATGTATAAAATGGAAACTCCTCAAGAGAAGGCACAATGTGTGTCCTGATTTACTGAGACAAAATCGGATGTTCAGACTCAACCTCCAGAACGAAGTATGGAAGAGATCCACCATCACACCCTTCAATCTATGCATGACATAAAAAAATTGTGGAAACAGGGACAGTTTTGGATAAAGGGAGGAGCAGGTGACCAAGACCATTTAAGGAAAACATCGATTGTGTTTTAAACATCTTCACTTGTTCACCTATGAAGTCCATCCGCACTGCTGCCAGACAGTTGCAACTACCACGTTCAACTGTGCATAAGGTCCTCCACAAGAACTTATGGTTGGAAACTTACAAAGTGCAACTGTTACAGACACTTGAGCCAAATGACAAGCCAAAATGAACAGAGTTTGCACTCAGCATGCTGGTATGCCTTTCGGGGGATGAAGCATTCCTCAGGTGAGTTTGTTTCAGTGATGAGGCAACTTTTCATGTTTCTGGGACATTAAACAGACACAATGTGAGAATCTGTGGATCTTAACACCTCCATGTAACTAAGGAGCTTCACCAGGATAGTCCAAAAGTGAATGTGTGGTGTGGAATGATGTACAACCAAATAATTGGACCATATTTCTTCAACGAGTTAATTATTACTGCAGATGTTTACCTTGACCTTCTGACAGAAAATGTAACACCACAATTGATTGACTTACAACCAAATGTCATTTTCCAGCAAGATGGTGCACCATCACATTGGGGACTGCACGTTCATCAGTTCCTCAATGAAACATTTTCAGGCGGATGGATTGAGAGGGATGGGCCAATTTCTTGGCCATCATGTTCACCAGATATCACTCCCTTTGACATTTTTTATGGGGGTATGTAAAAGATATCATGTATCAAATGCAGATATGGGACATTGTTGACTTGAAGCAAAGGGTTTGTCATGCCATTGCTACCATTGATGATGCTGTGCTACAGCGAACATGGCAAGAAATAGAGTGCCGTCTTGATGTGCTTCGTGGAACTAAAGGTGCCCATATAGAGGTCTATTAAACACTGTCAAAAAACTTATATAACCACTGATTACAATAAAAGAAATGTTGTTAAAATATTTCAACAAGTGCCATTGTAATAAAATTTTGAAGTTGTAAAGGTATTTTATGGACACCCTGTATACTCTGACTTTTGCCACATCCCTGAACATTCATTTTCATGATGTGATGTGAGGGACATAATTAATGCATGAAAGAATGAACAAATGAACACAAGGTAGGCAAATATAGTTAGGAACATTAACAACAATACATTTGTACTATGATGAAATTGTTATCTGTGATACATGATAGTTTTTACCTAACACTAATATTCAGCTATACTGAACTATAAGTAAAAATGTCTTCAGTGTCATCTGTTATACTTAACATTTGCTGTGAAGTCAGGAAGTGCTCAACGATACAACTTACAAACAGCTTCATTAGAGAAAAAAGTGTATGACAACAGCAGTCATATTTTGAAGCATAATTTCTTACAGGCCACTGATAGGCTATTAAGCAGAACAGAATTCAATATCTAATCAGTTACATACCTGTATATGGTCAGCAAATAATCAGATACACATTGTAAACATGTCATACTTGTTCTTCAAATGAAGCGTTCCACTTCATAATATGTATTTTAACATGATTTATAAAATGCAGACCAAACCAATTTATTAAGTTATGTCAGCAAGTGCACACAGTTACGTAAAAACCAGTTTACATATGAGATGCATTGATTAGCATGTTATTTAAAATGAATAGAGCTTTATGAGTTGATAATCTTTTCCAAATAGTGCCAGTGCTAGCACCACCATTTGTTATTATAAAATAAACATTTCATAAAGGAAACCATGGTTTTTATGATGCCAACAAACAACTTTTATGTGCAGTGTACTGAGCCCTTTGTAAACCATAGTACAGAATTACAGTTTTGGGAAACTCCAAAAGCAATTATACAAAAATTACTTTTACACTTTAAAAAAGGCCATCAGGACCACCCTGGATAAAAAAAAGTATCATGCTGAAGTGCCTTCCATAATATAAAAATACTGGCATTGCCATCCATGTATACATACAGAACAATAATTTCAATATTCAAAGACAATAGATAACTATAAAAAATGAAGATGCTCATACATATGGTAGAAGAAAAACAGGTCAGCTGAGAAGTGAACCACGCAGACAGGGATTTCAAAAACACCCATGATAGTAGGTATACGACTGGTGAAGCATCTTCTTAAAAGTGTACAGGACAGTATGAATGAAAACAAATTCCAGAAACTTCTTAAGGATTATTTAAAGGAAAAAGAATTTTATAATGAACCATATTTAATGTATGCACGTTTAGACATAAATATAAATCAAGAGAAGAATTTGTGCAATACTCCTGTCATATTTCCCAGTTTTATATTGTGTAATATGTAAGCTAAATATTTAAAGACACTTGACTGAATTAGCTTGTCCTATGTAGACAGTCTGTAGCCTACATAACACAATCAGATGGTGCCAAATAAAAATAAGTTAATCAATTACCATATAATTCTCATTTGTGGAAGCGAATTTGTATATTGGTGGTATCTGTAATAGCAAACACGCACAATTTTATGAAATGTTTCTTATTCCAATTTATGGATGCATCTATACAATTTATAAACATTTTTACAGGCATATGATATAGTCAGTTCAAATAATCTCTTAAAATAAATGACTTTCTGTATGCAGATACAGGCCTACCTCATTGTAGATAGATACAGATTGTGGTATGTTCCCAAATGATTAATAATTGCTTTATAAAATTTAAATTACTATAAGCAAAATAACCTCTTCTCCTATAATGTTCCAGACAATAATGAAACTCACCTTCTATAAGTGATATCCAATATTACAGCACAAGTCAATGTTACTCAAAATAACAAAAAACACGTGTTCACAACAGCTGCCCATGCAAGTACACACAGAAAACTAGTGACCACAGGCATACACAGGAATGCTGTAATCTTGGTTTTTTGTAATTCCTGGTAAGTTGCTTGTCAAAGTAAATCATATCAGCAGAGTGATAAGCTGTGAGATACACTTAGGTTAACAAATATGGGTGTGTTCGCCTGAAACTGAGTATTAGCAAGATATAAAAATGTCAACATGTATCATGCTTTGTAGAAAGAAAGTAGAAAAGATGGAAAACACATACAGAAGTACACTTTTATGAGAGAGTTAAGTATTTGGAATAAAGTATTTCTTTCATATTGTACACAATATGAATTAACCAAGTAATGCTAGAGACATTAGATGACATATATTTTCTATTTACAATAAAATGCTTTCCCTATTGTAGTACATTTTTCCTACAGTACATTGTACTACATCAATTAACTTGTAATACAGATATGAATAAGTGTTGCTTTAAATGAAAAACCTATATAATTCAGTAGTTTGAAGTATTTACAATATACATGCAAGATAGTATTTAAACAAGTACATAATATCTACCTAACAAGTCTGTCAACACATAGTACAGATATTAGGATAAAAAAAATTTATCGAAAGTAGTTAGTTCTTTTTAGTATTTATGAGAAAATGCCTGATTTACATTCTTACAGCACTTGTATGTACCTGAATTTTGGAAATTATATTTAATGCTATGATAATGGAGACTTGAGCATTGTCATTCATACCCTATTTAACTTCCATTTCACTGAAGCGACCCTGCTATCCATAATGAATGAAGTTTTTAGCACAGACAGTGAAAGTATTTAATATTATCTATCACAAGTATTGGCCATTTGGTTGTAAAACATTTTTTATCAAACTTCATTATTTGTCATTTAAGTATCCATATATCCTTTATGTGTCATAGACCCTATCATAGTCAACTATCACAAAATTGATGAGTAATATTTGTGGTTATGTATACTTTGTTTGATCTGATATAATTTTTATTGTTATTAGCAATTATGCAGAGGGGCTTTAACATAGATATTGGTATTTCACAGGAAAATTCAAATTACATACATTCAGTTTTAAAGTATAAAGTAAAAATCAGATGTGTTGTTAACAGCGAGTACTGACCTTACAATATGTATTAGGTATGTCAAATAAGGAATTATGAATTCCTGTACAATAACTTCACTATGTGGTCATAATTATAAGTAAGTCATACAAAACATGCTATTTAATGAATCTAATACAATAACTGAAGCAAACGAAGATAGTCAGAAGAAGAAAAATACTTATATGTGAAGAACACAAGTATTTAGTTGCTGTATACAGCTACTCATGAATTTCACTACTGAATGGAAGAAATATTCATAAACCAATAATTATGTTATATTTAAAATTAAAATAGCAAAATAGTAGGAAAACTGATACTTCGGGAAGATCTGCACTGTTCTCAGTTACACTAAATAGCTCTCATTTATTTGTTACTGCTGCTTTTTATCTACAGCTGCTTGCTTATTATTTTGTACTTAATAATGCCTCATCTTCCTTAAATTCAGAGGAAAATACCATGTTAAATTACTAGAAATATAAAAATTACTAAAAAATGTAAAAAGTCTATTTCTGTTACATACAAATGCCTCAATGAAATCTCAAGTCATCTCAGTAACTGTGTCTCTGCACGATAAATCACAGTTCTTTGTGCTCCTCAATACCATTCACACCATTGAACCAGTAAATCTTGATTAAATTCAAACTACTACAAAACTGTCACTACTCTCATTAAGTAGATGTCCCAAGTTCTCTGACTGTACACTATGAAATTGATCACTGACTGACTCTTTCAATGCAACTGTGTATTTAGCTACCAAAACTTACAGAGTCATTCTGTAAAAGACAATGACAATGCTTACTGCTGTCATGCAGAAAACAAAAGAATACTAACAGAGCAAATGTACACCATCCCTAGTCAGCATATGTGATACACCAACAAACTGCTCTGACCGTTAATGAGTAAAGAATAGCATTTGTCAGAATGCTGTAAGAACGCAGACCTGCTAACAATGCCTTTTTTTATGCTATTAGCTAGAATATTCATGTCCAGGATTCAGATTGTCATATAACCTTTGGAGTTAGCAGCTAATAAAAAAATGTTTTAAATTTACATCAGAATTTGCAGAATTTCCCCATTTCTTGCTTCATGTCTTCTAGCAGTTTCTTAAAATTATTCACATCACAATGCAAAATCACATTCTGAATTCCAAACTCATTCATGCATTATCACATTGTTCCATAAATCACAAAATGAAAGAGAGCCTTCAGGAATATGGAATAAGTCAAATTATATGTTAACTGCACAAGCAACCACTGCTGACTACTACGGTAAAGCATAATAACATAAAATTATGACTTCTACCAATCTAATCACACTAATGACTGTGGGCATTAAACACACACACACACAAATGCAGCTCACACACATGACCATAGTCTCTGGCAGCTGAAGCCATATTACCAGGCTAAGAAATTGTGATTTCAGAGAAATATATCAGCTGTTTATATACCTGAAAAGTTAAAAATCAGAATTTACATTCTGTAGTCCAAATATTCTGATAAATAACTAAGCAAATGGTTCATAAGATGCTCTTTTGTTTATTTTTAAATACCTGAAGATTTCTAATTTCCTGTTTGATTATTGCTGGCAATCTGTTAAGGACTTTTATATCAGAGTATAAAACTCATTCTGAGCTCTAGAAAGGAACAGAAAGTCTATACGGAAATTATTTTTTCTTCTAGTGGTGTGGTTATGAATTCCACAGTCCATCCATATTTCACTCTTATTATTTGTCACAAATATCATTAGGAAGTAAATGTATTGACACGCGCTCATGTGGAATTTCAACCACCTCTGGTGGTGCACCAACATTCTCCACAACCCAAATGAGTCCATAAACAACCACATAGGTGGCGATGGGCCATGTCAGTGGCAGCACCATTGCCCAGCTGTAGAGGCTGCTTCCTCCACTAAGCATGTAGTGTCTGCCTCCATCAGCAAGCAACATGCCACAGGTGTGCAAAAATGTACATTTACATGACGCACATTTCGCAAACATGCCCCAATCTGTAGAAGTGAACCAAGTCAGTAATAAATGTACAAAAGTGCAGACTTCTCAGACTGCACCCCAGAAAATGTACTAAGATACATTAATTGGTAAACATACAGTGAAGCTACTCAATGACACTGTGTCCTTTATAAACAAAACCATTTACTTAGGTTATGGGTTGCCACCTTTGAGCCTATGGATGCCATCATGATTCCCTGCAACAAAAAATCTTCATTTTACTCACTCAAAATGAAGTCTTTCATCCAATGCATTTTGTTATGTTATCTCACATCAAGGCGGACAAAGTGTTTGGGGTAGGCTCTTTCCATGGTTTTGGGCTTATGGTTCAAGAAACAGTACACACCACACAATCTGAAGAACCTTGTACCATCATAAAGCCTCTTTGTGATAGATATACGAGGGCCGTTCAGAAAGTAACCTCCGGTTGATTTAAAAAAATACACCAAGTTAAATAAAAATATTTTAATATATACATCTTACAACTACATCTTTGCACTAATTTTCTACATAGTCTCCATAGCGTTTGAGGCACTTATCATATCTCTTCACAAGCTTTCAAATTTCTTCTGCATAAAAATCACCCGCTTGTGCCTGGAGCCAGCCTGTGACCGCATCTTTGAGCTCTTCGTCGTCATCAAACCGCTGTGACCCGAGCCATTTCTTCAAATGCATGAAGAGGTGATAATCACTAGGCGCCAGGTCTGGGCTGTAAGGTGGATGGTTGATAACGTCCCACTTGAAGGACTCAAGAAGGGCCGTTGTTCTGCGAGCAGAGTGAGGACGGGCGTTATCGTGCAAAAAAAACGATACCGGAAGTCAGCATACCACGGCGTTTGTTCTGTATAGCCCGTCGTAACTTTTTTATTGTTTCACAGTACACGTCTTGATTAATGGTCGTACCATGTTCCATGAATTCAACCAACAACACCCCTTTGGCATCCCAAAACACCGTTGCCATCAGTTTTCTGGCAGAAAAATCTTGCGAGGCTTTTCTTGGTTTGGTAGACGAATTTGAATGTGCCCACATCTTTGATTGTTCTTTTGTCTCAGGGTTCACGTACTTAATCCAGGTTTCGTCACCGGTCACGATTCTGTTTAACAATGGTTCTCCTTCGTCCTCATAACGTGACAGAAAGTCTAATGCAGAGGCCATTCTTTGAGTTTTGTGGTGGTCGGTAAGAATTTTGGGCACCCATCGTGCACAGAACTTATGGTAACCCAATCTTGCTGTCACTATCTCGTACAAAAGAGTCTTAGAAATCTGTGGAAAACCAGTAGACAACTCCGACATTGAGAAACGTCGATTTTCATGAACTTTTGCATCAACTGTCTGAACGAGTTCGTCAGTCACCAATGAACGTTTTCTCGTCCACTTTTAAATAAACGTACCCATTCATGGACAACTCCTTCACTCATAACTCTTGGTCCGTACACGGCACAAAGCTCACGATGAATAGCTGCTGCAGAATATCCTTTGGCTGTAAAAAACCTTATGACAGCACGCACTTCACATTTGGCGGGGTTTTCTATTGCAGCACACATTTCAAACTGCCACAAAAACTAAACTAGCGCAGGTACAACGTTCACTCGACCACGGCTTGATGCCGACTGACCTGTTGAGTGCGTGAACGCACAGATGGCGTCGCTACTCCCCCCACAACCCACACTGTGACCAATCGGAGGTTACTTTCTGAACCGCCCTCGTATTTTCTACCTGGGTTACAGAAGGCAACTGGTTTTAAAGCTAATGTTGCTCTTAGGGTGACGGCTACCCCATGCTTCTTCAAAGCTTGTCCAGTGTTCCAGGCTTTAACGGACACCTTCAGCACAGAACTGGACAGTCTTACTCATGAAGATGTGTTAATTCCTATTCTCCAAAGTCAACTGGCCACTCCACTGGTAACAGTACTCAAGTCCAACAACATTTAGAGACTTTGTGGTAATTTTAAAATACGAGAAATACACAAGGCGAATTCTCTTGAACACAGCATCATCAGCTTACTTGGTGCCCAATATACCATATGGCTTTTATAATTATAATCTGTTATATTGTGGAATCTCATCAGCCACTGCCACATTCCAGGATTTTGTGCATCAATTACTATGTGGTACTCCCAAACTGTGCTGCATACCATGATCATACTTTGGTTACACTTTTGACCCACAGGACCACTTCCACAACATAGAATTCTTGTTCCAGAGACTCAACAGCAAAAAGACTTAGATGCAACCTGTGCAATTGTTCTTTCATGCAAACATCCTTCACAATATGGGTTCAAACTCTTAACCCATGGACTTGAACTAACTGAAGATAATATTGTAGTAAATGATACTATCCAACTACCCACAAATGTAAAAGACCTGCAGTTGTTTCTGTGTAATGTCAACAACTGCAGCTGCTTCATGGCAAACCTAGCTGAACTCTCTTATCCACTGAACCATATAATCACAGAATATGTTTCAAATGGTTACCTGCTGTCAACAAGTTCAGCAGGCACCATGCTTGATGAAATACATCACTAGTCTACCACTGGTAGTAGCGACCAATGCATCCCCCATAGTATTGGTGTGTTTTCTCTCATAAATACCCCAGTGGGCCAGAGTGCACCATTGCATTTACTTCTAAGACTTTATCCATCTCCTGGCAATGCTAGTTTCAAATGGACTGTGTTAGTGTCATTGTAGATGACAATTCTATGATCTAATAACTGTGCTGGGAAATGAATTTAACTATTTCATAACTACACTGTACAGAGAGTATACTTTTAGTGATTAGAGGTTAAGGATCTATTGCTATGTATCATTCTTCGCTACTTTCATTTTTCAAATGATGCATCTCCTTCTCTTCTGCCAACCTGTTAAAATTATCTCTTTCTCTCATTCTATCCATTCTTCATCAGCCAAAAACTATGAACGTAAATATTCTATAATTTACTGGCTAATTCGTTGCTTAACCTATGTTTTACGCTGAAAGTATGAGTTGAAACACAGGATGATTTGCAGACTATGTTGTATAATGATTCTTATTAGGGATTATGATGTGATATGGCATGAAATGGAATGACCTCATAGTTTCTGTCATGGGTAAAGCAGTTAGCAGACTTTGGTTTACCTAACCAACATTGTAATTCTATCAAAAGCTTTCTTTCTTTTTATAACATATTATGCTATAGCAAGCTTTCCATGGCCACAAAACTTGTCATATGCCACTAAGTGGTGCCGTACACTTATCAGAGCTTTCTGGAAAAGGTTGTTCCCAGCTTACTTGAAGATGTTCCAGCAAATGTGAGGTGCAGCTTGTGGTTCCAACGTGATGGGTGCCTGCTCATTTTGGACTGTCTGTTAGTTGGCATGTGAACAGGTCATTCCTGCATCAAGGGATTTGGTGTAATGGAGCAATTCTCTGACCCCTGTTCTCCCTTATATTTCTGTGGGGTGCCATGAAATCCCTCATCTATCATAACATTGAGGTGTCTGGAATGGACCTCATGGAAAGAATCACCTGCACAGTGCTACAATCAAAGAAATACCCAGTGTGTTAAGCATGTGTTGCTGTTGGTGTCAGGCATGCAAGGTATCTGAAGGTGCAAGCTTTGAGCATATTTTGTAAAATTAGAGCTGTATTCATATCATTCACCATGTGTACTCTTTATATCCAATAAATGTTTCAAATGAATCACTCTGTTGTTTCCTTTCCAGTCTTTGACCTCTGCTACTATTACTCATGTTGTTTCTTGCCATGGTTTGCTATGCAATTCTCAGTCCTTATGATGTGCACCACCTCCCCCAGAAGTTTGTCACAACATTAATTCAACACCCAAAGATAATAAAATTTTATTGGTGATGTTTGTCAGCTTGTGCTGATCCAGTCACCCACAAATATAAATTTTGCATTGTAAACTACACAAAATATAAATTATAAAAACACTATAAATTGCACAAACTGTTACATTTTTATGTAAGGGCTAGTATTAGGCTAACACAGTTAGTTGTTAATGCGAGTTCAAGTGTGAAGTAGTTTTAGTTGGAATGAATAAATGAACAACATTATCAATATATCTCTATTGTTTATTTTAAAAAGTTATCATACAAAACTTGCTCAATAATTTAGTGTTATCCAAAAAGCAATGAAACCAGGAAATCTCCAGTGAACAAACATGAAAAACAATGAACATCACCCTTGACTTCTTCAAGATATGCATCAATTATAAAAGTAATGTTTCCTGCACTAAAACTTCTCTGATTAGCAAAACTTCTCCTTTACTTGTTGGGAAAAATGCATCATATAATTAGAATTTTTCACTAAATTTTAAATGTTAAGAAAAGCAGGAACTTTAGAACCTAAACCAAAGGGTTCTATTGTGGGACTCGGATGAAGACCATTGCTGCAGCCTGATTCCTCCCTCTCTTCAGTCATGAATACTGTGTCTCCTGCACACCACCTATTGGTGCATGTCCCAGGTGAAACATTTGGTGAGAAAAACCTATTCTAGCCCAATACTGCAAACCTTTTCCTCTTATATTCTGCCTGTTCTGTCCACCAAGTTGCAACTCCCCAGGGGTTTCTCTTCCTGAATCACCACTGCAAAGCTGTGGGGGAATTTCCACCTAGACTTCACTGGCCTGTTTATGACCCTGTGTGACTGAATCCTTTCCTCACTTCCCTTGTATGTTCCACATGTCCCAGGTCTGAGCAGTTTTGTGCCCATACATTGGGATCAACAGCTTCGCACTGTGGCCTTTCACTTGGCCTCCAACAGTGAAGTTGAACACAATGCCTGCACTTTCAAGACACAGCTCCACAAGGAAATAATGTCCAAACCTGAACCTGGTATGCTGTACCTGGCATTCTGTAGTTTCCTGGCAACTTACAGGGCCACTTGGCTGGTGGCGCGATTGCAAGGCCGCACTCACTACAGTCTTGGACAAGCTGTGCCAACCATGTCCTCCTACAGTGATATCAAAGTCAACTTTGTCTCCACCAACTTGGTTAGCAGGCACTTCCTTTTACACTCCCAATAGACCTTCTTGTCCAGTGGCGGCTCATGTAACTGCCATCAAGCCTTAGCGTGACCTGGCCTTTGGCAGCAGTGTTCAAGGGCATCGATCCACCACCCTTCCTAGTGGCAGCTCCACTGCACAAAGAACAACCTTCATCCACCCCCCCCCCCCCTGCTCCCATAGATTGCAGCTGGGGTGGTGGGGGGGGGGGGGGGGGGGGTAGGATGTTATGTAGCGGTGCCACTTGGTGTCACTATGGAAAATGAGTAGTGACGCAACATTACTGTTTACTGCCATGGTGTCACTAGCCAGCCAACCACAAAATAAGAAACAATGATTGATGATAAATCATTAAATGACAAAGATTATTTTAAATTCTTAGATTTAGGAACTGGGAGAAGGAGAGATGGTCTTTTAAAAAGTCTTACATGATTGAATCTCAATCATGCAGGACTTATTAAAAATTTTCTCTGCTTCTCCCAGTCGGTACAGTGGAAACACTTTTTCACCACCAATCCTACCAATCACACTCAACCAAAGACCAATGTCGAATCCTGCCTGACTCAGTTCACTCCTTCATCCAACCGTAATCCACCCTTGCTGCCCTCAAATCACCCCCTGTTAACTTTCCATAATTTCTTAACCTTGAACCTTGCGTAACCATCACTCCCCAAAAACCTCATTGTGTAAACTAACCTTACATCCACAGAAATAACTGTAGCCCACCACCTAAAACCTGATTCTGACCTTATAATCTTACCTTCTGGCAAAGGCTCCACCACTGTTGTTTTGAACCACAAGGATTACCTGGAAGAAGGGACTCTGCTAGCTCTCAGATTCTTCCATCTACAAACCCTACTACAGTGACCCCATTACATAAATCCAGCAGGACCTCCAGTCTCTCCTTAAACCATTAGGCCCATCTCAGAACCTCTCCCCAGAGCCCATTTCTCTTCTCAGCCCTACCACTCCCCACACTCCTACCTTCTACATGCTTCCTGAAGTCCATAAACCCAACCACCCAGACATCCTATTGTGGTCAGTTACTGTGCCCCGACAGATAGAATCTCTGGTGTCATAGGCCAGCTCTTCAGCCTATTAGGCTCAACCTACCTTCCTTTATAAAAGATACCAACACTTTCCTCCACCGACTGTCCACAGTTCCTGTTCCTTTGGTGCCCTGCTTGTCACTATTGACACTAACATCCCTAATGCCCATGGCCTTACTTCTATTGAAAACCACCTTTCCCAACACCAGATGGATTCCAAACCAACAGCCACCTTCCTAGTCGCCATGACCAACTATATCCTCACCCACAATTACTTATCTTTTGAACGGATTACCTACAAACAAATGTGGGTTATGGGCACCCACATAGCACCATCCAGTGCCATGTAGAGGAATCCTTCCTAAAATCCAGAATCTCATACCCCTCACATGGTTAAGATTCACTGATGACATCTTTGTTATCTGGAATGAGGGTGAGGACATCCTATCCACTTTCCTCCAGAACCTCAATACCTTCTCCCCCATTCACTTCATCTGGTTATGCTCAACTCAATGAGCCACCTTCCTTGATGTTGACCTCTACATAAAAGATGGCTTCATCAGTATCTGTGTCCATATCAGACTTACCAACTATCAGCAATACCTCCACTTCGACAGCTGCCACCTATCCCATACCAAGAAGTCCCTTCCATACAGCCTAGTCACCCATGGCTGTCACATCTGTTGTGACAAGAGGTACCTCTCAAAATATACTGAGGGTCTCATTGAGGCCTTACAGACTGTAATTACCCTCCCAATCCTGTACAAAACAGTTCTCCTGTGCCTTACCTTTCCAGTCAACCACCACCTCCCAAAGTCCTACTGACTGGCCACAGAGGAGCATTTCCCTTGTGACTCAGTACAGCCCAGGTCTGGAACAACTGAATTACTGTCTCCACCAGGGTTTCAACTACCTCTTACTGTGCCTTGAAGTGAGAAATGTCCTACCCCACTATCCTTCCCACTTCTCCCTCTACGGTATTCCAACAGCCAGGGTTACCTGTGAAACCAATCATGTGATCTACAAGCTAAGCTGCAACTACTGTGCTGCATTCTACATAGGCATGACAAGTAACAAGCTGTCTATCTTCATTAATGGCCATCGACAAACTGTGGCCAAGAAATGACTGGACTATCCTGTTGCTGAGCACACTGACGAACATGATATTCTTCATTTCAATGACTGCTTCACAGCCTGTGTGTCTGGATCCTTCCCACCAATGTCAGCTTTTCTGAACTGCACAGGTGGGAACTCTCCCTGCAATATATCTTATGTTCTTGCAACCCTCCTGGCCTCAACCTTTGTTGCTCATTGTCCTTCCCCATCTAGTCCCTTCCCTGTTCCCATTCCAGTACTACTCAGCCCTCTATTCCACCAATGCACGCACCCAGTCTTTCTCCACTACCCCCCCCCCCCCCTCTTACCAGACCTCCATCTAATCTCCTGACTATACCTAGCTGCCCTACCGTCTCCACACCTCATCCCTGCAAGCTCCCATTAGTAGCATTTTACTGTCCCCCCCTCCATCTGTGGTCAGATGTGTGTGTGTGTGTGTGTGTGTGTGTGTGTGTGTGTGTGTGTGTGTGTGTGTGTGTGTGTGTGTGAGTTGTGTTTACATGAGTGTGTATGTGTATGTTGTCTATTTTTGACAAAGGCCTTGTTGGCCAAAAGCTCACTTTCTGACAGTCTTCTTATTGTGCCTATCTGCGACTCAGCATTTCCACTATATGGTGAGTAACAACTATCTTTTTCATAATATGGTTAGATTCACATAAGAAGATCATACAAAGGTGTCATTGTTTGACTGCTGCACAAACTCTCAAATGAATGACAGAGAAATAAGCATCCCTGTTGAAAAACAACTGGACCAGTTGAAAGCAAATAATCCATCAGGTCCTGATGGAATTCCAATCTGGTTTTACTGAGAGGACTCTGTTACACTGTCCCTTTTCTTAGCTCAAAGCTCTTATGAACCTCTCACACAGTGAACTGTCAAAACTGACTGGAAAAAAGTTCAGGTTACTCCCATCTATAACAAAAACAAAATTATAAAAGGGTATCCTTCATATCAGTCTGCTGCAGGATCCTTGAGTGTACTATAAATATGAATGTAATGAGTTTCTTACAGAGAGACAAGCTTGTCTTTCTATAAATCAGCATGGTTGAAGGCCAACAGATAGATTTTATATTACTAGATTTCCAGAAAGCACTTGACTTTGTACATTGTTAATGAAGGTCCAGCATATGAAATGTGTTCCCAAAGATGTGAATGAGCTAAAGAAATTTTGAGTAATAGAATCCAGTACATTTGAAGTGTTATTAACATGAGAATTTCTTCTTGAATTGTCCTCTTGTGATAACTGAACTGAGTGAGCATTTGTTGATAATGTACACAGTACAACATATTTCTTGAAGATAAGATTAGAATAATTGCTGCATGCACAGAGGCATTCAGACTAACGTTCTTCCCATGCTTCATATGTGAATGGAACAAGAAGAAACCCTAATAACTGGTTCAATGGGACATAGCCTCTGCCATGCACCTCACAGTGGTTTGTAGAGTGTAGATGTAGATGTAGATACTGTAGAAATTGATTTTTGACCTCTTCGTATTTACTGACAGAAAGTTCAATATTCGTGATCAGCTTTTGTCATACAGGAGCCTTAATATTTGACATAGATCAGTAAGCTACACCAATTAACTAAATTTCACAAAGTCCACTTGTGGCAGACTAACTTATTACTTTACACAACTCCAACTAACTGACTTAGTACTTACTGATTGTATACAAACTGAGCTCTCACTGACAGAAGGTATTACATAAAATATGAAATAATAAAATATTAAGGTAAATACATTTTGGTTACTAACATAAAAAGACAGCAAAAGTAAAAAATACACAGAAACAAATTGAGCAGTGGAATTATCTTGATTTTTTTTATAAAGGCTCCATAACTAAAAAATAATAAAATAATAGTCAGTACTTGAGGAGATAGAAGTTTTAATGAGGGTGGGGATTCCAAAATTTCCAAAGACTTTTCCAGATAGTGAAATTTTCTAATTTGAATAACAAACAAATTAACATGTTATTTTGTTGAAAGTATACATTTTCATAAACAGAAAAATCAGGTCTACTGAACTGTAACACTGGATTTTAGAAAGAATTACATTTTGAAATTGGAACATTCTACAACATGAAATCTTTAAATACAAATAACTTTTTTTTATAAAGTTTTTGGAAAAAGTAAAACATTTGTTGAAAAGTGGAGAATGAAGGCTTTAAAATAATCTAGGTCAAATGTCAAACAAACAGTTTTTAGCACCCACAATTAATAGTCTCTCTGCAGCAGGGTGTAGCCTGATACTTACTGGCAAATTAAAACCGTGTGCCAGTCTGTCACTCAAATCTGGGACCTTCACCTTTCATGGGCAAGTGCTGTACCAACTGAGCTACCTGAGTAGAACTCATAACCTGTCCTCACAAATTTACTTCCACCAGTACCTCATCTCATATGCTTCAGAAGTTGTACTATGGTATTTCCAGGGCTAGCACTTCTAGAAGAAAGGATAGTGTGGAGACATAGCTTAGCCATAGCCTGTGAGATTGTTTCCAGAATGAATTTTCACTCTGCAGTGGACTGTTCGCTGATGCAAAACTAATGGCAAATTAAAACTGTGTTCCAGACTCGGACACATGAGCACAACTCATGACCCATTCTTTCAGCTTAATTCCACCTACTTTCCAGGAGATGAACACAGACTCACGATCTGTACTCAGAGTTTTACTTCCACCAGTACCTTATCTTGTACCTTCCAGGAGATAAGGTATTGGTGGAAGTAAAGCTGGGAAGATGAGTCTCGAGTCATTTCAGGTGCTCAGTGGTAGAGGAAAGGCAAAGGTCCCAGGTTCAAATCCTGCTCCAGCATATAGTTTTAATCTGACAGAATCCATTTTTAGCATAACTGAATTGTGACACAAATTATGAACATTTCTTTAAATATAATATTTCTGTGTGAATTAAATACACTATTGTCATCAGCCCATAGTAAATTACACTGTGAATAACAAATTTTGATGAAATATTGCATGGATAAGAATCTAGTCATTTTATGTAAATGTGGTACATGTATTACAATACACAGAAAGTTCTGGTTGAGCATAATAAATTATTTAGGAGTAAAGAGATGATTCACTGAACGGTAGAAACACTGCATCGTTGACAGATACACGAACAAAAGGTACAGAGCTTTGCTTTGCTAGCTTTTGGAATGAAATACCTTTCCCAAGCTGTAGGAGAAACATGCACACAAACACACAAGCACACACACACGCACACACACACACACACACACACACACACACACACACACACATACACACATACACACACACACAAACACACACCCTCTCCTGTCTCCCTACATTCAACTGCCAGCTCTTTCCTTGCCCACAGTGAGTGTACTGGAATGAGTTGGGAGCACAGGGTGGGGGATGGATCTAGCAGCTCATGGGAGAGTGGGGATCCATCTGTGGGCTAGCTAGGGATGCACATAGAGGGGGCAGGTGGCAGACAGCTGAGCACACAGTTTCTCAGATTAGGGCTGGGGGCGGGGGAAATGGGAAAAGGATGGTGTACACATACACACATCAACACATTATTGGCTGGGGGCTTGAGGGACAGTAAGTTATCTTAGGTTTAGGCCAGGGTTATACTACTGAAATTTTGCATGTTGTGCCACTGAGTGGTCCACCTTGTTTTTGGCAACAGTTTGACAGTGGCTATTCAATCTAGTTGAAACTGGTCAGTCATCATACCAATGTAAAATGCTGTGCAGTGATTGCAGCAGAGCTGGTATATAATGTGGCTGCTTTCACAGGTGGCCCAGATTCTGATTTTGGGGGGGGGAGGTGGGGAGGGGAGGGGGTTAGGATAAGCCTGTGACGGTACTGGAATATGGAGTAGGAGGTGCTGGGTGGGTGAATAGGGCAGGTCTTGCACCTGGGTCTTCTCGTGTGGCAGGGAACGGGGGTTGGGGGTGGGAATGACATAGGGATGGACTACGAAGTTGCTGTGATTGGTTGGGTGGCAGAACTTCACTTTGGGAGGGGATGGAAGTATCTTGGGTAGGATGTCCCTCATTTCAGAACATGATAATAGATAATCAAAGCCCTGACGAAGAACATGGTTTAGTCATTCCAGTCCCGGTTGGTATTGGGTGACAAGGGGGGGGGGGGGGGGGGGGGCGCTACTTTGTTGCTGGTTCTTGGGATGGATGTGAGGATCAAGTGAGTGTGTGTGTGTGGGGGGGGGGGGGGGGGGATATGGCATTGGAGATCTGTCTGTGTATTAGGTCTGAGGGGTATTGCCTGTCTGCAAAGGCGTGTGTGAGGTCTTCAGTATACTGGTTGAGGGAGTTCTCATCAGTGTAGATTCATCTGCCATTGTGGCCAGGCTGTGTGGGAGAGACTTTTTGGTGTGGAAGGGGTGGCAGCTGTCAAAATGCATGTAATGTTGGTGATTGGTGGGTTTCATGTAGACGGAGGTGTGCATGGAGCCATCTGAGAGGAGGAGATTGACATCTAGGGAGGTAGCACAATGGGTGAAGGTGGACTAGGTGAAGTGGATGGGAGAGAGGGTGTTGATTGTGAAGGAATGATGATAAGGTGTCCTGGCCTTGGATCCAGATTACAAAGATGTCATCAATGAACCTAAATCAGACCAGCGGATTGGGGTTTTGGGAAGCTAAGAATGTTTCCTCTAGTTGGCCCATAAAGAGGTTTGCATAGGAGAGTCCTGTGCCATGAATTTGTATACCTTCCCTTCAAAGATGAAGTCGTTATGGGTTAGGATGTAATTGGCTAGGTGTAGAAGGAATGAAGTGGTCATTTTGGAATCTGTAGGGCATTGGGAGCAGTAGTGTTCAATCACAGCAAGGCCATGGACATGAAGTACATTGGTGTATAAGGCATTTGCATCTACAGTGATGAGTATGGACACAGGAGGTAAGGGTGTTTGGATGGTGGAGAGTCAGTGCAGGAAGTGGTTGGTATCTTTAATGGGGGAGGCTAGGTCTTGGACAATTGGTTGCAGATGTTGGTCAACAAGAGCTAAGATTCTTTCAGTGGGGGCACTGTAACCATCCACAATGGGGTGCCCAGGAGTGTTAAGTTTGTGGATTTTGGGGAGCTTGTAGAAGGTGGGTGTGCGGGCTGTTGGAGGGGTGAGCAGGGAGATAAACTCAGGGGAGAGGTTCTGGGAAGGGCCTAAGGATTTTAGCAGGGATTGGAGGTTATGTTGGACACCTGGGATGGGATCACTTTGGCAGAGCTTGTAGGTTGAGGTGTCGGCCAGCTGGCAGAGGCTCTCTGCCAGGTTGTCACTACAGTTCATGACAGTGGTGCAACTTTTGTCTGCTAGGAGGATGATCAAGTCGGGATCCTTTTTTAGGTTGTGCAGGGCAGTCCTTTCTTCTGCTGAAAGTTTGTTGTTCTTAGGGAGGACCTGGAGAAGGATAGTGTGGCCAGGTTGAAAAATAGGAATACCTGGAAGGTCACCAGGGGATGACTAGGTGGAAGTGTGGGTGGGTCACAGTTGGATGGTGGTATTAATTGGGGTAGGCAGGTTTCAATGTTAGGATTGGACTGGCCTTGATTGGAGGAGTTGGTGGCAAAGAAGAGTTTCCACTGTACTGAGGCAATAGCCCCCAGACCTAATACACTAACAGATCTCCCGTGCCATATTCAAACACACATCTGACCCTCACATCCATCCCAAGAACCAACCACAAAGAAGCACCCCCCTTGTCACCCAATACCGCCTGGGACTGGAACAACTGAATCATGTCCTTTGTCATGGCTTTGATTGTCTATCATCATGCTCTGAAATGAGGGACATCCTACCCAAGATACTTCCATCCCCTTCCAAATTGGTGTTCTGCTGCCCACCCAACCTCCATGACATCCTAGTCCATCTCTGTGCCACTCCTACCCCCAATCTCCTGCCACAAGGATCATACCCCTGTGGAAGACCCAGATGCAGGACCTGAGCAATCCACTCACTCAGAACCACCTACTCCAGTCTCATCACAGGCTTTTCCTACCCAATTAGAGGCCAGGCCACTTGTGAAAGCAGTCCTGTAATATGCCAGCTCTGCTGCAACCACCAATGGCCACCGTCAAACTGTTGGCGAAAACAAGGTGGACCTCCCAGTGGAACAATATGCAGCATAGCACAACTTGTAAGATTTCAATGACTGCTTCACAACCCATGTCATCTGGATTCCCTCCCCCTAGCATCACCAGCTTTTCTGAGATGCATAGATGGAAACTATCCTTACAGCACATCCTTTGCTCCCACAACTTCCCTGGCCTAAACTTAAACCTAAGATAACTCATTGTCCACCCATGACTCACCCATTAGTGTGTGTGTGTGTGTGTGTGTGTGTGTGTGTGTGTGTGTGTGTGTGTGTGGATGTATACACTATCTCTTTCCCATAACTCCCACCTAACAAGTGTTAGCTAGTTGTGTGTTGCCATCTCATGCCCTAACCTGTGAAATTGCATGTTCAGCCATCTGCCACCTGCCCTTTGCCCTTTCTACTTGCATCCCTAGCTAGCTCACGGACAGCTCCCCATCCACTCTCCCACAAGCTGCTTCCCCCCAACCCCCTCCCTGCCTCTCACCTCTCTCCATCCCTCACCCAACCCCACAATGCATCCCCACCTCATCCCAGTACACTCACTGTGGGCCAGGAAAGAGCTGGCAGTCGAATGAGCTCAATGTAGCGAGCCAGGCGTGTGCATGTGAGTGAGTGTGTGTGTATGTGTATGTGTATGTGTTTGTCCTACAGCTTGAGAAAGGAATTTCATTCCAAACACTAGCAAAGCAAAGCTCTGTAGCTTTTGTTTGTGTATCTGTCAACAATGCAGCACTTCTGCCTTTCAGTAAGTCGTCTCTTTATTCTTTAAAAATAGGTGTATGTATTATGTGTATAATGCAAAAAAGAAAGTATTTATTTAAGAAGTAGAATTGTAACAAGCAGAGCTATCCCACCTTGTTATGTCACACTGTATTGGATGGCGTGTGTTCATTGGAAACAGAGCTAACTTGAGGAAGGTCACAGGCACTACTATTCTCCATGTATATCAATGATCTGTTGGATAGAGTGGCCAGCAGTGTGAGACTGTTTGCTGGTAATGATGTTGTGTATGTGAAAGTAACATTATTGAGTGTATGTAGGGTGATTCAGGATAACTTGGATAAGATTTCTATTTGGTGCAGTAAATAGCAGCTTGCTTTAAATTGAGTAAATGTGAGTTAATGTGGATTGTTAGGAAAAAACATTAATGTTCAAATAGAGTATTAATAGTCTCCTTCTTGACTTAGTTGTATTGATTAAATAGCTACGAATAATGACATGAAACAGAATGAGCACATAAGGTCAGCTATTCTGAAGGCGAATGCCCAATAGTGCCCTACTGAGAGTTTTGGAAAATATAGTGCTCTCTATCAAGCAATGTGTATGAAAATCACTTGTATGTTCATTCTTGAGTACTGTCTGAATGTATGGAATCCCCCCTCCCCTAATTCAGATTAAAGGAAGACACTGACTCAGTTTCGCTATCTTCATTACCAGTTTCTTTGATCAGTGTGGAAGTATTAGAGAAATGCTGTGAGAGCTTAGGTCAGAATTTTTGGAGGGCCAAAGATGAGCTCTTTGGGAAATGCTATTGGAAAAGTTTAGAAGATCATCAATTGTGACATACTGCAAAATGATTATACTGCATCCAGCCCACATTTTGTGTAATGAACATAATGACAAAATAAGGGAGATTAGGACTCATACAGACAGGCAATCATATTTCCCTTGCTCTTCTTGTGAGTAATACAAGAATTGGAATGACCACCACTTGTACAAAGCACCCACCCACCATGCACTGTACAGCAGTTGGGAAGCTATGTATATACATGTAGAATTTCACATATCAAGTTTCATTTAATGTGTACCCATTTATCTATATTTCTGGACCTTTAGGTCATTTTTATTTATCTGGAATTGCATGATATGAATTTTTGTAAGGCAAGCTTTTTGTTGTGAACCAGTTGAAAATCTGTTCCATTATCCTCCTGGCCATGTTTAGTATGGACATGTTTGGCCCCTTCAGCAGTATATTTGTGTTATTAGCAAACATCACAGTTTTTGAAGAGTCTTACAGTGTCCTTGATAAGTCATTTATGTAGGTCAAGAACAGTAGCTGACCAGTATAGAGGCTGCTGGACAAGGTACTTATTATTTCCCCCATTCCAAAATTAGTTTTGTTCCATTGGTATCACTTTTTAATGAGACTTGGTGTTTTCTGTTTCTAAGGTATGACTCCTTCTATGAACGTATGATGCCTTTAAAATAAAGGTTACAATAAAATACCATCAAACTAATTTCACTTTCGCCACCAATCTTGAAAATTTTAGAAAAGGTAATATAAAAGCAAGTTCTTAACTTTCTGACCTCAAAGAGTATATTGTCAAGTTCACAATTTGGATTCCTCAAGTGTTCTGATGTTGATTTACATGTACTGTGAAAATGTACTTAATTCATTAAACAACATATAAAAGGCTATTGGCATATACTATGATCTATCGAAGGTATTTGACCATATAAATCACAATATCCTTTTCAGTAAATTAGTATATCACAATTTAACAGGAAATGTCACAAAATGTCCAAATCATATCTCGTAATCTGTCATGACTTGGCTGGCAGTTATCTGTTAGTTTTTCATATTCTTAGTCTCCATTTTTCATCTCCAACCTTCCTTAATAATTTGTGGCTGTGGTTAAGTGCCAGGAAGCAGATGCAAAGGTCTTCAGTTCAGTCCTGGTCAGTCATAGGATTTCTTTTCTGTCATTTATCATTCCTTTCACTTCTTGAAATGTTTGTGTTATGTTCAGACAAAACTACAATCATATGCCCATAATTGTGGGGTCTTTGATTGCTCGGGAAGATGGCTTATTGGAATTACAACATATGAAATACTAGTTCACTTTATTACACAAATGAGTAAAATGTTTGCTTAACTTGATACAATCCTTTGCCACAGGATTGCTTGATAATTTACAATTGTCTTTTACTATTGAAGCATCACTTGATGCATTAATTAACAAACTTTTTTCTTGCAGTATAATGTTCAACATTTACAAAAAATACATTTCCCCCTGAGACTTGAATATCTCTTTAGTCCTACTCGAGGATATCAACTGTTTCAGCAGAGGTTACAAACTGAGATGGAGCACTTCCATACTGGGCTCTATGTTGACCTCCATGACAGGGCACTGCTGTCTAACAGAGAGTGTGTGTCTTCTTTAGCCTCTCCCATTCGTTGTTGCAAATTGCAGCAAGCCCTATCTAATGTCTGTGGTACCAACATGCATTATTAACTTGGTGTGGTTTAGTGATCTTTGGATGATACCACAGTTTGTCAATGTGAAAAATGTCAAGCTGGACTGTAATGCAGAGTCCACATTAAACTGTTCTGTAACTGGCTGACTAAGTCAATTCAAAGTTTAGAGGAAGACAAGAGCTTGCCTCCTCCAATATGACCAGGCCAGCACTGTGGCATTGAAATGAACCTCCTGTTTAATGACAGCTTTACTGTTTCATCAAATGTGCCTCTACAGGGAGAGCTAGAAATAAAATTGTCTATGTTATGCACTAATATACCATCTTGTATACATTTTTGAGCCTTCTGGTTTAGTTTAGTAATTTGGTTGTTCCATGATTCAAAATTGTGACCTCTTGCTATGATATTGGATGAGTCAGTTTTACAATTACAATACACTTCCTCATTAAAAAAATAAGGCTGACCAGTTACATGATTGTCTCAAGCTATTTTTTAATATGTAATGGTTGTTTTGTTATTAAGTAAAAGGCTATTCAAAAGTTATAGCAGAGTTGACATAAGGCACGGCTGCTTAGAAGACTGCCTCTGATAGCATAAAGCATGCCTGTGATGGGAATGGATGGGTGCATATGATAGGTCCTGCATCCAGGCCTTTCACAAAGATCTGACACTTAGGCAAGAAGCTGGGGTAAGTATGACATAAAAATGCACCAGGATATTTCTTGGAATGTGTAGATAGTGGAATATCACTTTGGGAGAGGTGTGAAGAATGTTCATTGTATCAGACCTTTATGAAATGAAACCAATATTCTGACAGATGACGTGGATAAACTGTATTAATCTGGCATAACATAGGGTAACAAGCTGGATACACCTTTGTAGCTGATTTGTGGAAGATGGGGGATGGTTGAAGAATTAGAGGTATGTGTGGATGTAGTATAGAAAATCTGTTTTGGGGACTGGTTTTGGAGCATAGTGACTGACTGAAAAGGCCTCAGTAAGATCAAGATCATCAGCATGTGGAACAAGCAACTGCTCATAACTGCAGAAGTGAAATTCATGGTTGGCCAGACTGTATGGAAGAACATTTTTAAGATGAAAGGGCTGGGGTTTCGGTTACAAGTTGGTGGAGTTTACATTAAAGATGTGTTTACTCAGCCACAAAAGGTGGAGATCAACCAAAACAATAAAATAGAAATGAAAAAAAAATGCATGTTGAGCTGAAGAGGCTCAAGTGAAAACAACAGGGGAGAAGGATTCAAATCATGAAGTTATCATCAATGAACCTGAACAAAAAAAGGTTTTTGGTAAGTGGTAGCAGGTTTCCTCTAAATGGCCCATAAGCAGCTAGGCATGTGAAGGAGCCAAGCATGGGTCCATGGCCATACTAAAAATTTATTTGTATGTCTTCTTGTTGAAGGAGAAGCAGTTATGGGTAAAGGTACGGTCATTCATGAGTGTCAGGAGACAGGTGATAAGCATGGAACTGGCAAGATGTTAGGACAGCAACAAGGCTGTGGCCATGAGGGATATTGAAGTATGGGAAGGTGACAATCAACAGTGACAGTCAAGGATTCGGAGTAGAGATGGTGTAAAGGCAATAAAAGACATATTTTAAATTCATTACATGATATGTTAGATTATGGGCTATGAGTTGGAGATCATTGTCAGAGGTGAAAAGTGTGCCAAAATAAAATCCTTTGGATGCTCTGTGAACGGAAACTCAGATCCTTGGCTTCACAGTCAAATACTTTTAAATGTTACTTGGCCAACTGATTTTGTATTTGCAAGCTGTATTGGTTCATCAACACACTACAGTTGTCATAGCAGTTTACTCTCACTATAGGTGTTTGGTAATATTATCACCCTCCTGTAAACAGTGACTTACACAGAATTTAATATAAATTGTGCAGTTTCAAGTATTCAAGCCTAAGGAGCATATTTATAAGAGATATAGAGTCATTACTGACTTCTGTGGAGTTCCATGTATTTAACTGTTCACTGCAAATAGTCCAGATTTCCCTTTCGTACTGTACTACACAGTAATTATGAAAGTTTTTAAACATTTTTCATATTAATTAAGGATCTCTTCCAAGAGTTCTTATGAGGGCAATTATTATCTAAACTCACTACTTACTTAGACAATAATTTCCTTAATCTAACCTTATAAACCAAAAGCTTATTTCAAACTTCAGCAGGGTGGGAGTGGTGTGTACTCACATATGTACTTACCATTTTTAGTGTCATGCTCTTCTTAATTATTAAATTAGTTCCATCTTGTATATGCTATCTCCACAAAACAAAATTGCTGTTTTGTAGTATAATTAGGGTGTGAACTGATGACTGCAGTTGAACTTGACTTGATCTACAAAATTTTGCCACTCAAAGCTGATCCTTGTTTATGGTGAAATGATCCAAGATTAATGTTTATACAAAACAGATTTCCAAGTTCAGCTTGATCATTTTTTGTGCTAATCTAAGATTGACTGATTTATACAATCAGCCCTTAGCGTTACAGATAGTGTGTCCTTTGTCATTACTTATATTTCTCTTTTCTTGAGAAAAAGAAAATAAAAGGCCTGAATATAACACTAGAACTAAAACTTGACTTGAAGGGCTTGGCAATACACACAAGGGAGTCAGATACATGGGTGCATATGTATTCAACAGCCTGCCAGAGCTCAAGTAACATCATGTAGATAATGTGCTGGAGTTTGAAACTGAATTACAGAACATCCTGTTGGACAACTTTTCTGTTCCATTTAAGGCAACATTCAGAGAAACTCTAAAATTTGACACTTTTCATCATTTTATAGTTAACATTAGCATTGTAATACACTAGTCATGCTCTTAAATAAAATAAAATTTACATCGCTGACATCTTACCACACTCGAGGGACCACTCGCCATTGGATCCATGGAATATGACTAATGTAAAGCAAAAGAAAGAAAATATGATTTGTGCGTGTCATCACATATGACCAAGCACATGTCCTCTTAGTTAAACAGAATTAACGCTAGTCTCTTTCATAACAACTTGGGGATAAATTTGCATCACAGCCTGTGCGGCATTCATTGCCATGAATTCTTACATGCCCAGTACACAATGGAATGACACCTCTTTACCCTGATTCTGGAGGTGGGGAAAAAAAGGTGGTATCCTGGATGCTCTTGCTCTGGGATCTGGAGCAGATGAGAGAAGTCTAGCTCTGTGATGAAGACACTGAATTCCCTTGGTAGGAGCATCCTTAAGACATTATCTGGGAAAATGTTGCAACAGCCAACTAAATTCCCTTACTTTGGGCTGTCTGTATAAACCACTGTGTGATTACAGTGCTCTCACATAACTTTTGTCATAGTCAAGTTGTTGTTTGCAACTAATGTCAATTATTATTTTTTTTTTTTTTTTTTGGAGGGGGGGGGGGGGGGATGGAAGATGGTATAGATATAGGTTATAGCTTATTCTGTAGACCCAGTTGCCATCTGTATGCCTGCAAAGTGTAATGCATCCAATATCTTTAATTATGTAGGTTGGGCTGAACCATAAATAGTAGAAGTACATCCAGAGTCTAGATGGGATGTGACAAATGCTTAATAAAATTATTTATGGACAGGATCTGTGTGCACTCCATACCTTTCCACTGAAACACTTAAAATGTCTAAAGCTTTAGATGCTCTTACTCTAAAGTTTCACAAGTGTGGTAGCCATGTGGGCATTTGAGCAAAAGATGAACCTGACTGACTGATGAAAGTGGGTAATCATGTTATTAAAATGTAATTCTGATTCATAAAAAGTTTCAGCAAATGAATATGTACTGTTGTATTAGTTGAAAAATGAAAACTATCTATTGTGTCAGTTTCTTCAGCTCTAAAAGTCAACTGTAATTGATGAGTTGTAGACACAAGACAGGAGGAGGATCAGTAAATAATATACTCATTAACAAACTTATTCCTCACTGGATTCTTCACTATGTTAGTAATGCTGTTTACAGCAACGGCAAAGATGATGGCATCTGAAATGCTACTGTATGGGACACCATTCTCTTGTGCAAAACTGCTGGGAGTGTGAGCCATTTGGTAATGGAATGACCACTCTGTGTTTAACTGACAATGTCTCCATCAGCTGTCTGACTTTTCTGCCCATAAGCTCTTTCATAATAATCCCACCAAAGATGTCCAGCATAACTTCCAACATATACTAAAATCACTAGCCCCACCCCAAAACATCTCTCTCAAACCCATCTCCTCCTCAGGTGGTGACCTCCTGTCCACTCATCCTTCATATATTTCCAAACTCTACAAAAGTAACTCACATTGCATCTGGTTACTGGGCTGCCACAGAAAGAATCCAGAGCATCCAAAGGATTTTATTTTGGCACACTTTTCACCTCTGACAATGATTGTTAATCTGATAAACACCAGTTGCACCATAATTTGGAGATCATGATAAAATGTATATCCTCCTAAAACTGGCTGATTAGATTAGATTGGATTAGATTAGATTAATACTATTTCCATGGATCATGAATACGATATTTCGTAATGATGTGGAACGAGTCGAATTTTCCAATGCATGACATAATTAGGTTAATTTAACAACATACTTAAGTTAATATAACAACTTCATTTTTTTTGTGTTTTTTGTTTTTCTTTATTTTTTATTTTTATTTTTTTATTTTATTTTTTTAGTATTTTTGTTTTTTTTTTTCTTTTTTTTCTTAGTTTATATCTAAAAATTCCTCTATGGAGTAGAAGGAGTTGTCATTCAGAAATTCTTTTAATTTCTTCTTAAATACTTGTTGGTTATCTGTCAGACTTTTGATACTATTTGGTAAGTGACCAAAAACTTTAGTGCCAGTATAATTCACCCCTTTCTGTGCCAAAGTTAGATTTAATCTTGAATAGTGAAGATCGTCCTTTCTCCTAGTATTGTAGTTATGCACACTGCTATTACTTTTGAATCGGGTTTGGTTGTTAATAACAAATTTCATAAGAGAGTATATATACTGAGAAGCTACTGTGAATATCCCTAGATCCTTAAATAAATGTCTGCAGGAAGATCTTGGGTGGACTCCAGCTATTATTCTGATTACACGCTTTTGTGCAATAAATACGTTATTCCTCAGTGATGAATTACCCCAAAATATTATGCCATATGAAAGCAATGAGTGAAAATAGGCGTAGTAAGCTAATTTACTAAGATGTTTATCACCAAAATTTGCAATGACCCTTATTGGATAAGTAGCTGAACTCAAACGTTTCAGCAGATCATCAATGTGTTTCTTCCAATTTAATCTCTCATCAATGGACATACTTAAAAATTTGGAATATTCTACCTTAGCTATATGCTTCTGATTAAGGTCTATATTTATTAATGGCGTCATACCATTCACTGTATGTACTGTGTCTTATCAAAATTCAGAGAGAGTCCGTTTACAAGGAACCACTTAGTAATTTTCTGAAAGACAGTATTGACAATTTCATCAGTTAATTCTTGTTTCTCAGGTGTGATTACTATACTTGTATCATCGGTGAAGAGAACTAAGTTTGCCTCTTCATGAATATAGAATGGCAAGTCATTAATATATAATAAGAACAACAAAGGACCCAAGACTGACCCTTGTGGAACCCCATTCTTGATAGTCCCCCAGTTTGAGGAATGTGCTGATCTTTGCATGTTACGAGAACTACTTATTTCAACTTTCTGCGCTCTTCCAGTTAGGTACGAATTAAACCATTTGTGCACTGTCCCACTCATGCCACAATACTTGAGCTTTTCTAGCAGAATTTCATGATTTACACAATCAAAAGCCTTTGAGAGATCACAAAAAATCCCAATGGGTGGTGTTCGGTTATTCAGATCATTCAAAATTTGACTGGTGAAAGCATATATGGCATTTTCTGTTGAAAAACCTTTCTGGAAACCAAACTGACATTTTGTTAGTACTTCATTTTTACAGATATGTGAAGCTACTCTTGAATACATTACTTTCTCAAAAATTTTGGATAAAGCTGTTAGAAGGGAGATTGGACGGTAATTGTTGACATCAGATCCATCCCCCTTTTTATGCAAAGGTATAACAATAGCATATTTCAGTCTATCAGGGAAAATGCCCTGTTCCAGAGAGCTATTACACAGGTGGCTGAGAATCTTACTTATCTGTTGAGAACAAGCTTTTAGTATTTTGCTGGAAATGCCATTAATTCCATGTGAGTTTTTGCTTTTAAGCAAGTTTATTATTTTCCTAATTTCAGAGGGAGAAGTGGGTGAGATTTCAATTGTATCAAATTGCATAGGTGTGGCCTCTTCCAATAACAGCCTAGCATCTTCTAATGAACACCTGGATCCTACTATATCCACAACATTTAGAAAATGATTATTAAAAATATTTTCAACTTCTGACTTTTTGGTCATAAAGTTTTCATTCAATTTGATGGTAATACTGTCTTCCTCTGCTCTTGGTTGACCTGTTTCTCTTTTAATAATATTCCAAATTGTTTTAATTTTATTATCAGAGTTGCTGATTTCAGACATGATACACATACTCCTGGATTTTTTAATAACTTTTCTTAATATAACACAGTAGTTTTTATAATTTTTGATAGTTTCTGGGTCACTACTCTTTCTTGCTGTCAGATACATTTCCCTTTTCCGGTTACAAGATATTTTTATACCCTTAGTAAGCCATGGTTTGTTACAAGGTTTCTTACGAGTATATTTTAAATTGGCATCAGGTTCACGGTACACCTCATCCCAGTCTAACTGCTGTAGGCTTTCCCTGAAATTTGCAATTGTTAAATTGTTGACTGAACGTACTACTTTGGAGGACTGTTTAGTATTGCTGAATGGAGCTATGTCATATATTGTAACTAGCTGTGCACCATGATCGGAAAGACCATTCTCAACAGGCTGAGCATTTATCTGGTTAAACTTATCTTGGTCTATAAAGAAGTTATCTATCAGTGAGCTGCTATCCTTTACCACCCGAGTTTAAGTCAAGTCAAAGTTCAGATGACAGCAAGGGTGCACCACTTCCAATAAGACCATAAGACAAATAACTGTGATGTTCAAACCAACTGTGTTGATCGAGCTCAAATGTATACTTCTGCTGGTCTCTGCACTGATAGTTTCTTTGGTGTTGAATAAAAATACCTTGAAAATATGTGAACTACTGAAACTTTCATCCACACCAAAGGAGCTTCAATCCAGACTCAACGTTCTATAATATATATGTCTGCACTGTGCTCGGCAACTAGCTGAAAGCCAGATGTGACATCAGAGTGAGTAATGGCTAGTCATGTCGGTCACATCATTTGATGGGTGATGCTGGACAGCTATTAATTATCAGCCGCAGAACAATGTATTCTCTACATTACTTGCCAAGACAATACTGCATCTTTACATCATAAAGCCTGAATATGCCACTTGTTTTCCTAGTGACTGAGCCACTATGGTGGACAGTATTGTGTGTGCAAGAGCCTTACGTGCTGAGATGTATACTATTGACCTCATTGATACTTGATTATTTCGATGTGTCTACTGAGGATGACAATAAGTTCAAATTATTTCCTTGGATGTTATGCAAAAGGGCAGGTACTTCTTTGAATTTAATAATAAACTATTTAATATGAGGTTTCACTAGGACAAAAATACTGTACAGCAACAGAATTGTCAGTGCAGGTCAACTGAAACATGCTGTACCAGTCACCAGCTTTGACCCATGACATAACTTTGTTGCATTTTATGTCACAGTTGTTGGCGTATTTGAAATGGATCATGTTTGAAGTGTACATTTTGTAGCATATTGTGGCACACACTAGTGCTAAATGTTGATTTTTCAGATTACCTTTCAAGTGTTGTTAGTGCACAATTGGGGCTAGGCATTGTATATCAGGATATTTGTATTCTTCATGTTGGGATTGTGCATTTAGAACTTTGTTTGTGAGTTATTGTTGTGACACTAGTTGTTGGCTAAAGACGTGAAGATTCGTGGATGAATATATGTGTTGTTGACTCCTCGCTAATATTTGATAATCCATTCACTTGGATTCTTGGTTTGAGATGTCTAGACAAGGGATTTGTGATACAGTTTTATTCACATATGATGTTTGTGTGTGTGTGTGGGAGGGGGGGGGAGGGGGGGAGGGGGGAAGGGGAGTTGTTGCCCCCTCAACAATGTTGGGTAAATGGATTGCCTGAATTCCTGGTTTCAGAAGTCTAGACAGGCCATTTGTAATACTGTTTTATTCACTTACGAGGTTTGTGTGTGTTGCCTCCATGAAAATGTTGGGTAAGCTATTCACCTGGATTTATGGTTTAACACGTCTAGGACCAGCCATTCAGTGATTATGTTTTATTTACTTATGATGTTTTGTGGGTGTGTGTGTGCATGTCGGTTTCTGTGTCAGCTGATTTTGGTTGCAGTAAGCTTTGACGGTTTTATTTGCATATGCAAATTGATAATGGTTTTTTATGAGTATTTATGTTGTTGTTAGTTGCTGTTAATAATAATTAAGCTTGCTGAAGAGTGTTCTAACTACATCAGTCAAGTTAAGTTTTAATAATTGTTAGATCAGTGAGGTTTGCTTTATGGGTATTATGGATTTTGTTCTGGCTGTTTTGGTAAAGTAAGGGTTTTTGATAGTAGTGCACTAAGGGTTTTTTGTGTTGTGCATTTCATTCTAGCCACTGAGATCAAGTGACATTTTCGATACCAAGTTGTGATTTTGTAGCATTTCTTTTAGCTTGTTGTTGTTGTTGTGGTCTTCAGTCCTGAGACTGGTTTGATGCAGCTCTCCATGCTACTCTATCCTGTGCAAGCTTCTTTCATCTCCCAGTACTTACTGCAACCTACATCCTTCTGAATCTGCTTAGTGTATTCATCTCTTGGTCTCCCTCTACAATTTTTACCCTCCACGCTGCCCTCCAATACTAATTTGGTGATCTCTTTATGCCTCAGAACACGTCCTATCAACCGATACCTTCTTCTAGTCAAGTTGTGCCACAAACTTCTCTTCTCCCCAATCCTATTCAACACCTCCTCATTAGTTATGTGATCTACCCACCTAATCTTAAGCATTCTTCTGTAGCACCACATTTCGAAAGCTTCTATTCTCTTCTTATCCACTTCCATACATGGCTACACTCCATACAAATACTTTCAGAAACGACTTCATGACACTTAAATCTATACTCGATGTTAACAAATTTCTCTTCTTCAGAAACGCTTTCCTTGCCATTGCCAGTGTACATTTTATATCCTCTCTACTTCGACCATCATCAGTTATTTTGCTCCCCAAATTGCAAAACTCCTTTATCACTTTAAGTGTCTCATTTCCTAATCTAATTCCCTCATCATCACCCAACTTAATTCGACTACATTCCATTATCCTCATTTTGCTTAGGTTGATGTTAATCTTATATCCACCTTTCAAGACACTGTCCATTCCGTTCAACTGCTCTTCCAAGTCCTTTGCTGTCTCTGACAGAATTACAATGTCATCGGCAAACCTCAAGGTTTTTATTTCTTCTCCATGGATTTTAATACCTACTCCAAATTTTTCTTTTGTTTCCTTTACTGCTTGCTCAATATACAGATTGAATAACATCGGGGAGAGGCTACAACCCTGTCTCACTACCTTCCCAGCCACTGCTTCCTTTTCATGTCCTTCGTCTCTTATAACTCCCATCTGGTTTCTGTACAAATTGTAAATAGCCTTTCGCTCCCTGTATTTTACTCCTGCCACCTTTAGAATTTGAAAGAGAGTATTCTAGTCAACATTGTCAAAAGCTTTCTCTAAGTCTACAAATGCTAGGAACGTAGGTTTGCCTTTCCTTAATCTTTCTTCTAAGATAAGTCGTAGGGTCAGTATTGCCTCACGTGTTCCAATATTTCTACGGAATCCAAACTGATCTTCCCCAAGGTTGGCTTCTACTAGTTTTTCCATTTGTCTGTAAAGAATTCGCGTTAGTATTTTGCAGCTGTGGCTTGTTTAAAGTGATTGTTCGGTAATTTTTACATCTGTCAACACCTGCTTTCTTTGGGATTGGAATTATTATATCCATCTTGAAGTCTGAGGGTATTTCACCTGTCTCATACATCTTGCTCCTCAGATGGTAGAGTTTTGTCATGACTGGTTCTCCCAAGGCCGTCAGTAGTTCTAATGAAATGTTGTCTACTCCCGGGGCCTTGTTTCGACTCAGGTCTTTCAGTGCTCTGTCAAACTCTTCACACAGTATTGTATCTCCTATTTCATCTTCATCTACATTCTCTTCCATTTCCAGAATATTATCCTCAAGTACATCGCTCTCGTATAGACCCTCTATATACTCCTTCCACCTTTCTGCTTTCCCTTCTTTGCTTAGAACTGGGTTTCCATCTGAGCTCTTGATATTCACACAAGTGGTTCTCTTTTTTTCAAAGGTCTCTTTAATTTTCCTGTAGGCAGTATCTATCTTACCCCTAGTGAGATAAGCCTCAACATCCTTACGTTTGTCCTCTAGCCATCCCTGCTTAGCCATTTTGCACTTCCTGCTGATCTCATTTTTGAGACGTTTGTATTCCTTTTTGCCTGCTTCATTTACTGCATTTTTATATTTTCTCCTTTCATCAATTAAATTCAATATTTCTTCTGCTACCCAAGGATTTCTACTAGCCCTCGTCTTTTTACCTACTTGATCCTCTGCTGCCTTCACTACTTCATCCCTCAGAGCTACCCATTCTTCTTCTACTGTATTTTTTCCCCCCATTTCTGTCAATTGTTCCCTTATGCCCTCCCTGAAACTCTGTACAACCTCTGGTTTATTCAGTTTGTCCAGGTCTCATCTCCCTAAATTCCCACCTTTTTGCAGTTTCTTCAGTTTTAATCTACAGCTCATAACCAATAGATTGTGGTCAGAGTCCACATCTGCCCCTGGAAATGTCTTACAATTTAATACCTGGTTCCTAAATCTCTGTCTTACCATTATATGATCTATCTGATACCTTCTAGTATTTCCCTGATTCTTCCATGTGTATAACCTTCTTTTATGATTCTTGAACCAAGTGTTCACTATGATTAAGTTATGCTCTGTGCAAAATTATACCAGACACCTTCCTCTTTCATTTCTTCCCCCCAATCATCCAGACTGTTGCCCCTGCAACTACTGAAAAGGCTGCTGCCCCTCTTCAGGAACCACACGTTTGTCTGGCCTCTCAACAGATACCCCTCCGTTGTGGTTGCACCTACGGTACGGCCATCTGTATCGCTGAGGCACCCAAGCCTCCCCACCAACGGCAAGGTCCTTAGTTCGTGGGGGGGTTCTTTTAGCTATATTGATCACATTAAATTTACGATACCAATTTTATGGATTACATGTAATTTTGCAACTTACAGCATTCTTGAGTAATGTTTGTTTGGATGCCAATTTCCTATTACGACTGTCACTTATTCTTCATATATCATCCATCACAGATGTCGTTTATTTAGTTCATCCCAAACCAAAATACCCTAAAGCAAGCTGTTGTCAAGTTAATTCTATGTGCTCCATTGAATTAGTTGTGTTATATTTCGTATGATGAATTTTTTTTCGTCTCCTTGCGTCTTAAGTGTGTGATTTTATGGCAACCATACTGGTGATGTTGTGGTTGCCATTCTGCTTATGGCCGAAATAGCAGTGTCCGCCATGCTGATGCCGTCATAGGTCAAAGCTGACAGACGGTATTGGACGCTTCGGTTATTCCGTCAGTGCATCGAAGAAAAGTAGTCCAAAACATTTTACACCTTGTTTGTTAGGGGAAAATCTATGAAGGAATTCAAGCATCTACAAAAAATGAAGATAACACCAATCACAATATAAAGAGGGCAGATATACAGGAAATGCTTTTCCTCTCACCTTTAAACTTTTTCCATGTGGTAGAGGGGTGTAAGTTGTTGTTTGAAGGCTTCTATTTGGGCAATCATGGCCCATGAGTATCACTTGGCTGTAACATGACCATGCAGCGCCCCATACCAAGGGCGCTTCGCTGCTAGTTGACTTGTTTAGCATCAGTATATGCTCTGCTTCAAGACTGCTTGTGCCGCAGTCATATGTTATTC
The DNA here is from genome assembly GCF_021461395.2 of Schistocerca americana. Lineage (NCBI taxonomy): Eukaryota > Metazoa > Arthropoda > Insecta > Orthoptera > Acrididae > Schistocerca > Schistocerca americana. The sequence goes on from NC_060126.1 coordinate 330,828,435, forward strand.
TACACTTTCTTTGAATTGGCAAGGCTGTATGCCTGGTTGGTTAGGAAGGAGTTGAAGTTTGTTGTATGTAACTCATATGACCAGATCTCATTTTCTGTAACCCTGAGACGTGTTGAGTGTGCTGTTCACTTATGTTTTGTACTTTTTTGTAACGGATGTCTGAAGATGAGTGTAATCCTGAAACGCTTAACATGTTCTAATAAAAGAGTCAATTGAACATCTCATGACTTTATTGCGATTGTACAGCATTGTTTGACAAGTATTATTATTATAATAAGGGCAGAATTTATCTAAAATGTATTTATACAAAAACAGATTAAAAAGTCTCAATAAAATTACAAAGTGTCAGTCTCAAAGGTTGACTTTTCTTTTCATTTCTTTTAGTTCTAGTTCTCTAATTTCTCTATCCAATTTCAGTGTTACCATTTTTATTTCATGTTCCGCGAGAATACAGTGTACTTTTATTTTATGTTCTTTCTCAAGGCACTCCAATCTTCTTTTGTAAAACTGGTCTTTTTTGTCGAACACATTTTCTGTTGTTTTAACTTTGTAAAACGAATCTGACACTGCATGTTTCACACTAGAATCCTGGACGGAGTGTTGTCCCCCTGTCTGTAATTATAAAGTAATTTTAGTTCAGATCAGGATATGTACTACTAACACATTCAACTTTCACTATTGTTCTTACCGCATCCATGTAAACATTCTCTCCATCTTCATTCTCACTGTCATCAACGAGGTGAACAACATTTTCATCTGAAGTTACAGCCGTCTTGACATTTGCTGACGATGCAAATGCACTGCAATCTGCACTGTTATTTAAATCTGTATCAGAACAAGAAATGAACAAGCACTCATCGATTATAAATGACATTTAACAAAGAAAATTCGTCTGAAAAAATTAAGCAGAGCATGTACATACATACATACATACCACCGCATGTAACTTCGGAATTAATATCCGCATCGTCAGTGTGGTTGAAATAAACTGTGGCTTCAGGAATGCAACCAGTTTCCGTTCGCTTCCAGTTTAAGGCATTTCGACCTTGGAAAGTTTTGGCCGGCCGAAGTGACCGAGCGGTTCTAGGCGCTACAGTCTGGAACCGCGCGACCGCTACGGTCGCAGGTTCGAATTCTCCCTCGGGCATGGATGTGTGTGCTGTCCTTAGGTTTGTTAGGTTTAAGTAGTTCTAAGTTCTAGGGGACTGATGACCTCGGTAATTAAGTCCCATAGTGTTCAGAAGCCTTGAAAAGTTTTGACATTTACATAGCGCACTTAATTAAGTAAAGACTAGGTGTAGTTACCGTAAAATACTCTACATTGTAAAGTGTGAACGTTTTCTTGGTCCTTTTCTTTATATTCTCGTAACACATTTTCAAGCTTTTCCAGTTCCGATTTGGTCCTATGCTCCGCGCATTAAAGTCAACAGCAACGTCATTCCGCGCCTTTACTTTATTGATTGTAGTAACCCTATCAAGTTTCTTGCTCTCTGTTGTATTCTGATACTGACCCGAAACAATTTCCAGCAATAAATCTTTTTCAGCTGCGGAGAAGTTTGAAGAGCACGCTCTCGTATGGTTATTTTCCTCCATCTCCGCAACCTACACCCTGGATAGTTCTTATAAATATTTGTGTATCCGTATATGTATAGTTCATATCTGGGGTCGAAGGGCAATGATTGTGTTGCCTGCTGATTTTGGCAGTGCCGCCAAGCGTGTTTAGTGCTAATTTACATCAATATTGAACCTCGATTAGTTGTGCACTACATAAAACTGATTCCTGAACAGCGTTCATTTCTGTAATTAGGTCGAGTCGGCGATGTCTTACAATCGACTGTAGACAGTGATCTCCGACTGTAGAGCATGGCGATAAAAGTAAAGGCCCGTCCACACGCAACGATCTGTCTGCGCAAATGTCTGCGCACATCACATCTGCGCAGACAGATCGTTGCGTGTGAACAGAAGATTTGCACCAACCTGAGGTGTGTGCAAACCTGGAAGTTGGAGTTGGAGGTTTGAGCGAAACCTCTCAAATCTGTCGGTTCAAACCACATCTGCGCAGACAAGTTGGAGCGTGTGGACAGGAGATCGTCGCAAATCTGGCGCGAAACAGCTGTTTGCTCAGTCTAGTGTTTGTATTTGTGTGCACAGGGCATTAAAATGGCTGATACTCGTCAGTGTTCTCGAGAGTTTGTAAGTGAATTCATTGAAATATGCAGAAACCACCCATGTTTGTGGAAGATTAAAAGTAAAGAATATAGTGACCGAGACAAAAAGACAGCAGCATACAATGCTGTAATTGAAAAATTGCGGGCAGTTGGCGCCTCGGCAAACAGAGAAACGGTAATAAAAAAATAATTTCGTTGCGAACTGGCGAAATTATTTGCGGATGGATGTCGAAACTTATAATTATCTCTTAAAGCATGTAACCCCTCATATTATGAGAAAAATACTTGTATGAGAAGGGAAATTTCTCCTCATGAACGCCTGGCAGTAACATTAAGATTCCTAGCAACAGGAAGGAGCTACAATGATTTGGAATTTTCATCTGCAATATCGAAACAAGCATTGAGTGAAATAATACCCAACACATGTGAAGCTATTTACGCTTTCCTGAAAGATGAGTTCATGAAGGCAAGTCAAGTAAATTAGTCTGTCAGCGAACTGTTTACCGAAAAGAGTTATCCAAAGTTCAGAAATCTAGAAGATCTGGTGTAGGAGTAGATCAAGTATACCAGCCAACGTTATGGTATTTTGATCTACTTGGCTTTCTTAGTGATCAAGAAACGCCAAGACCAAGCAGGAGTACAATTGAAGATGAAATTGGAGTGCCAATGTGCGAGGAAATGGAACACGAGGTTATGTAAAACAAAACAGGTTCGCCCTGCAACTCTCGCAGTAAATTTACGTGACAAAACTGCTTTCGCTTTAGCAGCCACTGTCTGCACCATTTTGACCGCTTTCTCTGTTTCCTGCGGTTGGTCTGAATGTTTTTTTGCAACACAAGTTGCGAACACAGACCACAACAGAACTTCCTCCATTTCTATTTTTCAAAATAACTGAATTAAATTTTGACGTTTTCGGGGAGCGTAGTCGCTTGCCACTGATATTTCTTTTCTACACCGACAGATGGCGGGCGAGTAGTAGATTGGGGTTTGTGTCGTGTGAACACACCACATTTGCAGCGATCTTTTGCATGTACAGACATCTGCGCAGACAGATCGTTGCGTGTGGACCGGGCTTAAGAGGAGATGGCGGAAGAGTGTCTCGCGGCGCCAGTAAAGCCCCTGGCTGAGCTGACGTTTCGGACCAGAAATTGACGTGAAGTGATCAGATCCACCCATCGTCAAAGACACCTTATTGCCCGTGTTCTACTTATGGAGATAAAAAAAGAAGGGAGGTGGCACTAGAGACTTACGCTGTAAGTTGTTTTGAAGTCAGAGTGGACGGGGCCTGCCGCCATATTAAATAGCCCACAACATTAGCAGACTACTATTTACCATTGCTTCTTGTTCATTATTTCTATCATGTGGTCGCAACAGCTGTTTTACATACTAACATTACAATGCTTACATAAACAACATAGTGCAAGGAAGGCAATTTCGAAAGTTTTTCTGTCCTCGATTGCGTCTTTGCTCTAGTAATACGACACATTTGGCCTCATTAACGTAACTTGATTTTTGCTTCTATATTTCGAATAACCAGAAACGGAAGGAAGTGTGAAAGGCATTCTTTCATAATCCATTTAATTCCACCTTTACTGTATTTGTATCGATAGCAAATGAAAGTGGAACTCCAAAACCAATGCTTGTTTTCTTACTGGTATCAATCCTGGTTCTTCTTCGTACATTTTCAGTTTTTAGCTCGTATACACAACATTTTTAGTGTTCACATTTGCAAAAAAAAAAAAAAAAAAAAAACTTAACTTCGTGTTCTTTGCTAGCCCATAAACGTGTGCACTGGGGAAAGAAGCAAGGTTTGCTATCGTATCTTGCGCATGTCAACAAAGTGGTTATTGAAATGTCAAAGAAACAGAACTGCACAGCGGTATACCTTCTTCCAGAATAGAGTTCTTGTTTTATTAGACTGTCAGTGTATTCATCTTACTGTTTTTACCAATTTCTCACATTGAAATCTTTCCTATGAGGCGTCATTCAGTGTGTGGCCAACAATAGCAACTTACTAGATGAAAAAAGATATAACTTTTTATCCTCCAGCATTGTGGAATGTTATATATGTGATTAAGCGAATGGTCGCAAACTCTTAAGACTCCTTAAAATGTGAGCAACGTTTCAGTAAGATGTAGTCCTACCTTTCCAAGAATAGTTTATTTCCTTCTTTTCTCAGAATATTTCTCGCCAGTAACTCTGCCAATTTTTCAGGAATAACCAAATATAGCACAATTGGAATGTACATCTACTTTTATCATCTGCTTCATTTTACTTTTGAATTTAAGTTTGAGGTTTCCAAAGTATGTAAGTCTGCATTATGCTTTGAGATATACGAATAGTTAGTTATTTAGTGTCATATTGCATGTATCCTTTGCATGTAAATCATAATGATATGATATGAAACAAGTCATTATATATTGGCATCAATTTTTTTGTAAATATGCCTCCTTGCCGATCACTTATTGTTTTTATGTTTTTTAATTAAAAACAGACAGATGTTCGTCAGTAATTCCTGCCTATCACTACTTGCACATAACAGTAATATATAATACTAATAGATAGTTATCAAACAGAAACGTTTTCAGGTAGGTTCAAATTTTACTTTGCAGTGTGTATAGCGTCCCCAGTGCCATATTACGAAAAGACTTTAAATTATTTATAAAGAAGACATTCATAATTTGTAAGAGATTTTTTTTATCATGTAGCCGTAAAATAATAATTTCTCTGTGTAGGTTTAGATTGCAAAGAGATAATTTATGACAAAATGATCTAAAGAGACGACAAGTTACACTCTTTTGTTAATTTTTTAGTCGACCTTACTTCTTCGCTTGTCTTGAATGTGTCTAGAGGGACATCTTGTGTGTGCTGATGAATGTAAGCATATTTGTATGAGTTAAGCATATAATATACTGATTTAAATTTATTGTGCACTTTTAATTTGTAAGAGGTGATCCCAATTTCATGTCCACCTTCCTTGAATTAACCTGCATTCAAGTAATTTACAGCTCAACAATCGCAGCGGCCGATGCAGCCAACGACGCCATTACGTGGCGATATTAACTTATGAAAAATTAGCGGAAGCGGAAAACTCGCCCGCTATTAGCATAATATTAATTTTTCTCCACAGCCGCACGAAGTTGCAGAAATACTTAGCTTTAAGATTCTTATTTTCAGTAGCATAGCCGAGACCCAGAGCCAGGACTCTGACTACAATACAATGGTTAACGGAGGTAAGAAAATACTCTCGCGCGTGTGTGGGCCGCAATTGTAATTAATAACTAAAGATCTTTTGCTTTAACGTCAACTGACTAGCCGAGGAAATTTATATGAAAAGTTTATTACATTGTTCAACTTAAATATCATTTTTATGAAGGCCCGCCACGTAAGTCGGCAACAATCAAAAAATAACAATAACAATAATAATATATACATTAAATTACGACGGCCGACGGACGCGAGATTGGCGCCGCAACTTTGGGGCCCGATTAATATGATTCTATTGTAATGAATGTAATTATGTATGTGTCTAATTGTTGTAAAATATTAATGCTTGTATGAATTCTTTTACATGTACAACAACAAAACCACACCCTGAGGAGATCTGGAGAGGAAAAAGTGTAGAAAAGAAAAAGGATTGCGAGAAAGAAAAATAAGTAAGGTAAGGCCTATTGTGCAAGCATCCTGTGTAGCTCTGTGCGGAATATCGAACACATGTGCACATGAGATACCTTCGGTGTTTCGTGTATTTATGTGTTTATTTTTGGAGGGATAATTATTCGTTTTGTGTATTTATGTGTTTATTTTTGGAGGGGATAATTAATCGTGTGTGTATCAGTGTTAAAGATTCGTCAGTGGCTTAAAGTGAATTTAGTATGGGTAAGATAGGGCAACCTAAAGCATCCGTACCAGAAGAACAAAATTCTGTTAATATGGAAAGTGAGGATCATTTGCAATACGTCAACGAATCCCAAGCCACCGCCTCGGATAACATAATTTCCGGAGCGGGGGGCGAGGATCTGTGGACGGTGAATGACGCTCCACAGCAGAATGGGAATAGAGTAACAACTCCACTGCCTGGGCAGGGGGGCCAATCGAGTGCTAGATTAAGCGGGGCACCAGTATGCTCACCGATTGCAGACCCATTTGCAGAATTTCTGCGCAGGTTAGAAGAAAGAGATAGGGAAAGAGATCAGAAACTGGCTCAGATGCTACGTGAGCAAGAGCAGAGCAATGAAGCAAAACTAGATAGGATCCAAAGCGAACTTGCCGAGATGCGGGATGCGTGCAAAGAGATCCCCGATCTTGTGCAAAGCTTAGCCGGAGAGATGCAAAAATTACAGATATCGCAGGCTAGGCTTGAAGACAATGTCCAGACTTTAACCAACCGCGTAGATAATGTGGAGATAGATGCACGGAAAAGTATTGACGCATATTTGGAAGTGCAAGCTCAAAAAGTAGAAAAAGAATTAAATGAATGGCTAGAAGTAAAGGATCGCGAGATATCTGCAAAGATTGAAAGCGACGTAAAAACAGCTGTAGAACAAGCGACTGCGGCCGCGAGTGTAAATATTGACGCCAGCGCTGCCGCACTACATGCCGAATTAACACAGATTAAGTCCCGTGTGACTGCGGAGTTGCCAAATTGGCAACAGGAGGTCGCGCGGAGACTGTCTGCGTTGTAAAGCAATGTAAACAGTGGCGGACAGATCATGAATCAGACTCCGCATACTGATTACTATAATAACGCTGACGGTAGGCAGGGTGCGAGTGCACAACCGCAACCTAATGTGAATTATGAGCACGAACAACACGCGATACCGTGCAGCGCACATCACGAAGTGATGAATGTCCCAGAATGTAGCAATCAGATGTGCAAAAAAGAGGACAATGTAATAAAACACAGGACATTCCAACCCTTCAATAGCGAAAAACGAAATGTCCACCCTGTTGTATTTATTAAGAGCTTCAGGAATGTGTTTCCCAGGACATGGACGGAAAGACAAAGAATACAGTTCGTGGTCTCCTTTATTCAAGGTGACGCGGCACTGTGGGCCACCGACGTGTCCGAAAAATGTCTAACGATGCAACAGTTTGAAGGTGCATTCTTGCAAAAATTCTGGTCCGATAGCGTCCAAGAAAGACTACGAAAGGAGTTGTACAGTCCAGAAATGTACAATCCTAAGATGGGAACGTTACGCAAATATTTCGAAAAGTATATAAACAAAACCAGGTACTGGGACGAGCCACTGTCCGATCGTGATATAATCAGATTAATAAAATTGAAGTTGCCCAGTGAAATTAAAAGATATTTCATCAATGTGCCGGAATACGATATAGAACAATTCATGGAAATAGTGGATTCTGTTGACCTATTGATCGAAGATATGAAAACCGAAAACAAGTGGAACCATGCAGGCTATAATCAACACAAAGCCGATTACAATAGCAGCCACAGTAACGGTAGTAACTTAGTACCAAATGGTAACGGGAATAGGCAAGAGCACCGGCAACAGAATCAAGGCACAAACAATGGCAATGGTTATAACGGCAACGGTTATAATCGTGAAAATCGAAAGAGACATCATGATGGACGCATGAGTAATGGACATAATGGTAACGGCAATCCGCAATGGCGGAACAACCGAAACCAGTGGCGTGGTCGTAACGAACCGACACCACAGTGGCAACAAAACACAGCGCCACAATGGAACGCCAACCCAGGTCCGTCACAGAACACGTCAGGGAGTTACAACCGACCACCACAAAACCAGAGCCATACACAATATCAAAATACACCATCGGGGAGGCAGGGCGGCCAACCCAACAGTAGCAACAACAACAACCAGAACCACAATGTGAGGTTAGTGGAAGTGACAGACAACTGTCGACCCACTGATGCTCATCCGTTAAACTAAAGACAGCCACAATACGCTCTCCGTTGTTGGCTGCAGGATGGTGTAGTGAGGGCACATTCACAGATGACAGCCATAAACTTTGTATGCTGAGATACAATGAAGGAACAAAAATAGAAAAGGAACTTGTAGACATACCGCAGACATATAACCGAACCGACAAAAGTGTTGTGCAGGCTATATTGCAAGCAGATATGTATGGAGCACCAATACACATAATAGTCGATACCGGTGCGTCAACCAATGTCATGAGCACAAATTTTTACAAGTACTTGAGTCAAAATAATAGAATACCAGTATTGCCAGTGAAGAATTGTCGTGTTACAGGTGCAATAGGTGCACAATCTCATATCATAAAGCACCAGGTGCAAGTCGAGTTTACGGTAGGAAATGAAGCAATGAAAAGCTCGTTCCTAGTAGTTAAGGGATTAGGTGTTGCTTGCATCCTGGGGATGGAATTTTTACGCCAGAGGGACGCAAAAATCGACCTCTTGTGCGGGGAAGTAAGCCTTATGAATGAGGATAGACGTGTAATTTTGCCGTTGTTGAGGACACGGGAAGTGCACGGTAAATATTGTCGGAGCTTTCAAACGAGATTCGAAGGAATACAGGTAATGAATTTATATTCTGACTTAAGTACAAGACAAGCATGTTATAAGGAGTTTATTACTGAAGACAGAGAGGAAAAAAGGAAACTGATAGCCATGAAAGTTAGGGAGTCAGAACACTTGACTGAAGCACAACAAAACGAATTGACTCAGCTACTTACAGATTATGAGAATGTGTTTTCGGAAAAACCCGGTGTTATCGAGGGCTACACCTATAACATCGAAGTGGTACCTCACGATACTTTCTGTCACGCAAACTACACCATCCCGTGGTCAAAGAAGGAGGCAGTTACGAAGGAAATAAGAAAAATGCTTGATTGGAAAGGACTCTATCCATACAAAGACTTAAAGAAGTTCGCTCAGTAGAGCAACGTTTACCTTTGTGTGTAGTAGGTTAAGTTTATAGCGTATTTTTTCTGTGTGTAAATGTTCCGATTTTAGTGTAATATTTAAAGACAATGAGGCACACAAGATTAGTGCGATTCAATTTTGTAGATGTTAAGGAATAATAGTATTTTTAAGCAATTGCATTTTGAAAGAAAAAAAAATGAACGTAGGTTTAAGAATATGTTAAAAATTTCATGTTGAAAAATGCTTTAAAAATATTTTTAAAAAATTCAATAGCATGTAATGATGAAAGAATTTTTCATTAGTGTGTCATGAATATTTTTGAACTGTAGTAGTAATGCAACTTATGAAATTCAATATTATAGTGTATAAGTCGTTTCATGTATTTATGTCTATACCGATCTTGAAATATGCTCAATCATAATTTACTAAACAACATGAGTGCAGGGTGTACATCACCCAAGGTACCTCATGTGTTGTGGACAAGGTACAAAGCAAATCAATAAACGCGACTACCGCTAAGCACTGTTAAAATATATTGCCATCTGCTAAGGCAGAGATTTGCACGAATTTGTAGTGCAAACAAAAGTCACAAATCTAACATTAATCTAGGAACTTGCACGCTAGGCCTAGATTATAAAATGTGTACAATAATGCGAGAGGCAAGGTTTTGTAAAGTCGAGCCTGGCTCTGGAGAGCAAGTACGCAATGAGTGGGCTGACATGACATGGGGACTTACCTCAGATGAGACGGAAATACAATTGTATAGTCAAAAAATCTGAAGGCAAGTACGACTCTAAGTGGAAAATAAAAAGAGATAATTAGTGCGAGAGACTGGTAAAATCCAGCACTAGCCAAAATCCAGTTCAGACTGAATGAAATACATTAGTGTTTGTGAACTAATCGAAACAGTTACTTTAAGCAGTGTAAAAAACTGTGAAGGTGAAACTGTGATATGGACAGTGAAGTGCTAGTATTGAACGTTCAACAGCGGTGAGGACGCCAAACGCCAATATTACGCACGAAAAACTGTGAATTTGCTTATAAATGTGAACTGTTAACGTGAAGTGAACCCACAGTCAATATTTTTGGGACAGACTGTAGTTTCAGTGAGCACAATAATGCGAGATTGGAATGCGATGCGTGGACTGTTGCAAAACAGCGACCGCAGAAACGGCGAATGTTTGTGCTAAGCTCGTATGGGGACACTCACCAGTGCCTGCGAGTGCGGCGAAAACATAAATAATTTTATCAAGACAAAAACTGACGTGTAATGGAAACAGTATTGCATCAAAACTGCATTCACGGGAGAAGGTCCATGTCATGTTTTCTGCAAGACAGTGCTAGCTTGACACTCGGAAACTGGCGAAAACTTAACAACAACTGCCGCACTAATAAATGCTCCTTTCCCACTAGCGTAACCATCTGCAGCCGGAAACAAATATTACGTTGGTTGTGTGTGTGTTTCATGTACTACGTCGGAGATGCGTAGCAGAGCTGACTCCTGCCAACAAGAGCGGGGGGCGGATATCATCCCACTCCGCCACACCCGGCCGAGACAGAAGCGCATCGCCAACGGTGCAGCCGATCAGCTGATTCTGACGTTTCGCGACGGCGAGACACACGCTGGCGTCGAGCGGGCGTTGACCTCTCCGCAGTCGCCGCGAACGCCGAGCACCGAACACACCAACCGACGCCGTCGCGAGCCAAACGTCGCGGCGTAGATCATCAACGACACCGCAATCAATTGTTATAATGACCTCATTTTTTGCATAGTGCAACAAAAATATTTGTATGCACATCCTGTACTCCAATGACATTCCAGAAACAATTAAGTGAAAGTGACCAAAGCAGTTAGTCTGTCGCTCCGCCGAGGTTTTCCCCAGGTTTCCCTACGGCCGCGCCAAATGGGGAGCGAACAGTTGACACCCCTGGGACTTCAAATATTCCGGACTAACTCGTGGTTGTATACCTTGAACCTCATCTGTATTACACTTTGTGGACAACACACCTCAGTAATTTAACGCTTTAAATATACGATGTGACATATGTAAACTGTGAAAGAAAAATCTGCGTGTGGACACGGTGGACATGAAAGAGGAAATATTTATGTCAAAAAACACGAACATTTTTTATGACATAAACATTTCGGGGGGCAATATAGCGTCCCCAGTGCCATATTACGAAAAGACTTTAAATTATTTATAAAGAAGACATTCATAATTTGTAAGAGATTTTTTTTATCATGTAGCCGTAAAATAATAATTTCTCTGTGTAGGTTTAGATTGCAAAGAGATAATTTATGACAAAATGATCTAAAGAGACGACAAGTTACACTCTTTTGTTAATTTTTTAGTCGACCTTACTTCTTCGCTTGTCTTGAATGTGTCTAGAGGGACATCTTGTGTGTGCTGACGAATGTAAGCATATTTGTATGAGTTAAGCATATAATATACTGATTTAAATTTATTGTGCACTTTTAATTTGTAAGAGGTGATCCCAATTTCATGTCCGCCTTCCTTGAATTAACCTGCATTCAAGTAATTTACAGCTCAACAATCGCAGCGGCCGATGCAGCCAACGACGCCATTACGTGGCGATATTAACTTATGAAAAATTAGCGGAAGCGGAAAACTCGCCCGCTATTAGCATAATATTAATTTTTCTCCACAGCCGCACGAAGTTGCAGAAATACTTAGCTTTAAGATTCTTATTTTCAGTAGCATAGCCGAGACCCAGAGCCAGGACTCTGACTACAATACAATGGTTAACGGAGGTAAGAAAATACTCTCGCGCGTGTGTGGGCCGCAATTGTAATTAATAACTAAAGATCTTTTGCTTTAACGTCAACTGACTAGCCGAGGAAATTTATATGAAAAGTTTATTACATTGTTCAACTTAAATATCATTTTTATGAAGGCCCGCCACGTAAGTCGGCAACAATCAAAAAATAACAATAACAATAATAATATATACATTAAATTACGACGGCCGACGGACGCGAGATGTGTCAGGCATTTCATATAAAAGAAAAACTGATCGAATCCTCTGGCTGTAGCTTTGTGAACCCTTGTTTGTGCTACAGACAACTTTAATGTGACATAATGATTATCATTTTTTTTCTTCTGGTATTGTAATTATATACATCATTTTTCCAGTTGAGAAGTTGTAATCTTACCCTCCCACACATAACCATTAAATCTCTTCATTATTTTCGAAAGGTTGGAGAGGTGTAAGATACATAAAAGGAAAACTTTTTACTTATCTTCATTTTCTCGTTTTGTTGTCTCAAAGTCTTGCAAGGTGTACATTCTTGCGATTGAATTTTTGATTTACCGTTGTGGGTTCCTGATGACTAAATAACTGATGAAGATTTGCCTGTGTATTTTTTGAATTTTATTCTTTGTTGCATTATTAAATATCAAACTGTTTTTACATTTTCCACTTAATATTCCAAATTACATTATTATTGACGATCATATAATTATGTCTGTCTCCAGCAGAGGCATGCCCACTATTCCCTACAGTCTGCGGAGCTCACAATATTCCAAAGAGTTTACAAAGCAAAGGAGTTTTCACATTTTCTTGACAAAAGAAGAATCTTCGCTAAAATATATCATTATTTTGTAAATGAGTCTAGAAACAAATTTTTTAACTATTCTTGTGCAATTAATAATAGGAATTTTAAGTATTCCATATATTTTTGTTATTTCAAATATTTTTAAAATTAGAGTACATAGTACTACCAAATTAATTTCTTTTTATATATTTTAGCCTGAAATAAAATACAATGTATACAAAATCATATGTAATTCTTTTAGTTAAACAGCTGAGATAATGTTCACCTATAAAAGAATCGATGGTGTAAATGGTATGAGTTATTTCTATAAAAAATGACAATGTTAGAAAAGGGCATCCATTACAAAGTGCAGTGGACTATTTACAACAAACTTCATGAGGTAATAACTGTACTGTGAAATGGCTCGATTGCTCTCACACACTGAGCACAAGATAGGCACAACGAAAAGAGGTTCACATAAATTTTCAGCCGAAGCCTTCTTGAGAGAGGAAGCACAGCACACAAACATATTTATACAATCATACTCACAAAAGCCAGCCAGTGTGGCCGAGCAGTTCTAGGCGCTTCAGACTGGAACCGCGCGGCCGCTACGGTCGAAGGTTCGAATCCTGCCTTGGCTATGGATGTGTGTGATGTCCTTAGGTTAGTTAGTTTTAAGTAGTTCTAAGTTCTAGGGGACTGATGACCACAGATTTTAAGTCCCATAGTGCTCAGAGCCATTTGAACCATACTCACAAAACTCATGCACACATGATCTTTGTCTCCCGCTGTTCTAGCCAGAGTCTTTTTTAAAGGAGAATGAAAGGTGAACAATGAATAATAATTATTGACGAACGGAATTTAGGGGTTGAGAAGCTGCCCAAACAATCAGCGTGGTTACATAGCCATGTATTGAAACCATTGATACAGTGTGGCTCTGATATTGGAGCTTTTGCAATTTGGCAATGAAAACCACAGGAAAGAAGAGAAAGTATGAACACTGAGCAAAGTAAGGCAAATGTTAAGTAAAATGACAGAAATAAAACCACTACAATAAAAGTAAACAGCGCAACAATAATTCATGTATACAAAAGTAAATATTGTTTGAAATTCTCCACTTATGAATGAAATGTGATTCCTTTAAACTTTAGATTATTGTCGGATAGATTAACACACATGTAAACAACGTAAGCTGGCATATTTGATGAAACAACTACCTCTCCACACAATCAATGCACCCAACATGGTCGAAACTAGGCATGGCCACAGAGTGACGTCACAGAGAAGTGTCGCCACAGTGAACTATGAAGGTATGAATGTGATGGACCTTATGTTTTGAGCTAGTCAGGATGGCGGAATTGACTTCAAGTTTGTGACATAAAGACAACTCCCTTCTTTTTTTATCTCCATGATTCTACCATTCTGAAAGTAGATGTTAAGATGTGTGCTATGCTTGGCTACTCCCATATCACTTGCTTATTCTCATTGCACTTGCTTTCTTTGTTATTTTTTTCCCTTTTGTTTCTGTTATTTTATATTTGGTGTTGGAATTTTCTTCTTTTTTATGTAGTTTAAGCTTTTTAAAGAGATGAATACAGTAAGCAGGTTCAAGATGATGTAGGTTTCAGTAGTTATTCGGAGATGAAGAGACTTGCACAGGATAGAGTAGTGTTGAAGATAACAACAACAACAACATCATTGTTATGCCGATGATTGACACTGTTTAAATAGTCTGCTGCTCCTTGCCCATTACATTAGTTTTAAAATATGACAGCCTCCATAATGTTAATACGCAGTAAAGGTAGACTACCTAAATTTGCAAAAATTCACACTTGCCCTCACGGCATCGTCACGTGATGGCACCGTCACCTCAAGGTGTATTCACACTGTCCGTCACGTCATGGAACGTCAAGTCGATTCAAGTCACATGATCGTAACTCGCATAGGAATTGTGATCTTTGCAAGATGATTTTCAACTGTTTTAATGTGTGAGGTGCACATATATAACGCAGTAGATTATATACGTGGATGCTGGAGTCCACATTTGTACGAAAATGACCTTTATTGGACTCAAATGGTTTGCAGCTTGTGGGGATACCTTGCATATTAGAGATGGAAGACAGAAGTACAAAACAACATAAAAAAGATTGTGGGTCTCAAAAATGTCATTACGTGGTACAGAAAGGAAATTTTGATATGTTACATCAAATTGCAGTAGGAATTACTAAAAGGAACGCAGTGTTATGAGCAGCCTGTGCAAAACTGGTTTGTTTTAGTTGCCAGTCCACTGAAAATTTACGTGCAGTAGTCAAATCGCCCTCAATACCTCTCCCTTCAATATTTATAGGTTTTCTTTACATCTTGTCTTTGACTCTAGTTCAAGTGTTTTTTTGTGCTGGGGTTTCCTAGTGAAACCACATAAATATTGATGACTGATGCTTACAAAACTGTTTCACACACAAACCAGAGCTACTTAACAATAAATAAGACTGTCACAAATGCATATTTAAACAAACAACTCTAATACATTACTTGATTGCATAAGCCACAAAAAAGCATTTTGCGGTGTCTGAAGGTTTCATTCAATATCCTTGTAAAACTGACAACATACAAATAAATTCCACTTAAAAATCAATCTGATTCTACCCACAGCACTTTTTTCACTTCAAGCTGCAGCTTTATTGCACTCCATTTAATTGTAAAATATTAAAAACTATGTATAAAACTCCAATTTATGAATATAGTAGATGGCAAGTGATTTTGTACACTCATGTCACACAATTCAAGCTACTGCCTCACAGCTACAACTAATCTTTCGTCATTTATTAAAAATTTTAAATTTTAACAAAATAAATAACGAAATAAAATGAAACGAAAAACTGTGTGACAAATAACAAAAATAACAAACAACAAAGTGATATCAGTCACAAACACCATGACAAAACGAATATGGAGATTCGTACATAGCCATGTGTTTAGTGGAAATGTGCTTGGGGGTCACGCGATTAACAATGGATGGATGATGTCAACCGATAACATTTTCTTCTTGAAAAACCTTGACAGTGCCATGACATGACGTGACTGTGCGGGATGGCCAGTGTGTATGCTATTTCAAATCCACTGTAGAATGTTTTGAGAGGACGTGACGTGATATGACGTGATGGACTGTGTGAATTACCCTTAAACAGGTGTTACAGGAGTTTGTAGGTTTACATCCTTTATGAGTCTAATGGCCTTTTTATGTACTCTGAAAATTCGCTTTGCTACTGCCAAATTACCCTAAAATATGACCCTATATTTAAGGTGGAAAAGAAAGTAAGCATAATAAGTATTCTCAATTGTTTTTTTCACATGACATACATATTTTAAGTAACATTGAAGCTGATGCTTTTTAAATTTTCCTCACAAACATAGAAAAGATTTAATGAGTATGCTCAGTCAGATGGCTAGTCATACACCTACATCTCAAATTGATATGGTAGGCACACACTCAACAAGCATATAAGAAGCTATCAAAAGTGGTTTCATCCGTCATGAATTAGGAATCACTGTAAGGGAAAAGCAGTGGCTTACATGTCATACTTTCTTTTGTTAACATATTCTTCTTTGTATTAATCTCTGTGTAAACTATAATGCACACAAACAGTATCCCTGTTGCAAAAGAACGCAACCAGAATTATCAAAGGAATATTGAATATGAGAATGGATCATATAGGCCAAATTTCTGAGTGATTTACAACATCAATTGTATTGCCACTGCATGCTAAGAGAATGCCTTATTCCAAAAACAAACCAAAGCTGCTGAGTTTTTGTCACAAATATGTGATGTACACAGAGATGACTCTACATGTGATAGTAATCTAGATTTCTCCTTAAGACTGAATAAATCTTACAATGGGGAGCTGTGATGTTAGGATCACAGATTTACTTCAAATATGGTACACTTTCAATAGTCCATTAGGGCGACATAGTGTGCAAGTAGTTAGGCGTGGTACTTAGGTGATTTCAAGAAAAACTTAAAAGAAGTTTTACATGTGAATAATGTAATGGTGCATTGCGACCCTTGGCACAAGCTGGTGGCAGTCATATGGTTAGTGTTCAAGCTGTGCAACTGTTGAATTGAGTGCCATTCATCTTTTTCTTAATATATGTTTTTTCAACACTAGCCATATTGTTTTATATGTTTTACATTTGAAAGGTAATGTCATGAAAAGACACGTGTATTTGCATCAACTTCTATTGAATTTCCAATGTCATTTAGCTTTTTACTAATTTTTATTATTACAACACATATTACAGGACTTTTGTTTCTATAGGCAAATAAGAGCCTTTATCAAGCACCTCCAAACTGGTTCATATTTGATTGATAACGAACAAAAAGTTGGTACTCTGAAGATGCTACAAATATTCATTCAGTTCTACATCGCCAATTTTCGTTACTGATATTCTCGAAAATGTTGCATTATGCATAGTTTGCATATAAATTCTCAGAAGAAAGAGAAATTTTTCAAAATGTCAACAAGCTTTGTTTTTCCTTAGAGAATCTGAAAATTCCTTGTGCATGCAGGAAAATTGCAGTTATTCAGTGTAGTGGATGCCACTTTAATTTACGTTTCCCATGTGTGTATGAAAATATCATTCTGCAATTTTTAATGTAGAAAACACATCCAACGATTAAACGTACATTACCAACATAAGCTGGCATATTGTAGCTCATAGTATTAATGAATAAAGTTATTTATACCTTTAGTGATCAATGTTTGACTTAGGCTTTCCAAGCCTGCCCTCATACTTGAAAGCTGTGTCTGCAGATCGAATCATCCAGGTGAAAAGTTGTTCTTGGTACCTACCTAACTGCAAGTACAAGGGATTTTGGAAATCATGACAGGCATACATTTTCTGGAAAACTGTATGTGCTTGGTGGTTACTTGTCGATAGTCATATATTTAATATTTGTTGTGATAATAAAAATTTCAAACAACCAAATAACACTGAAAATTCAGTAAAAGTTCATACACATACAAGTGTCTTCACCTCACATTACTTTTTAAATGCAATATGTACGAAATAATGACTAGTGTTGAAAAAAATATAAATTAAAGAAAAAATGAATGGGATTCGTTTCAGCGATCTATCGACTACGAAGGTTGAACGCTAACCACATGACAGTAGGATAGTAAAGAGAGTTTGGGAACATTCCTGAGGAGATCTCTTATAAGATAAGAAGGGTATCCAGTGTCCGATCACCCACTTGGGGACCTTGGTGCCCCACTCCCTCTGCCCCAGGAAACCACTGTTATAACTGGGACACATGAGTTTGAGGGGTTATTATGGAGGTGGGCAGCATGCGGAGAGGCTGTGCCTACACATCTTAAGATCTGACCATAAGCAGGGAGATATGTAAGTACACTCATTATTCCAAATTTAATGTACTTTTCACACATTTTCGCCTTTTTTCCTATTTTATAACTGAGGTTACTCTGAAGCTGTGTAGCATATGGAGAGGTTGTGTCTACATGTTAATAACAAATTACGTGAAGTCACATCACTCTAGATCTATTTGTTAATATCAATATTATGTAACATGAGCAGAGACCACACCCAAGCAGATATGTAAATATTCTCAGTTTTACGTATTTTTATTACTGATGGCATTCTAGAGCATAGAGAGAGGTTGTAAGCTATTTGTTTACAACAAATTACGTTAAGTCCCATGAAGTTGTTAATGACTTAAGTGTTATGTGGCATTAGCAGAGACTGCACCTAAGTAATTACTCTTATTATTCCTTATTTCCTCCAGTTTTACATATTTTCTCGATTTTACACAATTTTACGTATTTTGTCCAATAATGTAAGGCTGTTCCCGATTTCACATGACTTATTGATGCTTTCAGGCAGTCACAATGCAGTATGTGCCCGGATTAGGTAGTACTGATACTGAGGCACACATCCTCAACTTCATATATTGTAATTGTGACACTCTAGAGCTGAGTGCTTTAGGGATAGGCTGAAACTGTTTGTCACTAACAAATGAGGTCTGTTTGTTATATTGATGTTTTAGCAGATATGACACACAGGCAGATATGTATTTACACGTCTTATCAGAACGTCGCATCACAATGCTCTCAGCATTGTCCCAATTTATGTATCATTGCTAAGCCACCACTCCATTACTAGTGCGTGACATCACAGTTTGTGTCGGAAACGAACACATTGGTAGAAATAGTGATGCAATAGAAAATTCTATAAGCACTACCGATTTCCAACCAAAGATGTTATGTGAGAAACATCATACAGCCTTACTAGATTGTGTGACATTGTTGTAAAATTCTAGTGTCTCCAACTCAAGATACTGTGTGTGTCGCACAGCACTGAAAAATACACCTCTAGAGACACGTACAATATCTGAAACAACACTGGCGCAAATCAAGTTACCTGCAGTCAGCCCCACCCTCAGACTCTTATGTGATGGAGTGTAGCTGAGAACGACAATGCTTGCAAACACACTACCCAGTAAAGTTCGATGAAATAGTGGTATCATGCTCTCCGGCATGTTGGGTGACATTGCTGTTATATCTGTTCTGACTGAGGGATCTCCAACTCTCATTAATAACGCCAAACAGATCTCAATACGTAGATGGAAGTATCAAAGACTGGTACAAAAAAACACCGCTCTCTCCCCCCCCTTTATTCAGTGGATTGTGCCAGTAAAGTACGGAACTTCTCATGTGATCGCGGGCACCCGGTTGCCAAGGGAAAAGATTCACATGTCTCCCTAGAAATACGCCAGACCACCTCCACTGGAGTGGTAGAGTCATTTTCACAATGTTTGTGTAATCACTTCCGACCTAGTAGCTGCCGAAAATGAGGCTTAATCATTCAGGAAGAGAACAATCCACCACAGCAAAACATTTCGTAGCTCAATGAGGCCTTTGCAGATAACTGCTGCTAGTTTAAGTGCCAAGTGCATCTGTCCTCACACCTCTTCTTTCTGGACCAATCATGAACATACACCCCTCCTCCCCCCCCCCCCCAAAACGTTATGCTTTTAAAACTAGTTTGGGTGGCTCCTTCTTCAGCCAGTTAGCATACCCAAATAGATTGAAGACTCGTAACAAAATAAACCCTACAAGAGTAAGCGACATTGCTATAAGTCTCATATATTAATTACATGAAAATGGGAGTGTGGTACGTAATTTCAACTGACCCATAGTACTCCAAAGACACACTCTGAACAGCTAGCACACTGCTGTAATTGCCATGAAAACTAGTCTGTGTATTAGTAATGAGTATCTTTCAAATGTGAGCAGGACTGTTGGATCAGACGTATACCCTACAAATGAACCACACCAGGAATATCTAGAAAAAATTAACGATCAAATACAATCCTAAGACCACGCCGGCGATGGGATAGCTCAGCCACACATGTAACTCCCACAATATTACTATACGACTTCACTATAAGACACATAAATAGATGCAGAAATAATCTGAAGTACACACGACCTCACCACACAAAAACGAGATTAAGCAATGGCTACAGTGCAGAAAAAATAAACTCTTCCTACTTACAATGTCACAGTCCTAAGATCCTGTGGATTCAAAAATGTGAACAACACACACATATTGACAGATGGAAAAGCGAGTTTCACATATCTTATAACAATATAGTCATCATCATATTTGTGGTGAGACGATATGTGTCGCTACTCCCACAGGACCACGACTCCTGTAAAAGACAGACGTGTAATACTGACCAGTCACAGGAAAGAGCCATCTCCTTGGCTCCAACTAGCCACATGTTATGGTCTACACAAATTTTATAAATGGAAGGGATCTCTGAGTGTGTGTGGCTAGCAGTTATGGTCCAGAATTTGTTTCCAACAGCTTACGTCAGATAACTCGTGCAGCCTCGTAAGACAGATGCTCCAGCGACCATTGAAAAGAAGCAGTAGTCGAGAATCGCTCACAGACTAGAGATGGCGCCGATTATATCCAAAGGCCGGCTTGATAAAGCTACCAGCAAGTCACCTGTCGAATTCGAAGCAGGCAGCGGAGACTGTCGCAGTAAAATCATTCTGGTAACGTTTTTATTACACTTCTGTAATAAGGATTTAGCCATATAATGTTATTTAAGAAAATATTTCCTCGCAAAAACAATCCATACTTGTACAGGTTGCAATAATACCACCAGGTGTTGGACATTAAGGTCCTACCACAAATCCATCTCTCACGTATCGTCAGAGCTCCGACAACACCCCATCTACGATAGTGTCGTTGATGACACGAAGCATAAATTAGAGAGAAAAGAAAGCAGAGTCTACCTGCACAGCGAGATTTTATTAAATCGGTTGTAGTGGGAAAAAATGTTCTGAGACAAATATGCAGTAACTTGAGTCATGTTCGCCGTCATGATGGGGCTCACCAAGAAAAATGATAACATACATAGTGTTAAATTACGATTAATGTATCGCAAGACAGACACACACTCTATTTTCTACAAAGAAGGGAAAACGAGCTATGATCATTTCATGCCAGCCACCCTTAGTTATCGCTGTCACACACAACTTACTAGAAGACCTTATTCCTCCAAAAAGACCAATGATGAATTTGTGGACATGGCACCAACAGCTTCAATCAACATACTTATATTACGTGAACTCGAATCTCACTACTACCTTTTCGCAAAAGCACTACTTAGGAGTGATACTTGGAGCCAGCATACATTTCGCGTAACATATGAGAAATTACAACTTGTACAGATATGTGCATTTCTCTTTCTAGCTCAGGTTTTGTGAGCGACACATGGTACCATAAGGAATATGTGTGGTTGTTTGTGTATGCCTGTGTGTGAGTTCTAAAAAATGTTAGGAGGATACATCATGATTGCATGCTCCTGTTAATAGTGCCATGTTGATGTTGTGGTCCTCAGTCCAGAGACTGGTTTGATGCAGCTCTCCATGCTACTCTATCCTGTGCAAGCTTCTTCATCTCCCAGTACCTACTGCAACCTACATCCTTCTGAATCTGCTTAGTGTATTGATCTCTTGGTCTCCCTCTACGATTTTTACCCTCCACACTGCCCTCAAATACTAAATTGGTGATCCCTTGATGCCTCAGACTATGCCCTACCAACCCTTCATCTACTCAAATTGTACCACAAATTTCTGTTCTCTCCAATTCTATTCAGTACCTTCTCATTAATTATGTGATCTACCCATCTAATCTTCAGCATTCTTCTGTAGCACCACATTTCGAAAGCTTCTATTCTCTTCTTGTCTACACTATTTATCACCCACGTTTCACTTCCATACATGGCTACACTCCATACAAATACTTTCAGAAACGACTTCATGACACTTAAATCTATACCAGATGTTAACAAATTTCTCTTCTTCAGAACGCTTTCCTTGCGATTGAGAGTCTACATTTTATATCCTCTCTACTTTGACAATCATCATTTAATTTGCTCCCCAAATAGCAAAACTCAATTACTACTTTAGGCGTCTCATTTCCTAATATAATTCCCTCAGCATCGCCCGATTTAAATCGACTACATTCCATTATCCCTGTTTTGCTTTTGTCGATGTTCATCTTATATCCTCCTTTCAAGACACTGTCCATTCCGTTCAACTGCTCTTCCAAGTCCTTTGCTGTCTCTGACAGAATTACAATGTCATCGGCGAACTTCAAAGTTTTTATTTCTTCTCCATGGATTTTAATTCCTACTCCGAATTTTTCTTTTGTTTCCTTTACTGCTTGCTCGATATACAGATTGAATAACATTGGGGATAGGTACAACCCTGTCTCACTCCCTTCCCAACCACTGCTTCCCTTTCATGTCCCTCGACTCTTATAACTGCCATCTGGTTTCTGTAAAAATTGTAAATACCATTTTGCTCCTTGTATTTTACCCCTACCACGTTCAGAAATTAAAAGAGAGTATTCCAGTCAACATAGTCAAAAGCTTTCTCTAAGTCTACAAATGCTAGAAACGTAGATTTGAGTTTCCTTAATCTATTTTCTAAGATAAGTCGTAGGGTCAGTATTGCCTCACGTGTTCCAACATTTCTATGGAATCCAAACTGATCTTCGCCGAGGTCGGCTTCTACCAGTTTTTCCATTCATCTGTAAGGAATTCGTGTTAGTATTTTGCGGCTGTGACTTATTACACTGATAGTTCGGTAATTTTCACATCTGTCAACACCTGCTTTCTTTGGGATTGGAATTATTATATTCTTCTTGAAGTCTGAGGGTATTTCTCCTGTCTCATACATCCTGCTCACTAGATAGTTTTGTTAGGCCTGGCTCTCCCAAGGATGTCAATAGTTCTAATGGAATGTTGTCTACTCCCGGGGCCTTGTTTCGACTTAGGTCTCTCAGTGCTCTGTCAAACTCTTCACGCAGTATCATATCTCCTATTTCATCTTCATCTACATCCTCTTCCATTTCCATGATATTGTCCTCAAGAACATCGCCCTTATATAGAAATTTTAAAACCGATTATTGGGCTTGATTGCCAGGACATGTGTGACGCTTCACGCGCCGTTCATATCTACTTTAATTTCCTGGAATGTAGTGTTTTAGATCTCACATCAGCCCGTCTCAATATTTGTAACTTCTCTCTCTAGTCTATCTTCTTTGTATGTGTGTAATAAACACAGGATGACGATATTCGTACCGGTAGCAGAAAAAACATCTTAGTAAAGATCAATGCACTTTCGGTCATATAGGTTGGAAAAGGAGTCTGCTACACTTTCAACCATCTAGTACACGCCTGCTCGAGACATTGACTCCTTTAGACATTTATATCACCACCAGCAAGCCACTCAGGCCACTCCTTTGCATTATCACAATTACTCTCACTAGATTTTTTTTCATATTCTTTACACACTATCAACAAACCTCTGGGAAAGGAGACCCTATTGATGGGTTAAGTAACCATAAATAACAATGTGTCTTGACTCTACAGTGTGTACCAGATCCCCCAACTGTAACGTGTCTGACAATCAGTCATCCCTCGTGCTTGGAAAAAAGATGTCTGGTTTATAAGCAACCATTTTTACAAATATTTTTTCAATATGTGGTCTATGGTAGGAGGAGCTCACAGGATGGCAGATAGAGCTGTCATCCCCAGGCGATTCAGCAGTAATGTACATGGCCTACCACACTCAGTGGGTGGCACTGGATTGCTAGTACCCTGGTGAGTCAGCTGTGACAGCAGCTGTGACCTATCACAAAGATCTGCAGTTAAGGTCAGTGTGATGAAACCACCAGCGCTCTCGAATTCTAGTAGATGCCTAATGTCCTTCCTGCAAAATACTGCACTAATAGGCATAATTTCTGTAATGGGGAATGGCATAAATCTGTATGATAGTTTACTCTTTTGCTTAGGACTTGTGGGATAACACTGTTTGTGGGTACCAGTCCTAATTCCGTGATAATTCTTATTTGATGGTACTGTAGGTTAGGTTAGTGTTTAACGTCCCGTCGACAACGAGGTCATTAGAGACGGAGCTCAAGCTCGGGTTAGGGAAGGATTGGGAAGGAAATCGGCCGTGCCCTTTGAAAGGAACCATCCCAGCATTTACCTGAAACGATTTAGGGAAATCACAGAAAACCTAAATCAGGATGGCTGGAGACGGGATTGAACCGTCGTCCTCCCGAATGCGAGTCCAGTGTGCTACCACTGCGTCACCTCGCTCGGTGATGATGGTACTGTAGCAAACAATGTCCTGGACTGAGAGAAATATGTTTCTCCTGCTCTGATACAACACTTCTGTGTAATACTAACGTTGTTCATTCTTGGAGTCAGTGTTAAGAATCGCCACTTAGTATACAAATAGATAAGTAAAACTGTGTGCAAACTGAATGTAATTAATAAGCTTTTCTGGGTCCTGAATCTCAGGCCAGTTTATATGAACACCAGTCAATTTTCGAGTATTCTTATTACTTGCAGTAGATAAACTACAGAACATTCTTAAACATCACACAGCTGCTGTTTGGCAAGTTATCCATTAGCTGACACCACATGGATGTGATTGGCACAGAGTATTGTGGAACCCATTGTAGATACTGTTTGTTAGATTTCTTCTTCTTCTCCTGTTCTTCTCCATTAATGGATGTTGGCGAGCACATGTTGCATCTTTCTTCTGTGAACCACAGTACGTAATAGCTGGTCTACACTTTGCAGTCCTGTCCACTGCTTTCTATTGTCCAACCAGGATGTTCCTCTTTGCCCTTATCTTCTTTCTCCTTCAATCCTCCCTTCTAAAATTAACTGCAGAAGCATATATTTGGTGTTCCATACTATATTCCTAGATATGCAGTTTTTCTTCTTTTAAACGCTGTCAACGTTTCTGGCTGCTTGTTCATTTGTTCCAGTACTTTGGCGTTGGTTACTCTTGCAGTCCACAGTAATTTAAGCATTCTGCGGTAAATCCACATTTCAACGGCCTCTAACTTCATTGTTGTCATATTTAGTGTCCATCCTTCAGAATCATATAGAAGCACGGACCAGATGTAGCATTTTACAAATCGGACTCTAAGGTCTAGGTCTAGGTCCGTCCTTGTAAGAATATTCTTAAATTTTATGAAGGTGTTTCGGGTGTTCTCTATGTGATATTTTATTTCCAAGTCTCTTCGCCAGTCTTCACAAAGTGAGGTTCTGAGGTATTTAAACTTGTTGACTCTTTGTATTACAGACCCTTGAAATCATAGATTTGCATCTTTAAATGAGTCACACTCTCATGTGAGAATCATAAAATTAGTCTTTTTGATGTTAATAATCAGAGTACTGCTGTAATCTCCTACTATGTTGACGAGTTGTTGAAGGTCATCTAACTTATCAGCTATCAATATCATGTCATCAGCATAACAAACATTGTTGATATACACTCTGTTAACGTTAATGCGTTTTTCTACATCATCAAGTGCCTCCTGAAAAATATTCTCAGAGTATAAGTTAAATAACAGGGGTGACAGTATGCATCCTGGTCGGACTCCTCTGCATATATTGACCAAATCTGTGACCTCGTTTTCAAATTTATCTTGTGGCGTCTGATTCCAATATAAATTCTCTATACAGCGGATATCTTTCTCATCTATATCAATTCTTTTGTGAATTTCCATGAGTTTATGACGTTGTACACTATCGAATCCCTTTTTGTAGTCAATAAAACAGAGTCCTACATTTTTACCCCGATCATAGCAGTTTTGTACTGTAACTTGTAGTGCAACTATTGCTCCTCTTGTACCTAAACTTTTCCTGAATCCAAACTGTGTCTCACTAATGAAATTCTCACATTTTTCGTATAGCCTTTGATGGATGGTTCTCAGAAATATTTTCAGAGAATGGCTCATAAGACTAATGAGTCTGTGATCTTCACATCTTCTCGCATTTCACTTTTTTTGGTAAAGGAATGAAAGATGATAATAGCCATTTGGCTGGGTAATGACCAGTGTCGTAAATTTTGTTAAATAGTTTGTGTAAGACTTTGATACCTTCTTCATTAAGGAGTTTAACAAGTTCGAATGGAATTTCATCAGGCTGTGTGGCTTTATTGGTTTTTGAGTTTTTGATGGCTTTCTCGATTTCTTATTTCATGATTGGAGGTCCTGTTAAATGGTTGTTTGTAGAAATCTCAACATTTGGTCTATCATCTGAAAAGAGGTTCTTTATGTAGTCTTCCCATATCTCGTTCCTCTCAATGGTATCTAGAACTATTTTTTTTTTTGTTGGTTAATAAGGAGATGTTTTTTCTTATATATTTCCCAGCAGTTTCTTTTAACATTTTGTATAAGTTAAAATCGTCATGTGAAGCTTGCAAGCTTTCAATTTCTTCACTTTAATGTTGTAGCCATTCATTTTTTGCTGCTCTAATCTTTGATCTGATGAGTTTCTGGATATTATTGTACTTAGGCTGATCTAACTGGGCTTTATACCTTCGCCATTCACCCATCAATGAAAGAATTTCAGCACTCATCCATTTTGTTTTCGATCTCTTGTTTTATATCGTATTTTTTCTCGAGCAGTGGCTAGTATAATTTTTTCATCTCTTCCCATACTCTGCAACTATTTTCTTGGTCAATCAGAGGTTCCATTGTCACTATTTTATTGTTGATGTCCTTGCAACTTCACTGCTTAGTTCAAGGTGTTTGAGTTTTTCATAAGCTAATTTCTTTGATGAGTTGGTTTTTTTGTGTTTTACAAGTTTTGTTTTTAGAGAAGCTGGAACATCTGCTTCAGGAGAAGTGGATTCTCTTGTAACTGAAGTTCCAAAACGCTTATTAATTAAAATATAGTCCATCTGGTTATGGACTACGTTGTATTTGTTGTCAGTTGGAGATTTCCATGTATAAAGGTGTCATGGTCGTAATTTGAACCATGTATTAGTGACTTTCATATTTTCTTCTTGGCACAATTGTAGCAGACAGTCACCGCTCTCGTTTCGTTTTCCTAAATCAAAAGGACCTATGAGGTCCTCATATCGGCCATTTCCCAGCTTGGCGTTAAAATCTCCCATTATTATATTAATTTTATGATGTTTTGTAAGGGCAAACACTTCTTTGACTTGGCGATAGAAAGAGTTCACTTCTTGTTCATCTGCATCTGCAGCTGGTGCATATACTTGAATAATATTGAGGTTAACTCGTTTGGCACTGAGTTTGAACAAGGCAACTAAAGTTCAAAAACACTTAAAACAGAATTGCTCTGGGTCAAATGCACGACCCATTCTGTAGTTGTATATTGTAACTTCCAGACTGGTAATACCACGTTCTGTAGCCAAGGAGGACATAAAAGGTCCTCACAGTCACGTGTCTGGACACTATCTAAAATCTTTAAGATGATTAATAATAACTTTGTTCATGCCCGTGCTTTTAATTTGACTTTTACATTTATTGTATAAATATACCATTACTCTACAAAAGGTCATCCACGTTAAACAGTTTATTCCAACTATTTTATAGTTGTACACAATTACACTGCTGTTTCCCTGGCAGTCTCCTACCATGCAGAAGTCATTTTATTTTATGTAATTGGTATATGTGGCATCACTATTCATCCTGTATCTCTCAACTGATTACTCGATCTGTACAATTACTTAGTTTTTTCTGAGTATATCTTTGATGCCTTGCTTATCACTTCCTCTGTATAAATAACAACAAAATACATATATTTTTCCAAGGGGTCTATGATGAGCGCTCTCTTTCAACTTTTAGCCCAGATCTAAATCAATTAGGAGGTATAGCATAGCCTCCATAAAAAGAAGGAACACAAAATTAACTTATTGATATTCAACAATAAAGAAGCGCTATATGTGCTCTTAGAACCGTATCAATTGTAATCTTTGTCTCGTGGTATAAAAGGAAAGCGCATTTTTTGTTTCATTGTCTTCTGTGTCTTCTTGGTTCTGATGTCCTAGCGGATGAATGCATGTAAATCACAGTCTGTAATTAAGACAATAATCTGTAGTGTTATTATAATTTCTGTTAAATATACATCCAAATAATTACTGCAAAGTGTGTGTTTTTTATTAGCAAGAAAGTACCTTCCCTATGCATGATTTAGTTAAGTAATAATTACATGTTGCCCTGGCCATTTTGTGTAAGTGCGACACCATTAATGATAAAATCATAAAAACATCTTTAATAGTCATTTAATTCTGAAATTATTGAAGTGATTAATCTCAATAAATACAAAATGGCGTCTTGTAATATTTTCCAATTCAATTTTTAGGCCAGAGGTATAGTTTTATTAAAAAATATTTTCTATAACTGTATACATTGGCATTGCATACAGGCATCTATACTGGAGCATCAAGCCTCACAAAAATGGAATTAATTAGCACTGTGTTTAATTCGCTTATCGCGTAACATTAAAGAAAGATTTTTTAGCCCATCATGAGTAAGACAGATGACTTCACCTTGAAATACATATGATATTTCTGGCGATAGTGCCCTGAGAAAAATTAGTTGTAGCTTTTAACAAACATGAAGGAAAATTTTTAATGTCATGTTTCATTCCAAATTTAAAGCCCGGTCCACATGCAACGATCTGTCTGCGCAGACATTGGCGCAGATGTCTGTACATGCAAAAGATCGCTGCAAATGTGGTGTGTTCACACGACACAAACCCCAATCTACTACTCGCCTGCCATCTGTCAGTGTAGAAAAGAAATATCAGTGGCAAGCAACTACGCTCCCTGTAAACGTCAAAAATTTAATTCAGTTATTTTGAAATATAGAAATGGAGGAAGTTCTGTTGTGGTCTGTGTTCGCAACTTGTGTTGCAAAAAATATTCAGACCAACCACAGGAAACAGAGAAAGTGGTCAAAATGGTGTAGACAGTGGAAGGAGAAATTGCCCTTCTCATACAAGTATTTTTTCTCATAATATGAGGGGTTACAAGCTTTAAGAGATAATTATAAGTTTCGACAGCCATCCGCAAATAATTTCGCCAATTCGAGACGAATTTTTTTTTAAATTACCGTTTCTCTGTTTGTCGAGGCATCAACTGCCCGCAATTTTTCAATTAGAGCATTGTATGCTGCTGTCTTTTTGTCTCGGTCACTATATTCTTTACTTTTAATCTTCCACAAACATGGGTGGTTTCTATATATTTCAATGAATTCACTGACAAACTCTCGAGAACACTGACGAGTATCAGCCATTTTAATGCCCTGTGCGCACAAATACAAACACAAGACTGAGCAAACAGCTGTTTCGCGCCAGATTTGCGGCGATCTCCTGTCCACACGCTCCAACTTGTCTGCGCAGATGTGGTTTGAACCCACAGATTTGAGAGGTTTCGCTCAAACCTCCAACTCCAACTTCCAGGTTTGCACACACCTCAGGTTCGTGCAAATCTTCTGTCCACACGCAACGATCTGTCTGTGCAGATGTGATGTGCGCAGACATTTGCACAGACAGATCGTTGCGTGTGGACGGGCCTTAAGATAATAATTTATTTCATTCACTTTTCAAAAAGTTATGCGATAGAGGCAGATTGCGGAGTGATTCTAATTGATCACTTAACCTCATACCTTCCTAGGAAAGCATCTAAGAGATCTCCCCAGACACTTTGATCTAGTGTATATGTCACATTCTGACCACACTCTAAGATAAATGCAGATATCCTGTGTGACCATACTGTATTTTTTACGGAATTTTTGACATTTTTAACATTTCTCGATGTTTATCCGTTTTTCCATATTCCATAAGTAAATGTACAAGTATAAACATGCTCTTATTGATTGTATAACCAGATGTGGCTTGCTATTTTTTGATATAATACAGTTCTGATGCAGAGTCACAACCAGCCAGGGTAGCTGGTTGCAAACACTACGTGCCAAAACCAACGCTAAAAACACACACACACATTTTCCTGGATTGCTGGTGGAGGCGGAATGTTATTCTGCTGTAAATTATTCTGCTGTAAACGTGAATAGCACAGTTACATTATTTCTCGGATTGGCTTCCAGCAAGGGCCCCTGGGCCCTCCCTCCAGTGACGCCAGAGGCATATTTGGAGGCACCATCAGTGGTGGAGCTGCGTTAGGTGTTGGATACTGCTAAAACTGGCTCCAGCATGTGGTATAGCAGGGAATATTGTCTGGGCTAGATCCAGCTTTCCACCTCCAACCACACATGTGACATCAGAAGATGGAGGGAGTTGGGGGTCCCCACTAGAAGCCAATCTGTGAAATAGTGTAACTGAACTATGTTTGTTTACAGCATAACTATGTCAACACACTAACTTCAACAGCAATCCCTGTGTGTGTGTGTATTTTAGCTTTGGTTTTGACACTTGGTGTTGCCATTTGGAGGCATAAGCATATACTGTGACTGGGTTAGGACTCTGTATACAAAGTTGAATGGGATGAAAAAAATAGCAACCCATCCGGTCATGTAAGCAATAGGAGCATATTTATGCTTATCACTTACATATGGAAAAAATGAAAAAAATCGAAAAATTTGGTAAATGTCAAAAATTCGGTAAAATGTCTGGATAAAATATGGTCACCCAAGATACATGCTTTTATTCTTAGAGTGTAGTCCGAATGTGACTTAATCATTAAATCAGAGTTTCTGGAGAAATGTCTTGGGTGCTTTCCTAGAAAAATATGAGGGTGAATGATCGATTAGAATCACTACACCATGTCTCCAAACTAAATGAGATATGTGCTAAAGGTTGAGAAAGAGAGAGAGAGGGAGAGAGAGAGAGAGAGATCATTGCAGACTCTTTGGGAGTAATTGTATGGATTTTGTTATTTACACAAAGGGAGGGAGAGACATGGCATCAGCAAAAAAAGCCAAATCATTTCACAGATGGGGATAATAGGTCGGTAGGAGATGTAATTAGCAGTATAAGAGAACTAGTGACAACACATTTCCCTTACTAATGGAATGATGGTGCATTCTAGAGAGATAAGACAAATTTTTCATACTCCCATTAGTTCTGCATGTGTGAGTAGTGTTATTTATTCTGAATGTTGTAAATTGTAAAAAATTTGCCAGGTGTGTGTAGGACTAGCGCTCTGAGGGCTTTGTACAATTTTAGTGTTGTGCATAGACAGTTTATCTATTCTGGGAATCCAGAATCTCGACCCTTTTTGCTTGTTCTTAATACTGGAAAAATATCAGTCCCACGAATTCCACGATTTTTGAGAATGTTTTAATTTCAATAACATAAATGTGATGCAAAGTCATGCAGGAAGCAGGTTAACATTTTTTATAATAATCTGTAGTTCTGCATTCAGGCTGACCAGGTCACAATGTTAAAGTCAAACATCAGCCAAGGAATGACTATGTCTCACATGATGCATATCGGAATTTATCCATCATCAGATGTCCAGGAGCGATTACTACACGTAGATATAGCATTTCACGTTGTATGTGAAACATTCACAGACTAGTCTCATCACAAATATGACGTTTATTGCAGTGTTATCAGGTACATGCAGCTATCATTATGTGTACATAGTTCTCATTTTTTGATTCCACAAGGTGTTAATATATTAGATGTTTTGGAGATTTGGTTTGCTAGTATACTGCACTCAGTCCCTAAAGTCTCTTTTATACTGTTGTGATCTCTGTAAGTCTACACTTTGTATGTAGGAAGAGTTTATTGTTTGCTGCATTGTGGCCATTGCTCAGTCTTATTTGCATGTGGCGATGTCCTATATACTTCTGATTATTTTCGCATCTATTTATGAGTCGTAGAGTGACATCACGCTGTAATATTGCGATAGTTACATGTCTGGCATATCTAGTCCACCGCCGACAGGGTCCTAAGGATTGTATTTTGTCATTAATTTTATTCCCAAATGTACCAGGCATGGTTCACATGTATTTGGAGGATAAGTCTGTTGCCCTAGTCCTGATCATGTTTCACGGATACTCATTGTTAATGCACAGATAAGTTTTCATAGCAAATACTACAGTGTGCTAGCTGTCGAGCGTGTATCTTCGTAATAGACCTTTAGAAATTACATACCATGCCTGGAATTTGCCATGGTTAGTGTATGAGATGTATAGAAATGTTGCTTATACATGCAGGCTTTATTTTTTCCAGTGTCTTCATTCCACCTGGGTGAGCTACCTGGCTGCTAAAGGAGTCGCTGACGCTAGTTTTAAAGGCATAACAGTTGGGGGGGGGGGGAGAGGGAAGTAGGGGGAGTATGTTTTTGATTGGTCCAGAGAGAAAGGGTGGTGGAGTAGTAAGTGGGCCTGGTCAATGCACTAGGATAAATTTGTCTACTTATTACATGTGTTGGTATAACAAAGATTAATTATTGAACAATAATATTAAAAATGGATAGCTTAAATATCTAATAAGGGACCAGGTGGTGCTTGTTGCCGAGTTTAATTAAACAAAAAAATCATAGATCATAAAAGTCATTATTATTTCTTTTAAGTTTCTTCATTCCCTCATATCTCATTTTTTAATATTTCCATCTTCAAAAAATTGATAATCCCAACTACTAATTAATTTATTACATCTGTTTGACAAAATAAATTCAAATTTATTATCAAGACCCATACATATCTTTTCACCATATTTAATTATCTAATCTTGTAAAGTAATATAAATTATTCACTTCTAACTCACTAATCTTTTCAAAAAAATTAGAATTGCTTACGCTATTGTACTCTTTCAGTAGAACCTCCATTTTTATGGAGTAAAATCTTATTAAGTTTAAAATGGTCACTTGTAATTCTATACTGAGTATCTTATGTTAAATGTTTCTTGCCATTCATGAGTGTATAGCTAAGAGCACCACTCTCAATTTCGTCATAGAATGTGGCACACAGTTTCTCTGGTGTTTTCTGAGTAGTTAACAAATTCATTCTCCTAGACATATTAATGAGAAAGATAGGATAATTTTCAATAAAATTGAAGGGACTTACATTGACATTAAAATTAAATTGTGTGACTCTCTTAAAATTTAGAAAAGTATCATATACTTCCAGATAATTATTTTGTGGATCTAGATTCCACATTTCTTGAGGAAAACAATTCGCTTCTCCCATTCTTTAAACAGATATTCTATAATTTTATGTGATCGAATAAGAAAGATTCATTCATCTGATTATTCTTCCTTTTTGTCTGGAAAACAACAAAAAAGAAGTAAGACATATAAAATTCTGCAGAATTATAACAATTGGTGATATCTAGTTCAAAATTTCTCTTTCCATTCAATCCAGCTATCTCTATAGTTTGTGACTTGAAGACATATATGGGAGTCTGAATTTTTTAGTATGTCTTGCTCTAGCTTGAGTGAGTATTGTGGTTCACACCTAGCCACAGGAACTCGAATTTATATCGATTCTACAACAATTTTGCCTTCCTTAGGAAGTGTGGTCACATCTTCAACACATGCATGATTATGGTCACCCCATCGAAAAATCGCATCTTCAGAACTCTAAGACCATGTAGAAGTGAGTAGCCTACTTTAGCTGAGTGGTAATTCGTGTGATCTAAAAAAAATATTGGCTATTCCTATATGAGTAAGTTACAGCAGTGTTGCACACGTTGGTTTTAACGAAAAAAATTGACTCCAATTGTTACAACAAAACATGATAAATTATCTTGTGATGGAGAAATGATACAAATTCCTTTTGGACAATATAGCTTGGTAAGCTTGAAAAAATTTATCCATTCAGAAAAGCCAAATATTCACATTGTTCATATTATTTATTTTTAATCTTTGGAAACTGCACCAAATATTTCTGAAGGATAAAGTTCATCTGTCTTACTTTTTATTTTCCCATTACTGAGGATACAACCACCCATGGTTAATTCATTGCCTAGTGATGAAGTGAATCACATAAGAATAGATGAAGAAATAAAAGGATGTCCCATTCTAGACAAAATATTGTATCCTTTCTTTATGGTGATAGCCTCAAACAGTTTTGCCATATAGATTTCAATTAATTTTTTATTGTATTTTTCCATCGTATGTTGGGTAATCAGTACTATTGGCTCCAATAATACTAAAGCTCATGTACAGTTGAGCATGATTAGGATGACCCCAACCATCTCCAGTTCATACATTAATCTCTGTGGTCTTGTTGGGAAGATTTTGATAATTTTTAGTCTCCAGAATGAGATTTTCACACTGCAGCGGAGTGTGAGCTGATATGAAACTTCCATTCTGCAAGGTTGGCAGGAGAGCTTCTGTAAAGTTTGGAAGGTAGGAGATGAGATGCTGGCAGAAGTAAAGCTGTGAGGACCGGGCGTGAGTCGTGCTTCGGTAGCTCAGATGGTAGAGCACTTGCCCGCGAAAGGCAAAGGTCACGAGTTTGAGTCTCGGTCGGGCACACAGTTTTAATCTGCCAGGAAGTTTCCTTTTTAGTCTTCTCATTCACATGGAAAGAGTGAAACTGATAATTGTCTATTTGGTTCATTATTTATTAAAGATAAAAATTTATTTAGCCATTTCTAAAATAACAGTTGCAATAGTCCCATTGAAGTCAATCAAATTATCATTGTCATCAGTTACAGTTATTTCTAATTCCTGTACGGTATCGAAGATTGGAATATACATGGAATAATATGATTCATAAATTAGTGGTCCAATAAATTCATCATTAGGCTTGAATGAAGCAATGATATTAGTTTCTCTGTGAAAATGATCTTTATGTTTCATAAACATTCCATCAGTTCAATTAAAATTTATACTAATTAATTTTTATAGAATAATTTTTGTAAAATTGTTAGCAACTGTTTTTTTATCAGTTTCAATAATTTGCTTACTAAACCTAAAGACACTTCCAATGCTATCTTTCATATTCACATATAATTCAATATAACTATCAATAATAATTCTATTTAAAATTCCATCTGCTTTAATGTGAATAATTGGCTTTCTGAATGAATAAAATTTTCCAAGCTTTTCAAACTGTATTGTCCAACAAGAATTACTATCTTTTCTCCACCACAATATAATTTATTATTTTTTGTTCTAACATTTGGAGTTAAAAAAAAATATGAAAACCAACTACTGCAACACTGTTATAACTTTCTTTTACAGGTATAGCTAGTTTTTTTTGAGATCATATGAATTACCACTCAACTGAAGTAGGGACTCATTTAATATTAACAAAAATTTATTTAATTAATAGTAAACTGACAGGGAACAAAAAATATGATCTCCAGAGAAGAGAATTCTATTCAATGTGCAATCGTAGTACCAAGTGGTTGTTAAAAAACTGCATTAATGATTGACATTGATTTTCTAGCTCCAGGATAATTGAACTGGAATAAAATCAGTCACATCTATGTTGTTCAAAAATCTTAGAGCTACCGAAATACCCAGCATTTATAAAAAAAATGCAAATAACTGAAAATAAAAATAATAAAAATATCAACTTTTACTGAAAATAAGGATGATATTATACCACTGGATGAAAGTGAAGATAATTCTGAAGTTATATTTGACAATTTCATTGTTGGCAAACAGGATGTAGTTAAAGAAGTAGATATAAAGGAATAGACTGTTTTTATTTAACTCAGACACATTGAATAATACAAAAATAGTTAGTTAGGATTATCTACACTTTTAAAACATTTTAGAAAGAGGAAACGATTTTGTAAATCCTCTGAATTACAAAGAAATCAGTTCTCAACTATTTTCCTGTGAGTTTTAAAATATTCCCTAATGTCTCCTAACAAGTATTCTGCAGTGCTCCTGTATGCAACAGGAGAAACCAATAAAAACCTTTAATTTACTATATTCAGGAAATTGATGATTTAAGCACTGACAAACTTTACGTAGACTTTTAATTATTCCAAAGTGTCTATACTTGATAAACACATTGCTGACCACAAGAAAGATACGAATATTACTCTCAATGCTTGCATACACAAATCTGATAAAATTCCTCAAGTGTGCAAGCAACCAACAAGCATATGCAGTGAAAAGGCAAATCACCGAAAATCCTCAATTAATACCGAAGTCTCCTCAGGCGCTACTAGCATGATCACGGCAGGCTGTGACCTATCATGTTGCGATGTTTCCCTCTCCCACACGCTGTGTCAGACCACTTGCAACTCCATTTGACAACTGCTCACTCATTTTACTCACAATAATAATATCTCAGATTCAGAGAATTTTGTGGGGTGATTCCTCCCTAATGTGTTGGCAAGGAGCAAGTGCAAAATTCTTACGTAACAAAATTGAGAAAAAAGCATCAGATGTTTCACAAAAGTGGTAGAAATCACACACATAAGTATAAAATAATGTAAGTTACATACGTAATAGGAAACTGATAAGCTGTACAATGAAATCAAGAAAAACTAATGCGCATGTATCATCTTGTTCATGTAAGCACTCACCTCTAGCTGACACTGATAGTATTAGTTTGACAAGAAAACAAAATGTTATTTATTAAGGCAAAGGTCCCGAGTTCGAGTCTCGGTCGGGCACACAGTTTTAATCTGCCAGGAAGTCTCATATCAGCGCACACTCCGCTGCAGAGTGAAAATCTCATTCTGGAAAATGTTATTTATAGATCACCATGTCTGTAAAAAATGTCTAATAGTGAAAAAAAGAGAGAAAATATATATACAAATATCATTGTGCTGGTGAGCACTCAAATCTGCCTGACATTGGCGGTAGTCCATTTGACAAGATAACAAAATGTTATTTACAGTTCTTTAACAGAGTAAAAATCATCTGGAAGCCGAAAACGATGTAAAGGAACAAATGTTTTAGGCGCAGTTGACTCAGGGACAACTCACACTATGTCCACCAAGAATCACACCAAATATAAATATATTAATGTGTCAACACACAAGTTTGAAGTGCAAGCAGACTCAGAGACTCATTACCTTCATTATGTACTCTGACAACCATGACAAAAATGGTAATATTTTCTTTTGACAACACACAAGTTTGAGGTGTAAGCATACTCAGGGACTTACTAAATACCATATGTCCCCTGACAACCAAACTAAAAATGTTTTAGTGTGTTACTCCTTTTCGCATCCAGATAAAGACACAGCACAGAATCAGTAGTAATAGTAAAGGCACAAGTATACCTTGCTGAGTGCCAAAGAATTCATAATGATCAGAAAAGCATTCATGTTTTATCCATTTCAGAAAACAGGTTCTCATAATCGCGCTAGTAGATCAAAAGTCTCATATATGACACAGTAAGAGAAACAAATAAAAGTGATTAAATGAATAATAGCAAGTTATATGCACTTGAATGTAAAAGGCAACGTTATGTGAATAGGCACATGAGTTCAGTGCTCAGTAAATGACTCAAATGTGTAAGGCCACAGATAATTACCCATGAGTCTTGAACAGCCTCTGGTGAAGTATCAGTGCAGCTTTGGTGCAGCAGCAGTGCAGTAGTGAGTCGCATATTTAGCTTTCATATTTGTTATGTAGTTTGATTCTTAATTTCTTTTCGAGTGTTTGTGCGCTTGCATATTTAATTACATAAAATCCTTGCGTATTCTCGTATTTGAGAGGTGTAATATTGCTTATTGATAGCTGTAAAGTATAAATTCGCGGAGTCGTTATCAGTTGTTTGTTTTGGACACCCAGTGCTTTCTGTTTATTTCGTAGATTCAGTTAGCAGCAGACAGAGGCCAATGCAGTTTCATCTGTACTTGCAGAGACACATGTGCAAGCAGCAGTAGCAGAATCTAGTCGTATATTCAGTTTTTCGTATTAGTTCCGCAGGTTTAATTCAAATTACTTTGTGTGTTTGTGTGCTTGCGTGGTGAAATTTTTCGGATCTTTGCGTATTTTCGAATTAGAAAGGGGTAGTATCAAATTTTAATAATGGTAGAATGTAACATCGCGTAGGCGGTTGTCATTTGTACTAAGACAGGGGTAGAATCGCATTGTAATATCTATATAGTGGCGTAATCATGCTCATTTGATTGCTTGGTTCCTAAGTAATTGTTCATATACCGCAGCTCAATCTGGCGCTGGTGACGCAACTGTGCAGTCACATATTGCTGTTTTATTTGTTGCAACTCTATACATCCAGATATTAGCAGTAGGATGGATAGGGTGTGTGCATGCTGTGTGCACGGGCAGGAGGAACTGGCCGCAGTTCGTGAGCAGCTGAGCATGCTGTTGGCCACGATCAGCCGCCTTCAGGCTGCTGCCTCGGGGTGCAGCGACAGCGGAGGATCTGGCGCGTCGCTGAGACATCCTAGGTGTTGCTTCATGCATCTGCTGACTCAGCTGCCGAGGCACCTTCTAGTGAGCCCGGCACGTTGGGGCTGCCCTCACCTCAGGGTGAGTGGCGGACTGCAACTCGTTCGCGTCGCTTGAGGCGGAGGGTCAATGTGGAGGCTGGACGGCTGGCCTTGCCCGCTCGTCTTGTCAGTGGGCAGGTGGCCACTCCTTCAGCAAGTCCCGAGCAGGCAGACGGGGGCAAAGGCTTGCTGGTTACTGGGAGCTCCAACGTCAGGCAGGTGATGGAGCCCCTTAGGGAAATAGCGTACAGGGCTGGCAAAAATTCCAACGTGCACTCGGTTTGTCTGCCGGGGGGGGGGGCTCATCCAAGATGTGGAGGAGGCTTTGCATGTGGCTATCGAGCGTACGGGGTGCAATGGTCTGCAAGTAGTTGCTCATGTTGGCACCAATGATGCCTGTCACTTGGGTTCTGAGGCAATCCTCAGTTCATACAGGCAGCTGGCGGATTTGGTGAAGACCGCTGGTCTCGCACACAGGGTGCAAGCCGAGATCTCTTATTTGCAGCATCGTTCCCAGAGTCGATCAGGGTCCTTCGGTTTGAAGACAAGTGGAGGGTCTCAACCAGATGCTTTGTCGACTCTGTGATGGTCTTGGCTGCAGATTTCTAGTCTTGCACTATTGGGTGGGGAATTGTAGGACGCTCCTAGATAGG
This sequence comes from Schistocerca americana, assembly GCF_021461395.2. Lineage (NCBI taxonomy): Eukaryota > Metazoa > Arthropoda > Insecta > Orthoptera > Acrididae > Schistocerca > Schistocerca americana. The sequence goes on from NC_060126.1 coordinate 330,867,412, forward strand.
TCAGGGGTGCACTACATAAACTAAGTGGCTACTCGGGTAGCAGAGTACTTGTGGCGTGCACATGGGGTTTTTTTAGGCTAGACAGTAGTGCGAGGTGTCCTGATGAACACTTATCAGTCGACGTGCAGACAGGGAAATCATGACGCGCTCAGTGTAAAGACACTGCAGCCATCATGATATTAGCAGTAAATTTTCAGAGTGTTCGGAATGAAGTTCCTGAATTTACTGCCCTCCAGGAAGCGTGTGGCGCGCAAATTATTCTCGGGACTGAGACCTGGCTGAACCCTGAGACAGGAAGTTCTGAAATATTTAGTGAAGGTTGGAACGTGTATCGGAAAGACAGATTAGACACCGTAGGAGGTGGTGTTTTCATTGCAGTGGACAAAAATATTGTGTCTACTGAGGTCGAAGTAGAGTGTGATTGTGAAGTTATCTGGACACGTTTAACAGGGCTAGGGGAAATAAAGTTAACTGTGGGGTGTTATAACCGGCCACCAGGTTCCACCATGACAGTTCTAGAATCATTCAAAGGGAGTCTGCATTCCGTATCACAGAAGTACCTGTATCATGCTATATTAGTTGGAGACGACTTCAACCTTCCTAGTATAGACTGGGATGTCTATGGATTCATTACAGGTGGTACAGACTAGCCATCATGTGAATTATTTTTGAACACATTATCTGAAAACTGTCTTTCACGGAAAGACCACAAAGATAAGATAAGAGAGATTAGGGCTCGTACAGAGGCATATAGGCAGTCATTTTTCCCTCGTTCTATTTGGGGGTGGAACAGGGAGAGAAGATGCTAGTTGTGGTACAAGGTACCCTCCGCCACGCACCATATGGCGGATTGCGGAGTATGTATGTAGATGTAGATGTAACTGTGGCAAGTTCGTTGAAGTACAGTTGTAAATATGAAGTTTAGGCCAATCACATAGTGACAAACTTGTTCTATGACGACACAGTACAGAGCATACAACAAAGTACATGTCTTGATACAGAACATACAAAATATGTGATATGTAACATTACTGAATGACTTACAGATTTGTCCAAAGACATTAATTTTGACATTTCTAAAAAAGGTTACAGTTAATTGTAGATCCCAGAGTTCATACGTACATAGTAGTTACAAGTCATTTAATTATCATACAATAGAAAATTAGCATTGCTCAGAGATTCATTTACATACACAGTAAAATTACAGGTACACAATCAAAATATGAAGTTCATAGAATCCCATTTCTGTGGAAGGTATTTAAGAAAAAAAATACAGGGTGATTCAAAAAGAATACCACAACTTTAGGAATTTAAAACTCTGCAACGACAAAAGGCAGAGCTAAGCACTATCTGTCGGCGAATTAAGGGAGCTATAAAGTTTCATTTAGTTGTACATTTGTTCGCCATTTCAGCCAATAAAGTTTTTGGTCCCTTTTTCTTCGAAGGTGCTACTGTAACTGGACTACAGTATCTGGAGATGTTAGAGAATTGGCTGTTCCCTCAGCTCGAACAAGAAGCACAACAATTCATATTAAAGCAGGATGGAGCGCCACCACATTGGCACTTATCTGTCCGTAACTACCTGAACGTCAACTACCCGAGGCGATGGATCGGCCGCTAGGCAGCCCGTGACAGAGCACTTCATCACTGACCTCCAAGAAGCCCTGATCTTACCCCCTGCGATTTTTTCTTATGGGGGTATGTTAAGGATATGGTGTTTCGGCCACCTCTCCCAGCCACCATTGATGATTTGAAACGAGAAATAACAGCAGCTATCCAAACTGTTATGCCTGATATGCTACAGAGAGTGTGGAACGAGTTGGAGTATCGGGTTCATATTGCTCGTGTGTCTGGAGGGGGCCATATTGAACATCTCTGAACTTGTTTTTGAGTGAAAAAAAACCTTTTTAAATACTCTTTGTAATGATGTATAACAGAAGGTTATATTACGTTTCTTTCATTAAATACACATTTTTAAAGTTGTGGTATTCTTTTTGAATCACCCTGTATATGTGAGTATACGTACAATTTCTTCTTAAACAGCATATACACTTGAGCTCTAGTCAATGTAAGTTAGTAAAGAATTTCATTTCTTGTAGCTGCATATTCAGTTTAGTTCTTATAATTTATTACACATTCAATCATTTAATGGGTCTGGACTATTACAAGTACTTCCTTTTTGTTACAACAAGTTATTTTCTTTCTTAAAAAATCGTACAAAGCTTTATATGATGATCACTGAATAGAAAATAGCAGGTAGCAACACAAGGTCAGTACTGTCAGATATCAAATGTCAACTTGTCTGTGTGTGGAGTCGGAATTGTATGGCCATATGTAGTTAGTCACAACAGCAAAATAAATATGATATTAAAAAGTAATATAAGCAACTAATAATTACATAGCTTACTCTAAGACGCAACACGAAAAAGATTTATCATCAAACTGTCAGTAGTAGCTGAAAGAAACGGTTTATTAACCGAAAATGAAGTAAATAGCTTCTCTTGAGCTTTAGTATTGCTTAATGACAAGAAAAAATCTTCATCTTACTATCGTTAACTTAATGCAATTGAATAGCACAGCCTCACTGCTGTTGCAGAACCATAAGAGAAAGTCTGAAACAAAATTGTTTAAATAGAAAGACGCTGAAATACTGAAGGAATTTATTTTACACAATTATTTACAACATACATCAAAACGTAGAAGATCAACTTGTATCAAGGCATAAAAATGCTACACATTGAAAAGAAAAGGTTGTCAAAATGCATAACTGTCTTCCTGAGAATAACATATTTCATTAACTTTCAGCAAAATATTCTACAAATCATAATCCATTTCATATAATATACCATAATGGCAGAATGATATACAACAGTTGCTCCATAATAACATCATAACCCTCATGTTAGATTCATTATGTGTATGCACACAGCTCTGAAGTTAGCCTCTTAAAAAAAATCCTTCATATATACCAGAACAAGCATCACTCAGAAATGTCCCTAGTTAAACTACTGCCTGTCAGAAATACCTTTCTCGATTCAGAACCACTTATACATAGTCCCTTACACAAAATAATTTCAGCAGTTATACCTCTGCAATTCATGTCCTACTTCACAAAATATGTACCTACACAGTCATCTTATGCACTTTCCTCAAAAATAGCACAGTTTCTGTTTGGTAAAGATAAAGCAAAATGTACATCGCAAGTTATCATAAGACACAAGAAACTTCATTACATGTCCAAACTATCTTCCTGAAGAAAAAAATGAGTATCTTAGAACCTCAAAACCAAGTCTACTCTGCTATACCAAAATCTCAAAAGAAAAATTCCAAACTCATGAAACTAGATAAGAGTATTTCATTTTAATCAGATACTTCAGCAGTAAATTATGAATAATACCAGGTGAATACAAACTGTTCACAGATGGCTTATCACTCCATACTGTCATAGGGCAAATATAGGTGTAAAAAACAATTGTCTGTTTCCACTGCCTTATCAGCTTGTCATGCTACACTTTTTAATCACACAACACAAACCATAGATCATCATATTCTTTAAAATTCCGTATTAAGAAGATTGACAGTAAGAGATACATTAACAGGTACACAATTTAGTTGAAGAGCATGTGGGTTTTACGTGGCGTTGAACCGTAATAACACACTTTTAGGATCGAAACGACATTTATCTCGTCAACAGAGCGAATGCAGAAAGACGGCTGTCGAACATAGTGCTAGAACACAAAGTCAAGAAGACAAGACCAAAGAGCATAGTCAAAGAATTGTCGCTTCACGTCAGAGACGCCACAGAACCCCTCCCCCTCGGCAGGCAGTGCGGATCACGGTGGGGCGGAGCTAGAAGACGTCCACAAAAAATTCTTCGTGCCAGGATGGCAGTCGGAGGCTGAGTCTGGCACGTAAAGTGTGTGGCTTGGGCGCGCCGTCATGAGGGTCCAACACGTAAGACAGCTGCGCATGCAGTGGCGAGTGGAAGGGAGCCGCGGCGGCGCGTGGGGAGGAGTCGTCGGAGGCAGGTCGGCAGGGAGTGGCGAGAAGTGGCTCCGGGAGGGACCACACAGGCTTTAAATGTTGTACCGAAACTGTACTCAGGCGGCCGTTGCACAGAATGTATTGACCCCACGGGGTAACACGAGGTGCTGGCTGGAGTACAGAGGTTGCAGAGGCGTGTGAACAGAGTCATCTCTTAACATGACAAAATCGCATGAGTTCAATTCCTTATGAACAAACACCTGTAGCGTGGTGTGAGCGCGAGGTAGAGGTGGGCGAAGGCGGGCCACGTGAGCACGCACTCGTTTGACGAGGGCCGGCAGGTCGGTAGCATCCATCGGAGAAGTGTCCTCGACGAATTCAGCAGTCAGGACGAGCAGTTCATCACACAGGACCTCCACCAATGGAGCATTGAGATCCTCCTAGTGCACGGAACAGATTCCCAGCAATACCCATGGCAGAGCCTCAGACCAAAGCCCACAGTGGCATAATGAGTGCAGCTTTTAGCGTTCTGTGCCATTGTTCCACTGGTCCATTGGCCTGTGGATGTAGTCGTGCGAAATTTCGCCACGCTGCACAATTCACACAGGCGAGTGAAAAGCGACTACTCGAATTGTTGGCCCTGGTCCATGATGAATGACAGAGGCAACCAAAGCTAGCCACCCAAGCCGAAATGAACGCGTGAGCGATTGTCTCAGCGTAATGTTCACCAGGGGTACCACCTCAACCCAGCAGGTGACGTGATTGATCATGGAAAGGATGTATTTGTATCCCTCGGATGGGGAAAGAGGACTGACCACGTCGATGTTCATGTGGCACAGGTGTCCTCTGGGGATGGCGAACTGTCCTAAAGGCAGTAGCCCATGTCTGCTCACCTTGCTCCATTGACAAGGAACGCATGTGAGCGACCATGATTGGCAATCGTGCAGCAAGCCGTTTTCGGAATGGCCAGTGGGTTCATTGTAATTTGGTGATATGCTTTCGAACAGTCCAAGACAGAAAAGAACTTCGAGCCATGCAGTAACTGCATGAAACTCTGGATATGAGGAATCAGATAGTTGTCTATAATAGTCCTAGCATTAAGGGACCTTTAGTCACTGCACATCTTTCTTGGGCACCACATGGATGGGAGAGGACCAGTTGCTGTCCGATATTCAAAGCCAGTAAATCCTGAATTATATCGCTCGTAAAAATTTCAAAGCATTAAGATGTCGAGCTTTGTGATGTATGGACAGGCCGTCCATGGCGTGGATTCAGTGGCAGGTGCCATTGCTGATTGCCGAGACCCACGAAGGGAGCATGCATGGTGGGGCGAAGGGGTGGCTATGAGTGGTGGCAGTCGACTGACCTTGATGTGCCAGGATGGTGTGTATGAAGTGTCGGCAGTAGGCGATGGCTGTACATGCAGCACATTAGCCACAGAAAGTGAGCAATACCACGATGTGGGAACATGAGCATCCAGCCTCAGCGGGAGATGGCGACGGTGGGCGTGGTGTAACAGCCACACAATGTGAAGGGGTGGGAGTGTCCTGCAGGTCCAACTGCATCCACATGGAACTGGCAGCAGGAGCGACGCAGAGCGAAGACACAGTAGGAGAGGGAGACTGCGTTGACAGGAGCGGCTCTGCAGAGAGGCAGCATGAGGTAATCCATGCATGAGCCAATTCAGCAGAGGCGGTAGCAATGCGGAAGCATAAGTCTGTGTTATGAGTGCATGGTCCATTGATCTGCTTGTGGACGTTCGATAAATCAGAGAGGTGAGCCGTAATACCTTCGAGCAGAGAAGATGTGGAAAGCATGGCCAAGGACGCGGGGAGTGGAGACGTGCTGCACTCATTCGAGCACAGAACGGTAAAACCATAGGTTAGATGGTACCAGCAAAGTGGGTAAGTTTGGAGATGAGGTGTTGCGGGGCATTCAGGGGGTGCAGCTGGCAGCTTCGTAGTTCGATAACGCTCAGGCTGCTGCTACTGCGAGGTCAGCTGCTGTCAGGAGGGTGCACGTAGTACTTCCTGTAGACCACCAGGAGGCAGCTCCTGGCAGGTTACTGAGCTGCTGAGGAGCACATGTTGGCCTCTACCGACAGTGCGTGGAACCAGCGAAACAGAGGTACCAACTGAAGGTGAAGGCGATGTTGTCCGTGACAAGCGGTGTGTAGGCTATGTGTAGGCGGACCTCGAGAGGGTTGACGATGTGCGATAGCAGGTGAAGCTGTAGGTCTGTCGGTAGTTTGACCATCCACAAAGTCAACAGCATAGCATCGGGTAGTGCTTGGTCATCAATCAAAGTACAAAGGCGCCGCCAGATCTACGAAGGTGTGCTGTCATCGAGGTGCTCATCACAAGCGATGTGGGGGGTGGTGGCGGGCGAGAAAGGTGTTCGATAAGCAAATTTTTTGCCACAACATAGTTGGTTGAAGTGGGCAGCGAGAACAGTAGATCACTGATAAGGTCAGGATGGTCGTGAAGGTGGCTCACCAAGCAGATGAAATGTGCGTTGTTGTCTGAGATCCCATGGATATGCAGTAGATGGTCCACCAGGGCGAACCAATGCAGGCAGCTGAAGAAATCTGCCAGGTAAGTCATGTTGATATAGCACAGGCAGGCGAAGATCCGTGTTGGTGGTTGAGGGAGCCCCCAACTCCAGGAGTGCAGTAGCGATGGGCGATGTGTCGTCTGAGGTCTGTGTAGGGGTGGCTGCAAGCAAAACATGAAGAGGAGTGGACCAGCCCGGAAGAAACGGCCAATGCCGTTATGAGAGCGGGCGGAAAGCGATTTTGATGCGACGACAGAGCAATGGTCACAGCAACTGGTGCAGCTGATACAACCCATGCAAACCGTGTCGCCGAGGCGGCCTGCAGAGGGGGGGGAGGGGGGGGATGCCACAACATCAGGCTACTAAGAATGTGCGATCCCACGCATATGAGCATTCGGAGTACAGTTCTCGAACTGCGTCTGCAGATCAAACCCACCAGAAGGCAACTGTTTAATTGGAAGGTGAAACACAACATCCTTGACACGATTATCATTCACAATGTCGGTGAGCAACGTGCACGGTCTGGGGAGCAGGCCTTGCTGGCTAGTAGCATTTGACAGTGGCTATTTTGGGCCGGCAAAGGGGCCAGTAAATTATTCACTTTTAACCAACTGTACATTAGGAACACTATTAAAAACGCAAGCACAATTGCTAGGGTGTGATGCTCTTGCAGTAAAAGGACACTGGTAGATCCATTGTTCTCACGACAATGTGGGCCGGCACATGGAGACCGTTACTGATGAAAATAATCACAAAATAATTCCCGAACGCACATCGTTGAAGTCGAGGTCGCCAATGTGTGTTTTATGTGGCGTTGATCCGTAATAACACACTTCTAGTATCAAAACGACATTTATTTCATCAATAGAGCGAATACAGAAAGATGGCTGTCGAACATAGCGCTAGAACACAAAGACAAGAAGGGAAAACCAAAGAGCATAGTCAAAGAAGTATTTCTTCGCATTAGAGACGCCACAAGTATGAAACAGTGCTGAAAGCTAAAGTAGAAAATGCACTGAAACAGCTGGAGCACCTATGCTCGCCACTGCAAATGTTTACAAAAGTACAGTAAACCCCCTAGGGTACTATTCTTTGAACACTTTGATGTCTGATACATTGATGAAGACCTTGTGATTTATGTGTTCGTATAGTTTCAAGTTCCACAGAACTTACATGTGTGAATCGCCGTATGTGAAAAGGCCCTTCTTACACCAAGGAAAACTTGCCCTTAAAGACTTTCTTTTATGAGATAAGCGATGTGATTTAAGTAACAGTTTCTGACTTACCTGTAAACCCTTGATGTTCGTTCGTGGATTCTGTTGCTTCTTCCTTTTCTCTGCGGCTTTCTTGATGTTTTCCAATGCTAAATTAATTATTTCACAGTGTCTTAAACCCCGTTGTGTTAGGAGGGCTACTAACTGCGTTATTTATTTATTTATTTATTATCATCCCAATGATCACATTTGTCATATAGGATTTGTCAGGTTACATTTTAACAACTATATAATATCTTTACAAAATTGGTATCTGTGCTGAATTCATATGAATCTATCTTACGTTTAATACAATAAGTGTTTTTATAACATAATTTCTTATGTGCTTGACAGACATAGTCACTAATGTAATTTCATTTGTCACATTAACTTAAACATATATCCTTATACAGTTGTGCAGAGATATTCACTTGTGCTGTAATAACATTTGTCAAGCATCTGGTTCTTTATATTCTAAAACAGCTGAGCATAGAAATTCACGGACACTGTAATAACATTTGTCAAGCATGTGATTCTTTATAACAGTTTTAAATTTATCCTCATTTTCCAGCTCTTTGATATGTTTTGGTAATGCATTAAAAAGTTTGATGCCTTGATTACATACATGTTTCTGACTTCAGGTCCTTGTTACAGCTTGTATGTGGAGATTTTTACATTGCCATGTATCATAATTATGGTGGTCTGTATTGGTTTTCATTTTGTCCTGATTTCTTTTGATAACCAACAGACATTTCAGAATCTATAATGATGGAATTGTAAAAATTTTCACTGCGTTAAAAAGGGGCCTACAATGTGTCTGAGGTGAACTCTGGGTCATTATCTGAATAGTACGTTTTTTTGTAATTTGAAAATCTCCTTTAGATGACAATTTGTTTTTCCTCAGAATATTATCCCATAGGATGCAGTGGACTGAAAACAGCCAAAATATACTAATCTGGTGCAGTCATTACTACAAACTCCTGAAATAATTCTAAGTACAAAATATGCTGAATTTAGTTTTAGCACTAAGCTCGCCACATGGTCCTTCCAGTTAATCTCCTCATCAATGTGCATACCCAGCAATTTTGCACACTGTACTCTTTCAAGTTGTTTGCCCTCCATGGTGGGATTTAGGTCGTCATGTTCACTTATTTTTCCATATTGCACATAATTATTTATTTTGCATTCAGTCCTAGCTTGTTAGCACTAAACCATTTTTGTATATCTTGTAGGACATGGTCCACAGTACTGTGCAATGACTGCTTCATATCACTAACTATGAAACTAGTATCATCAGCAAATAACATGAGTCTAGCTTTTCTCTCTGACACCTGAATATCATTAACGTAAAGGAGGAACAGCAAGGGGCCAAATACACTTCCTTGGGGTACTCCTCTTGTGATGTCCCTTGGATCTGATCTTAGTTTAATTTTTTGATTAATATTTGGTGCTGTAATTTCAGCCACCTGCATCCTCTTTTCCAGATAAGACTCAAACCACTTTTTTTACCGGTCCTCTGATACCTATAGCTTCAAGCTTTTCCAGAAGTATGCTGTGGTCAACAGTGTCAAAGGCTTTTGACAAATCTAGATTTATCCCAACTACACTCTTTCCCTCTTCCAATTTAGTGATTATTTCTTTTGTGTATTCCAGTACAGCCGTTTTGGTACTTCTCCCAGCTTGAAATCCATGGTGATTACTGTTTATCAGATTGTGGATATTAAGATAATGTGTGACTCTATATTTCATTAGTTTCTCTAAAACCTTAGAGAAAGTTAGGAGAAGTGAGACAGGTCTGTAGTTTTCTATTTTAAGTTATCATCCTTTTTCAACAGGGGAAAGACTTAAGAAATTTTCAGTTTCTGTGGAAACATGCCCTCAGCCATTGACAAGTTTGCTAAGTGCAACAATGGTTTCGCTGTTTGATTAGCTGTTTTCTTTACTAGTATTATTGGCACCTCATCTACTCCAGCTGACATCTTGGACTTGAGACTTTTAATCACTTTTAAAACTTCCTTTTCGTTTGTTGGAACTGCCATCATACTGCTGGCTGCCTTGGGTGCTTCCATCTTAATCTGCTCCTCAAAATTCCTGCTTAATGCTTTGGGTACATTTAAAAAGTAATTATTTATATAATTAGTATGGCATATTTATCTATAATTTTATTCTCCTCATCTTTTAGACTAATTTCCTTGTCTTTGATAGGTACCCCAGTTTCTTTCCTCACAATTTTCCATGATATTTTAGTTTTATTTCTGGACTGTTTTATTTCCATACCATTCCTTAGTAAGTTTGCATTTGCAATTACTCTGCAGTATATTTTCCTGTACCTCTTTACATATTCTATAAAATAAGTATCTGTACACTCCCTCAACTCTGAATTCAGTTTTTTCATGTTTTCACATAATTTCTTAATGCCAAGAGTCATCCAAGAACTTGACTTTATGTGTATAGTAGACTTGATTCTGGTCAGTTTCTTTGGAAAACACATCTCAAAGTTCATCATATAAATCGATGCAAATACACTATATGCCTCATCTGTACTTGTTTGTTTCATAACATCTAACCAATTTTCATTTTCTAAGATACTTATGAATTGATGACAGCTGTCCACAGAGAAGTTTCTTTTGTAAATATTATTTGCACCTTTAAGGAATTTCAGTGGTGAGAGCATTGTGCTCAGACAATCCTAAATCTATGTTTGGTACCTCTATGTCAGTTGCTGACATATTTGAGGAAATGTTATCTATGAGGCTATTGGAGGTGTTTGTTATTCTAGTTGAATTGTTTATGTGTGGTGACATGTTGAAACTTTTTCATATGTCCAAAAATTGCCTTTTTGTTGACTTTCAACTAGAAGATTAATATTGAAATCACCGCAAAGAATAATCACAGTTTCTTTTTTGTGAAAAGTATTTAGCAACAATTCTAATTTATCAAAAAAGACTTCTATGTTTCCACATGGTGACCTATACACTGTTAAGACTATGACTTTTTTCATTAGGCCATATAGCTGGACAGCACCTGCTTCAAAAAACTTTTCAATACTTAAGTTCTCTGCTTCATATCTCTTTTTAAATTCTAACTCTTGTCTAAGGTAAATACCGACTCCACCACCTTTTGCAATTTTCCTACTATAGTGATTTGCCAGTTTAAATGGATTAATATGAATACTACTAATTTCATGGTCCTTGCACCAATGTTCAGTAATACACAAGACATCAGGTTGGGTGTTATTTATTGCTATTTCAAGTTCACAATACTTGTTCTTGAGGCACTGCACATTTAGAGTCATAATCTTTAGAACAGGGGAGTGAGCACCGATGGTATTTCTCCTTTCATTTAACACTGTTAACTTATACAATCTGGCGATGGTTTATTCTTTAATATAAGGAGTGGAGGTAAAGTTGTAGAATCGTTTGATATTTTGAATATCAGAAAGGTGTGAATCTCAGTTTCTGTGTTGACGATAGCAATACAATCTGCAAAATTTACCTAATTCTTTCATAATGCGTTCTGTGGGTTACAAGACCGTCATAAAACGTGATGTAAATATTGGTCTAAGGCTTCTACATCTCAAAGGTTTTAGCCATATATTAAAATGAAATTTTGGGCCATTATTAGAAATAACTTTGTCAACATGAACTATTTCTTCCAGAATTTTTTTTCGAATGCTATAGAGACAGATTTTGCAGGAGCTTTACATTAAGGTGTCAATGGAGAGACTTTATTTCAAATAGGTGACAACATTTCTACCAGCAAGCGTTACAGTGTCAGCGACTCTTGTGTGTGCCTGTGGAACCAAGCCTGGTTTTGAAGTGGGTGACCGTTACATAGTTGTTGTGATCCTATTTTAAACAGTGTGGTCCTTACGCATAATATACACTCCTGGAAATGGAAAAAAGAACACATTGACACCGGTGTGTCAGACCCACCATACTTGCTCCGGACACTGCGAGAGGGCTGTACAAGCAATGATCACACGCACGGCACAGCGGACACACCAGGAACCGCGGTGTTGGCCGTCGAATGGCGCTAGCTGCGCAGCATTTGTGCACCGCCGCCATCAGTGTCAGCCAGTTTGCCGTGGCATACGGAGCTCCATCCCAGTCTTTAACACTGGTAGCATGCCGCGACAGCGTCGACGTGAACCGTATGTGCAGTTGACAGACTTTGAGCGAGGGCGTATAGTGGGCATGCGGGAGGCCGGGTGGACGTACCGCCGAATTGCTCAACACGTGGGGCGTGAGGTCTCCACAGTACATCGATGTTGTCGCCAGTGGTCGGCGGAAGGTGCACGTGCCCGTCGACCTGGGACCGGACCGCAGCGACGCACGGATGCACGCCAAGACCGTAGGATCCTACGCAGTGCCGTAGGGGACCGCACCGCCACTTCCCAGCAAATTAGGGACACTGTTGCTCCTGGGGTATCGGCGAGGACCATTCGCAACCGTCTCGATGAAGCTGGGCTACTGTCCCGCACACCGTTAGGCCGTCTTCCGCTCACGCCCCAACATCGTGCAGCCCGCCTCCAGTGGTGTCGCGACAGGCGTGAATGGAGGGACGAATGGAGACGTGTCGTCTTCAGCGGTGAGAGTCGCTTCTGCCTTGGTGCCAATGATGGTCGTATGCGTGTTTGGCGCCGTGCAGGTGAGCGCCACAATCAGGACTGCATACGACCGAGGCACACAGGGCCAACACCCGGCATCATGATGTGGGGAGCGATCTCCTACACTGGCCGTACACCACTGGTGATCGTCGAGGGGACACTGAATAGTGCACGGTACATCCAAACCGTCATCGAACCCATCGTTCTACCATTCCTAGACCGGCAAGGGAACTTGCTGTTCCAACAGGACAATGCACGTCCGCATGTATCCCGTGCCACCCAACGTGCTCTAGAAGGTGTAAGTCAACTACCCTGGCCAGCAAGATCTCCGGATCTGTCCCCCATTGAGCATGTTTGGGACTGGATGAAGCGTCGTCTCACGCGGTCTGCACGTCCAGCACGAACGCTGGTCCAACTGAGGCGCCAGGTGGAAATGGCATGGCAAGCCGTTCCACAGGACTACATCCAGCATCTCTACGATCGTCTCCATGGGAGAATAGCAGCCTGCATTGCTGCGAAAGGTGGCTATACACTGTACTAGTGCCGACATTGTGCATGCTCTGTTGCCTGTGTCTATGTGCCTGTGGTTCTGTCAGTGTGATCATGTGATGTATCTGACCCCAGGAATGTGTCAATAAAGTTTCCCCTTCCTGGGACAATGAATTCACTGCGTTCTTATTTCAATTTCCAGGAGTGTATATTGCCGGCAGTAGAATCCTTCTGTGGTCAGCTTCAAATGTCAGTTCACCATGGTCTGCCTCAGAAAGAACAGCGTCTTCTCTCCTGGGATTCAAATTTGAACTACCTGGTGAGTGTACTTTAACTACTGAAAAAGCAAGCTTACTCGTCAGGCAAATTGACTCTTATGATCAATTGGATATCAGTGACATGCCGCTTGGCGGGTGTAGGCGATGGCTAAGGCACCATGGATATGATTCTTCACTGGTGTTTTTTTCGTCGCAGCGATATCTTTTAGAGATATTTCAATCAACCACCTATACAGTGATTCGTAGTAAACTTACATTTACGGCTTCTCTGTGCTGCTACCTTAAGAGATCTCGTATGTGGTGAGACATTTGGTTACCTTAAGAGAGAGCTGGCCAGAGTGGCCGAGCGGCTCTAGGCGCTATAGTCTGGAACCACGCGACCGCTACGGTCGCAGGTTCGAATCCAGTCCCGCGCATGGATGTGTGTGATGTCCTTAGGTTAGTTAGGCTTAAGTAGTTCTAAGTTCTAGGGGACTGATGAGCACAGCAGTTAAGTCCCATAGTGCTCAGAGCCTTTTGAACCATTTAAGAGAGAGGTCGGAAGTGAGGAGGCGTCTTGTGACAGTGGTAGATCTTAGCACTCCATCAAGAGCCAAAAATGTGTTTCGTATTCTAGTCCTGTGTTGCAGGATGTGATAGCTAAGGAAAGATATTTCTCTACTTGATGAAGGAATACTTAGAGGAAATACGCCCTATGCCATAGTTCTGTACAGGATTTTCACAACGAGTAACGATACTTAGCGACGTAAAGACGCGTGTATTGTCCGATTTCTTCTGTCTTCGAAAATAACTCGTTTAAACGGGAGGAATCTACATTTCGCATGAGTAATTCGAGGTGTATGGTCCAACAGCATCGTTGCCTAGTATTGAGCAAAGAAGATTTTTTTAAAGTGGTGGGTCTATGACGGGGCGGAATTGTTTAGAGCTACTGTATGCGTCGAAGCAGCTGCTTGTTTTATTTTGCACCACGGCTGCCTGCAAGGGCGGTTACTGGAAGTCGGCAACAGGAAGTAACGGATTATCTCTGCCTTTTACGTGTACAAAGAATGCGCCTACCTGTCTGATCTGGCCCGCAGAAGCCAGGGCTCGCGAAGTGACTAATGAGAATGGGACAGAAACAGATGTGTATGTGTCACGCATGAGAGAAGATTCAAAACGATGGAAGTTTGCGCTGGATGTATTGATAACATCGGAATCCCCTACCACTCCAATCGTCCCCTGTTGCCCTCCATGGCCGGGAGTGGCGCACTCTGCACGCGCGTCCAGAACTGCAGCTGCGGCTGTGGCGGAAATTTTCGTTGACTTCTTTACGTCGGTGCTTGTGGTGTACTACAGGGAAGGGCGCATTGCACGTGGCCTTCTGGGAAGTGAGTGTGCGAGATGTACGAGTGTTTTCACCTGTCTCCGACATCTAGCCAAGACATATTATTACTATGGAGTGGATCGTGGTTTAAGTGTGTTATGGTATGTTTAATGCTTCTCAATACACTGCAGTGGACTCTGTATTGCAGTGGTATTTGCAGTTGTCTCTATTCTATGAGGCGTGTTTTTTTAAGTAAGTGTCGTTTTGAAATTAAAAAAAGACATGCTAAGATATCTCAATAATTTTATTTTTACATGAAACCCTGTACCTTAATCTACTTTTCTACATAATTTCCGTCGATATTGAGGCACTTGTCATAACGTTGTACAAGTTTTTGAATACCCTCCTCATAGAAGTCTGCCGTCTGACCACCACTGTCTTCACTTCGCCATCGTCTTGAAGACGATGACCGCCCAGGTGTTTCTTCAATTGCAGGAACAGATGGTAGCCACTGGAAGCATGATCGGGGCTGTACAGAGGATGATCTAGAGTTTCCCATCGAAAAGATGTGATGAGATCTTTGGTCTGATTCGCCACATGCGGATTGGTATTGTCTTGCAGCAAAACGATGCCCTTGCTCAACTTGACATATCTTTTGTTCTAAAGTGAACAGCGCAGATTGTGCGATGTCTTACAGTAAGCTGCTGTATTGATTGTCTCATTACGAGATAAAAACTGCACAAGTAATATTCATTTTCTGTCCCAAAACACTGTGCACATGATTTTCCAGGCTGAAATTGTTTGCTTAAACTTCACTGTGTAACCTCCCCACAAAATAAAATAAATATTATGGATAATGATTCTGGTTTAGTGTAACCTCAAAACAAAATTCTTTCACAGTGTAACCTCCCCACAAAATTCATTTACCTTTATAACCTCCCTACAAAATTCTTTTCACATTAACCTCCACACAAAATTCGTTTACATTTAATATACCCACAAAATTCTTTCATATTTAATCCAAGCTCAAAATTCATTCACATTTAGCGTAACCCCAAACAGAAAAATTCCTAAATCTCTCAACAGTAAAAAATTATAATTATGTCGTTCACATTCAGTGTAACAGCCCAATAAAAAAATAAATTCAGTAACCTGGTAATAAAACTATGTAACTAATCTCTCAATTAAATTGTCGCTCACTTACGACTTTTCAATAATTCACTGTGAATTTAACATGGTAAATTTTGGACGACAGCAGCGCTGCATCATGGCCCTGAAAGATCATTCTGAATAAAAAAAAGGAAAAATTCTTACCTCAATGAAGTCGCCGGATATATCTGCTCTTACAATAAATTTTTCCGGCACAGCTCTGTGCAGTGCTGGCTGACCTATCTGTCGTTTATGAAAGGGAGCAACTGATTTTTCTATTGCAATAATCGGGATGATCATGGATGGGAGAAATTAGCACATTCTTTAAACTGAAATGAATGGTTGTTAAAAGTTACTTTTTATGAGGAAGATTATTATTACGAGAGTTTTAAAACATTTACATGCGACTTGAGATAACATTACTACATATGCGCGAGGCTGCTTTTTACCTTATACAATAATACTCAGGCTCCGGCATCGCTGCACCGCGACCGGGCCAGCCAGCACGATACACCATACCAGATCAGAGCAGACTAGCAACTACACAGACGTGCGTCTCGCGGGCCCCGAGGAATCGCTTCATGACGTCATCAGTAAGGCTGAAAGCGTGACAGCGCTGCCTGGTGACTAGACCTGTAAACAACTCTGTTGACGTAAGTGACGTCACACGTTGGCCACAGCGTTTATACAGACTTGCCATCAGCTATTGTTTTGGAACGTCAAATCAATCCAGATTGTTTGAATGAAGCTTCCATTAACAGAATTAAATGTAGAAAGAAGGTTTGAATGCGAATAATCTGGATTATGGTGACATAATAATCCGCAGCCTAGTCAAAGTTACACATTAGAGCCTTTCGTGATTGATTGAAGCCAACTGATAACAAATTATTGGTCGAAAGGCAGAGTGATTTATAGCATAACACATATTACGCATTGAGGACAATGTGTATAAATGTTTTTAACGCATTAACTGCAGCTTACCAATGTAGGCTAACTACCACTGAGACGTTTGCAGCACGAATTTGTCTTTGAACCCATACCAGCAGTAGCAAATGCGGAAAAACAAATCCAATATGGTAAAGTATACGTAGTGGAACGCCCATTGCATTTTTCCAGTTTGTGTACGATATCTGTAAGTAATATGCATCAAAACACGTCGGATGATTGTTCATTTTCTAATATATGTTCTTTGGGGATGACCCAGTACTTTTATTTTTTTATTATGAGAAATGCATTAAATGTGGGAAAGTGCATTTAAATACGCCGCAAACGAATATTAGGCAAAGCCACACGTCTGTCTGTTATCACAACCGTTATTTCTGATTCGCTGTGTTCCACAACTGTCGACGAAATTATCGCTTTTCAACCTAATGTAGACCTCAGACTATGCTACAAATAGTTATTACTCCAGCCAAGGTTTCTAGGGATAGGGGGGGAAGGGGGCGAAATCCAGTATAATGCTCTAGCCGAGATATGTGCTCTTGCCCAGTGTGCGTTACCGATATGCTTAAATTTTGATCGCTGTTTTTCTGTAAACAAACAGCTATATGCCAATCACATCTCCCTGTATGTAGTTTCTCAAAAATCCAGTTTATGTGATCTTAAGATAAAAAGAGCTCAATGAGGGAATATTAATAGATCTAAGCAGTAAGCCTACTGACATCTCCAAATTGTAAGACTGCTATAGATGCAAGTCACTGATTGTCAGAGTGTATCAGTGGGACAAAACATTTGAAGTAAATCACAAAGCTTAGGTTAGTTCAACTATTACTTCTTAATGTAGTAGGCAGTCACAATTTTCTTCCGTATTTTGATGTACATACATACTACACAAGCAACCAAATGGTACCTGGTGGAGGGTACCTTGTACCACTACAAATCATTTTCTTTCCTGTTCCACTCGCAAACAGAGAGAGGGAAGAAAGGCTATCTACCATCCGAACCCAGATTTCTCATGCCTTCTAAATTTTCTCAATAGTGTTGTACAAAAAGAACATTATTTTCCCTCCAGGGATTCTCATTATACTCACACATAGTTTGAAACTACTGGTAACTTATATAGCATCCAGACTCTGAGTTGCTTCAATGTGTTGCTTAAATCTGACCTGGATCTCAAACATTGGAGCAGTACTCATGAATGTGTCACATAACTGTTCTATACGGGTGGTGTAAGTGATCTTCCCCTCATTTCCAGTCACAAACTATATTCATCTTCCCAGAGGAAAGAAGTTACAACCCTGAAAGCTAGAAAGGTTTTTTTTTTTTAAGTGCTGTTTTTCTCTCATACTTTATACAAGTCATTTCATAATTTTACAATGAGTACTGTCAGCTGTTCATATAATGGTAACATTAAAATCCTGTTAATTTGAACTTTAGTGTTAACATTAACTAGCAATTGCAGTCGTGAGTCGAAACATTATGTTTAATTATATTTATAGAAGGAGAAGCTAATAAAATATTTTTTTTGCTTTGTATTTTTTTATTACCTTAGGATTTTCAGTTTTCTGCCTGATATCTAGCAGCAACCTGAATCGTAGGCAGGGATGTATAGCCTACATGGACATTGTTTTAACTTCCAGTATTTTGCAAGTTCATTTCACTGAACAGAGTAAAATTACCCATATTATGAACAACAAATACTTTTAGGGAGTAAATATGTTACATGTGAGTGAAAGACTCCGAAGGGCTCTGAAAAGACTTTTGTAAGAAGCTGCGCTATCAATTTTACACAATAATTTTACTCACATGGATAAAAGGTTTTGTTAACTTGCCACATCAGATTTGAATAAAATCGCAAGCTTTTCATAGCAGCCACCATCACCGTCACCAGTAATGGTACTGGTGTGGTGTACTGTAGCAGCACATTAAAAGTGAAACTTCCTGGCAGATTAAAACTGTGTGCCCGACCGAGACTCGAACTCGGGGCCTTTGCCTTTCGCGGGCAAGTGCTCTACCATCTGAGCTACCGAAGAACGACTCACGCTCGGTACTCACAGCTTTACTTCTGCCAGTATCTCGTCTCCTACCTTCCAAACTTTACAGAAGCTCTCCTGCGAACCTTGCAGAACTAGCACTCCTGAAAGAAAGGATATAGCGGAGACATGGCTTAGCCACAGCCTGGGGGATGTTTCTCATTCTGGAAACATTAAAAGTGTTTCAATTGAATTGATTCTGCATTATTTCTCTTGCTCATGTCCTTGACATTAATGCTACCAAGTTGTGTTCTTGTACAGTAATTAGTTTCCATGTAATAACATGTTAAATATAGAAAGTTTAACTGTAACCAAGCAGTAGTTTTCTTTGATGACAATATCAGTTCCAGTGCACAACTGAATTTCAAAATCTGTCTTGTGGGGTGAAAATCCATTACTGCTGCTATCTTGTGCTGACAATGAGATGACTTTCATAGAAATACTGAATTATTTCATTTGTAATACAGTTTCATAGTTTTTGTAGTTGCTCATGACTTTTACACTTGCATGCAATATATGTAGCATCAGCATACAGAACTATCCTTGAATTTGGGGAGCAGTATTTTGTCATTTACATAAATCGACAAAAGAAAGTATCCCAATACAAAGTCCTGGGTACCCTGTATTACATGTCAGTAATTTTAGATCAGTGTATGCCACTCGCCATTCTTAAGAGTGAAAACTGATTTGTGTTAGATAAGGTTTTATTAAACTGTGAACAATTATCAGCATTATTACCCAGCCGTTTTCCCAGAGTATTTACTATCTCTCTCTACAAGCAATTGATGGAGATTAGCTTTCCCATCTATAGCTTATCGCAGAAAGTTCAGTAACACCTTCAACATGTAAGGAATTGAGCACCAACTATTGGCACTTTTGCAACATCACCATAAGGTTTGATATCCCTACTGAAAGACGAGCAGAAATTTTTTGTTAATTGGTGCATAATAAGGTTCTTTTTTGGTATACCAGTGCTAAGTAATAACTGAAACATCTGGTTTATTAAAACATGCTATTATGTCCAAATCATTGTGCTTACTTCCTAGGCTCGTAAAGTTTTGGAAGATGATCTTTGTTCGCAGGAGGCTCGTAAAGTTTTGGAAGATGATCTTTGGTCGCAGGTTGCATTGTCACCACATGTTTTTTCTTTTTTCTTTTTTTTGTTTGTAACCATAAATATCCTCATTAAGTAAATCAGATGTACTTGTCAAACTGGGAAGAGGACACAAAAAGGTCACACATGTACAAAATAATAAAAGGAAAGATTCAAAACGAGTTTCTTACAGCAAAATGTAAAACTTAATTGTTTTTGGATATATTACTTACTTATATCCTTCATTCAAAAACTTAAGAAGGCTGTTAGTTTAGTGTCTTCAAGGCATAATGCTGTTTCACTGAGCATCGCAACAATCAAGCCCGAGATAGTAGTGTACTATGATACTACCTATGAAGAAATTGATGCACTGGATGCGAAGTGCACTGTTTAGTCTACCCAGCTGGTGTTCCAGAAGATGGCCCTGCACTATTCTATAGCATCATGAATATTTGTGTGGTATATACATTAGTGATATATTCATCACTGACAGAAAATTTAATAATCACATTTTTCCTTCAAGTTTCTGAAATGGCAGTTGATGAGATCATATCTGAAGAGACAGCTATCAACCCACACTTTCAGCATGAAGTAGGACTACAATTACCAGAATTCTGAAATGTGGATCTAGTAAACCTAGAGTTGCTCTAGGAAAATAAGTAAGATGTGACATGTGTCCCAGATCAAAGATGAGAAAATGAAAGGTTGCTGTATTAGTTATAGCACACAAATATGCAGTGACTAAGAAGTGTGAAATGACTGTGTTCAAAGCTATGTAGACTTGTTTAATTCCTGGTTTAAGTCATTCACATTATTTCATTGCTGTGTTTCCTGCTGCCATCCATTAATACCAGAATGTCAACAACTACTTTGTTACTTTAAAATCTTCAACATGTTCACTGTGGCTGACACAAAGGTCAATAAGAGCTACTAGCCACGAGCTTTTAAGTGTCAGCTGCAGTGAATGTGCAAAACAAGAAAATTTTTACTATTTAATTTAAAGTCCTATTCAGCTTCCTTTTTCAGGCGTGTTTATTTTTAAATATTAAAACTGATGAGAGTTTCATTACAAGACTCCTAATTTAGAAATCTGGATGACATCATCCCAGCACTGCAACTAAATATGCACCATACACAACAGGTTCAATGTAATCTCTCCTCTCCACAAATTTGCACCTCAGATGTGTTATATGTCATATATATGTTATACATCATATAATACTACAGTTAATTTTCCATATATCTGAGCAAAACGAGTTATTGTGTGTCCATATTTATCTCATCTAGGCATTGCATCTTTCCCTTAACTTCAGTGTGCTTTACAATAAAATTTATATGAAAAGTTTTCTCTGTAAATTACCTATTCAACAGCTAATGCTTGTGTAACCCAATGTGCCATTCAGGTGGGTTTACTGGTATGTCAATATAATTGTCAGGTTTGGTTTGAAAGGGGTTCTTGAAATATATTCCCACATAAATTTTTATCTATTCTCGGTTGCAAAATATATTACACACTGTCAGTGCCATTTCAATGCAAAGATTTTAAATCATGCTGGGGAATATACCAATAACACAGTTGCAGCATACCTCAGAAATTT
Source organism: Schistocerca americana (assembly GCF_021461395.2). Lineage (NCBI taxonomy): Eukaryota > Metazoa > Arthropoda > Insecta > Orthoptera > Acrididae > Schistocerca > Schistocerca americana. Next base: position 330,888,693 of record NC_060126.1, read on the forward strand.
AATTTTAGTTGCTTCAACCAATGACAATTACGGACCAAGTCTTGCACTGCCCTGTTTTGTGTATTAACCCGTTGGCTGGCATGAAGGTGCCGGTGGTCACAGCAGATTGCTCTGCCGGGGCCAGCACTGATCTCATGGTAACAACCAGGTATCAGCAATTTTACACTTTAATCTTACCGAGGAAAAATATCTACTTATATTTGATATCCCTTACCATTTCAAGACAATTTTTCGGTTTGCGGTATTTTTATTTAAATGACTACAAAGTTATCCATGAATTCAGTTTTAGATACATATTTAACATAATATATTTAACTGTGTAAAGGATAATTCCTGAAACAGTAATTAGCATTCTAGCTGTATCTTTTTAGCCAAGGCTGTACAGATGCATATACTTCACACTAGTTCCTAAACGACTGCTTAACACATTGACTACCATGCTGCTGACAGCAGAGCAGCACACTTAATGCTGTATTCCAGACCCAATCATGTCAGGGCCAAGAAATGCAGAAGATAATCTCTCAGGGAGTACTATAATCTAATAATGCAAACTTATAACTAAAAAGGCCATGTCCAATTATGTCTACCAAGCAAATTATGCTTTGAGTCAGTGATTTCTTTTGCCATAACTGACTAGTGAACACGCATGCCATAGGATGGTGAATATTTATACTTTGCCTGTGAGAAGCAGCTACGCACATAGTCCAATTTATGTTGAAATTATCACCTGGGTATTTTAATTAAATTTGGTCTACTATAAGCAACATGTTAAAGGAATCAAAAGAAAGACACACACAGATTTAATTTCTTTATTAACAATGCTCGGATTTCCACATCACCATGGAGGTACCAAGCTGGATGCGTTACTCGTTTTTTTACATGGCGAGTTTCCCCAGTAGGCCTATAAACCATGAAACAGACAAAAAAGCTACTTCTCGTTGTCTTCTCTTCCTTGGACTTTCACTTCAGAAACTCTGAAACATCCATTACAAAAACACATTACACCACGCACAAACCTGGATTCAGTCACTGCAATTCATATCTATTTTACTGTCAAAAATACTGACTATGAACAATGATTAATTGTGAACATTCAAAAGTTTTCAAAAGTGCAGGTTACTGTTAGAATACAGTTACTACACAATTTTTGATCAGGAAAAAGTTACGATGATTGCAACTTAAATACCAAAGCCATTTGTTATGAGAATACGCCGTTACCACAAATAATCCACATAGATGCACTGAAAGAAACTTTACTGAGTAACATAATGCATCAGAATACTATAGGCACAAAGAATGAAATATCTGTAGATTTACCATACATTTTACTTTTCTTGCGCATGATAAGATTACTAACGGAAGTTACTTACCGTCCATTGTCTGGAATATAAACTATCCTTTCTCGTCTGCAAACACGTCCTTTTGCAGCAAGTATTATCAATTTTTTTCCGTGATTGAAAAGCTTTAACGCACACAAATCCCGCCATCATACACAGATCCACAAGGCATCAGCATGCCATGTTCAAAGAATATCCGCGTTTCGAAAACTACCAGCGATATTGGCTTGCATGAGAGACGACGTCATGCCATGATATGACGTCATGATTCCTCGGGGCCCGCGAGACGCTTCTACTACACAGTTCCTACTGCAGTCAACACTGCTCTCTGGTCAGAGACCTTGCATATAGCAGGCAGTGCATGAGCAATACATCGAAATTACATCTGCTCGAACCTCCACTGGAGGGGCAAAAATTTGGCAACAATGGTGAGTCAATTGGACTTGCCATGAGCAACAAATTTTTCTAAAATCTACTTAATTAACTACGTTTACAGACGCAGAGTATATACATATATATAAGTGCAGAACATGAAATGAAATAGAGTGCACATGCACTGAGTACAGAACATATCAAGAAACGACAAAATGTATACGCAATGAGTACAAAACATAGTAACAAATGACATAAAGTGCACACGCACTGTATATATTTTTTACCATTTTACAGGAACTAGGATACGCAATGAGTACAAAACATATTAACAAATGACATAAAGTGCACACGCACTGTATATGTCTACTATTTTACAAGAACTAGGATACGCAATGAGTACAAAACATATTAATAAATGACATAAAGTGCACGCGCACTGTATGTCTCTACCATTTTACAAGAACTAGGAAAGGAAAGGGAAGGATTGCATCATGGTTGTAGCACAGTAGATTGCATGTAGCTGCACTGAAAGTCCATATGTTTCTACAGAAGCACAACAGCAAGTGAGACAATCTGAAGTTTTCTTCCCTGAAGTACGAATCAGTGTAGCCAAGACACTGAAATGTCGTATTAATATTCAATGTTATCATTTTGGTAGTAGAATAGGTACACCAAACATTGGGACCATAATAACATCTCCTTCGTTCAATGTGGTGGACAGCATGATGTGTCAACACCACACTCTTTTAAGGTACACCAACGTAGAATTAGTGCAAAAACCAAATATAATGCTCAATGATCACGAGGATAGACAGGAAAACGGATATTGCAGTAATTTCTGGTAATTAGGGCAGAAGGCGAAGGACATTAAGTCTTATGCTAATCATCATTGAGAATTACACTAGTCTATCAACCGATTTGAGTAATTGTTGGCACACATTGCCTAGTTACTAAACATTTCTGTACTATGTATTGAGTATTATAGAATATTATTCATAAGTCATCTGATTACACTAAATATTGGCACTCACTGGCCAGTTACAAACCATTTTTATGCATTATTCAGAAGTGATCATTCAAAGCAAGAATTAATTAATGGCATACCATTTACATAATTCATCTACACTCCTGGAAATTGAAATAAGAACACCGTGAATTCATTGTCCCAGGAAGGGGAAACTTTATTGACACATTCCTGGGGTCAGATACATCACATGATCACACTGACAGAACCACAGGCACATAGACACAGGCAACAGAGCATGCACAATGTCGGCACTAGTACAATATATATCCACCTTTCACAGCAATGCAGGCTGCTATTCTCCCATGGAGACGATCGTAGAGATGCTGGATGTAGTCCTGTGGAACGGCTTGCCATGCCATTTCCATCTGGCGCCTCAGTTGGACCAGCGTTCGTGCTGGACGTGCAGACCGCGTGAGACGACGCTTCATCCAGTCCCAAACATGCTCAATGGGGGACAGATCCGGAGATCTTGCTGGCCAGGGTAGTTGACTTACACCTTCTAGAGCACGTTGGGTGGCACGGGATACATGCGGACGTGCATTGTCCTGTTGGAACAGCAAGTTCCCTTGCCGGTCTAGGAATGGTAGAACGATGGGTTCGATGACGGTTTGGATGTACCGTGCACTATTCAGTGTCCCCTCGACGATCACCAGTGGTGTACGGCCAGTGTAGGAGATCGCTCCCCACATCATGATGCCGGGTGTTGGCCCTGTGTGCCTCGGTCGTATGCAGTCCTGATTGTGGCGCTCACCTGCACGGCGCCAAACACGCATACGACCATCATTGGCACCAAGGCAGAAGCGACTCTCATCGCTGAAGACGACACGTCTCCACTCGTCCCTCCATTCACGCCTGTCGCGACACCACTGGAGGCGGGCTGCACGATGTTGGGGCGTGAGCGGAAGACGGCCTAACGGTGTGCGGGACCGTAGCCCAGCTTCATGGAGATGGTTGCGAATGGTCCTCGCCGATACCCCAGGAGCAACAGTGTCCCTAATTTGCTGGGAAGTGGCGGTGCGGTCCCCTACGGCACTGCGTAGGATCCTACGGTCTTGGCGTGCATCCGTGCGTCGCTGCGGTCCGGTCCCAGGTCGACGGGCACGTGCACCTTCCGCCGACCACTGGCGACAACATCGATGTACTGTGGAGACCTCACGCCCCACGTGTTGAGCAATTCGGCGGTACGTCCACCCGGCCTCCCGCATGCCCACTATATGCCCTCGCTCAAAGTCTGTCAACTGCACATACGGTTCACGTCGACGCTGTCGCGGCATGCTACCAGTGTTAAAGACTGCGATGGAGCTCCGTATGCCACGGCAAACTGGCTGACACTGACGGCGGCGGTGCACAAATGCTGCGCAGCTAGCGCCATTCGACGGCCAACACCGCGGTTCCTGGTGTGTCCGCTGTGCCGTGCGTGTGATCATTGCTTGTACAGCCCTCTCGCAGTGTCCGGAGCAAGTATGGTGGGTCTGACACACCGGTGTCAATGTGTTATTTTTTCCATTTCCAGGAGTGTAATTATAGTAATCATTGGCACTCATTGGCCAGTTACAAACCATTTTTATGCATTGTTCAGAAGTCATCATTCAAAACAGGAGTTAATTAATGGCATAGCATTAACATAATTCATCTAGTTATAGTAATCATTGGCACTCATTGGCCAGTTACACACCATTTTTATGCATTGTTCAGAAGTCTTCATTGAAGACAAGAGTTAATGAGTGTAGCATCAAGCTACTGGTATTCATATATAATAGCATGTAAGTGACATAAGACAAATTTAAAATATAAGAAACAGTGGCATTCATTGGCCAGTTACAAAGTATTCATATAGTTTTATAAAACATTATTCAGTATTATTCAGAAGTCATCATTCAAAATGAGAGTTAATTATTGGCATAGCATTTATAAAGTATAACAAAAATATTATTTACAGAAATTATTGGCATAGCATTTATGCATTATTACAAAACATCATTCAGTATCACTCAGAACTCATCAGTCAAGTGACATAGGACGTATTTAAAATGTAACACACTATAACTATTACTCAAGATCTGTGTTCCAATAATGCATAGATATAATGGATTCAATACATCTGACAAATCTGCATTATATTTAGTACTATAAATATCTCTTAAACTAGTAGCATTATTTGGGACTGGTGATACATTTTTTTGTGCCAGTAATGCATTGCATTGGGATCGATAAATAATTGCTGGAGCATGAAAATATTTGCTTTTGACTTATTGCTGCAAATAAGGATTAGTAACGTCATTCGTCATGAGTCAGCTGTAGCAAGGTTATGAAACAAGTAGAGTATATGTGATCACATTCATGAATGACACACACAAATGGGTAATAAAAATGCAAGTACTAGAACAGGTTTAATAACTAACTGCTTATAGCACATTAATTTCATGAATAGCTTCGCCTGGAAAAAATACAAAATGGATTATTAAGCTGAAAGAAGAAATGCATATTATGCTGAAAAGTGGTGAACTTCGAATTAACAGGTAATGAATCGTGTACTCATAATGTATGTACTCTAGCTGTCCTTTCCAAAACATTCAGTCATTATACCATGCGATATAAGACATACTGTCAAAACGAACTGCAACAAATACTTAAATAACTACTAACAGTAAATATAAAAATTTCATCATTATCCTCATCTTCAAAGAAAAACTTCATTATTCATATTACCATAACTTTATCACTATGATCAGCTGCACAGAAAAACCTCATTATTCATATTAGCATATTCTTCATATAACTGTTCATCATCATTCATTATCATCTGCAAAAAGACACCTCATATTATCATTTACTTCATACAACTATTCATAGTATAGAGTTTCTTATTTCTAGCATATTTCATCACTAAAACTAAGATGTGTAGTTCTGTCTGACAGCCTGCATCAATTGCCTCGTATTCTGAAAGAAAAATAATTAGTTAAGACTGCTATCATACGATGTGTATAGTATATTCTTGTTAATGCTTGTTAATTCTGATCCATTTACTCTTCATCACAAGGTATTCCATTTTCTTTCGTTCATTCCGAAGGTGAAATTCCCATTTCATAGTAATCCACTGTGGTTTGTTTAATTTATTTCTTTTACACATTATTGCTTTCTGAAAATGGTGAATAAGGATTAATATCTTGCATTTAAATCATATACCCATTAAATAAAAACTTGTTTCTAGTGATATAATTAAGCATACAGCATAGCTTGACAGAAAACGTATTATGTCAAAAACATAGAGAGTGTTCAGGTGCAAAAATGTACACACAGTCTCATAATGCAGTAGCCAAGAGTGTAGAATAGTCAAGATTGTTTCAAATCAAGTTCTCACTTTTACTTCTAAAACACTTTATTTAAAATATACACATGTTGACTTTATTAAAATAGGCGCACGAAGACAGACTAATGCGCCTCAACTCACACACATATATACACAAACATCTGTCACCACAATCGATATTTCTCGAACATACTCGATATCCGATATAAATGTATTACAATTCCAACACGCCTCCTTACATTTATATCGCGATGTTTAACATATTCCTAATTTTAATGAATTTTTCTTTACATAACGACTTTGTGAATATATCTGCAACATTTTCATTCGAATCTACTTTAACAATATCAATGAGTCCCTGTAAATAATACTCATGCACAAAATGGTAATGTACTTCTATATATTTTGAATTCTTTGTGAAATTACCAAACTTCGCTATATTTAATGCTCCTGAATTATCTTCATATATGACAATAGGTTTTTCAAATTTAACATTAAAAATGTCTAAAATATCATGTACAAGTTTCACCTCGCTAACAGCTTCAGACAATGCTACATATTCTGCAAAAGTTGAAGCCTTTGTGACACTCGCTTGTTTTCTTGACTTCCAAAATACAACATTACTAAATAATCTAATTACATAACCAGAAGTTGACTTTCTATCCACACTGTCACCTGCCCAATCTGAATCCACAAAACAATCTAATATCTCAGCACCTTCATTCCTACAATAGTTTAATTTCAAATCTTTAGTTAAATATAAATATTTCAAAATTCTCAAAGCATATTTAAAATGAGTACTACTGTAACAACTTTGGAATCTGCTCAAGTAATTCACACTATAGCTAATATCTGGTCTAGTACCCGAACTTATGTACAAGAGTGCACCTATCAAGTTTCTATATCTAACATCATTACAATCTTCATACGCTGGTTCTAACTTTAAATTTACTTCCATTGGAGTTTTGTACAAGATCGAATCTTCAATTTTATATTTCGCAGCTAACGAATCAATGTATTTTTCTTGACTCAAACTCATAACTCTTGTTTCATAATCATAATTAATATCGATGCCAAGATATCTTTTTACCTCACCTAAATCTTTCATATTAAATCGCTTTGACAATAAGTTCTTAATCTTAACAATTTTTTCTTTTCTCACACAGCAAATGAGCAAATCGTCGACAAAAATAATCAAATAAATCAAGACATCTCCATCTCTCAATACATAAAGACAATAATCATATTTACTCCTTTTAAAACCTAAACTTCTTAAAAACTCGTCAAGACAATTGTACCAAGCTCGTGAGCTTTCTCGCAAACCATACAATGCTTTATACAATTTACAGACTCTACCCGTACCATCATCATATCCTCTTGGCTGCTTTACATAAACTTCAGATAAAACTTTACAATTTAGAAACGCAGTCTCTACGTCCATTTGTTCTATAACCAAACCTTCTTGACAACAGTATGACAACAAAATCTTTAATGTTTGCATATTGGTTACTGGAGAATAAATATCCTCAACGATTTCTTTTTGTTGAAACCCCCTGACAACTAATCTTGCTTTGTAAACACCCTCTGATTTCTTTGTGAAAACCCACTTTACATCAATGGCTTCTTTATCAACTGGTTTATCTACTAATTCCCATGTTTTGTTTTTGTTCAAACAATCAATTTCCTTATTCATCGCTTTTTCCCAATAATTTGATTCGGCACTGTTAATCGCCTCCTCAAAGCTTTCCGGACTATTTGCACTGCAAAAGTTTACATAAATAAAATTGCTGTAAACATAATCATTTAATATTTTTGGTTTTCTTTCTCTAGATGATCTCCTCAACTCAAGTACTTTCTCTGATTCATGATTATCAGAAAGCTTTTCATTTTTCTCAATTTCCTTCTGTTTTTCTATTAGTTCAGTTTCATTTTCTATACTTTCGTGTTCAGAATCACTAGAATATTCACTTACTGAATCATAATCTTTAAACCCAATACATTTAACACCACTTTCAACAATGTCCACATGTCTAGCAACAACTATCTTATTATTTATTAGCACTCTGTAGCCTACTTCACAATAACCCATTAAAACCCCCAAATCGGCTTTCCTATCCCATTTCGACTTTCTCAGTTGCTCAGGTACTCTTACAAAAACTCTACTCCCATACAACTTCAAATGATTAACATTAGGTTTTTTTCCCAGTAATATCTCATAAGGAGTTTTCTTTTCAATGGTGTTAGCTAAAGTTCTGTTTTTGAGGTATGCTGCTGCACAAACCACTTCAGGCCAAAATCTCTTGTCTACTCGCGCTTCGGCTAGCAGACACCGTGACATGTCCATGATGGATCTGTTATACCTTTCAGCAGTACCATTAAGCTCATGCACATAAGGTGGACAAGCATTCAATACAATTCCTTTTTGTCTCACAAATTCATAGACATTTTCATTTAAATATTCCTTCCCATTGTCACATCTTATCTTTTTAACAGTTTTCCCAGTGAGATTCTCAACTTCATTAATATACTCTACAAAACATTTGTATACTTGATCTTTAGATTTTATGGTGTAAACACGAGCTGCCTTACTGTAATCATCAATGAAAGAAAGAAAATATCTTTCCCCATGCATTCCAGTAGTTGAGTGAGGCCCATTTAGATCTGTGTGAACAATTTCTAAGATTTCTTTTGCTTTGGTTCTATTATTTTTAAAAGGAACATTATGCATTTTGTTTTCGATACAGATTTTACATTTCATAAATTCTGATTCTAGTTCTGAAGGAACCCCATCTAACAATTGATGTTTACATAAAGTATTTAGATAATTGAAATTAACATGTCCCAAAATGCGGTGCCATTTTTCCTTTGCTGTCATATTATTGTCTTTACTCATAACATTAACATTAACTTCTCCTTTATTAATAGTACTACTCATTTTATACAACCGACCCTCTTTCCATGCAATCGCAATCAATCCATTAGCTTTATCAAAAATTTTTGCATTATTCCCTACCGATACAATTTTGTGATTATCTGTAATTTTAGCATAACTGATCAAGTTTTTGTCTATGTCTTTTACAAAGAAAACATTTCGCATATTAATTGGAACCATTTGATCATAGACAGGAAAATTACTAATTACATTACCAACTTTAGTAGCTTGCAAAATTTTTCCATCAGCAATTTTTACATTTATAGGTTGTTTTAAAGTTATACTCTTAGAAAAATATTCCTCATTATTAATAACATGATCAGTACAGCCACTGTCTAATAACCAATTGATTTGAATTTGATTGTTATTACTTGACTCTACTGTTCTATTTTGACCTATCATAGAATTAACCTCTGTTATAAAACTACTCATACCATGATCACTCTGATGGTAACCTTGCTTGCTGTGATGCCGACCGCTGCTAAAACCATGCTGCTCTCCTCGACCACGTTGCCTGCTGCCATAACCTCCACGCTGCATGTTGCCGTAATATCCACGCTGTACATTGCTATAGCCTCCACGCTGCATATTTCCATTACCTCTGTCGCTGCTTTGAAAATGTACTCCACGATGCCATGTGCCTCTGTTACTTGTTCTTCCCTGGGTACAATCACGTTTGAAGTGACCTGCTTTGCTGCATCGATAACATACTTGCTCCTGATTTCTTGAATTCAATTTTCTTTCTGTGTGAAATGCATTTGATTTTACCTCTTCATTTCCAATTTTTGCATTCAATAATTGAATCTTACTTTTAACGTATTCAACTGTCTGGTCCTCTTCCTTCAAGACGTCCACTAAGTCCCCAATATAGCTCATTGACTCTGGTAACGTTCGCAGCATATAATTTAACTTCTCCTTTTCCGTTACTTTGGCGCCTGCAGATTTCAGCTCATTTACAGTTTTTTCAAATGCACTGAAAAATGTCCCCGTATCACTGTAATCACTTAACCTCAATTTGTCCAACTTGTTTCTGCATAATATTTGAAGGGCTGTAGACTCTTTCGAATATAATTCATCAAATTTCTTCATGATCTCGAAAGCACTTTCTCTGTCACTCACGAATTCTAGTTGCTTATTTGTGATTGCACCATAAATATAGTTGATAGCCTTCAAGTCCTCTTCATCCCACGTTTCGTTGTCTGAACTCACTTTTGCCCTCGTAGTCACTGTATAGCATTTCTTCATTTTTAGGTACATGATTATCCGCTGCTTCCAGTTCCCATAGTCTTCGCCATCAAATACAGGAATAGTTATATCAGCCATGTCGAACTTTCTGAATAACACGCGACGGCCACAATATAATATTTAACTTCTACTTTTCTTTTCAAGAACCACGCTCTGCTACCATGTTTCAAATCAAGTTCTCACTTTTACTTCTAAAACACTTTATTTAAAATATACACATGTTGACTTTATTAAAATAGGCGCACGAAGACAGACTAATGCGCCTCAACTCACACACATATATACACAAACATCTGTCACCACAATCGATATTTCTCGAACATACTCGATATCCGATATAAATGTATTACAATTCCAACAAAGATATTGAGATATCATAAGGAAAAATGTTAAAATCAACTGGTCTTTGTTATATCTTAAAGATTTCGTAGCGCATACAAACAAAACAGGAAAACAATCATACATACACGAAAAATGGGAAATGTGCACGGTCTGAGATATAACGACAAGAAAAGCGACCTGCTAACCTTACCTTGCCGGGCACTTGCCAAGAAAAAATATGATAATCATAAGTAAGTGTTCATATAAATATCTGTAAATGGCATTACAATGTGACAAATCATAAAGCATGTTCATTCAATAAAGGGTTTAATATTGGAGACATGGTGATTGCCCTTGCTTTTTCTGGTTCTCGAAGTTTCCACATGTACTACATTGGGTTGAGGAATGTTGCGAATTCTGTATGGACCTGCATATAGAAGCTCAAATTTACTGCATCAACTCTTTCCTCTGTTGGATAAATAATGTGTGCGTACTAATATCTTCTGTCCAATGTGAAAGTCACGGCGTGTACAAACCTGTTTTTGCTGTCTTCTCCGGCGCTCTGCGGCACGTTTAACGTTGTTCAGCGCAATGTCAATTATTTCATGGTGTCGTAGTCGACGAGATGCAGGAAAGGATACTAATTCTTTAATTTTGTTAGGTGGTTCAACATTTTTCAGTATAACAGTCGGAGATAACTTAGTAGATTCATTTGATATGGAGTTAATTACATTCTGGAATGACAGTATGTGTGTATCCCAATCAATATGTTTTTTATAGCAGTATATTCTACACAGTTTACCAATTTCTTTCATTAGTCGTTCACAAGGGTTCGAAGAAGCGTGATACTTGGATACATAGATCGGAGAAATGTTTCTTGCTCGTAACATACGTGTCCATATAGCAGATCGAAACTGTGGTCCATTGTCGGAAATTACTTTCAATACATGCCCTACATGAAATAGAAAATGTTTTACAAATGCTTTCGAAACAGATTTAGCAGTAGCTTTGCGTAACGGAGTGAAGGTAACAAATTTTGAAGTGAGTTCCACAGCGACAAAGATGTAGCAAAAACCTCTATTAGATCTGGGAATTGGACCAAAAATGTCTACAGCGGCCATGTGTCTCAATTTAACAGGTACAATGGGATGTAACGGAGGAATATGTGAAGTCGTGTCTGACTTAGCTTTCTGGCAGATTTTACATGACGCTAAAACTCGTCGAATACGTTTCTCCATGTTGGCAAAATAACAGTTCTGTCTCAGTACAAGAAAACATTTTCTGTCTCCATAATGTGCGTAACTTATATGAGTATACCAAATTAATTTGTTAACAAGCTCGTCAGGAATACATAGTAACCAATTGTTGCTGGCAGGGTGAGAGCGGCGAAACAGAATATTATTGCATACAGTGTAATGGTTTCTAATGGTAACATTATTCCTATCTTGCCAAAGGTGTTTAATTTCTTTCCATACGTGTCTTTACTCTGCTATTGTGCTGTGTGTCTCGTAATGACGACGAAATGAAATTTTCAAATGCAACTTGTTGAATATACATGACGCTGAAATTTGCTTTGCAGAAGTTGGTTGCGATGTCTTGCTGATTGTTGCTGAGAGAACGGGATAGTGCGTCTGCTACAATATTTTGTGTACCGGGAATGTGAACAATTGTAAAATTAAATTCCTGTAAATAAAGTTTCCATCTGCTTAACCTGTCATGTGTAAATTTTACGGAAAGTAAAAACTGTATAGCTCTATGATCTGTGTAAACGGTAGTGTGTCTTCCTTTAAGAAAATGCCTAAATCTCGTAAAGGCCCATACAACACATAGTGTTTCAAGTTCTGTAACAGAATAATTGCGTTCAGCAGGTGACAGAATGCGACTCGCAAAGGCGATGTTTTTAATTACTGTAGTACCGTCTTCTTCAATTTCCTGAAAAATGTGTACGCCTGAAGCGGTGTTAAAACTGTCGGTGGCAATGGAAAAATTTCTAGTAAGATTTGGATGTGATAAAAGTGGTGCATTCAACAAAGCTTGTTTCAGATTGACAAATTCAGACTGCGCTTGGCTATCCCAGGACCAAATGGTGTTTTTACCCGTCAATTGACATAATCTAGGGGTGTCTAAAGCAGAGTAATGAATAAATTTACGAAAAAAATTAATTAAACCCAAAAAGCTGCGTAGTTGTTTCTTCGTCGTAGGAACAGTAATGTCACGTAAAGCTTGAAGTTTTTCCGGGTCAGGCGCAATGCCTTCTGCTGAAATTACATGTCCAAGAAATTTTATAGAAGTTTTGCCAAAGTGCGATTTACTGAGATTAACTGTGAGTCCTTGTGCACGAAAAGTTCGTAACAGTTGTTCAAGAATCAAATTGTGTTCAGACCAGTTAGCTTCTGCAATAAGAGTGTCGTCTACATACGTTGTGATTCTGTCTTTTAATTCTGTCGGAAGTATAGTATTCAAACCGCGAATAAATGCTGCTGAAGAAATAGTTAAACCGAATGGTAATTTACAAAATTGATAACAGTCACCAAAACAGAGAAAAGCCGTGTACTTTCTGCAGTTCAGATGGAGCTGAATTTGCCAAAATCCCGATTTCAAATCTAATGTGGAATAAATAGCAGTACCATGAAATTTCTGTAGAAGTTCTTCTGGTGTCTGTGGCCGATCTGTTTCATTAATAATAATGTCATTGATGTGACGCGAATCAAGTACGAGGTGAAGTGAACCATCCTTTTTCTTAACAATATGGAGCGGGCTTATGTACGGACTAACTGCCGGTTCAATAATTCCTTGGTCAAGCATAGCTTGCAATTCATTCTTAACTTGTTCTCTGTGAATATACGGAATGGGATAATGTTTGGCTTTGAATGTATCGTGCTGTTTAACTTGAAATTCATACATAAAATTGCACATAGTACCAGGGACGTTGTCAAAAACTGGAGCTTGCTGTGAAAGAATTTTGTGTAGTTGAGTACGCTCGTCGTCTGTATTTGCATTGCTCTGTTTAACTTTATCAGAAATCATCTATATAACGTCATAGTCGGCTTCGTCTGGAGTATTATAGTTGTGTACATACGTATCTGCGAACAATGTGGAATGACACTCTATGTTATGTGATGCAGAAATGACCTCTGTCCGATTAATTGTTTGTTCTTCTGCAGATAAAGAGTGCTGAAATTCTAATGCCAGTTGTACATTTTCATCCTTTAACATTAAATAGGAATTTTGAAAGTCAATAACTGCGTCGTATTGTACCAAAATATTCGTACCTAAAATAACGTCTGTTGTCAATAAGGGAACAATCCAAAGATTTGAGTGAAACGTATGACCTGCAATACAAAACGATAAATGTGTCTGTAACTTTACATCTACTCCTTTACCAGATACTGCTCCTTTTACTTTAGTTTTGCCTAATGGTAACGTAGGATAGGTATTCTCCTTGTTACATTCGTTGAAAGTTTCCTCATTTATAACTGACATAGGTGATCCAGAATCGATTACTGCTGAAAATTTGGATGATCCAATCTTTACTTCAATGACAGGGTGTGAAATGGTTTTTTGAATAACTGGTTTTTCCTGCAAAAGAGTGTCTCGAATGTCGTCAAAAGTAATAACATTTTCGTGAACAAGATGCAACCTGTACTGTATCTAGTCAAATTCTATCTGACGTACTATCATTTGCCGGAGGATGCTGTGGCATTTCGACTATTTGTACTGTTCTGTTATTTCGTCCTGACGCATTAGGTTCGGGATGATACCGACTGTCTGATTCATTCATGATAATCTGTTGTTGCGGATGATTTTGCTGCTGGTAAGACCGACTGTTATTAAACGTACGCTGAAAATTGTGCTCATTACATTTACATCTGTCATGATAGTCATTTCTATACGGTGCATTGCGATATGAGTTAAAATGGTGTGTTTTCTGTACGTACTGATTTCCTTGTTGCTGTGCGTTACTATTTAGCGGAGCCGACGCTATCCGTGTCGGCGGCGAAAAATTAAAGCGTGGTTGACCTTGCACATTACATTGTTGGTTAGGTATGCTAACCGATTGGTTTTGTTGCTGTTGTTGGGAAAAACCTCTATTGTTACCAAAATGTGGTTCCTGTTGCTGGTAATTTTGACGATACTGATAATTAAAATTTTGTCTGTTGTTAAAGTTCTGGTGGTCGTCATTCCTGGAGCGTCTATTACCTTTGCTATTGAAATAGCGTGGCTGGTCGTAATTACTACATGTTTGTTGGCCTTGGTTATGATGTGAAAAATTTTTGTTTATGAAAGAATAGTCTGATTGCTGAACTTCCAAAAGCTGTAACAGATCTCTAAATTCCGAAATATTTTCTTTCTGCTGACCTGTTAAAAGTGATACTCTTAACGATCGTGGTAATTTAAAAAATGGTTCAAATGGCTCTGAGCACTATGGGACTCAACATCTTAGGTCATAAGTCCCCTAGAACTTAGAACTACTTAAACCTAACTAAACTAAGGACATCACACACACCCATGCCCGAGGCAGGATTCGAACCTGCGACCGTAGCAGCCCCGCGGTTCCGGACTGCAGCGCCAGAACCGCGAGACCACCGCGGCCGGCCTGGTAATTTAGAAATACATAATTGGATAAGTGCAGATTCACTGTATGGCTCAGTTAAGTACTGGTTTTGTTGGACCATGTGTTCAAAAAATTGCGTGACAGTGGAAAAATTTGAGTTCTCATAATTCGGTAAACTAATTAATTGATCCCTGATTCCATGCTGCGACGTCTTCGACCAATACGCTGACAGAAAAGCATTCTGAAATTCTTCTACCGAATAGCATTGTCTTGCGATCGGTCTCATACGAGTTGCCGGTTCGCCTTCCAAAAAACTGCAAATAAATTCAAGTTTGTGTGTTACGGGCCAAGTTGGTGGAAAAGCAAAGCTAAATTGTTGTATCCAATCCAAAGGGTGAATCTGTGTTCTGTCATTTTTAAATATCTTAAATTTTCTCACGGATAGAAAGTGCTTGTAATCAAAATTTTCGTCTCTCAATGTCTGAACAGGTTCATGATTGTATCCTAGTCTGTTTGTCTGTGACTGTTCGGAATCTAAGTCACGTACTCTCTGTAAATTACCTAAATTATACTGGCTGTGTGAGTCTGAGAAATGTTCGGAGAGTGGCGTATGCTGTGATGTGTTAAAGGCTGAAATATTTTTCATCTCTGTCACTTCGTGCTGTAAAGATGACAATTTTCTACGTAATGTATTATTGGACGAACCTATCTCACTGACTGTCTGCTGTAAATTTTTAAATTCGGGTGTTTAATTAAACGAAACTGGTGAAGTATCGACTGATTTGGTGTCATTATTACTTTCGACAACGTCAATACGACTGGCCAATTCATCATATTTTTCAGTCAGTACTTTTACCTGATCATCGTTTTTAGTATCACAGGCATTAATTTGTTTTTGTAATTTACGTGTGTTTTTGTTCAATTTTTTAACGTCTGCTTTGATGGCATCCGGATCCCGTATTAGTTCCAACTTTTCAAGTCTGTTGGTCATTGTCTGAAACTCTAATGTGTGTGTGTGTGTGTTTTTGTTTTAAGATCGGAGATTTCATCATGCAATTCGGTGTTCAACTGTTTGATTTCGTCCGATACTGTAGCAATATTGTTGTCTATGTATGTTTTTGCTTTCGTAAATAATTTACGCTTATCTTCCTGTCTCTGTGCAGTAATTGTTTCCATGACTTGTTACTTTACTTTATTCTGTTCCTGTATAAATTTACTGTAACGCGTTTCACTGTTGTGCAGGTGGTGATTAAAACGTTCGTCAATTTGGCTGTTCTGTTGGTCAAATTTTGCGCCTACTTTTGCATCCAGCGTGCGTGAATGTTCTGCTGACATTAATTTAAACTCGTCGCCTAACTGTGTTGCGTTTTCAGAGCATTGTTTAGCGACTGCACTAATTTCATCTCTAAGTAATTTAGCTGAGGCTGCATGTGTATTACTTAATTCTTGAGCCACAGATCTAATTTCTTCACTACTGCTCCTAGCACAAGCCTTAATTTCCTCATGTAATTGTTCTTTAGTATCATGATATTTCACGGCAACGGCTGTAATCCATTCACTAAGTTGTTTGTTCGATTCATTAAGGTTGTCGTATTTTTCATTCAATTGTTTAAGATTTTCATTAAGTTGTTTGAAGTTGTTGTCTTGTCTTTCATTCTGTTGTTTGGAATTGCTGTCTAGTTTTTCATTAAGTTGTTGTTTGAGATTTTCGTTATTTTCATTAATTTGTAGCAATAATGCCATAACTTGATCCAAGCCAAAATTAGCGACTCTTTTCTCTGAGCTGTGTGGTGGTGTGTCTGTATGTGTCACGTTTTGTATAACCATTTGGCCATTCTGTGATTCTTGAAAAGGTTTACCAATCGGATGTGCACTATTAGTAACTACCTCGGAATCAAATAAATCTAACGTATTTTGAATGCATTGTTCATCTTCGTGAGAAAAATTTATCTGTGCACAATTCAAATTTTGCTAACCGGGTGTGTCAATTTGGGCTGCGTTCATTGTATCGGAAATGTGCCACGTCATCAATTGTTACATTTACTATGGAGATAATTGAATTTGTTTGTTCATCATTAGGATCAAAATCATTACTAGTGATCGGTAGGCACTGATTATCTGTAATTAGACGATTATCACTATTACATTGTGTGTCGCAATTATTATCGGTCAAATTATTTGAGTCGGCTATTTCACTCATTGCACATTGCGATGTACTGTTAACAGTTTTTCACGGCATTTTTCACAAATCAAAATTAAGCACAAAATGAAACAAAGACAAAGCGAAATGGAACAAACACAATTACAACAAAGATAAATTGCCGATGATCTGTGAAAGAAAAAGTGACAAATTAATAAATGCGTTGTGCCAGATGCAAACTACATTTAAGTAAATAAGAGCAGATATATGACTACTTCTCAGAGATTCACAAAGAAATACGATCCTGCCCGGTTGCCGCCAAGTGTAACCTCCTCACAAAATAAAATAAATATTATGGATAATGATTCTGGTTTAGTGTAACCTCAAAACAAAATTCTTTCACAGTGTAACCTCCCCACAAAATTCATTTACCTTTATAACCTCCCTACAAAATTCTTTTCACATTAACCTCCACACAAAATTCGTTTACATTTAATATACCCACAAAATTCTTTCTGATTTAATCTAAGCTCAAAATTCATTCACATTTAGCGTAACCTCAGAACAGACAAATTCCTAAATCTCTCAACAGTAAAAAATTATAATTATGTCGTTCACATTCAGTGTAACAGCCCAATAAAAAAATAAATTCAGTAACCTGGTAATAAAACTATGTAACTAATCTCTCAATTAAATTGTCGCTCACTTACGACTTTTCAATAATTCACTGTGAATTTAACATGGTAAATTTTGGACGACAGCAGCGCTGCATCATGGCCCTGAAAGATCATTCTGAATAAAAAAAAGGAAAAATTCTTACCTCAATAAGTCGCCGGATATATCTGCTCTTACAATAAATTTTTCCGGCACAGCTCTGTGCAGTGCTGGCTGACCGATCTGTCATTTATGAAAGGGAGCAACTGATTTTTCTATTGCAATAATCGGGATGATAATGGATGGGAGAAATTAGTAAATTCTTTAAATTGAAATGAATGGTTGTTAAAAGTTACTTTTTATGAGGAAGATTATTATTACGAGAGTTTTAAAACATTTACATGCGACTTGAGATAACATTACTACATATGCTCGAGGCTGCTTTTTACCTTATACAATAATACTCAGGCTCAGGCATCGCTGCACCGCCACCGGGCCAGCCAACACGATACACCATACCAGATCAGAGCAGACTCCAGACTAGCAACAACTTACTGCTACAGCTACACAGTTCCTACTGCAGTCAACACTGCTCTCTGGTCAGAGACCTTGCATATAGCAGGCAGCGCATGAGCAATACATCGAAATTACATCTGCTCGGACCTCTTACAACTGTTCTGGGTGAATCTGAATGCCGCCATTCCATGGACTGTTGCTTTGACTCTGGTGTGACGTAGGCCACCTATGTTTCATCGCCCGTAACAATTTGGCTTAAGAAATCATCACAGTCATTGTGGTACCACTCAAGGAAAGTCAATGCACTGTCTAAACATTTGGTTTTGTGCACATCCCTCAACATTTCCGGTACACAATGTGCCCACAATTTTCGATAATTCAAGTGCTCGGTCACAATGCTATACAAAACTCTACGGGAAACGTTAGGAAAGTCATCCCGCAAGGAGGAAATCGTAAAGCGTCAGTTTTCTCTCACCTTATTGTCGACTTCCTGCACCAAACTTTCATTAACAACCAAAGGACGCCCACACAATTGTTAATCATGCACATTTGTGCGACCACCCACTTTCTTAGCATTCCATCACTCATAATGTTTTCTCCGTAAACTGCACAGATCTCACGATGAATATCGATGGCTTTTAGGCCTTTAGCGCTAAGAAATCATATGACAACCCGTACTTCACAGTCGGTGGGACTCACGATTATCGGAGGCATCTTAAACACTCAGTACAGAGCGTAAACGAAGAAGAATCAGACTGTAATGGCGTCAGTGTATAGACAACAGATGTAGGTACCCAGTGCGCATGTGCAGAACGCCGACCACAGCGCTGTGGCCGCAGTGTGGCAAAACGGTACTTCCTTAAAAAACACGCCTCGTATCATGCAATAAAACATTCCTCCCTCCTTCCAAATGCAGCAGAGAGAACCAGTTTAGGAATTCTATTGTGCTTGAAAAAACCCAGTCGCGACATCGGATTTCCGAGTGATGAAGATATCTGACGCTTGCCATGATAGCTTACTGCCCTGGACTGGATCGTGGTTTAAGTGAGTCGTGTATAGTGCTTCTCAATACATCGCACTGGGCTCTGTCTTGCAGCGATATTGTATCACTCACCTTCTTCCCTCCTTCCCAATGTAGTGCAGAGCAACAATTTAGGAATCCTAAAGTACTTTTAAAAACCTACTACCGACATCAAATTCCCGATTGATCAATTTCCGATAGTTGTATTGTGTGCATGCAGTCGTTCAGGTGTGGATCTCTCTCCCGGTCATGGGCTATGCTGTAGACAGTAGTTTGTGTGGTCAATAGGCTTTTTCTTTCATCACATATGTTTCGTCGAATGTTGTGGTGGAGGAGGTCGTTTGTGGTCTCAGATATATTTGGCACTACGATCGATTTGTGACGTAAATTTCATTTCTTGATTAGCGCGATGATTTTTTGTGATACTCAAACGTTTATTATGAAGAAGGATTATCGTTAGGTGGTGGTGAGTGTTTTAAGCGATCTATTTAGCTGCTGTATATTATTAAACAATTAATTTGAAAGGGTACTGAATGCCTTATTTCACTCTATTGTTGATATCGGAATCGTATCAGCTCTCCTTTTGTCGCCAACATTAGCCAATAGGAACACTATATTCTCAGAATAGACGTAAACCTCTGTCTGCATGTTTAGGGGTGCTGATTCACACAGACAATCAGGGAGTTGCCTCTTGAGAACGACAGAGATAAGAAGAGAGTCTTGAATTCAACAGAGTGCCGCCAATTGATGCTTTGTTTGGGGGCCGCGAGATCAAAGGAGGCCTGTATGTGGTCCATGGTATTTTGTAACATGATCTGTAATTAGGAGATTGGTCGTTTTTGTCCTTCGTTGCAGTGCTCTACCGATAGAGACACACCTGAGAGACCCCAAACGGCGGCTACTATACGGCGCTTCATTCCGTTCATGATCTGTAGACCACTTTTGCAGGGTTTAACTGCTGTATGTTTCTCGACCCGTACAAAATAGTTTGCCACTGAGATTCTAGGAATTGGTGAGTCTGCAGAAAGTGACGGTGGGTTTCGAAGCATGTCACGAACTTTTAGATACGTAATTGTTTCGCGTAAATTGTTTACATAAACAATATTCCACACATTTTCTGAATTTTCTAAATTCCTTAAACAATATTCCATACATTGCAGTCGATTTCCTGACAAATTCTTTAACTAAATAAATAAACTATATTCCATAAGCTGCCTCGAATTGTATAATTGTTTAAATAAACAATACTCTGCACACTGTCTAAATTGTTTAAACAAACACTGCAATCGGTTCCACCCCCAAATGACTAATCAACTGAGTCTTTTTCCTACCAATTTCTGCAAGGGGAGGGGAGGGGAGAGGAGAGCTGTGGGGTTTCTCAGAGGAAGGATTTAATTAATTGATCGATTTAATTAATTAGTCAATGAGATTGATATTGGAAGTGTGCTCATATTGGTGATTGGAGCTCCCTGAGGGATGGTGGAGAAGGAGGAAGGGGAGGGGTGAGGGAACAATAGGTTAAGGACTTGTCAATTAAAAGGACGGATTATCCCGGGGGGCTTAATCGTCTTGGCAAAACAATTAAAACTGTGGACCGGACAGAGACTCGAACTCAGGATCTTGCCTTTTGCAGGCAATTGCTCTACCGACTGAGCTATCCAAGCATTACTCGAGACTCACCCTCACAGCTTCAGTTCTGCCAGTACCTAGTTTCCTACCTTCCAAACTTCATAGAATCTCTTTTGCGGACCTTGCATAACTAGCACTCCTGGAAGGAAGGATATTGCAGAGACATGGCTTATTCACAGCCTGGGGGATGTTTCCAGAATGAGATGTTCGCAGAAGAGCTTCTGTGAAGTTTGGAAGGTAGGAGACAAGGTACTGGCGGGAATGAAACTTCGAGGACAGGTCGCAAGTCATGCTTGGGTAGCTCAGTTGATAGAGCACTTGCCCACGAAAGGCAAAGGCCCTGAGTTCGAGTCTCAGTCCAGCACACAGTTTTAATTGCTAGGAAGCTTCATATCAGCGCAGATTCCACTGCAGAGTGAAAATCTCATTCTGGAATAGGTTAATCACCTGTCAATCAAATGAGGGCAATAGGTTTACCCCTGAATGTATGCTGTCCCAAGATGTAAGCAACCTGCGGTGTGGATTGATGCCCCCCCCCCCCCCCTTCCCACTTGCCCTATTACTCATGGCACCTTGGGGATAGTAGATGTACTGATAATGGTTTCAACATTATCTGCACTCAGATAGTGTAGTGTTATAGCTACCAGAGCGCCATCTTTGCGTGCACCTTGGTAGGGAATGCTCACAGGCAGAAGACTCAGTGAGGTGCAAACGTGTGAAGGAGCCAGGAAAGCATGTCACAGAGATGCACTTGTGGCTCCCTTCAGTCAACTGAGCGAGTTTGAAAGAGGTCAAATTGTGACGTTCCGACTTGCAGAATGGTTCTTTGGAAGAATTGCGTCAGTTGTGCAACGATGCTGGTATCAGCGGTCCCATGAACATTCTCAGACCCACAGACAAGGTTCTGGACGTCCACGCAGCACAGGCATCCGACAGGGTCGTCGTATTGTATGGGCAGCAGTGGCGGATCGTAAGCTACCACAGCACAGGTAAGAATGCTAATAAGCCCAGACATGTCAAAACCAACTGCTGCAAAGCCGGTTATTAGCAATGGGACTACGGGCACACACACTTCTAGCCCGTCTTCCACTCACGCCAAAGCATCGACCTGCATATTTCGACTGGTGCCGTCAGACGATCGCTTGCATGCAAGTCATGATCGTTTGCATATATGACATAGACCTGGTGATCACTGTCTTGTAGAGTGCATTCGTCCAAGACACACTAACCCCATCACAGACATTGTTGCCCGGGGTGCAATAATCTAGGACTCTTGTAGCCTGCGGTATTTCTGGAGGGGACGGTAAGCAGCGGTCAGTATGTGCAGAATGTTGTAAGACCAATTCTTTTGCCGTTCTTGCAACAGGAAGGTGATATGTTGTTCCAACAGGATAACGCTCGCTCACACACGACATGTGAAACCCAAAGTGTTCTGCAAGACGTGCACCAACTTCCCTGGCCAGCACAATCTCCAGACCTGTCTTGAATCAAGCACATATGAGATATGATGGGGCGAGAAGTGACTCATGCAACTCGTAAAACAACAACCCTTAACAAACTACGTGGACAGGTAGAGCAGGTGTGGCATAACGTATTCCAGGACGATATTCGCCATCTGTATGATCGATTGGATGCCAGAGTCAGCACCTGCATTGCTGCCTGGGGAGGTTATGCCATGTACTTATATGGGTGTTGCAGCACAGGTCGATACCTGATACTTTAGAGCCAATTGTGCTACTGATCTGTAAACGTAATTGTTTGATGCATTCCACATGCACTGTTGCAACGAGAAATCTTGAATGAACTCGAAAAACCTAATAGGATGTACAAACTTTTTTTTGACGGTGTATGTGTTGACTGCATTTACTGGGAAAGCCAGATATGGTCGATTAACAGTCGCGAGAAATAAAAATGAACCAACTGCTTCTCCGAATGCAAATTTCGCTACAACTGACGCAATTTCATCTGCTGAGTTCAATTTCATATTTGGATCCGCTCGGACAGGTACAGGATTCGAATTTTCCAAGTCAAAAAGCTTCAGGATTCACTCTGCATACATTGTTTGGTGCACAAACAACGTTTTTTCATCTCTATTTCTCTCAATTTCCATTGCGCAAAATACTTTAAATTCAGAAGCTGTTATTATAAACGTTTTAACCATTTCTTCTACACTGACATTGTGGTATTCTTTGTTTTTTCCAGTCAACAGCCCATCGTTTAGAGACGAAGCAAAGAAGACTAAATCGTATTTCCAACTTCCCCAGGTAAAATACACTGAAGAGCCAAAGAAACTGGCACACCTGCGTAATATCGTGTAGGTCCCCCGTGAGCACGCAGGACTGCCGCAACACGACGTGGCATGGACTCCACTGATGTCTGAAGCAGTACTGGAGGGAATTGACACCATTAATCTTGCAGGGCTGTCCATAAATCCGTAAGAGTAGGAGGTGGTTCAGATCTCTTCTGAACAGCGTGTAGCACAGCATCTCAGATATGCTCAATAATGTTTGTTCTTGGGAGTTTGGTAGCCAGTGAAAGTGTTGAAACTCTGAAGAGTGTTCCTGGAGCCACTCCGTGGCAATTCTGGCGTGTGAAGTGTCGCCTGTCCTGCTAAAATTGCCCAAGTATGTCGGAGTGCGCAATGAACATGAATGGATCCAGACGATCAGGCAGGTTGGTTTTGTTTGTGTTAGCTGTCAGAGTCGTATCTAGACATATCCGGGGTCCCATATCGCTCCAGCTGCACACGCCCAACACCATTACAGAGCCTCCACCAGCTTGCTGACATGCAGGGTCCATGGATTCATGAGTTTGTCTCCATACCCGTGCAGGTCCATCCACTAGATACAATTTTAAACGAGACTCGTCCGACCAGGCAACATGTTTCCAGTCATCAACAGTCCATTGCCGGTGTTGACAGGCCCAGGTGAGGCGTAAAGCTTTGTGTTGTGCAGTCATAAAGGGTACACGAACGGGCCTTCAGATCTGAAAGCCCATATCGATGACGTTTCGTTGAATGATTCGCAGGCTGACACTTGTTGATGGCCCAGCTTTGAAATTAAATCTGCGGAAGGGCTGCACTTCGGTCACGTTGAACAATTCTCTTCAGTCGTCATTTGTCCTATTCTTGCAGGATCCTTTTCCGGCCACAACGATGTCGGAAAATCGATGTTTTACCGGGTTCCTGATATTCACAATACGCTCGTGGAATGGTCGTACGGGAAAATCCCACTTCATCGCTACTTCGGAGATGCTGTGTCCCATCGCCCGTGCACCGTCTATAACATCTAAAATCTTGATAACCTGCCATTGTAGCAGCAGTGACTGATCTAACAACTGTGCCATACACTTGTGGGCTTGTGTAGGCTTCGCCGACCGCAGCGCCGTATTCTGCCTGTTTATTCTCATCCAGCATCACACGTTGCAACACCGGTATGTGAATTTCATCATTTAGTTTTCCATACAAAACGCTATTTTTACATCGCACTGCAACGTTTCAAGATCTTCTTCGGCCGAAAAGGCAAATTAAGTGCGCAGGTAATCGTGTCTCACTACTGACGAGAAAGTTTCGTTGTAGTCCACTCTAAAGCATTGAGTAAAGCCTCGAGCGAAAAGTCGAGCTTTGTATAGGGGACAATTTTTCGTTTACGATGTTTTGATTTTGAAAACCCGCTTTCAATCTGTTGTTAGCTGGGCCTTTTTCGGCACTATGACCTAAGTTTCATTCGCTTGATGCCGTTAGAGTTCTTCATCAATTACTCATTTCCATTTTTCTCTATCTGGACCCAAGATGGCCTCTTCAAAAGTGTTTGGTTCAAGACAGTCTACATAATTCTCATCATATCTGGTTGGGGGTTGAATCTAGTTCTTGCCACATAATCTGTAAGACTGCTGCCGATCTTCATGTGGCTGTGTAATTTCGATCCGCCTCTAATTGTACTTTTCTTTCATCTTCAGTTGGTGGCTCGACATCATGTCCTCCATCTTCGCCTTCAAAAAGAGGAAAAAATGGCGCAAATTGTCGCTATTCTACTGCGAAACGGATGGTCTGGCTTGTCTCATTGAAATTCATGTCGTGATATTCGAAGATTTTCTTGTTTTCTGTACCAGAAAGACTGTAACTGCAAGATTCTCTCTGATATCCGACCATAATCATTTTCTTGGCCTTCAGATCCAATATTTTCCGGAAAAATTTAAGAACGTGGACAAACACTTCTGCTCCGAAAGTCGTCATGTGTGAGGTTTCGGGTTTTCTGCCTGTTCTTAATTCGCATGGTTGTCCTGTTTCTTCTCTTTTTGATTGTAGTCCGATTCAGTATGTAAACAGCGACGTTAACTGCCTCCACTTATAGAATTTTCGGAACATGCGCCACAGTAAGCATGGACTCAGCAGACTCAGCAGTGGACCTGTTGTCGCGTTCTGCATTCCCGTTTTGTTGAGGTGTAGGCCTATACGGTGCCGTTGCCTCGAGTGCTATCCCCGAGATAGCACTTTACGTTCTTGTCCAAACATTCCGCCCTTCAATTGATCCACAGGGTCTCCATAGTTTTACACAACCTGTTCGACATCATCTTCTCGAATTCCTTGAAACGAGGAATAAACATGACGAAAACCAGATGCGTCGTCCATGAATATTACAAAATACTTCGTACCACCGAGTGATACGACCTGCATTGCTCAGCATAAGTCACTGTAAGTCGCTGATTTTCGAGTTTGTCACATCGTTTTTCTTGTTGAATGGTAAACAATGAGACTTCCCATATAGACTTGCTTTACAGAAGAATAACATCGCATCAAACATACATATTTCCCTGACAAGATCTGTTTTGATCAAATTGGCTATCAATTTGACAATTACATGAACACATTTTTCGTGCCAGATTTTGAGGTAATTCATGGTCAAAATATTCACGTCACATCAGGAATCTGATACGATAAACGGCGAATCTCGACTTCTTGCTTCATTGCTTCAGCAACGATACACCCATAATGAAAAGTGTTTAAAAACGTATATATGGAGCTTATATCAAAACCTTTTGTCATAAAAACACCGACAGAAAACAAATTTTTCCGTATTTTCAGGCCATAGTGCATGTCAGCAATACGTTCGTCTTCCCAAAGCCCTTTAGATATTTCTTTTAAGTGATCTGACGCCCTTCGTTTCGCATTTAGCGTATCTCCAAGTGAAATTTCAACGTTCTGACATTCGTGAATTTCGCTGAACCATTCTCGCCGTAAAGTAATGTGCCGTGACGCCCCGCTGTCAGTAGTCCAGACATCGCGTATATCAGCAATCAACATACTCTCGTAATTAACTCCTTCGGGCGACTCTATATTGGTAATAGTAAATGCATTCACTAAATTACCTTAATTTTGCTCGCTGTTTTTCTTCTTCTTAGAACGACAGCTTCTCAACAGATGACCTTCCTTCCTGCAGGTCCACCAAGCAGATTTTCCTCATGAATTCGCCTGATTAGGATTCTTCTTCTTCGCCCTCGTGTGCTCTTTCTTCGTGCCAGGACGTTGGACGCCTCCTCCATGCCGTTCAGTTTTTTTCTTCGGAAATGAGGCGCTCTTGGAGTTTCAGAATCGTTTGCTAATCGCTGGAGACACTTTGCCAGGCCGTGATTAGGGCGTGGGACGTCGTCGGCAGGCTTCCGAGGATCTTGGAAATGATCGCTACGTCCGACACGGTTTCATCCATGTTCTTGAATTGACTCGTAATATCCACGATTTCCGCGACACCTAGCGATACTTGCGTTCATTCGGTACTCGTGGAAGTTTTTCAAGAAAGAGAATTTGTTCACTTCAGATATTAGTTCATGAATCATGCACAATTTCTTTGAAATTTCACGAGCATTTGCGCACGTTATCAAAAAATCATGGTCGAAATACAACACATAGCTCGAGAACCGTCTTTTACTCACACTTTTCCAGCAGACGTCGTTAAATCCTCGGATTTCGGTCTCTGGCCAACCACCAGGTATCGAATGGTGGTTGCATGGAGGTTTCGAAATCAGAAATAACATTTCAGTATCAACAGAACTAACAAAAACAAAAATTATTAATCGGCAAGGCAAATTTCATAATGTGTGTTCTAGATCGTTTTTGTGTGGCAGAGTGCTGAGAAAGAAACAGCATTTCAAAACATTGTCATTTATTTGCTAGCGAAAATATATACATAGAAACAAATCAAACAAGATTTATAAGGCAATAAATAGAGAATTTTAGTTTATTCATTGTTAATTTATTTGTTTCTTATTGTGACTGATGAGATTTGGGCCTTAATGACCGCTCTTATATCTGACCAGGAGCAATACATCCCAAACCTTCCAATATATAATTAACAAACTCATGAACAACTGTATTTTTCTGCTTCATTGGAGCTGAGTTTTTCACTTAAAATATTATTTAACGAAAATTGTTTCATGAACTTATGTTTTTATTAATACACAGTGCAGGTGTCAGCTCTGTTCTGTTACTGTAAATACTCAATAATTTTTCGGTTTCAGATATGTTACCTCGCTTATGGAAAAACAATCAATGGAAAAACATCCAAGTTGTCAGGAAACATCTGCAATTTCAAACGAAAAAGAAAGCAAAAAAATAAATCAATCAAGACTAAGAAAACAAAGAGTACAAAAACCTCTACTATAACATGATTAGATCAGATTAATACTTATACATAGATCATGAATATGGCATTTCATAAGGATGTGAAACATGTCATTTTAATAAAAGACTTCTTAAATAACACAAATTCTTTTTTTTTAATAGGCTAACTTCTGATGTTAAGGCCAATTCACATTGGCGATCGCATCAGGTCAAGTCAAATGAAGTCACATGATCTCAACTACCATGCCTATACTTAACTGCTCTTTGGTGGAAACAACAGATTTCACAAGATGACTCTCAACTGTTTTTATATGCAAAGACCACATAGAGAAAGTGTTGGCTAAGACCCACATTTGTCCAAAAATGGCTTGTGTATTAGAGGAGGAAGAAAGAAATGCGAAACAATGGGAACCTAGAGTGTAGGTTTGAAAAATATCAGTATGTCATACATAAGTGGAGGTCACACACTCTACATTTCATAAATATTTCATAATGTCAATGCACCAATTTTGATCATTTTTCTACATCATATTGAATCCATAATTACCAAAAGGAGCACAGTGTTCTGAGCTGTAACTCTCCCTTCCCCCCCCCCCCCCCCCACCTCCTTGAAACATTGATGGTTTGTTTAAGATAAGTAGATAAGTCTAGTTGCCAGTACAGTGCAATACTCATGTCTCCCTTGATATTGTTCAACAGCCTTATTTGTACTGGGGTTAGCCAGTGAAACCAAATATTGACCACTGTTCTTGCAAAACTCTTTCATGCACATTGCATAGAATTATGTAACAATAATAAACCTGTTACTGTCTAATGGGCATATTGACTTCTCTTCAAGCTTTGTGTTTGTCTGCTAAATGTTGAAGTGCCTTACTTGCACTGGGAATAACTAGTAACCTCAAATAAATATTGACCAGTTGCTTGCAACAAATGCTTGTTATTACTTTCTAAAATTAAATATGGTTGTTATATTATACACATAGAACGACAATGGTGACTTGATTCAAAAAATGAAAAATGGGAACTCTGAGTTATTTTTTCTCCAATTCTGTTTTCACAACAAACTGAAAAAGCAGTATGTGGCTCTGAGAGCATATAGAATAACAAAGGTATGTCTTACGCTGTCTTCAGTTCACAGATTAAAGTTCTGATTATCACCGATCTAAGAGCTGCAAGCAATAAGAAATTTTTATGTATTGCAATACTTTCCAGAATAGTGGAGTGTATGTGATACTGTTTAATGTGACTGTCTGGAAGTCCAACATCATGAACCACATTTAATAAAATAACTGTAATACATTACTTGATATGTACATCACAAAAAAAGGGTTTTGTCACCGTTGTAGTGTCTGAAGGCTTCGTTCCCATTCTTTATCAAACATTACAAATGCTTTTCAACACATGTAAATTCCACATACTAATCAATCTCCTTCTACCCACAGTATTTTTTCACTTCAAGCTGAAATGTTAAGTATGTAAAAAATATGATTTATGAATATAACAGAGGACAAGTACCATTACAAATTCGTAGCAAGCATATAATTAATGCAGAAATTTGAAAAAGTTTAAGACATTTATGAATAAGAACTTACAAATTATTTGAAGTCATTTATTGAAAAACAATTACAATGTGAGTATTTGTCATGGTTGAAATCTGAAATGTGACATCTTCTCTCCCTAGTTTACTTACAGTTTTGGAACTTTATCCCCAGCAGTTCTCTGTCTCAAAGGTAACAGGGTTCACACAGCATCTGCCCTGCTCATGAAAAACTATGCAGTAGGGCACTGTGTTTTCTGATGCAGTAATTGTTTAATCAATTCAAAACAGCTTGAGGATGATACATCTCTCTTCCATTTTCTGACTGAGGCACAAGGAGATTTTAAATTTTGTACAGAGATGTTGCCATCATTCATGTTGCAGAATCCATGCTGCTGCCTCACTGCTTCAATTACAATTTCGCCATTCTTTATTAAATTTAATAAAAGAAGAAACCATGAATAACAAAAATGAAACAATCTATAATAAATAACAAAACAAAAAAAGGGTGAATAGCAAAGACATAAAATATCAAGTGATATCAGTTACAAAAATCATGATCTAACACAAGCATGACAAAAAAGCATGAAGGATGAGTGCCCATCTGCATATCGGGAGAAAATGACCCTGTAGTGAAATGATCGATAATGGATGACTGATGTCAGCCATCACAACTTTAGTCTCAATAAATCGTTTTGGCCAGTGTGAATGCCACCGTTTAAAAGCACTGTGGAATGTTTTGACAGTTCACCACATGACGGCAGTATGAACTGGCCTTTAGCAGGTGATGACACCATCAAAACAATTTTCCCATCAAACCTTAATGGTGATGTGATGCTCTGTTGATGGCTTGAGTGAATGCCACGATTTGTAATGCATTGTGAAATGTTTTGACGTGACCTGATGGCTAGTGTGAGTTTGTCTCCACAGAAGAACACTGAATGGGAAATAATATCAAAGTCATCATGGAACATTTGCAATTTGTCACAAAAACAAAGAATAATAATAAAAGAAGATTACGAAGACAGGAAAGTATGCAATCTACTATTAAAACATGACTGAGTGTGGTGACGACACAGTTCCCCACCCCCCCCCCGTCACCCCACCTCCAACAATGTCATTGTCAAAACATTCTTCCCAAATACTGAGAATCCTTGATGGTGACCTGATGCAACATTCCATGCAACTGATTGCACATCCGAATGCTGCCATTTGAATGCAATGTGGATTGATTTGACATGACATGACTTTCTGTCAAATAGTTGGCCTTAAAACTCATTTATATATATTACTGCTCGTTAATTCTTATTATTTAAACTTAAATATTCATATAAACACTCTGAAAATAATTTCAATTATTTTTTCTGCAGGAGTATTTTATTTTCATGCCAAGGCCAAATCACACTGGCTGTCACGTAATGTCACTGTCAAGTCATTATGTATTCATATTGTCTGTCATGTTGTCATGTCAGTACACTTAACCTAACGTCTATCATATAGAACGAGTTACCTAATGTTGACATGACCCTCTCAAGTATTTTCTGGTGTCACTTCCTGCTGTTTCATTATTAGGAGCCATTTCATCACATGAAATACGAAATCAGTTCTCTGATATTTCAGCAAAATGCCTTGTAAAGTAGGACCATAAGAAACAATAATGTTCTTTATATCACACACATTTCTCTTCCCACTTTAGTTCAGATTTCATTTCATAGCAATATGGCTACTTTTTTTGGGTCATCACTCTTCTGACTGGTATGATGCAGCCTGCCACGAATTCCTCTCCTGTGCTAACCTCTTCATCTCAGAGTAGCACTTGCAACCTATGTCCCTATTATTTGCTGGATGTATTCCAATCTCTGTCTTCCTCTACAGTTTTTTTTCCTTCTACAGCTCCCTCTAGTACCATGGAAGTCATTCCTTCATGTCTTAATAGATGTCCTATCATCCTGTCCCTTCTCCTTATCAGTTTTTTCCACATATTCCTTTCCTCTCCGATTCTGCACAGAACCTCCTCATTCCTTAACTTAATCCGTCCACCTAGCTTTCAACATTCGTCTGTAGCACCTCACCACAAATGCTTCGATTCTCTTCTGTACCGATTTTACCACAGTCCGTGTTTCACTACCATACAGTGCTGTACTCCAGAAGTACATTCTCATAAATTTCTTCCTGAAATTAAGGCAGATATTTGATATTAGTAAACTTCTCTTGGCCAGGAATGCCCTTTTTTCCATTGCTAGTTTGCTTTTGATGTCCTCCTTGCTCCGTCTGTCAGTCGTTATTTTACTGCCTAGCTAGCAGAATTTCTTAACTTCGTCTACTTCGTGATCATCAATTCTGATATTAAGTTTTTCGCTGTTCTCATTTTTATTACTGCACATTACCTTCGTCTTTCTTCGATTTACTCTCAATCTATAGTCTGTAGTCATTAGACTGTTCATTCCATTCAGCAAATCATGTACTTCTTCTTAAATTTCACTCAGGACAGCAACGTCTTCAGCGGATTGTATCACTAATATCCTTTCACCTTGAATTTTAATTCCACTCCTGAATCTATCTTTTATTTCCATCATTGTGTCCTCGATGTGCAGATTGAACAGTAGTTGCAAAAGACTACATCCTTGTTTTACACTCTTTTTAATATGAGCACTTCTTTCTTGGCGGTTCACTCTTATTATTCCCTCTTGGCTGTTGTGCATATTGTATATGATCCATCTCTCCCTATAGCTTACCCCTATTTTTCTCAGAATTTCGAACATTTTACACCATTTTACACTGTCGTTTGCTTTTTCCATGTCGACAAATCCTATAAAGGTGTCTTGATTTTTCTTTAGTCTTGCTTCCATTATTAACCGCAACTTCAGAATTGCCCCTCTGGTGCCTTTCCTTTCCTAAAGCCAAACTAATCATCATCTAGTGCATCCACAATTTTCTTTTCCATTTTTCTGTACATTATTCCTGTCAGCAATTTGGATGCATGAGCTGTTTGTGCGATAATTTTCCCACTTTTCAGCTCTTGCCATCTTCGGAATTGTGTGGATAATGTTTTTTTTTTTCTGAATGTCAGATGGTATGTCACCAGACTCGTACATTCTACACACCAACGTGAATAGTCGTTTTGTTGCCACTTCCCCCAATGATTTTAGATATTCTGATGGAATGTTATCAATCCCTTTTGCCTTATCTGATCTGAAGTCCTCCATAGCTCTTTTAAATTATGATTCTAATACCGGGTCCCCTATCTCTTCTAAATCGACTCCTGTTTCTTCTTCTATCATATCAGACAAATTTTCCCCCCTCGTAGAGGCTTTCAATGTATTCCTTCCACCTATACCCTCTTCCGTCTGCATTTAGCAGTGGAATTCCTGTTGCACTCTTAATGTTATTACACTTGCTTTTAATGTCACCGAATGTTGTTTTGCCTTTCCTGTATGCTGAGTCAGTCCTACCAAGAATCATTTCTTTTTCGATTTCTTCACATTTTTCATGAAACCATTTCGTCTTAGCTTCCTTGCACTTCCTCAGCGACTTGTATTTCTGTATTCCTGAGTCCTCCAGAACAGTATCGTGCTTCCTCCTTTCATCCTTCAATTGTCTGCCACCAGTAGTTGAGTGGTCAGCGAGACAGACTGTCAATCGTAAGAGCCCTGGTTTGATTCCCGGCTAGGTCGGAGATTTTCTCCACTCAGGGACTGGGTGTTGTGTTGTCCTACGCATCATCATTTCATTACCATCGACGTGCAAGTCGCACAAGTGGCGTCAAATCGAAAGACTTACACATGGCGAACGGTCTACCTGTTGGGAGGCTGTAGTCACACGACACTTTATTTATACATCAATTGAACTATTTCTTCTGTTACCCATTGTTTCTTCACAGTAACCTTCATTATACCTATGTTTTCGTTCCCCACTTCTGTTATCGCCCTTTTTAGGGATGTCCAGTCCTCTTCAACTGTACTGTCTACTGACCTATTCCCTATTGCTGTATCTATAGCCTTTCGAGAACTTCAAGCGTATCTCGTCATTCCTTAGTACTTCTGCATCCCACTTCTTTGCGTATTGATTCTTCCTGATTAATGTCTTAAACTTCAGCCTACTCTTCAACACTAGTATGTTGTGATCTTAGTCTCTATCTGCTCCTGGGTATGCATTACAATCCCGTATCTGATTTCGCAATCTCTGTCTGACCATGATGTAATCTAACTGAAATCTTCCTGTATCACCCGGGCTTTTCCAAATATACCTCCTCCTCTTGTGATTCCTAAACAGAGTATTCGCTATTACTAGCTGAAGTTTATTACAGAACTCAATTAATCTTTCTCCTCTCTCATTCCTTGTCACAAGCCCATGTTCTCCTGTAACCTTTCCTTCTACTCCTTCCCTAACACTACATTCCAGTCCCCCATGATTATTAGATTTTCATCTCCCTTTGTGTATTGTATTGCCCTTTCAATATCCTCATATACTTCCTCTGTCTCTTCATTTTCAGCTTGCGACGTCGGTATGTATACTTGAACTATAATTGTTGGTGTTGGTTTGCTGTCAATTATGATAAGAATAACCCTATCACTAAACTGTTCCCAGTAACATGCTCTCTGCCCTACCTTAATATTCATAACGAATCCTACTCCCATTATACCATTTTCTGCTGCTGTTGATATTACCATATACTCATCTTACCAGAAACCCTTGTCTTCTTTGCACTTCACTTCACTGACCCCTACTATATCTACACTGAACCTTTGCATTTCCCTTTTCAGATTTTTTAGTTTCCCTACGATTTTCAAGCTTCTGACATTCCATGTCCCGACTCATAGAATGTTATTATTTCGTTGATTATTCAACCTTTTTCTCATGGTAACCTACCCCTTGGCTGTCCCCTCCTGGAGATCCGAATGGGGGACTATTCCGAAATCTATGGGATGAAAGAATATATGTGTGTTGTGATCAAAGCAATGAACGTGGAACAGTATCTGTATAATGTACTAGGGTCATTCAATAACTGAAGAGACAAACTGGTCTGGGGAAGAAACTCTTAATAGGGCAAGTTTGTTACTTTTATGGCTTTAAGTTGGTATCACTGGGATGAGCCCTGATACATTGTTTTGTTTATAGATTCAACAATACATTTCAAGATGGTGAATCCGCTTGTAACGTCCACATTAGTTGAGCAACGATCTGTTATTTTTACTTGCTGAAGGCGAGAAACCAGTGAATTTATGCTGTATAATGTCTAAAGTTTGTGGTGAAGGTTGTATGATTCGTCCCAATTTTTATAAGTGGGTAGAGCAGTTAAAAACGATCGTGATTCAGTGACTGACGAACACTGTTCTGGCCGACCAGTTTCAGTTTCAACTCCCTTACTTGAAACTCGAATTGATGACATTATTCGTGCCGACCGCCGTGTGACTGTGGAAATGATAGTTGATAAAGCTGAAGTTAATGCTGGTACAATTCATAACATTATCCGCTACAAGCTAAATTACTGCAAAACATGTGCAAGTTGGGTCCCAAAGGAGTTGACGTGGCTACACGAGGAAACAAGGTTGAGGGTGTGCACAGAGCTAAAGGAGCGTTATGAAAGAGAAGGTGAGCACTTCCTCAACAAAATTTTAACTTGTGATGAAACTTGGGTTCACTATTATGAACCAGCAGTGCTGTTTTTCTGGGGGAACGCCGGGGGATGCGTACCACCAAACTTTTTCGTCGTCAAAGTAATTTTTTTTACGAATTTGAGAACTTGGAAGAGTGCCAAAGATATATCAGTGCAGTTTTGATGGGAAAAACGATGTCATTGACTGTTTCGAGGATTTCGAAGCTTTAGCAACCGTCCTCGACAATGAATCACTAGCAGCCACTCCGACAAGCATGTAGTGCCCTCATCCACTAATAGTGGGCGATGGTAGTGCTAAGCGAATATGCATACGCTCAAACGCGGAGCTACCGATAGATGTCTCTACGGTCCCGCTACCATGATCCTTCGCGATTCATTGTCATCTTTGTTTTGTTCTTTATTCGTTTGCGTTTCCTGTTCCGTTCTTTTCGGTTGTGCGAAGCTTTACAGTAGTGTGTCCTGTCTTTCGTTGCAACTTGTAACTTAAGTTTGAGGTGAAAGATGAGCAGAAAACTAACAAACTATTTTATTTGTTCTCCCGCATCTAAAAAACCAAAAACTGTAAATAATTTGCGTGCGAGTGAAAAGCCAGGAAGTTCAACACCAGTGGATGACGAAAGTGAAACTGTAAACCTGTACATGTGAAAATGCAGTGAACGAACGTGTGCATGATTGAAAATTAAATGATCGTCCAGAACTTTGGACTTTGGAACAAGAAATCGCATTTTGTGAGAAAAACGACTGGTTGATCGTTTCGAACAAAAAACTTGGCTGCAGAATTTGCAAAGAAGTAGGAAGTTTAGGTGTAGAAAGAAATAAACAAGGCATGAACATTGCACAGCCTTGGGCTACAGTATCTGTGTCATCTTCAGGCGGTTCCACATAAGAAGACATGGTTTCTTTGCGTAAAGTCAACTAAAGAGTCCGATACCATTTCTCCATTTCTCTATGTAGTTCGAGAAGTTGATGACATCATGGCGAAAAAAGATGGTTGGTATCCCATGCTTCAGCTATAAGTAATTTTCGCTGAATTATATCCAATGTCGGAGAAACCTCAAACATTTTTTAGAAAAAAAAGCACTGTGAACCAGTATCAAAAAGACAAAGCATGGAGTGGAAGCACACCAACCCAACTGTCAAGAAAACATTCAGAATTGAAGTATCAGGAAAAATCGTTTCACGATGTTTTGAGATGCTGAAGATCCAGTTTTCTGTGATTATCTCGAAGAGCAGCGACAATGAACAGGCAATACTACTTGGATTTGCTTTTAAATAAGGTGAAACCAGCCATAAAAGAGAGACGTCATAGATCTCAGAGGAGAGGTGTGATTCTCCAGCAAGTCAATGCACGTCCTCATATCGCTCAACTAACCCGTGAGACCATCGACAAAATGGGCTGGAAAGTACTGCCTCATTCCCCTTACAGTCCTGATTTAGAACCTGGTGATTTCCATTTATTTGGTGCACTGAAGGATGCATTACATGGGAAAAAATTCCAGGACAGCAAGGACATGAAAAAGTTTGTGGGAAATTGGTTCAAACATCATGAAAAAGAGTTCTTTGCAGGCGGAATAAAAAAGCTAGTATCCCTTTGGAACAGGTGCATAAATATTCAAGGGGATTATGTTGAAAAGTAAAATAAGTATTGTTTTGTAAAAATAAACGCTTTTTTCTCCAGCCCAATTGTCTCTTTAACTATTGAATGACCATAGTAAAAAGGAAAAATTATTATAACAAAAGCTGTCACACAGAAGCATGTTATGCCTCAGTTGAGGAACCTGAAGGATTGGTATAACGCTGAGCAAACGATACTCAAGTTTGAACAGGTTCGAGATTTCCTGATACGCTGCAGCTTTTAATACAGTGTCAAGCTTGTTTGAACAATCACATGACATTTGACTCGCGCAACATGAGTGCAAGAAACATGCAAGAAGTAAGAACTACTACAACAATAATCTATGGCTCTGCTTAAAATTTGATACTTTCGTAAAACACAGGAGGGATTAACATTAGATCCTATGCCTGCACAAACCAGTATTGTGTTTGAACAACTTTACAGTACGAGTCCTCATACAGTACTGGCACATATCGATATGCAAATATTTATGCTGATTTTCACTAAAGGTAACAAATACGAAAATGTTGTCCTCCAAAAAAATACTGTTTGACTGAACCAAGTATAATATTTTATTTGTTTGTGAAATGCAGTAATAATTTACTAGATAGGCAGTGAATGAGAAATTCATTCCATGTTCACGTATTAGAATAACAGATAAAAACGTTACCAGATGTTAATCAGTTTGAAAAAAATATGCTAACATTCAGATGAAAGTATCAGGACAAGAAATAACGCCGAACATACGAAATATATCTTAATAATGTGAGTAATTTTTATTACGAGAATGAAATACAGTGGAAAAAACTGTCTTGCATATAGTACCATCAGCTGTCACTAGATCGTGGGACGAGCTAAAGTTCGAGAATTGGACAGAATCATGATTACACTAATTTATTTATTTATCAGTTGCCACAGTTACACACGACCGGCACCCTAGAAGATATATCAGTCTATCTTTCACAGCTATACTTATTATTAAAATCCATAGTGCATTAAAAACGCTAAGACAGATCATTGTGATACTACCAACAAAAGTTGATAGATTGCTGGCCGATCAAAAGATCGAATTGAACCCGAGGTGTCCCCGAGGTGTTCGAACAGTACGAGTTGTGTTCAAACACAGCCATAGAATGCCAAAGGAAGTTCTGTAACATGAGTAACATGTATAATGTTGAAAATAGAAAGAGAAAAGGTGGTATGAGACGTGGAGTACGAACAGATGATGTAAGTATTCATCATTCATCCATTCTATTATTAATAACTTCAGCACCAGTACTTGACAGTACAATGTAACCCAAAAATAAATAGCAGCACGTTTTATAATCCATTGTTAATAATTTATCAGATATATGCACCGGCTTTGTGGCACTTTAAGAAACCAGTGTTTCTAAAGGAACACTACATACCTCATAATAGCTTGGCTACTCCATTATTGACGAAATAAATCTTTGGTGAGTAGCCTTGTGTGAATGTACAAAAGTCACAATATTTCGGCAATCGACCTTGTTGCCATCATCATGTGTGCTGATGTACTGCCAAGGGACGGCAGGCGTGAGGTATATATCAGATTACCCCTCCCCCTCCCTCGGGCGCTCCATCCGCCGCCCGCGCCTCGGGTGCTCTTTCGGCCGTCCGCGCCGGGGTTCGACACCCGGCCCAGCGTCTGAGTGTTCCCTCGTAGGTCCACGACCATGGAGGTTTGCCAGCGGCGTTTTGGAGGTACCTCCCCCTGTCTTCGAAGTCAGTACATTCTGGGATATTTCTGTCTTCTCCTTAATCCGGGTAATGCCTGGTTCCCAAGCTTGGTTAAGGGAATAGCCGCTGTCACGATTCCGTTCAGGTTTCCTTACTCTGATCTCTATAGCTTCTTTAGAGTCCTAATATTTCGAAGTCTGTGTTAGGACCTTGGTCTTGTCATAATCCATGCTGAGAAGTTCTGACAGGCAATGCTCAGCGATTCCAGACTTATTAGGCTGTTGTAATCTCGCGTGCCGTTGGTGTTCACAGCATTGGTCTTCAATGGTGCGAATTGCCTGACGGATGTATTCCTTACCTCATTGGCACGGTATTTTGTAAACCCCTGATTTACGTAAACCAAGGTCGTCCTTAACAGTGCCAAGAAGTGCTCTGGTTTTAGTTGGAGGGTAGAAGACGGTTTTTATTTGATATTCGCGTAAAATGCGTCCAACTTTTTCCGATAAGGCCCCACAAAACGGAATGAATGCCATGGCCGTGTTTTACTCAGGTTCTTCATTAGTTTCCGCCGATTGTGTTGGGAGCGTCGGACGTAGAGCATCCTGGATTTGCCTTTCTTATAACCGTTTCTCATAAACACGGACTTCAGATGCGCCAGTTCTTGTTGGAGACTGTCCTCGTCAGAGAGGGCGCGAGCTCTGTGTACAAGAGATTTTAGCTCGCCATTCTTCTGAGCAGCGTGGCGGCAGTTATCCGCGTGTAGGTATAAGTCGGTGTGAGTTTTCTTTCTATACACGCTGAGCCCCAACCTGCCGTCATCTTGGTTTACGTAAACCAGGGGTTTACAAAATACCGTGCCAATGCGGTAAAGAATATATCACGAACACCAACGGCACATGAGATTGCAACAGCCTGATGGGAACCAGCCATTACCCGGATTAAGGAGAAGATAGAAATATCCCAGAATGTAATGACTTCGAGGACAGGGGGAGGTACCTCCGAACGCCGCTGGCAAGCCTCCCTGGGCGTGGACCTACGAGGGAACACCCAGACGCTGGGCCACAAGCTGGGCGTCGAACCCTGGCGTGGATGGCCGAGAGCGCTCCCGCAGTGCGGACGGCAGAGGGAGCGCCCAAGAGAGGGTGAGGGGTAATCTGATATATACCTCACGCCTACCGTCCTTTGGCAGTACATCAGCTCACCTGATGATGGCAACAAGGTCGATTGCCGAAATATTGTGTCCTTTGTACAGTCACACCAGGCTGTTCACCCGAGATTTATTTCGTCATGAAATACGCCTGGAGAAATTGAAGAATTACTCCATTATTGTCATCATCCTCACCAGAAATTGAACACAGTTACAGTTTTCAGGTTTGTACATTTACTTAAAACCGATTTGTCCCAATGTTTGATATTCTGAAAACCACTTTTAATTTCTTGGGAGTATTTTCCGGTTATTTTGTCGTTATATATAAATTCTGACTATTTGTAGCTTTTGGAAATAACTGTCTCGCATATAGAGTACTTCTCTGTGCAGTCTGTCAGTACCATGATGACTCAATAGCGCATATATTTACACAGTTGCATCATATATAATAGTATCTCATTGAAACTTTTGTAGTTTTAAAACAGGTTGAGAATACAATAGTGAGGGACAAATTTCACCTTTCAATGCGAATCTGCACTTGTGTCAAAATGAAACATTTGTCTCTTCCACTGACTCAACTCTATAACTCACTGACGATTTTGCAAATTTGCGTAGGTCCCGCTTTTACCTGGTAAGTGATATCCCGTCTTATGATTCATCCAGGTTGAAGCAAGTTTTTGTTGTGCTGGAATTAAAGCCGATGCTCGTTGTGCGCCAGTTGAACCTCTGTTGTGGAGCCGAGGTGCAAGACATTATCACTGCACCTATGACGGCTGATTCCTACGAGAAATTCGAGGTGGAACTAATACAGAGAGTCGCTGCTTTGGTGGAAGATCGATTTCGTCAGGTTCTTGCACAAGAGGACATCGGTGATCGTAGCTGTCACAATATCTCAGGCGTCTGCGCAGTAAAGTGTACACCGTCACCTTGCCACATAACTTATTGCATACACTGCGGAGCGGTAGATTGCCTTCGGAAATTAAAGCAATAGCGACACTACAAAATAACATGCCATTGGACGCCGTGGCAGAGTTGGCAAACTGCATACAGGAAGCCATCACCATCTGCCAAAATTAGCGTGGTTACTGCACGAATCAGCAGAACAACAACCTCAGCTACAGTCGTGGACGCCGATTACGACTCGCTCGCAGCAGGTAGACATCTTATGTGTGCAGGTCATTGCATTGTTGTCTCAAGGCGGTGCCGGAAACAACAAAGGACTTTACCACAGGTGCCCAAGGAAAGGATCTTCGAGCAACACTGTGTCTTCCCAAAGTCAGCAGACTGTGTGTTGATACCACCGTATGCTTGGCGAAAATGTACGTCACTGTGCTTCCACTCAAATGCTGGCGACGGTCGATCACAGTAGCAACTGACCGCCTGTCACCATCGAACGTCGTGTTCATCAGTGACAGAGGTTCTGGCCTGAAAGTTCTTGTAGACACTGGTTCAGATATCAGTATCTTGCCATGGTCTTCGTTGCATCGCTGTAACTCACCAGCTGCTAAACTCGTGTATGATTCAGTAGTAATCAATAAATATTGTGCAAATTTCATGTGTGACTTTTTAATTCCACCATGGAAATACCTAAACCCTATTACCTCCTGAGAGAAGTGAGTGTGGTCTATGCCTGGCTTATTAAACTGACTGTCAGCAGCAATAATTGTGTGCCTATGTGTTAGCAAATCACTTTAACTCTCGTCATTCTGAGGAACTGTGTGATAAGGTGTGGATACCGTTATCATATTTTGACTATCACTCCTGGGCACAGCTGTGTCAATCATACTTTCCTGTATGTGCCTATCATTGGTGTGAGATGCATTTTAAAACTCAAAGTGACACATGCTAAACTATTATTCAGAAATCTTGTATGATTTGTGCACCATAACTATATGGGACTATAGTTTTAAAATAAGACAGCTGCACCAGACACATGTTGTTGTTGTTGTGGTCTTCAGTCCTGAGACTGGTTTGATGCAGCTCTCCATGCTACTACCATCCTGTGCGATCTTCTTCATCTCCCAGTAGCTACTGCAGCCTACATCCTTCTGAATCTGCTGAGTGTATTCATCTCTTGGTCTCCCTCTACGATTTTTACCCTCCACGCTGCCCTCCAGTATCAAATTGGTGATCCCTTGATGCCTCAGAACATGTCCTACCAACCGATCCCCTCTTCTAGTCAAGTTGTGCCACAAACTACTCTTCTCCCCAATTCCTTTCAATACCTCCTCATTAGCTATGTGATCTACCCATCTAATCTTCAGCATTCTTCTGTAGCACCACATTTCGAAAGCTTCTATTCTCTTCTTATACAAACTATTTATCGTCCATGTTTCACTTCCATACATGGCTACGCTCC
The DNA here is from genome assembly GCF_021461395.2 of Schistocerca americana. Classification (NCBI taxonomy): domain Eukaryota; kingdom Metazoa; phylum Arthropoda; class Insecta; order Orthoptera; family Acrididae; genus Schistocerca; species Schistocerca americana. Next base: position 330,930,344 of record NC_060126.1, read on the forward strand.
ATACAAATACTTTCATAAACGACTTCCTGACACTTAAATCAATACTCGATGTTAACAAATTTCTCTTCTTCAGAAACGCTTTCTTTGTCATTGCCAGCCTACATTTTATATCCTCTCTTACTACTTTAAGTGTCTCATTTCCTAATCTAATTCCCTCAGCATCACCCGATTTAATTCGACTACATTCCATAATCCTCATTTTGCTTTTGTTGATGTTCATCTTATACCCTCCTTTCAAGACACTGTCCATTCCGTTCAACTGCTCTTCCAAGTCCTTTGCTGTCTCTGACAGAATTGCAATGTCATCGGCGAACCTCAAAGTTTTTATTTCTTCTCCATGGATTTTAATACCTACTTCGAACTTTTCTTTTGTTTCCTTTACTGCTTCCTCAATCTACAAATTGAATAACATTGGGGAGAGGCTACAACCCTGTGTCACTCCCTTCCCAACCACTTCTTCCCTTTCATGTCCCTCCACTCTTATAACTGCCGTCTGGTTTCTGTACAAATTGTAAATAGCCTTTCGCTCCCTGTATTTTACCCCTGCCACCTTCAGAATTTGAAAGAGAGTATTCCAGTCAACATTATCAAAAGCTTTCTCTAAGTCTACAAATGCTAGAAACGTAGGTTTGCCTTTCCTTAATCTTTCTTCTAAGATAAGTCGTAGGGCCAGTATTGCCTCACGTGTTCCAACATTTCTACGGAATCCAAACTGATCTTCCCCGAGCTCGGCTGCTACCAGCTTTTCCATTCGTCTGTAAAGAATTCGAATAAGTATTTTGCAGCTGTGACTTATTAAACTGATAGTTTGGTAATTTTCAAATCTGTCAACACCTGTTTTCAATGGTATTGGAATTACTATATTCTTCTTGAAGTCTGATGGAATTTCGCCTGTCTCATACATCTTGCTCACCAGATGGTAGAGTTTTGTTAGGCCTGGCTCTCCCGAGGCTGTCAGTAGTTCTAATGGAATGTTGTCTACTCCCGGGACCTTGTTTCGACTTAGGTCTTTCAGTGCTCTGTCAAACTCTTCACGCAGTATCATATCTTCCATTTCACCTTCATCTACATCCTCTTCCATTTCCGTAATATTGTCCTCAAGAACATCGCCCCTGTATAGACCCTTTATGTACTCCTTCCACCTTTCTGCTTTCCCTTCTTTGCTTAGAACTGGGTTTCCATCTGAGCTCCTGATATTCATGCAAGTGGTTCTCTTTTCTCCAAAGGTCTCTCTAATTTTCCTGTAGGCAGTATCTATCTTACCTCTAGTGAGATAAGCCTCTACATTCTTACATTTGTCCTCTAGCCATCCCTGCTTAGCCATCTTGCACTTCCTGTCGATCTCATTTTTGAGACGTTTGTATTCGTTTTTGCCTGCTTCACTTACTGCATTTTTGTATTTTCTCCTTTCATCAATTAAATTCAATATTTCTTCCGTTACCCAAGGATTTCTACTAGCCCTCATCTTTTTACCTACTTGATCCTCTGCTGCCTTCCCTATTTCATTCCTCAAAGCTACCCAATCTTCTTCTACTGTATTTCTTTCCCCCATTCTTGTCAATTGTTCCCTTATGCTCTCCCTGAAACTCTGTAAAACCTCTGGTTCTTTCAGTTTATCCAGGTCCCATCTCCTTAAATTCCCACATTTTTGCAGTTTCTTCAGTTTTAATCTACAGTTCATAACCAATAGATTGTGGCCAGAGTCCACATCTGCCCCCTGAAATGTCTTACAATTTAAAACCTGGCTCCTAAATCTCTGTCTCACCATTATATAGTCTATCTGATACCTTTTAGTATCTCCAGGGTTCTTCCATGTATACAACCTTCTTTCATGGTTCTTGAACCAAGTGTTAGCTATGATTAAGTTATGCTCTGTGCAAAATTCTACCAGATGGCTTCCTCTTTCATTTCTTACCCCCAATACATATTCACCTACTATGTTTCCTTCTCTTCCTTTTCCTGCTACAGAATTACAGTCACCCATGACTATTAAATTTTCGTCTCCCTTCACTACCTGAATAATTTCTTTTATCTCATCATACATTTCATCAATTTCTTCATCATCTGCAGAGCTAGTTGGCATATAAACTTGTACTACTGTAGTAGGCGTGGGCTTCGTGTCTATCTTGGCCACAATAATGCGTTCACTATGCTGTTTGTAGTAGTTTAGCCGCACTCCTGTTTTTTATTCATTATTAAACCTACTCCTGCATTACCCCTATTTGATTTTGTATTTATAACCCTGTATTCATCTGACCAAAAGTCTTGTTCCTCCCGCCACCGAACTTCACTAATACCCACTATATCTAAATTTAACCTATACATTTTCCTCTTTAAATTTTCTAACCTACCTGCCCGATTAGGGGATCTGACATTCCACGCTCCGATCCGTAGAACGCCAGGTTTCTTTCTCTTGATAACGACGTCCTCTTGAGTAGCCCCCGCCCAGAGATCCGAATGGGGGACTATTTTACCTCCAGAATATTTTACCCAAGAGGACACCATCATTATTTAATCATACGGTGAAGCTGCATGCCCTTGGAAAAAATTATGGCTGTACTTTCCCCTTGCTTTTAGCCATTCGCAGTACCAGCAGAGCAAGGCCGTTTAGGTTAGTGTTACAGGGCCAGATCAGTCAATCATCCTGACTGTTGCCCCTGCAACTACTGAAAAGGCTGCTGCCCCTCTTCAGGAACCACACGTTTGTCTGGCCTCTCAACAGATACCCCTCCGTTGTGGTTGCAGTTACAGTACGGCAATCTGTATCGTTGAGGCCCGCAAGGCTCCCCACCAACGCAATATTTTGTCACAGAAAATGTTAGATGGCACTTCTATTTAGTAGAAAAAAGCTGTTTTGAAAAAGTCGCTTTAACTCTCAACACTACTGAATTGATCTATTTGTCTTATAGTTTGAACTAAGTGTACGTGTAACGTTAAACCAAAACACTATTGCCTGTCTACACACAGGTAAAATTAAGTCTCATCAATATTAACCAGTACTTACACACCACATTTCAATTATTTTGGAAGAGTAATTCAGTGTTCCTAACAGGTTACTGGGCGGTTGTAATTAAACTGAGGTTGTTCTGAGTTCTGACATGTGAAGTGTATACATCGTAGGATGCTGAAACACCATAGGTATGTTCATTAACTGTTGCACGCATGGAGTGTGTTGAAAACAATAATAGTTCCACTTTCTGCTACCAGGTGAAAGTATGGCGTTATAAGCAGTCAGAATTTGGAATGTCCCCCCTTCTGATGTTAGTATGGCGTTTGTCACTTGCCAGTGTGTGTTGATTTCTTTTGTGAAGTGACTGTTCATGTAAAGGGTTAGAAGGTTGAAGTTTTCCATACGAAATGCAGACGCTATTGATAAAAAATACTGCTGGTGAAGTTGTTCTGTCAGAATGGGAGCAATAGCAGTGCTGCACTGAAGGAATATCCCCGGTACAATGAGGACCCATGTCAAAATGGACTAAAGAATATGACCAAGAAATTTGAAGAAACACATGAATTAGATGGTGCATCAGAGAGGAGAAGATAGCCCATTCCCATGGCAGCTGTTGATGAAGTTACTTTTGCTTTAGCCGATCCTCCAGCACTTGGCTCATTTTCTCCAGCCAGTGCATGAGTTGTGTCACAGGGCTTGTCTCTTGCATGGTCAAAAGTTCAAAATATTTTGCAGCCCATTTTACGCTGCAATCTGTGCAAGATTCAGAATGTGAACCCATCGAAGCCCAAGGTCGGCTAGAACGCCGCGATTTTACCCTTCATATTTGTTCATGCTTGGAAATGGATGACATCTGGCTGGGGAATATTCTTTGGACAAACGAGGCACATTTTGAAACTTCCTGGCAGATTAAAAGTGTGGTCTGGACCGAGACTAGAACTGCAAGCTTCACAGAAGAACTTCTGTTACGTTTGGAAGGTAGAAAATGAGGCACTGGTGGAAGTAAAGCTGTGAGTACAGGTCCTGATTTGTGCTCCATTGGTAGAGTACCTGCCCACGAAGGGCATGGTCCCGAATTTGAGTCTTGGTCCGGCCCACAGTTTTAATGTCAGGAAGTTCATATTAGTGCAGACTCTGCTACAAAGTGAAAATATCATTTTGAGGCACTTTTTACTCTGCACGGTGCAGTGAATGCAAGGAACATCCACAACTCTCAGCTTATGTGGCTGTGTGGTGCAGTTTCACAAGCTCCTACATTCTCTGTCCGTTTTTCTTTGAGAATACAACACCTCATGGGCCTGTTAGAGGTACATTGACATCTGTGTGTTATAATTACTTCCTCGTGCAACACATGAATCCAGCTTTGCACAAATGCAACTGTGCCCACACCAATATTTTCATGCAAGATTGGGCAACACCACATGTGATAGCCATGTGAAAGGCTTGCTTCACGAATTCTTTGGTAACAACTGCATCACCTCTAGGCAATTTCAAGATGTGTGGCCTTCCAGGCCCCCTTACCTAAATCCATTGACTTCTGGTTGTGGGGATATATGAAAGTTCAAGTCTCTCAGGAATGTATCCAAACTCTTTCTGATCTGAAGGACAGCATATAAAGACACATTGCTCTCATTATACTGGATATGCTTTGAGCAACTTTGACTATGAAGTGTTATGGATGAAGCATGTTGCTGAGTTGCGAGACCAAATTGAAGACATGTTGAAACTTGTGACCATATTCTAATAAACATGCCAGAACCACCGTTTTCATGTGTTTCATTGTTCCTTCCCTTTTCCTGCACCTACACCACATTCTGATTCCTTACAGAGCAATATTTTCACCTGGGAGGGGAGGGGGGAGAAAGTGGAACTATTATTTTTTCAGCATTCTCCATGAGCCCATCGACTGATAAACATACCTACAATGTTTCAGCATCATGTGGTGCATACAGCTGGCACCACAGCACTTGAAACACTGTCAGTTCAGTTATAGCCACCCTGTATTTATGTAGGTCAAGAACAAGACTGGGACGAGTACTACCAAGTCTTGGAGACTACCAGGAAATAGGAACAGAAATGTTATCCTATTGGTTGTAGCAGATTGGAATTCATAAGATTATAGATCGTTCAAATCTATTTCATGAAATACATTACCAATCACTATTGCGCTATTTCATACTCTTGTCAAGAATGTTACTGTAGGGAACAAACCCAGGCTGGGCATCAGTACCTCTACATGCCTCCAATCAGTACTATTAGAGATGGAATAATGTTGAAACTACCACCTACTATGATGTCACAGTTATCTATTTTTACCCTTCTCTATAATCATGAGTATTAACCACAACTGCCAGACTGCTTAAGGTCAGTCACTTCTCCTTCCAAATAGTCATTGCTCTGAATCTTTATTGTTATGGGTAACTACAAAATTTAATTTTTTTCAGTGTTCCCAAAAACTATTTTTGTGATGTGTGTGTTGTGCATGGGAAAGTATGCAAAGTTTTGGTTTATAGATAATGTACCTAACAGGTGTTCAGTACAAAACGCAGATTACAAATATGGATAAGTCACAAAATAATTACTTCTTGTATAATAGGTATAAAATACTTTAAAAACGTCCCAGCATCAATGGACACTTGTTGTCATTGTACGGCACTTATTGAGTTGAAATATATTTTGAAGTCATCTCTTGTTTTCAAGGAATCTGCAGCTTTATGCCTTTCATGTTGCATTGGAATCCCTTCAGTTACAGAATTTACAGATGTGTTTTGTATGTCTCTTGGAATACATCATCACAGCTTCTGCTCTGAGATGAAACTGTGCAGAACACAGCAAGTTCGTATAACAGTGTCACTCTTATTTGGAGCTAAATGAATGGTATTCAGGGGAACTCCAAATTTGTTTGACATTATGCAAAAATTAATCTCCGCAACTCTTCAAGTTCTACTTAGCCTGTAGTCTGCAGTAAATAACTTCTGTTCTGTTCTCATTCTGGACATAAAGCGTATGATAGTAATGTCTTTCTGCTGAGTTTACCATGTTGTTCACCATACTGGGACGCTAACTCCGTTTTTTAGGTGAACTGAAGAGTGGAGATGAAGAGATACATTGTGCATAGTTGCATGTTAACAGATCTGGAGTCACTTTCTGGAACAAACTAGAGGGAGTCTAGGGGCACAGTTACATGTTTGTGGCTCATGAGTCCCTAGCTGGTGTCCATAGTGTATTGGGTTATAAACTACACTTCATAATATTAGTTATCTAGTGCAAACTGCGTATTATCAAAACAATGCATTACAATAGGGACCACCAACTAATGCAGTGAGGTTGTTAAGACACCATATTTAGGAGAATGAAATTTGCTCTGTCCAGCCATCTTAATGTAGGTCTTCTTAAATCATTTCATGCAAATACTGTGCTGATACCTTCAACAAGACCACAGCTTACCTGCTGCCCTATCATCATAAAAACAAACTATAAATATTCTATGTGTACTTACATTTCAGCTATCTATTTTCACTGTTTTATGGTGACAAATACGATTTTATTGAGAGATGATCCCTTGATGAATAAATAAATAAATAAATACATAGGTATAACTACCTTCAAAATCAAACAGCACTACATAATGAGAGGTTACTCTTCCTTTGGTGCCCAAAACTGGATAATATAACTACTGAAGCTAAATTAATGAGTAAATAGGTGAGGTACACATTACCAATATGCACTTATTTTCCAAATTATTAAGAACTGCTTGCAGTGTTTCTGGGATATTCATTTATAATGTATTTGTGTCACGTAATCCAGAGACCGAAAAGTTTCTGCACTGCCAAAAATCTTAAAATGACTGCCAATCTACAGCCAAATAAGTATAAAATGAAACTTCCTGGCAGGTTAAAACTATGTGATGGACCAATACTCGATCTCAGGATCGTTGCCTTTCACAGGCAAGTTTTCCACTGACTGAGCTGCCCAAGCACAGCTTGTGACCTTTCCTCATGGCTTTAAATCCACCAGTACCTCACCTGCTTTGAGTATTGGTCCGCCATACAGTTTCAACCTGCCAGGAAGTTTCATATCAGCGCTCACTCCGCTACAGAGTGAAAATTTTATTCTGAAAATAAATGTAAGTGTAACAACATTACAATTTTTTTTGCTACAAACGAACATTTGTGTAGAGGATACTCGCCTATCTCTTCGTTTTATTGATCCTCCCATGTTCGCGTCTTGGCGGAAAATGTCATTAGCAGTTATACTCAGTAACTTTGAAAACAAGTCCTCCTCGATTCTAGGGAAAATCCGAAAAGACTCTAGGTCTTGAAACCTGTGTGAGAAAGTAAGTTACATTAGGACAGTAAGTCTATACATCTTTCAGAAGGAGTAAGTATTTGAGCATAAACTGAAGGCAGACACTGTTTTTTAAGTATGTTCAATACATAATCTAGAATGTGTGGCAGATTTATTTGTGTTGTTGAGCAACTAATACTGCGACATACCTCAGTTCATTGTGCAGTGTATGAATTGCTCCTCTCCCATTATTGTGCTGCTGAATCCACTGACATGTCCATAATCTTCTGCGGGGTTTTCTCTGTTCATCTTCAAGAATAGCTAATAACATCAACACAGCTAACTCAGTTTTATTCATTTGCACAAGGTACTTTTCACTTCATGTGCCAAATAAACCTAACAACTACCACTGAAGAACTCTGAGAGTGCAAAATCACATCTACCAGTTCATTCCATGTGCCAACAGTGCTGTGTCTCATATATCTCATAGCATGGGCTTACCCATACATTTGCAGATCAATGTTAACTACCTTGTCTTGTGTGACAACTGCTTTAGCTCAGTGCTGAGAGTTGAAAGTGAGGTTATGAGTTGTTGTTGTTGTTGTGGTCTTCAGTCCTGAGACTGGTTTGATGCAGCTCTCCATGCTACTCTATCCCGTGCAAGCTTCTTCATCTCCCAGTACCTACTGCAACCTACATCCTTCTGAATCTGTTTAATGTATTCATCTCTTGGTCTCCCTCTACGATTTTTACTCTCCATGCTGCCCGCCAATACTAAATTGGTGATCCCTTGATGCCTCAGAACATGTCCTACCAACCGATCCCTTCTTCTGGTCAAGTTGTGCCACAAACTTCTCTCCTCCCCAATCCTATTCAATACTTCCTCATTAGTTATGTGATCTACCCATCTAATCTTCAGCATTCTTCTATAGCACCACATTTCGAAAGCTTCTATTCTCCTCTTGTCCAAACTATTTATCGTCCATGTTTCACTCCCATACATGGCTACACTCCATACAAATACTTTCAGAAACGACTTGCTGACACTTAAATCTATACTCGATGTTAACAAATTTCTCTTCTTCAGAAACGCTTTCCTTGCCATTGCCAGTCTACATTTTATATCCTCTCTACTTCGACCATCATCAGTTATTTTGCTCCACAAATAGCAAAACTCCTTTACTACTTTAAGTGTCTCATTTCCTAATCTAATTCCCTCAGCATCACCCAACGTAATTCGACTACATTCCATTATCCTCGTTTTGCTTTTGTTGATGTTCATCTTATATCATCCTTTCAAGACACTATCCATTCCATTCAACTGCTCTTCCAAGTCCTTTGCTGTCTCTGACAGAATTACAATGTCATCGGCGAACCTCAAAGTTTTTATTTCTTCTCCATGGATTGTAACACCTACTCCGAATTTTTCTTTTGTTTCCTTTACTGCTTGCTCAATATACAGATTGAATAACATTGGGGAGAGGCTACAACCCTGTGTCACTCCCTTCCCAACCACTGCTTCCCTTTCATGTCCCTCCACTCTTATAACTGCCGTCTGGTTTCTGTACAAATTGTCAATAGCCTTTCGCTCCCTGTATTTTACCCCTGCCACCTTCAGAATTTGAAAGAGAGTATTCCAGTCAACATTATCAAAAGCTTTCTCTAAGTCTACAAATGCTAGAAACGTACATTTGCCTTTCCTTAATCTTTCTTCTAAGGTAAGTCGTAAGGTCAGTATTGCCCCACGTGTTCCAGTATTTCTACGGAATCAAAACTGATCTTCTCCGAGCTCGGCTTCTACTAGTTTTTCCATTCATCTGTAAGAAATTCGTGTTAGTATTTTGCAGCTGTGGCTTATTAAACTGATTGTTCGGTAATTTTCACATCTGTCAGCACCTGCTTTCTTTGGGATTGAATTTATTATATTCTTCTTGAAGTCTGAGGGTATTTCGCCAGTTTCATACATCTTGCTCAGCAGATGGTACAGTTTTGTCAGGACTGGCTCTCCCAAGGCCGTCAGTGGTTCTAATGGAATGTTGTCTATTCCGGGGGCCTTGTTTCAACTCAGGTCTTTCAGTGCTCTGTCAAACTCTTCACGCAGTATCGTATCTCCCATTTCATCTTCATCTACATCCTCTTCCATTTCCATAATATTGTCCTCAAGTACACCGCCCTTGTATGGACCCTCTATATACTCCTTCCACCTTTCTGCTTTCCCTTCTTTGCTTAGAACTGGGTTTCCATCTGAGCTCTTGATGTTCATACAAGTGGTTCTCTTATCACCAATGGCCTCTTTAATTTTCCTGTAGGCAGTATCTATCTTACCCCTAGTGAGATAAGCCTCTACATCCTTACATTTGTACTCTAGCCATCCCTGCTTAGCCATTTTGCACTTCCTGTCGATCTCATTTTTGAGACGTTTGTATTCCTTTTTGCCTGCTTCATTTACTGTATTTTTATATTTTCTCCTTTCGTCAGTTAAGTTCAATATCTCTTCTGTTACCCAAGGAGTTCTACTAGCCCTAATCTTTTTACCTACTTGATCCTCTGCTGCCTTCACTACTTCATCCCTCAGAGCTACCCATTCTTCTTCTACTGTACTTCTTTCCCCCATTCCTGTCAATTGTTCCCTTATGCTCTCCCTGAAACTCTGTACAACCTCTGGTTCTTTCAGTTTATCCATGTCCCATTTTCTTAAATTCCCACCTTTTTGCAGTTTCTTCAGTTTTAATCTACAGTTCATAACCAATAGATTGTGGTCAGAGTCCACATCTGCCCCTGGAAGTGTCTTATAATTTAAAACCTGGTTCCTAAATCTCTGTCTTACCATTATATAATGTATCTGATACCTTTTAGTATCTCCAGGGTTCTTCCATGTATACAACCTTCTTTCATGATTCTTAAACCAAGTGTTAGCTATGATTAAGTTGAGCTCTGTGCAAAATTCTACGAGGTGGCTTCCTCTTTCATTTCTTAGCCTGAATCCATATTCACCTACTACGTATCCTTCTCTCCCTTTTCCTACACTCGAATTACAGTCACCCATGACTATTAAATTTTCGTCTCCCTTCACTATCTGAATAATTTCTTTTATTTCATCATACATTTCTTCAATTTCTTCGTCATCTGCAGAGCTAGTTGGCATATAAACTTGTACTACTGTAGTAGGTGTGAGCTTCGTATCTATCTTGGCCACAATAATGCGTTCACTATGCTATAAATTTGTGGTAACTTACCCGCATTCCTATTTTCCTATTCAGTATTAAACCTACTCCTGCATTACCTCTATTTGATTTTGTGTTTATAACCCTGTAGTCACCTGACCAGAAGTCTTGTTCCTCCTGCCACCGAACTTCACTAATCCCCACTATATCTAACTTTTACCTTTCCATTTCCCTTTTTAAATTTTCTAACCTACCTGCCTGATTAAGGGATCTGACATTCCACGCTCCGATCCGTAGAACGTCAGTTTTCTTTCTCTTGATAATGACATCCTCTTGAGTAGTCCCCGCCTGGAGATCCAAATGGGGGACTATTTTACCTCCGGAATATTTTACCCAAGAGGAAGCCATCATCATTCAATCATACAGTAAAGCTGCATGCCCTCGGGAAAAATTACGGCCGTAGTTTCCCCTTGCTTTCAGCCGTTCACAGTACCAGCACATCAAGGCCGTTTTGGTTATTGTTAGAAGGCCAGATCAGTCAATCATCCAGACTGTTGCCCTTGCAACTATTGAAAAGGCTGCTGTTCCTCTTCAGGAACCACACGTTTGTCTGGCCTCTCAACAGATACCCCTCCGTTGTGGTTGTACCTACGGTACGGCTATCTGTATAGCTGAGGCACCCAAGCCTCCCCACCAACGGCAAGGTCCATGGTTCATGGGAAGGGGGGGGGGGGGTTATGAGTTTCCATCCGTAAAAAAGTCAGTATCAGACTTGAGGAACTACATCTACATCGACATCTACAGCTATACTTGCGAACCATTGTAAGTGCATGCCAGAAGATATGTCCCAGTGCACCAGTTATTAGAGCACTTTCCTGTTCTATTCACTTATGAAGTGTGGTAACAATGACTGTTTAAATGTTTCTCTGCAAGCTGTAAATAATCTGATTTTCTCCTCACAACCCCATGGGAGAGATAACTATGCAGCTGTAGTATATTCCTAGAGTTATCATTTAAAGCCATTTCTTGAAACTTTTTTAACAGACATCCTTGGGAAGTTTCTGTCTGTCTTCAAGGGTCTACCAGTCCAATTCTTTTATCATCTCTGTGATGCTCTCCTGCAGGAAAAACAAACCTGAGACCATTTACTCTGTCCTTCTATGTATACATTCAATATCCTCTGCTAATCCTATTTGCTACAGGTCCCAAACACTTGTGTAGTTGTGGTGTAGGGCTGCTCAACGTCGGGGTTATCAGTGGGCTCTACAGACTTGAGCAGTATTCTAGAATGGATCGGACAAGTGATTTGTATGCAATCTCCTTTGTAGTCTGATTGGGTTTCCCTACTACACACATAAAAAAAGTTTTGCACCACCCCAGTTCCCAGAACACCTGAAGACAGATATTGACTGTGGATGTTGTATCACAGACACAGTCCCTATGGCTGCTCAGAGATGTCACTAAACCTGCACAAAGGTTTAAACAACCATGCATGAGCAGTGCCTATTAGACAGAGGGGTCCGACAGCTGATCAGTTACAATCATTACACTAAGAAGGAGGTACACAGCTTATGTTGTCTGTAGTTCAACCATGCCTAGACCATCAATACCGCTGTTCAATCGCGTCTGCATTGTTACTTTGTACCAGGAAGGGCTCTCAACAAGGGAAGTGTCCAGGCATCTCGGAGTGAACCAAAGTGATGTTGTTCTGACATAGAGGAGATATGGAGAGACAGGAACTGCCGATGACATGCCTCGCTCAGGCCGCCCAAAGGCTGCTACTACAGTGGATGATTGCTACCTATGGATTATGGCTCGGAGGAACCCTGACAGCAATGCCACCATGTTGAATAACGCTTTTTGTGCAGCCACATTACATCGTGTTATGACTCAAACTGACTGCACGATGCACAACTTCACTCCTGACATCCATGGCAAGGTCCATCCTTGCAACCATGACACCATGCAGCGCAGTACAGATGGGCCCAACAACATGCTGAATAGACCGCTTAGGATTGGCATCATGCTCTCTTCACCAATGAGTGTCGCATATGCCTTCAACCAGACAATCGTCGGAGGCATGTTTGGAGGCAACCCATTCAGGCTGAACGCCTTAGACACACTGCCCAGCGAGTGCAGCAAGGTGGAGGTTCCCTGCTCTTTTGGGGTGGCATTATGTGGGACCGACGTACCCCGCTGGTGGTCATGGAAGGCGCCATAACAACTGTATGATCCGGGGATGCCATCCACCGACCAATAGTGAAACCATATTGGCAGCATATTGCCGAGGCATTCGTCTTCATGGACGACAATTCGCGCCCCCATCATGCCCATCTTGTGAATGACTTCCTTCAGGATAGCGATGTCGCTCGACTAGAGTGAGCAGCATGTTCTCCAGACATGAATCCTGTCGTACAAGCCTGGGATAGATTGTAAAGGGCTGTTTATGGACGACGTGACCCACCAACCACTCTGAGGGATCTGCGCCGAATCGCTGTTGATTAGTGCGACAATCTGGACCACCAGTACGTTGATGAGCTTGTGGATAGTGTGCCAAGACGAAGACAGGCATGCATCAATGCAAGAGGACATGCTACTGGGTATTAGAGGTACTGGTGTCTACAGCAGTATGGACCACCATCTCTGAAGGTCTCGCTGTATGGTGGTTCAACATGCAATGTGTGGTTTTCATGAGCAATAAAAAGGGCGGAAATAATGTTTATGTTGATCTCTTTTTGAATTTTCTGTACAGGTTTGGGAACTCTCGGAAGCGAGGTGATGCAAAACTTCTTTTTATGTGTGTATTTTACCAATAAATCAAAGTCTGCTACCTGCTTTAACGATGCCTGAGCCTATGGGATCGTTCCACTTCGGGTCCTTACTACGTGTGACACCCAGGTATTTGTATGAGTGCACCAGTTCCAAATGAGCTCACTGAATATTATATCTTTGTGCGATATTATGTTTTTTTCGTTTTGTGAAGTGCACAGTTTTACGTTTCTAAACATTTAAAACAAGTTGGTAGTCTTTGCAGCACTTCGAAATCTGATCAGTGTCTGATTCAGTATTTGTACAGCTTCATACAGAATGTACTTTGTTGTAGATAACTGTATCAGCTGCGAAATGTCTCAGGTTACTATTAATATTGACCACAGCATCATTAATATGCAACACGAACAGCAAAGACACTACATACTTCCCTGAGGTATACCTGCAGTTACTTCTACGTATGTCTATGACTCTCCATCCAAGATAACATGCTGTGTTCTCACTATGAAGAAATCGTTAATTCAGTCACAAGTTTCATCTGATATCCCATATGATCGTGATTTTAATAGTAAGCATGGCTGTTCTACTGGGAACAACGATAAAACTTATTAGTTATCTACTAAAGTTTATTAATTAAACAAATTTTATAACAAATGTTCTTGATCAGTTTTGTGTGGTAAAGTGCTGAGAAGTGCAAAAACTTTTCAGAACATTGACATTTATTTGCTAGCAAAAATAAATACACACAAAACACATCAAATAATACTTAAAAGGGAATATTTAGAACATGTTTCATTGACGATCTATATACATTGTGAACGTTGGCAATGTTCTGCTATAAAAAGTAAATAATTTTTTGCTTACAGAAATCTGATCTCGCATGTGGAAGAGAACATTCATTGGAAAAAATAAGTAAGTCATCACTGAATATTAGTAATTTGCCACAAAAACAAAGCACGATAAAAAAATAAAAATTAAGAAGAAAAAAAAGCATGAAATGAGCCTCTAGCGTGAGTTCATATACAGAAAATAGATTACCAGTATCTTCAGATGTTAGCAGACGATGACACCATCAAAACTTTCTTTCTGAGAACATGGCGTGATGGTGCTTCGATGGTCAGTGTGAATGCTGCCACTTGAAATGCATTGTGGAATGTTTTGATGTGATGTGACAGTCAGTATGAACTGGCCTTCATAAGGCAGTCTAAGTTAAATCTGCTACTCTTCATATTTTAAGTGAACTTCGCAGAAAGGATTTAATTATATTTAGGGTACAGACAAATATCTTGGTATTTGTTGGCAATTCAGTTACAACCAGTTCACACTGGACATCACAGCACTGTCAAATCACATCACCATAACATGAAGGTATATTGACACTGTCTGTCACGTCATGGGACTTCAAGCCAGTTCCAGTCACATAATCTCAATTCGCGTGGCTGATCTCAACTGTTTTCTCGTGGGAATTACCTTCTTCACAAGATGATTTTTATCTTTTTTTGCATGCAAAGTGCATGTACATAATGCAATATACATGGATGCTGGAGTCCACATTTGCGCAAAAATGACATTAGTTGGACTCAAAAGGTCTCTACCTTGCAGGGATAGCTTGTATATTAGAGAAGGTACACAAAAGAGAAAAACAACGCAAAAAAAGTGTGTGGAACAGAAAAATGTCATTAAGCGGCTCAGAAGTGAAATTTCACACACTACACAAGGAGAACAAGGAAGATAAATCTGCATTTCATATTTTACCAAGTCAAAGCACCAATTTCTTAATTTCTTTATGTAAAATTGCACACAGAATTACTAAAAGGAACACATTTTACTAGTTGCCATCATGGCCCATGAAAAATTGGTTTAGTTCATGTTAAATTTACTTGCCATTGCAGTGCAAATTTTTGTGTAACTGTTGTGTGTCCCTAAATACCTTTCGCTTCAAGATTTGTGGATTTTCTTTACAATGTGTATTTGGCATTCAATTGTACAAGTGCCATATTTGCACTGGGGTTAGCTAGTGAAACCATATAAATATATATGAACAATGCTCGTAAAACTGTTGCTCGCACAATCCAGAGAGCTATTTAAAAATAAATAAGAATACCACAACCCATATCTAAACGAACAGCTGTAATACACTACTTGATGAACATTTCAGAAAAAGAAGCATTTTGATCCTGTTACAGTGTCGGAAGGTTTTCGGTCCATTTCTTTATGAAACATTACTAATGCCTGACAACATACAAATAAATTCCACTTACTAATCAATCTGATTCTGCCTACAGTACTTGTTCACTTCAAGTTGCAGCCCTATCGCAGTATATACCATATTTAATATTAGTAGTAAACATGGTACCACTATGCATAAAAATCAACTTTATAAATGCAGTAGAGGGCAAGTGATTTTGTACACTCATTTCATACAATTCGGACACCTGGCTTACTGATTCAATTGATCTATCATCATTTATTATATACTTTCATAAAAGAAATAACGAAACGAAACAATTTATAATAAATAACGAACAACAAACAACTAATATCAACCAGGAAAACCACAACAAAACGAAATATGGAGATCTGCACCTGGCCATGTATTGGGAGGAAATGAGCTTGTGCGTCATGTGATCAACACGGGATGGATGATGTCAATCGTCATAATTTTGAAGGGTACAAGAATCTTTCGACGCTCATAACTCCTCATATAATATGGAAATATATTTAATATGTTTGTCTGTAAGGCCATCTTCCATAGTAGCTGTTAAATCAGTTATTATTGGTTTTTCCATCTTAAGCTTACTGCAATTTAATTAAAGATAATTTTACATCAGACACGTTTCACTTTTATTTATAAAGCATCTTCCATGCTTATTCCGCATATTGGGAACATATGTTTGTGCATTTTTTGTTGTTTCACATTAAAAACGGCTGTTTGTTTATAAAATTCGACTGCAGATTACTCACATTGTTTCAGCCTGTTGCTTACATATTCTCCAAACCACTGCTTCTTCGCTCCTTGTTGGCAACAGCTAATGTCGAAAGACTTCGTTTCGCATATACACTTGACAGTACTTTTTTTTGAAAAAAAAACCATAGATGCAGCACGAGAAATACCACAGAAAGGTAAAAAGTGTCGTGTGTATATATGAAACAAAGTCTTTGGCGTCAACCGCTGCTAACAAGAAGGCAAGAAGCAGTTGTTTGGAGAACATGTAAAGAAGAGGAAAAAGCGCTGTCAGCAGTTTGCACGTCAGCTTTATAAAGGAAACACTGTTTTTAATCTTAAACAAGAAAAAATGCAAAAACTTATGGATCCAATTTTCAGAATAAAAGTGAAAAATGTCTGGTGTAAAATTATCTGTAAGCTTAAGATGGAAAAACCAGTAATACCGGAAAAATACTTGCATGAGGAGAATATTTTCTCCACATCAACGGCTGACAGTGATGTCAAGATTCTTGGCACTAGGAACTACAAGGATCTAGAATTTACTACTGCAGTTTCGAAACAAACATTGAGTGAAATCATATATAACACATGCGATGCTATTTATGCTGTCCAGAAGGATGAGTTCATGAAGATCAGTAAAGTTATAGAGAATATTTTTACAGTTTTAGACAGTATATTCTTAGAACTTATATATGTGGCCAATGAACAATAATACACTTTGTTTCTGAGACAATATATTCAATTCCGTGCCTGCAGTTCACTAACTTTCACATCAGAATATAAAGCAACATTCAGAACTCTATACAGGGATTCATATTATAGCAGCAATTGGAAAGTTTTACTTCTAGTATTGCGGTGGTGAATTCTACAGTTCACCTTTAAATCTCTTGTTATGGATGATGCATTACGGTTGGAAGTAAAACACATGTAATAATAACCATATTCCAGAAGCCACTGTTCCAAGATCTTTCATTATCAGTTCAAAACAGCAGTCTGATTGCACTCTTCTGTAGAACAAAAAGGACCTACTTTTTTTTATATTTTGTCACATGAAATTATTACGTAGGTCAGTACTAAGTAACTGTATGCCAGCAATATCCAGCACAACATCCAATAGATTTTCCTGCTTTGCAGTGAAGCCTGCAACGATTTCTTAAAAAGTGTTGTATCGTTTATCTGTTGGCTGTATGGTGCACCACTTGCAACTTTTCTGTCAAAGATTGAGAAGCAGCTGTCTTCTTATGCTTATCGCTGTGTTTCCTGATTTTCATTTAACACTAACATGCATTACTCATATACATTTTGATTCATTAGTAGAAGAACTCTCTAGAACACCGATATGTATCTGCCTTATTAAAATTCATTATACAGACACAGATGACTGGACAAACAGCTAACTCAAATACGTTTTGTATCCAAGATTTGAAGTGATCTCCTATCCACCCGCTCCAACTTCTCTGCAAAGATGTGTTGTGAAAACACAGATTTGAGCAGTTTTGCTCAAACCTGAAAGTCCAATTTCTAGGTTTGCTCACAGCTTATGTTTGCACAAATGCACCATTCACACGCAACGGTATGGTATGTACACAAACATTTGAGCAGACAGGTCTGTGTGTGTGCGGGTGCTTACGTTTCAAGTTGCAGCTGGAACAACAAACATTTAACTACCGAACTGAAACTGCCATGAGCCCTGTCGATGCGTAACGATCTGTCTGAAAATATGTTTTCGCGCATCACATCTGCGCAGGCAGATCGTTGCCTGTGCATATGAGATATGTGCAGATATATGATGTGTGCAAATCTGGGAGTTGGAGGTTTGAGCGAAATTTCTCAAATCTGTGGGTCCTAATTACATCTGCGCAAATATGTTGGAGCGCGTGGATAGGAGGTTGCTGCAAATCTGGGACAAGGACATGTTTCAATCGCCTGTTTGTTCCGTCAGGTGTTTCTCGTCTGCATGTGCACCAGATCAGTGGTGTGCACAGTGAATGTAAAAATGGCAGATGCATGTCAGTGTTCTGGAAAGTTTATTGCAGAACAATCTAAATGTATAGGAGTCACAGAAGTCTGTGGAAAATTAAAAGCACAGATACAGAGATGGATTTCTTTAACAGAGAAATCACGGCAGATAGAGAAACGGTACACAAGAAAAAAGAAATCTCTGCAGGATGTTTACAGCTAAAAGCTAGGGAAAGTAACGAAAGTTATTCGGTCTGGCGCCGTGGTATTTTTAGCATATTTTCACTCAGTACTGTCCTATACCATAACCTAATGAGAGATGTGACAGCGTAGCAAGAAAAAAATAAATAAATAAAATAAAAACAAAAATGTAGGCCCTACTTGTTCTAAGGAAGAGTGCAGGTGGAATACTGTGTTAAGCTGATAGTGGAAGATCTTGGAAAAGTGTGTAATGGATGTAGTTATTTTTGTACTTCTTTTACTTCCTAATATCGTAAGTAGTTCGTGACAAGAATGATTTAGAGCAAGAGCTTCTGTACAATGGTTTGCTGAAGGGAAGGGGGGACCAAACTGGGGGAGGGGCGACAAGTATTTTTAATATTTTGGAAGATGAGTGGCGACTTGTAAGTACTGGTAACCATAAAAACGTTCCAGTTCCAAGTCTGTTAAAAACCTGCGCCATACAGTCTTCGAAATCATTTTCTGGAAAGAAATATACCTTATTATGCTATATTTTTCTCTTTCCCTGAGAGGTAGGAGAGAGGGAGCGATCTCCCTTGCTCTTAGGCATGGATACTTTTGGTTTAGAGGTAACTGTAGAATGCACTACCACTATACTCGAATTAAAACTTCCCACCCATATTATGAGTCCCTGTCTAGAGTTCAAAACAAAATTTTTTATTCAGTTGCAAAAGATCAGACAGAGAATTGAAAATATTGACTTAGAAACAAACTGAACTACAGCTCATTGACTGTGTATATAATTCCTAAGAATGTACTGAGTCTCAGACACGTCTGAAAC
Source organism: Schistocerca americana (assembly GCF_021461395.2). Taxonomy (NCBI): domain Eukaryota; kingdom Metazoa; phylum Arthropoda; class Insecta; order Orthoptera; family Acrididae; genus Schistocerca; species Schistocerca americana. Next base: position 330,949,441 of record NC_060126.1, read on the forward strand.
GTAGAATATATGTGTCGTGTGTGCGTGCCATATTTGCAGCACACATACTTGCGCAGGTATCTGCGTAGCGAGTGGTGTCTACTGTTGGTTTTTAATAGTCGTGGAAGAAGTTTCTTTTCAGTGCTAGGCTTTGAATAGTCATGGCTGGTGTTGTGGGCACTGTGTTGCGGAAGGGGGTTTTACATTTTAATGGCAGTGGAAAAGTGTTATTTCAAAATGGGGCACCTATTTATTTTGCTGGGTATGATTTGTCAATGAGAACTTACTGACACTGTTGTTCAGTATGATACATGTGTTATTGAAAAATGTTTCTGCGCGCACTCTGTCTGCTGCGAATTCTGCAAAAACGGCCGTTTCTGTCAACAAACAGGGATTTCTCTATATAGTTTGTGCATGCTTATATTGTTTTCATGCTCTTGGTACGTTATTAATTGCAGCATCTGTTCGTCAAGTTTTACGACGACCATCTTAACCTTTCCGATAATATTACAAATCAGCGTTAAGTTTTTCAGTCGGTCTTGTCCGTTTTACATCTGTTGGCAGCAGAAAGATGCCCTTGCAACAGCCGAAGGGGTTGTGTAGATTATGTGTTTGATACAGTAGTGTTTATGAAGTACAGTAACAGACGGAAAAATTAATTAATGTGCATCGATTTTAAACAGCCAAAATAGGGGTGCAAAGAAATGGTTTCCTGATCCAGAATACATGAAGCAGTTTGAAGGACCAGTAATGTACCCAAATGAAATCACTGCAAAATGGAAAATGCCTCCATACAACAACAAACTTGCTCCAGTCGAGAAGACTGTGCAAAATATGACCCTCAACTTTGGACCACAGCATCCAGCAGCACACGGTGTACTACGACTTGTACTTGAGTTGGATGGAGAGGTAAAGCAAGCTTTTTCCCTTGATTGTATATTTTAAATGCTTGCTTGCTGGTTTCAGCATAGTATTCATACTATTGATAGAAATGGATTTAATTAATGAATACATGAAATAATGAAAGGATACTCAAATATTTTTTCAAGTTTTAATTTTTCCCAATATGTTTGATTTTCATTGTTACAGCACCCCTCTCACTAAGAAAGAAAAGTTATGCTGTTACAGCATTACATTTCAGTTTTTTAAAATTCAATGTAATAGTTCTCAACTGTTCCCAAGTTAATACTTTAGTGTCAAGAGTTTCAATGAAAAGCAGATGCAGAAGATAGTGATACAGTCTGCTTGATGTATAGTGGCAGACTGATATGTAGTGAAACCATTGTTGTAGGCCAGATCACAAGGTGACAGTACGGTTGTGAGTTGGTAAAGTAAATAAATTTTCATGACACACACACACACACACACACACACACATACACATATTATGTTTCTCAGTTATATTTATGGTATATCCCCAGTGGAAACCCCCTATTATCACACAGTGGTCCGATACATTCAAGTTATTTATACGTTTGAATGCAGTGTTAAGAATATCTCTGCCCATAACCTGTATTCCCCCAGGAATCCCAATAGTTCGATTGTTGATATATAAACGGCTGTATAATCAGAACTTGTACAGAGGTTGTGGGTCAAGGGAAGCATCAGATTCTGCTCGTCTGCTTTGACCCGTGACCTAATGATGGTATGGTTTGTGGTATCACTATGATGTGATGTGTTGTGAGTTTGTTATATTTGATTGTTTGATGGCGCTTATATAAATGTGTGAACGTGTGTAGGGGGTGGGGAGGGCGTGTGTGCCTGTGGTGGCCAACCTAGAGGGTATTGCCTTAGGTTTTTGTTGGTAAGTAATTATTGTTTTGGGTTTATTTTATAGTAATTGTGATGTTTTGTCTGTTACATATTTATGGTTGGTCGGTTGTGTTTTAATTCATGTATTGAATATGGAGAATTTGGGTTTTTGTGTTGTTGGGGTTGTGCTTCCACTTTTTGGAGCTGTAGGTGTTGGTATTTCTTTTTTATTGATAGCTGCGGTTGAGCTATATACACTACCGGTATATGATCAAGAGTATCCGGACACCTGGCTGAAAATGACTTAAAAGTTTGTGGCACCCTCGCTCAGTAATGCTGGAATTCAATATGGTGTTGGCCCACACTTAGCCTTGATGACAGCTTCCACTCTCGCATATGTTCAGTGCTCATATGGTCAATCAAGTGCTGGAAGGTTTCTGGGGGAATGGCAGCCCATTCTTCATGAAGTGCTGCACTGAGGAGAGGTATTGATGTCGGTCAGTAAGGACTGGCATGAAGTTGGCATTCCAAAACATCAATGTAGGCTTGTGCTGTGATAGAGCCTTGCAAAACAACAAAGGGTGCAGTCCTCCTCCATGAAAAACACCACACCATAACACCACCGCCTCTGAAATTTACTGTTGGCACTATGCACGCTGGCAGATAACGTTCACTGGGCATTCGCCATACCCACATTCTGCCATCGGATCGCCAAATTGTGTACCGTGACTCGTCACTCCACAAAACCTGTTAAATTGTCCAATGTGTACGCTCCTTACACCAAGCGAGGTGTCGTTTGGCATTTACCAGCATGATGTGCGGCTTATGAGCAGCCGCTCGACCATGAAATCAAAGTTTTCTCACTTCCCGCGTAACTGTCATATTACTTGCAGTGGAGCCTGATGCAGCTGGGAATTCCTGTGTGATGGTCTGGATAGGCGTCTGCCTATTACACATTACGGCATTTTTTCAGCTGTCTCTGTCGGTAAACAGACTAGATCGGCCTGTATCCTTTTGTGCTGTACGTGTCCCTTCACATTTGCACTTCACTATCACAAGAGAGAGAAAGGAAAAGGCATATCAAACAAAAAACAACGCCGTCCTTGAAGGCCCAACAGTACCGACTGGTTGCCATGTCATTCTCAGCCCTTAGGTGTCACTGGCTGCAGATACGGAGGGGCATGTGATCAGTACACTGCTTTCCTGGCCAGTGTCAGTTTTCGTGACCAGTGCTGCTACTGTTTCTCAGTCAAGTGGCTCCTCAATTGGCCTCAAAGGGTCTGAAAGGGCAAAGTGCACCCCGCTTGCCAACAGCACTTGACAGACCCAGACAGTGACCCATCCAAGTGCTAGCCAAGCCCGACAGTGCTCAACTTCGGTGATCTGATGGGAACCAGTGCTACCACTATGGCAAGGCCATTGGCTAAAAAGTCATATCACAAAACCAGTGGTAATTGGGCTATGTGATGGAGACATGCAACATTTTATGTTGAAACTTGCCAGACATAAAATCTATGCAAAATGAGTACAGGAGGGTAATAAATCAGTCAAAAATTGAGAATATTAGGAGATTGCTCAAAGACATGAACTGGTTAGATATTTACGATTTTTCTGACTCAAATGAAAAATACGAAACATTAATTAATAAAGTTACTTCCTCATTTTCCCTTAAAGGTAACTCAAATCAAACAGAAGTCTAAAAGTAAATCGTGGATTTCAAAAGGGATAAAGATATGTGGGACAAAAAGGTAACTGTGTCTACTATCTAGGAACAGCTCTGATGTTAGCATTGTAATGCTTTACAAAGAATACTGCAAAATATTGAAGCAAGTAATCCAGAAATATAAACAGCTGTATTATGAGAAAAAGATAATTACATCAGCAACAAAATAAAAACGATTAGATATAGTGAAGACAGACAGGTGGGGCCAGAAAGGAAGAGGAACAGACAACTCTAAAAATAAATGAGACATTGGTAGACAGCTTGGGGCTACCAGGTTCAGTTAACAGTACAATGGAATATCTGAGACCAGTCTCTACAAATAACTTTAGTAAAATGTAAATGACGTTCACTTGTCCCTAAGAAGTTACAACCATAATAAAAGTATTGTAGTGGCTGTTGTATCATATAAACAAAGTTAATCAAAGAGTGTTCATATGAGTTGAGTTCTGTCTTAAGTTATACAGCAGAACATTTCCAGACTGGCTAAAATATGTTGAAGTTAAGCCTCTTTACAAAAGGGGGATAAAGAGATGGTGTTAAACTATTGACCAATTCCATTTTTGCCAGATTTTTCAAAAATATTTAAAAATGTTGCATTCAATCATCTTAAGTTGTTAATGCAAATAATATATTGTCCAAGTCAGAGTTAGGGTTCATTTAGGGATTTGATATACAGAAGGTTATGTACAAAGTCAGTGAGAATGTACTTAATTCAATAGATAACAAATTAGAGGCTGCTGGCGTTTTGTGTGATCTGTTAAAAGCCTGTGACTTAGTGAATCACAGCATTGTCTTAAGTGAATTAGATTACTATGGTGTCACTGGCAGTGCTGTGAAGTGGTTTGAGTCTTACCTAACAGGAAACAAAGGGTATCATTGTGAAATACCTGTGGAGTAAGCAATCAGTCTTCATCTGATTGGGAATTACGTGTGGTGTTGCTCAAGGTTCCATCTTGAGTCCATTGCTTTCTCTTGTGTACATTAATGACCTCTCATCTGTTATTCTGTGGTTCCTGAAGAGGAACAGCAGCCTTTTCAGTAGTTGCAGGGGCAACAGTCTGGATGATTGACTGATCTGGCGTTGTAACACTAACCAAAACGGCCTTGCTGTGCTGGTACTGCGAACGGCTGAAAGCAAGGGGAAACTATGGCCGTAATTTTTCCCGAGGGCATGCAGCTTTACTGTATGAATAAATGATGATGTCGTCCTCTTCGGTAAAATATTCCGAGGGTAAAATAGTCCCCCATTGGAATCTCCGGGCGGGGACTACTCAGGACGACGTCGTTATCAGGAGAAAGAAAACTGGCGTTCTACGGATCGGAGCGTGGAATGTCAGATCCCTTAATCAGGCAGGTAGGTTAAAAAATTTAAAAAGGGAAATGGATAGGTTAAAGTTAGATACAGTGGGAATTAGTGAAGTTCGGTGGCAGGAGGAACAAGACTTCTGGTCAGGTGAATACAGGGTTATAAATACAAAATCAAATAGGGGTAATGCAGGAGTAGGTTTCATAATGAATAAACAGATAGGAATGCGGATAAGCTACTACAAACAGCACAGCGAACGCATTGTTGTGGCCAAGATAGACACGAAGCCTACGCCTACGACAGTAGTACAAGTCTATATGCCAACTAGCTCTGCAGATGACGAAGAAATTGAAGAAATGTATGATGAAATAAAAGAAATTATTCAGATAGTGAAGGGAGACGAAAATTTAATAGTCATGGGTGACTGGAATTCGGTAGTAGGAAAAGGGAGAGAAGGAAACATAGTAGGTGAATATGGATTGGGGGTAAGAAATGAAAGAGGAAGCCGCCTGGTAGAATTTTGCGCAGAGCATAACTTAATCATAGCTAACACTTGGTTCAAGAATCATCAAAGAAGGTTGTATACATGGAAGAGCCCTGGAGATACTAAAAGGTATCAGATAGATTATATAATGGTAAGACAGAGATTTAGGAACCAGGTTTTAAATTGTAAGACATTTCCAGGGGCAGATGTGGACTCTGACCACAATCTATTGGTTATGAACTGTAGATTAAAACTGAAGAAACTGCAAAAATGTGGGAATTTAAGGAGATGGGACCTGGATAAACTGACTAAACCAGAGGTTGTACAGAGTTTCAGGGAGAACATAAGGGAACAATTGATAAGAATGGGGGAAAGAAATACAGTAGAAGAAGATTGGGTAGCTTTGAGGGATGAAGTAATGAAAGCAGCAGAGGATCAAGTAGGTAAAAAGACGAGGGCTAATAGAAATCCTTGGGTGACAGAAGAAATATTGAATTTAATTGACGCAAGGAGAAAATATAAAAATGCAGTAAATGAAGCCGGCAAAAAGGAATACAAACGTCTCAAACATGAGATCGACAGGAAGTGCAAAATTAAAGCTGTGAGGACAGGGCGTGAGTCTGCTTGGATAGGTCAGTTGGTAGAGCACTTGCCTGTAAAAGGCAAGGGTCACGAGTTCGTCTCGGCCCGGTACACAGTTTTAATCTGCCAGGAAGTTTTATATCAATGCATGCTCCATTACAGAGTGAAAATCTCATTCTGGAAATATGTTTGTTTCCAACCAATAGCTAGTACAGGTTTATAATTATAGAATTATATGAAAAAATACATAAAGTAGTTACAAAATATGGTGTGCACATGCTTTATTCAACATGTAAACATCACTACAGTTACTCAGATTTTGGTTATGACATGTTGGATATGCCGCCCATTATTGGATATGATGTGGCGCAGATGAATAGTCAAATTCTGCATGACCTGCTGAAGTATTGGAACATTGATGCTGTTGATGACCTCCTGAATGGCTGTTTCCAGTTCAGCAATGGTTTTGGGCTTGTTGCTGTACACCTTGTCTTTATTATTGCCCCCACAAAATGGAGTCGCATGTGTCCAGATCCAGAGAATATGGCAGCCAATCGAGGCCCATGCCAGGGGCCTCTGGGTACCCGCGGTCCCCAAAGTGCTCCTTCAGGGCATCAGACACTCCTGCTTCAGTGGGGTCGAGCTCTGTCTTCATGAACCACATCTTGTCGAAATCAGGGACACATTGGGTAACGGGGATGAAATCATCTTCCAGAAACTTACCGTGCCATCAAGGAGTATTGCACCGACTATTCTGTGACTGGACATTGCACACCTCAGTCACCCGTTTAGGGTGAAGAGACTTGATTGCGAAATGTGGGATCTCAAGTCCCCCAATTGCATTAGTTTTGCTTATTGACAGACCCATCCAAATGAAAATTGGTGTCGTCACTAAACCAAACCATACTAATTCCCATCATGACCCATGGCCTACCATTCAGAAATTATGATTTTGTATCATATAGTTAAATAGTTGTCCCCCTGTACATAGTATAACTATGTAAATGTGGTAAACATCTCATTTGTTCATCACAATCCACAAGAACAGTTAAGTAAAAGATCAGGGAGCAGTACCAGTTCCAGGAATGGTCGTTGGTGAAGGGCCGGATTGTAGTAGATGAACAAACAAACGCAAATGCACAGATCTGCTAGAGCTTGCCGTGCTGACCCTCTTATGTGGCTCTAGAGATCATGTGACCTTATGGGGCATTGGGGGATGTGTCTGCTGCATGGAGAATAGAACACTGCCAGTGGTGTGATATGTAAAATATTTTTGGAATTGCTGTCGGAGTAACTGGTAGGTGTGATATCCAACCCTGCCCTTCTTAAAAGTGGCAGGTAGTGGCTCACCTGGTTCAACTTCTGCGTGGTAGAGGTAGCATTCCTGAGCTTTTGTGATCGTTGTGCTCACCCACTTTGTATACTGGCTGAGTGTTCACACACAAACTGTGGTGCCCATGGGGAAATGGTAGCTTGATAATCTTCATTCATGATACTGTGGCTGGAGGAAGTGGAGGTAAGTCCACAACTGTCTGTAATGTAAGAGTTCGCCTGGTTTCATTCCAGAGATCGATATTGCTCCTTTAGTACTTAAAATTGCGAATTTTCCATTGCCAGGTTTACTAAAGTTCAAATTTTATGCACCGAATCACTATTTTATGTTTTGCGGGCCTTGTGAGAAGAATAAGAATTCTGAACACTGCTTATGTGACCAAGTAGAAACAAATTTTGTTATTGCTTAGGACACCGAAAGCATGGGTGCTGAACAAAATATTTGGCACAAGGAGATAGTGAAACATTTAGTACGTAACATTAAATGATAACGAGAATCCAAAATAAAGCCTGGGGAAGATTTGGAATCTCAAGAACACTGTTGAGAAGTTGTTAGTTTATTTTGCTCCACAGGGGAGCCCTTGCATGAGACTGGTTATTTAAGTATTCTGTTCCTAATTATAACCCTCTTTCTTACTGGCTGGACCAGTTGTTTGTCCTTTGTAGCTGTGCACTATGTGGAAACTGTGGAACGTGTTTGCCAGTGCCTTTCAGTATCTTGTACAAATTCAAAAGTTGTCACAATTATGAGAATTTTATCTATAGACGGATCCAAAAACCTTAATTTCTGAGTGCTCCCTTCTTTGCCAGGTGTGTGGTGGATAACAAAGTCCCTGATTAGGGAATCAGCAAGTGAATGCTTGAAGTGTTCATTGAGACTAACTGTAAAAGCAGTTCAGTCCTTCAAGATATGATGCACAGTGAGGGTACGACTTAGATTGCATTTTCTGGTGATAGTAGCATTCTGATCTGAAAACATGGTAACCATTTTCTGATTGATTTTCAAAAACAACTTAACCAATCCTGGAGAATGACAGGCTATCGAGATCATCAAAATGCTTAGTTTCCTAAGAAGAGACTGCTTCCAAGACAACAAAGGAAGAAAGAATAGATTTCTGAAGATCATGATCATGTAACTTGAAAGTGGCAAAATTATGCTGTAGTTGACAAAGGTACATTTTCCAGTCATTAATGCTGTCTTGAAATGGCACAAATGGTGTAACCACAGGTGTTGCTGAGGATATAGCTGACAATACTAATAACTGTTGATGTTGCACGAGATTTTATTGGTAGTGTCACTCCTCGTGAGATGCGAACTGTTGTTGCAGCAAGGTATTTGTTGTTATTGGTAGACCATCTCTTGATGGTCTCACTACTCCTGAAACTTCAGAAATTTGAGTTGTTGCATCCATTTTTTTAGCACTGTGGGTTTGTATAGTTTCATCACCACTATAGGAACATGGTAAACGTAGCATTTATTAAACACGACACACAATAACAATTTACACAAGATAAGTCTCATACGAAGTTTCATAGATGGTGTGATGTGGCGTTCCTTATTGTTGGAATCACTAATAACTTGCAGACAACTAGTGCTACATCATTCATTTTTTTCATAGAGGTAAATATGACCCTTTCAGAGATTGTTCCTTTTTCCAGGCCCTAAGTGATGTCATTTGCAGCGAACTGTAGTTGAAGTGTTAAAGTTTTATTTGTTTCAGTATTTTCCGAAGTTAATGCCCCTTGTACTCAAGCATCAACGAAGTTTCTCCTGTGTCCAACATTTAGTTTCCAATTTTGTGTTGCCCACATGTAATTTTTTTGTGTACATTTTTGTTGAGCTTTTTACATTTCTAAACAATTTTTCTGTTTGATGTGTATTATTCTGTTAACTTTCAATATTTTTGTCACTTACCTTGTTGTACATTTTTTCAAATATTGGTAATTTTTCTGCAGTTTTTATTACCCCTCTATAAAGGCCATGCAATTCATTGAAGAGTCATGATGTCTTTTCTTACATCTTCTTTTCTTACATGTATAATACCCAATCCAAAACGTTCTCTCATCTGGCCATTGTCTCTCATTGATTCCTAAAATATCGCTCTGCATCTTTTCACTTTTCCTTTGTATGTTCTAGTTTCTCTCTACTCAGTTTTAGCAGCAAACATTCCAGGTGTCCCACCCTAATTAGCATTCACATTTGTCTGACAGTTCCTCGACAGCGCCTCTCAGGTAGTCACTGATTTTAAATTTGAATTGGGAGGGGGGGGGGGGCTACTTCACCCACAATGAAACTATCAGCAGCTGGACAAAGTAGTTTTTTGGGTGTCTTTCAGTTACCCCCACTTTTCCTGGCTTGTGATGGACTGAACCCAAGCCTGGCCTCTGAAGAGAGTTCAGATACCTGACGTCCTTTTGATTCATATGTGGGATCCAGTTATATTTCAAAACTACTCTGGAATTCATATACTGTAGGAATATGGGGCATATTTCATTTAATTAAAAAATCATTGTATCTACTGAGAGATGCTGCAATGAGGTGGTAGTTTCATGCTGTATAATGGAGATAGCCTTAGTGCCCAGGTGTGTTAGAACAACAGAGTGGTAATAGTACTTAATTATTTTTGTTTCAGACTGTGGTTAGAGCAGATCCTCACATTGGCTTGCTGCATCGTGGTACAGAGAAGTTGATTGAATACAAGACTTACACCCAGGCTTTACCATACTTTGATCGTTTGGATTATGTTTCAATGATGTGCAATGAACAGTGTTATTCTCTGGCAGTAGAGAAGTTGTTGAACATTGATGTACCAAAGAGGGCAAAGTACATAAGAGGTTTGTAAGTGAGGCATCAAATTTTATTTGGATGTATTGAATGACAGTTCAGTGTAGAGATTATTGCGGCATCCAAAAATTACACCAAATTAAAAATGATGGATATTATGAGTTACACAATATCATACAAATTTTATGGTGTTGTTGATGTATTGGTTTAACATATCAGTTTGTGTTAATGTGGACACAGTGTGACTGTGACACCAATGCATGCATTCGCACTCATTTGCTGCTGTCTCCCGATGCTGCAACATGACTGGGGCGATTAGTGATCTTGGTTGACATAGGTAGTGGGAGTAAGAAGCTATAGGATGATACATATGACTTTTTCTGTCCTCCTCCTGCACCCAGTACCCAGACTCATGTGAGATATCTCTATGAAAGACTGATGTGCAATACCTCTCCCATCCATCCATCCAGCCACTCACTACCAACTTCTAGTCTGGATCCACTAGCTCTTCCTACCCTACAGAAGGCAGAGCCACCGGCGAGATTCACATCACTGGGGTCGATGAAGTCTGCAAAGTACTAAAGTTTGAACTGCAGGGTAGTCATGAAGATGTTAATCAATAAAATTGTCCCTGCAACCACTTCAGTGTTCTATTTTGACATTACAATGGATAAACTACCAATTCAAATGAATGGCCACCACCAAATAAACCTCCCAGTAGTGGAGTTTCGTAGACCTCCAGCTGGGCGGCTTCCACACTGGCATTTTCCCCACCCCTCTGTGCCTACCATTCTACATACCAAATGGCAGCAGGAGAAAACACAAAAAAATTAGGGAAATGTGCAAGCTTATGGGGCCAGTGGCTCCTCTTCCTAGCGGAAAGGTTCAGGGAGAGGAAGAGAGAGGTACGAAGGAAAAGAATAGGTGAAATTTAGAAAATGGGGAGAGTTACTGAACAATTGTCCAGAACACTGGGTTGGTGGAGACTCGCCAGATGGGATAAGAAGGAAAGATTGACTGTTGGGGATGGTACCAGATGAGATTTGAAAACCTGCAAGCTTAAATGACTGTTGGGGATGGTACCAGATGAGATTTGAAAACCTGCAAGCTTAAATGTGGAGGTTAAAGTGTACACCTTGTGCCTACATTCATTCATCCTAACTGATAACTAGGTGATCGTCATACCAAAGTAAAAGATCGAACAGTGTTTACATGACAGCTGGTATGTAACGTGTTGTTTCATAGGTGGCTCTTGCTTTGGTAGTGTATGTGTTGCCAGTTACAGATCTGGTATAGGTGGTGGTGGAGGGGGGGTGGGGGTACGCAACAAAATGGTACTCCAGTTGTGGGCAAACTGTCAGGCAGAGTGGACCTCATTTCACCCTTCTCAAAGCAGCTGATTAATATAGTTAAGACTAGGATAGTAGTGAGTGACAAGAGGTGTACTCCTAAGTTGTTTATAGGAGGGATCTGCAGCACCAGGTCTGGATGTGATGGCTCAGGAAATCTGCTTTTGAACTAGGCTGGTGGGGTAATTACATCCAATCAAGGCTGAGGAGATAATGGGGCTGTAAAGAGCTTGCAGCTGAACAAATTTTTTGCTGCAAATGCCAAAGTTGGAGGGAGGAAAGGTTTGACATGAAAGGGATGGCAACTGTCAATATGCAAGTACTGTTGTTTGTTAATAAGTTTCTTGTGAACAAAAGTGTGTAGCTGACACTCAGTCGGGGAAGAGGTCAGCATCAAGGAGAGTAGCATGGGATTCGGAATAGGACCATCCGAAATTTTGGAGAATGTATTTAGACGTTCTAGAAATTTTAACAAGTGAGCTCCACCATGAGTCCATATGGCAAAGATGTCACTAATGTATTGAAAGCATACAAGGGGCTGAAGACTTGAGGATCCCAGGAGAGCCCCCCCAAGTGACCCATGAAAACATTAACGTAGGAAGGAGCCATCTTGGTTCCCATTGTCATGTCCCTGATCTGTTTGTATGTCTGCCCCACAAAGATAAAGTAGTTGTTGATAAGTGTAAAGTTGATTAAGGTGTGCAGGAAGGACATTGTTGGTTTGGCATCAGGTGGGAAAGGGGTTTCAGTGGTAACAAGCAAGGTGTGTGGTGGGAGTGGAACAGACACAGATTTAAGATGATCTAGGATATGGTTGGTGTCTTTAATATAGGAGGGGAGTCTAGGATGCAGGTGTTGATCAACCAAGGCAGATACACCTTCAGTGGGTGCATTGAAGCCAGCAAGTATGGGATGGCCAAGTTGATTGGGTTTGTGGATCTTAGGATAAAGTACGTGGTGTGGGTGGGATTAGAAGTTGTATGGATTGAGGAGTTAGTCATTGGGAGGGGCCTGTGGTTTTAAAAAGGGACTGTAGGCCTGTTTGTATCACAGGGATGGAATCTTGATGGCAGGTGCTGTACATATATCTCTTGGAAAGCTGGTGTAGACTCTGGTTTACATATACCTCTCAATCAAGTATCACAGTAGTAGATCTCTTGTCCACTGGGAAGATGATGATGGTCATCTGCTTCGAGGAACAAAGAGCCTGGATTCTTGCAAAGGACGGATTAGGGTCGTGTTGTAGGGACCTAAGAAAGAGTTTTGAAGCAGTGCTGGATGTTAGGAATTCTTGGAAGGGGTGTTTCTTTAAACCTGCTTCTCCCTGCCGAGATTTACTCTCAGAGGCTTAATGTTGAAAGTTCCTGTTTTTACATGTAGTCCTACTCTACAACAATCTGTTGTACATCTTCAAATACAGAAATCCCTTGTAATTACATGGCTAATCTGCGACCATAGGACTGACGCCATAGGACTGACAAATGCTGATCAGTGACTATGTTTATTTAATGCAGTTTGGAAAGTGAGACCCGAGTGTTGAGCTTGGGGTTTTTCTGTATGTGCATGTTGACTGAATGATCTGGGTGATGGCTTTGCTACCGAACGGGACGGCACTCGTATTTGGCCATACTTGGTGCTCTTCGTGGAAGAAGACACCATTACAGTACAGAAGAAAGTCATGGAACAAAAGAGGTCTGAGAGTATGGCTGCTGTGAACTGTTAACTTGATTCATTGAAAATGTTGTTGAAATATATTTGTCAAGCAGACAGAGAATAGTTTGAAGTGTTTCCCGCGTGTAAAAAGCTATCATAATATATGTGTTTTACAATAGAAGAAAATTCTCTAATTTAGTAGTGTGCAGAGTAGTAGTCTGTTGTTTAATTCTCAGTGCTCAGCAGTGTGTCAAAAAGGGAAAGAAGTCAGTGATACGGGACATACACAGTATAGCTGGATGTCAATTTGGGGGAGGAGAGGAAGAGAGAATTTTTTCAAATCAAGGCACAGGTAATGAGAAAAAGGCATTTTGACATCAGCAGCCTACCTTCCAACTAATGTATTGCACTACTCATTGAAAACTGTGACAGAAATATCCAGGAAACATTTCAACCTCTTGTTACTCATTGCTATCCTGGTCTTGAATGTATGGTTCCACTGATTCGACAAGGCTATTACTTTCTAAAGTCATACCCTGAAATGACATCCATTCTGAACCCCCTGGTCTCCACATTATCCTGGTCAGACCCTGTGCTCCTTCTGCACCCATTTCCCTACCCTTTGTCTACTATCCTTGTGACTATCTCTGTTGTAAGGCTTGGCCTGTGCACCCTCCCACCACTACTTATACCAGCTCTGTAATTGGCAAAACGTGTACCATCAAGGTAGGGTAACATGTTAAATGAAATGTCACACATAGTGTTCCAGCTGTTGGTAAACACTGATCAGCCTTCTACATTGGTATCATTACCAGAGAGGACATTATCATCGTTGATAAAGAACGTCCGTCCTCAGAGACCAAAAACAGGAAAAGTTAACGTAATATTGGTAAACTGCAGGAGTATCCAGGGCAAGGTTCCTGAATTAGTATCTCTTATTGAAGGAAATAGTGCGCATATAGTATTAGGAACGGAAAGTTGGTTAAAACCGGAAGTGAACAGTAACGAAATCCTAGACACAGAATGGAATATATACTGCAAGGATAGGATAAACGCCAATGGTGGAGGAGTATTTATAGCAGTAAAGAATTCAATAATATCCAGTGAAGTTATTAGCGAATGCGAATGTGAAATAATCTGGGTTAAGTTAAGTATCAAAGGTGGGTCAGATATGATAGTCGGATGCTTCTATAGACCACCTGCATCAGCAACCGTAGTAGTTGAGCGCCTCAGAGAGAACCTGCAGAACGTCGTGAAGAAGTTTCGTGATCATACTATTGTAATAGGGGGAGACTTCAATCTACCAGGTATAGAATGGGATAGTCACACAATCAGAACTGGAGCCAGGGACAGAGACTCTTGTGACATTATCCTGACTGCCTTGTCCGAGAATTACTTCGAGCAGATAGTTAGAGAACCAACTCGTGAAGCTAACGTTTTAGACCTCATAGCAACAAATAGACCGGAACTTTTCGACTCCGTGAATGTAGAAGAGGGTATCAGTGATCATAAGTCAGTGGTTGCATCAATGACTACAAGTGTAATAAGAAATGCCAAGAAAGGAAGGAAAATATATTTGCTTAACAAGAGTGATAGGGCACAAATCGCAGAATATCTGAGTGACCACCATCAAACGTTCATTTCTGAGAAAGAGGATGTGGAACAAAAATGGAAAAAATTCAGAAACATCGTCCAGTACGCCTTAGATAAGTTCGTACCGACTAAGGTCCAAAGCGAGGGGAAAGATCCACCGTGGTATAACAATCATGTACGAAAGGTACTACGGAAACAAAGAAAGCTTCATCATAGGTTTAAGAGTAGTCGAATCATAGCTGATAAGGAAAAGCTGAACGAAGCGAAAAAGAGCGTAAAGAGAGCAATGAGAGAAGCATTCAACGAATTCGAACATAAAACATTGGCAAACAATCTAAACAAGAACCCTAAAAAGTTTTGGTCATATGTAAAATCGGTAAGCGGATCTAAATCTCCTATTCAGTCACTCGTTGACCACGATGGCACCGAAACAGAGGACGACCGAAGAAAGGCAGAAATACTGAATTCAGTGTTCCGAAACTGTTTCACTGCGGAAAATCGTAACACGGTCCCTGACTTCAGCTGTCGCACGGACGCCAAAATGGAAAATATTGAAATAAACGATATCGGAATTGAAAAACAACTGCTATCACTTAGTAGCGGAAAAGCATCCGGACCAGACGAGATACCCTTAAGATTCTACAGTGATTATGCTAAAGAACTTGCCCCCTTTCTATCAGCAATTTATCGTAGATCGCTGGAAGAACGTAAAGTACCTAGCGACTGGAAGAAAGCGCAGGTCGTTCCCATTTTCAAGAAGGGTCATAAATCAGATGCGAATAATTATAGGCCTATTTCGCTTACGTCAATCTGTTGTAGAATAATGGAACATGTTTTGTGTTCTCGTATTATGACGTTCTTAGATAATACAAATCTCCTTCATCATAACCAACATGGATTCCGCAAACAGAGATCATGTGAAACTCAGCTCGCCCTATTTGCCCAAGAAATTCACAGTGCCGTAGACACTGGCGAGCAGATTGATGCCGTATTCCTGGACTTCAGGAAGGCATTTGATACGGTTCCGCACTTACGTTTAGTGAAAAAAATACGAGCTTACAGAATATCGGACCAGGTTTGTGATTGGATTCAGGATTTCCTAGAAGAAAGAACACAACATGTCATTCTTAACGGTTGAAAATCTGCAGATGTAGAGGTAATTTCGGGAGTACCGCAGGGAAGCGTGATAGGACCTTTATTGTTTACAATATACATAAATGACTTAGTTGACAACATCGGTAGCTCCGTGAGGCTATTTGCAGATGACACGGTTGTCTACAAGAAAGTAGCAACATCAGAAGACTCGTACGTACTCCAGGAGGACCTGCAGAGGATTAATGCATGGTGCGACAGCTGGCAGCTTTCCCTAAACGTAGATAAATGTAATACAATGTGCATACATAGGGGCAGAAATCCATTCCAGTACGATTATGCCATAGGTGGTAAATCATTGGAAGCGGTAACGACCATAAAATACTTAGGAGTTACTATCCGGAGCGATCTGAAGTGGAATGATCACATAAAACAAATAGTGGGAAAAGCAGGCGCCAGGTTGAGATTCATAGGAAGAATTCTAAGAAAATGTGACTCATCGACGAAAGAAGTAGCTTACAAAACGCTTGTTCGTCCGATTCTTGAGTATTGCTCATCAGTATGGGACCCTTACCAGGTTGGATTAATAGAAGAGATAGACATGATCCAGCGAAAAGCAGCGCGATTCGTCATGGGGACATTTAGTCAGCGCGAGAGCGTTACGGAGATGCTGAACAAGCTCCAGTGGCGGACACTTCAAGAAAGGCGTTACGCAATACGGAGAGGTTTATTATCGAAATTACGAGAGAGCACATTCCGGGAAGAGATGGGCAACATATTACTACCGCCCACATATATCTCGCGTAATGATCACAACGAAAAGATCCGAGAAATTAGAGCAAATACGGAGACTTACAAGCAGTCGTTCTTCCCACGCACAATTCGTGAATGGAACAGGGAAGGGGGGATCAGATAGTGGTACAATAAGTACCCTCCGCCACACACCGTAAGGTGGCTCGCGGAGTATAGATGTAGATGTAGATGTAGATGTAGAAATTATCTGGTAGGATGAATGGGCATAGGCAGAGGATGTGCAATGGCTACACACAATATCCCGTTGCAAAGCATACTCTGTAACATGACAGTCATGACCGTAGTGCTTATTTCACCACACATGCCATTTGGATTCTTCACCCTGACACCAGTTTCTCAGAACTCTGCTGGTGGAAACTGGCGTTACAGCATGTCCTTGGTTTTCGCCACCCATTTGGCCTTAATTTACATAATTTATTTGGTCTGATCATACTTTTCAGTAACTTCTTTTCTTCACTTGGTTTTAGTTTTCTACATCTTTCACTTTCTGACCTGCCTGTTTTTCCCCACCCCCACCTCTACCACATGCAATGTGCTTAACTTGCCACTGTTATTAACTCTTGCACAATATTTTGTCTTGGTTATTACCCAATCTTCCACCTTTAAGCTCTTAGGTTGTCAAATCTCATCTGGTGCTGTGCACAACGATGAGTCTTTCCTTTTTAATCCCATTGCAGCAAGTTGCTCCTGAACCAGTGTTCTGGTTGTCTTTTCTGTAACTCTCCGCATTTGTTAAACCTGACCAATCATTTCCCTTCATTCCTCTTGAATCCTTCAGCCAGTAAAAGGAGCCACTGGCTCCGAAAGTTTGCTCATATGCTAAAATTTTTGTTTGTTTTCCCTACCACCACATGCTGAGTAGATATTTTACCTATCCAATTATATTTTCAAAAATTATTTTCATTGATATATTAACCCTTAATTGAGTGGAATTGCACAGTTCACAAGCTCTGATGCTTGTAAGAACTACAGTGCAGTGCAGCACCATCACTTTATTTGTTTTCTGGTAAACAAATGTGTCCTGTTAGTGTACCTGATGATATCATACTCAGATTAGTCGCATACTGGACTGGCAACGACTTCTTGCAGATCAGTGGGTTCAGTAACTGAGAGCTGTTACAGTTTAGTCATGACAGGCTGTACCAGTGTTCACATTCATCCTCTTCCATAACATTATGTAGGCACCACAGATTCATCCTCTACTTTAACTTACACATCAAGTGTTCCCATGCAGAATGATCTCACTCACTCATAACCAGAAATGCCTATGCCTGTTAACTCATGCTGGTAAAATTTTAAATAAAATTACAATTCATATTTACAAATTAATTTAACAATTGTATGAATTTGTTTTGTATAATAGCAGTGTGAATTAAAATATTTATGTAGATTTCCAAGTAGTTTACCTTTCTTTTGCTAATTCCTGACATTATACTAAGAGAAGTGTCCATTTGTGTTTTTAAATTAATGTAATGGTAGATAATTTCCTGTGGAATACTTAGTTCTGGCTCTCAGACTTTGTTGTTTAATCCCTCATTCTATCCCAGTTGCTTCTCCCACATTCCTTAAGAGTCATATGTTTCCAAAAGGAACATTTTGTGATAACAAAATCTTAAGACTTTCCAGCAAGCAAATATACTAATAAAACATTAATACTGTAATAAGCTTGAATTTGTTGTTGTTCTGCTGTTTTTTTTAGTTCTTTTTGCTGAAATAACTCGTTTGTTGAACCATATTATGGCTGTTGGTACACATGCATTGGATGTTGGTGCCCTCACACCTTTCTTCTGGCTGTTTGAGGAGAGAGAAAAGATGATGGAATTCTATGAAAGAGTATCAGGAGCACGAATGCATGCTGCATATGTTCGGCCTGGTGGTGTCAGTCAGGTGAGTTACAATTTTAATGTACGGTGGAAATAGAGTAACTTTCCTCTTTTCATCTTTAAATTTCTACGTCTGCTACAGGATTGATACATTGTGAGACAGCTTAGTAGCAGAAAAATGTATAATTTGAACTGTGTTGTAATACAGGATTCACTTTGTGCTCTCTTCACAAGGTAGCTTACTTGATTAATCTCTAGATATAAAAAATTTCATTGTGTTGCATAATGAACTGGTTACATTGACACAGTTTGATTCATAATATTCTAGGATCTGCCACTAGGTCTCCTAGATGACATATACGAATTTGCAAGCAAGTTTTCAGAACGTCTGGATGAAGTTGAAGATGTCCTTACAACTAATAGAATATGGGTTCAGAGGACAAAAGACATTGGAATAGTATCAGCTGAAGATGCTCTTAACTATGGATTCAGGTATTTTCTGATGTGTAACATATTTCAATACTTTTCAATAATACTTTGAACTTACTAGTGAAAATTTAACAAAAATATATATTTATTTATGTAATTTTTCAGTGGAGTCATGCTGCGTGGTTCTGGCATCAAGTGGGACTTGCGCAAAGCACAACCGTATGATGGTTACGAAGAATTCGAATTTGATATTCCCATAGGAACTAAGGGCGATTGTTATGACAGGTAATGTAGTTAATATTTATTTATATTGGCATATTTTAACTAATTTTGAGTAGTATCTTATAGTCTGTTCCACATATTTCGAGTGTCATTGGAACTTATTATTAATTTTTAATCTCTTAAGTAAAGTAACTCAATTTATTGTACTGATTATGTTTAGTAAAACTTAAACACACAGTACAATATCTGAATAATAATCTCCCCCCCCCTCCCCCCCCCCCCCCCCCCCCTATATATTCTATGGACATGTAATTTGATTGCTTGTTTGGCATAATTTGTGCTGTATTTCGTGTTGTGATATTGTTAAACATGTTTGTGACAGGGGAACTGAAATACAGTGAAATCCTGATTTTACACTTTCAAGAGACTTTTTAAAAAGTTGTAAAATCTGGCAGAATGTAAAATGTGAGAAATAACTTCTTAAATGGTAAAAGTTACGTATGGGATTTCCCCTTGGATTTTCATAGTTTATGTATGATATGTGTACGTAATAGGCATAAAAATAGTCATCAGGGACTCATTTATTAACAGTAAGGTTATCTGAATTATGTAGTACATTTAACTCTTGACATAACTGGAACTAGCAACTGACTGGGAAGTAGAAACATTTCACTTGATTTCATTCAGCATAATCGATGTTTTCGGAAAGCCTGCAGATATGTCATTCATTATTTAAATAATGAAACACTGCATCAGTTATCCCCAAATTTTTTTCAAGCTTAGCATGACGTATTTCGAGAATTTATTCTCATTGTCAAGTGTGAAAGTATTTTGTGCGACATTTGCGTATATGATGTTCTGCGACATTTGCGTATATGATGTTCTGCATCTCTTCCACCGTAGTCCTCTTTTTTAAGGTTATGAGGTACTGTGCCTCCTGTATTATGCAGAAAACCACACACATGCGGAACATCGCTCAAAGTGTTTATTTGTGGTATATATTAAAAAAATTCTTACATAATATTTGCACTTTACAACGGCAATAAATTCTCGAAACATGTCTTGCTAAGCACAAAAAAGTGACTGATGCATTGTTTTGTTATTTAAACAAGAAGCATTTGAGCAACGCAAAGAGAGTGCAGTGATGCCAACTAGCGCTACAAGTGGCCAAACAGTGAAACATTCAAAATATGCATTGAGCTGTCCTAACAATCAAATGTCTCTGCAAATGCAGTTGTAAAATGGTTGTGATTGGTCATTATACCTTAATTTGAACAAACCTAGTTACTTCCATCAGCCACTGCACTGAGTAGACAGCGGTAGGATATAAAGCACAAATTGTTTCAACTTTTACTGATTAAGGTTTGTTGAGTAGAGCACCCTGTGTTGAGAAGAGCACCCTGTTATCAAGAAACATAACTGCATGATGTTTGTAAACAGTACTTGAAGTCCAGTACTGTGCTATCATAATTTTATCTCAGTTGTATCAGTTTTTTCCACAAACACGGTTGCATAATGCGTAAATTGCGGGAAAATTATAAATATGTTAACATGAAATCAGGTGTGAATTAATATAGGAAACTTGACAGGAGAAATGAAGAAAATGTCATAAACAGTGGAAAAACATTAATTCTGGAAACATAAAAGTGAGTTTATGCTGTCCCTTTAAGAATTAAACAGCTGATGTTTCCAGAACATGTGTGTGGCTGTTGTCTGGATAGGCAGGAATATGGGAAGTCCCTGGTGGGAAATACTGATATAAGGACAACAAGTGGTGAAAGGACTAAATGTACAGTGGTGATATCAGCCTGCTGAACCTTCAAAACTGTTGAGTCTTTTGTTTTAACAACACACACACACACACACACACACACACACACACACAGAGAGAGAGAGAGAGAGAGAGAGAGAGAGAGAGAGAGAGAGGGGGGGAAGGGAAGGGAAGGGAAGGGAAGGGAAGGGAAGTCTTTCATTACTAAAAGTCCCACCTCTCTCTCTCTCTCTCTCTCTCTCTCTCTCTCTCTGTTTACTAGTTAGGATTGGAGAATGCTAACTCCAACATACATGAATAGGGGAGGTGATAAACACATTGAGAGATAAGAAAAGAAAGGGCTGTAAGTAAGTGATAGAAATGAATGCAGAAAAGAAGAAAAATAATATAGGATAAGTAGTGCAGTAAAATAAAAGGTATACCATGCTTATCTGACAAAAATTAAGAGCCCTCTTCTTCCATGTTAGTCATTTAAATTAGAGTTTTCCTACATTCACATACCATATGGTAAATTGTAGCAATTGATAATGAGTTAAATCATGCATGTGGCTTTAAAGTAGATGGAAGTAAGTTTTTTTTTTTCAGTTCATACAGCCAACTTAAGGTTAGTGGTCATTATATCTAGAATAAAATAAGTTTGTTATTTACAAACTGAAGTAAGGGAAAGGGGGGGGGGGGGTCAGGATTGCCAACTAGTACACAGAATTCCATGTGCTTATGTGAACAGTAATTGTGTATGCACTGCAGAGTGAAATGACATGTACTAGCAGACAGTTGCCTTTGCCGTCGTCATTTGTGAGGGGAGGGGGGGGGGGGGGCGGAGATTAGTGGTGATGGCAATGGGAGCAGCTTTTTTTCCATTGTACTGAGTGCATTGTTATTGTAATTACACATTTAAAGGTGTATAACTCACATCTCACAAAACACCAGTTTTCACTTTCACATGGTGGATGTCACAAAGTAACTGAGTTGCCACTCACCCATATAGTGGAGATGCTGAGTCACAGATAGGCACAACAAAAAGACTGTCACAAATAAAGCTTTTGGTCAGTGAGGCCTTCGTTACTGAATTTTTCCCTAATAATGAATCACTTTTACTGCTATTTGAATGCTCTCTTAAGCAGCCATTAGCGTTGAATAAAATAATCATTTACTTAATTTCTTCTTGTACACTGAAAATGACATGCTACTCTAGTGGGGTGAAGTTCACCTTACAGCATCCCTTGTCATTTGTTTTCCTTTTGCCATTGTAAATTGCAACTTTGTTAAATTTTAGCGTGCCAAGAAGTTCTTCAAAATAGGGTGTGGTCATCTTGTGTTCAGGGTTGTAAATAATTTAAAAAATGCACAAAAATGAAAACTAAATATAGTTTAGGGAGAAACAGGAATTCTTTTGGAGCCATCAAGAAGATAGAAAGGGAATACTAGGACAGTGTGGAAATAATGAACAAAGAATAGTCAAGGTTCAGGCAGTGTGTTTTGGAACCAAAAGACTTATGGTTTCCACCTGCGTAGTTCACAGAAGGTAATATGTATGTCCAGTGATCATAAATCACTTATTTAATATGACCAATGTGTTCACTCCAAATTATGCTCCTATTTCATATACTAGACATATTTCAGAATTTCTCATTATTAGCAGTCTCTTATACAAAACTGAAAAATATTTTCTATTAGAACATAAGAACATCACAATTTTAAAAGCATGATGATTATAATGGAGTCACTTACAATGGTAGAAATGGAATCAGAAATGACTCAGTACATAAGTCTAGAGATATACTTTGGTGCAAATCTTGCACTGGAATATAAGGGAAAATGTGACATACAAAACTTTGGAAGTGCTAGAAAGTGCATAAATCCAACTTGATTACTCAGATATAAAGAGAATTCCACCCTTGTCCGTTTACACTTCCATGCATCAATACTGACACCAACTAGTAAACAATAAAAATATATGCATAGGCAAAGAAATTAACTCAAAAAAAAAAGAAAAAAAGTTAATGACATACCAGAAGTAATGGCAGATGGGCGAACAAATTAGTTTTGAAGTATTAATTGCTTAACATACAGAGTTTTTCTGCAAATTATCTTCCAAAAAATAATTTTTTATTGATGAAAAAGGTCATATAATGAATGACATTACATATACACACACAAAGCTAGCTTTTAAAGCCCAAAGTGATGAGTTCCAAATCTTCAAAGATTACCATCAATAAAATTCTGAGTGTACTTGTGCACTGGACTTAGACTGAATATTCTGAAACTTGAAATTATTTTCTCATTTCTGTGTAGCTATGAAGTCTAACCATGTATTTCACAATGGTTTCCTGTGAACATAGATCTTGGAGGAAGTGGCTGGAACACAGTGGATATATTTATCTTTAGCGCTAGAGAGCATTTGTCACTCAGCTGCGAACTGTTGTCACTTTCAGCCTCTAATAAAGTAACATCACATTCTCCTTCCCTTTCTGAGCTGCTAAATTCAGTATCAAACTCAGGATCACTATATATAGGTACCCTCTTTCAAAAGCATTGTCTAAAGAATACAGGTCAAAGGCTGAATGTGCACATTTTGTTGTGGAGTATCCGAAGCTCCACGCAGTAAGTACAGTATCTAGTGGCAGCCACCTCAACCGAATGACAATAGCAAGGTAACAAACATAGGAGGGATGCTCTCTAGCAGCTGAAATCTTTAACTATCATTGCTGAAACAGAAGTAAAAAAGATTTTATTTTTTCATAGGTCTGTTCTTAAGTTGCCTGAATGTAATTGAGGATTTAAGTTTGTCAAAATAATAAGAAAAAGGCTAACTCGGGATTTTGTATTATGGGGTTAAAAAACGAAAGTGTGCCTAGGTGTTTCTGTGTTTCAGTGCAAATGATTACATCTGGAGAAGTAGTAAAGCTAGAATGGTGCTATAATTGTTATATTTCATAAGCAAGAAGACAAACAGGGTGTGTACACAGACAAGAGAAAAAAATTCCTGGATTTTTCCCGAGTTTCCCGGTTAAAAATGCACTTTCTCCCGGGTGAAAACACACTATGTCCATGTTAAGTGACAGTGTATTTTCCCTCAAAACTTATCAATCATTTGAATGGTTATGGTTTTATACGCGGGCATAGAATTTTCTGGAACTTTAGAAAACGAAACTCAGGGAAAAACACATTTTGGAAATATCTTTGATGTGCAGCAACATGTACGCTGCGTATCTTCGTATTACTAAAGTATACATTGGAATTCCACCAAACACCGCATGTTACTTTCCGAATCATTGAAATCGAGATTGCGATGCGCTTTTGTAAGCTCATGTCACGTGATCTCTCCAGCCGATGACAGTGGATATGCAGAGCATAGGACATGTGATGGTCAGCCAACAGCAACATCACTGTTACACAAACAGGGAAAGTTAATAGTTTAAATTAATATACATAGTGTTGCTAAAAGAAAAGAAAAGCTTCCACATATAATTTTGGTCTCTAAGGTTAATAAGCTGCAAGAGAAGCTAAGCTTTCGCTTACAATGTTGATTTTTCCTGCGCGTGTTACACTTTAAGATATATCACACAAATGTGCCAGTAAAATTTTTAATAATGACATAACTGTCTGATCTTCAGGATTCGAAATTCTTCTAAATGGCTCGTGATCATAGAGTTGATTTTTAAATGAGAGTAAAATGCTCTGTGATTTAAGAAATTCATGGTACAGTCTCGCAAGTAGTTCAACTTACGTAAAAGGATATTTACTTTGAAAGTAACACTTTTCAAACTACCATTTTCCCACGTCTTGTTAGAAACAGGCTCATTTCAGCAGTTGCCAGAGAGCGCAGATAACAGGCAACAGCGACGCCGTGCTTGCGCATCTACCATGACGTAGGAAGCCCATATGTACGTACATATAAAACATTGAAACATCATACATTATGTCATAAAAGAAACAAGACATCAGAGGATACTCCAAGAGCACCGGAATTTCGTGAACCATACTAAAATGTGCACATTTAAAGTGCATACTTAAAGTGCGCATTCTTATGCCCAGATTCCCAATGAAGTAGACCTTGACCTGATATTAAGCTTTTCAGTGTGGTTTTCGGGATGTAAGTTTTCCTGGAGTGTCAGTACTGTATTATCGCCATGTTTGGTTCTTTATTATGGCATAATGCCATACGTGCTAGAAGATGAAAACATGCACCTGAAATGAAATGCGGCAGACAGTTGAAACTAGCCAGTACTGTGGAATTAACCATTTGGTTTGAAATAACATTGACTGCCTCTGTGGAAAAGGTTAATAAAATTTCTTTAGCAAACAGACAAAAATAACTTCATTGTTCTGCGAGGTGATTAATGCTTGACTGTCAGAAACGTGGAAATAAAATAAAATCTGAAACTAATAACATATTTTAGCCCTCCGTAATTATGTGAATGTATTTTAATTCACTTGATAGCTCCTGGCCACAGATATATGTTTTGTTTTCATTTGATGTCAGAGTAAATGAAAGGGAAACATCAAAATCACTAAATGTAAACATGGATCACGTGGAGACTACCCACTATAACTCAGACTGCTCTGCACATCAGCCCCGGATCCACGATATTTGCGAACCGGGTCAGTACTAAAAAAAAATCGAATTTTCAAAAATATGTTCATCTTGAAGCACGCACATCTTTCTGAAAAGTCTGAAACATAAAACATATGTGTTAGAGGAAATGTAAGACATGTTATTTGGTCTTAAGTGTGCCAAAGTGCAGTGCCATGCCTCTTCATACAGGGTTCTTCTATCACACATCACTGTATTTCGCTCTGTGGAATTGAAACGTGTATGTTTTGTAATAGATGCCATCAAACTATATTCAGGACAGTGGAAATTGAAATGTCTGAAAAACTTGCAATTAATAGCGGATAGGATTGTTTGTAATCGGGAGAACAAGAACTCTTCAGAAAATTTGCACTCTTTACTGCCTGTTAGCTAATAACTTGCTGTTTTGTGTGACATAAAATTAAATATAGGCTACATAAAACCAATGAGGACAAGGGACAAGCAAGAAAGTATAGATTTCTTCAGTCCTTAACTCCTAGCATTTTTTTCTCTCTAATCTTGCTACAGCTTTACATGGCGTGCTTTCCTTTCTGCGAAAGAATCTATTACCTCATCAAAGTTCATCAAACGTTTTTCTACATGAAAAATCGAAATTCGGTACCTAATACTGAAAATGCTGTTAATACAAATAATACCCAAGACTGGTGTGGTTTCTCGATCTGATTACGTCTATTTTGTCACTTTCTGCTAGTTAAAACAAAAGACAAAATAGGCCTTTCTAATATTGCAGCAATTTTGCACACCAAATAAACAAGACTGTTTTGGCACAAATGATCATTTTTATAACACGACAGAATATAATTCATGAAGTAGCAATATCAAATGCCTATAAGACCTACTACAAGCAAAAAGCTCTATGTTAGGAAATAGTTTCATATTTCATTCACACGCACCAGTTTCTCAAGCATGAGATTGAATAATAGTATTATGAATTTTTTATATAAATTTGGAATCATCTTATTCTTCTATAATATGTGTGATGTCCCCGTTTCTTCTCCTTCCTCATTCTAACAAACAATCTTGTCATCATCAATTCTGTAGCTATTTCTGCCATTGTCAAAACTTGTTCGCCGATTAACTTCACTAACCCTACCAGAATCACCAGTTTAGTTATCCCACGATTATTCTCCAGTTAGGTGTTGTTACATGTTCTTACAACATGTTTTCCGCATTACCTCCAGAATAGAACTTACGCGGCTGCTAGCCAGGTACTGTACAACTGGTCCTTACTAGTGTAGCGATCTAGCCTAAAATTTTCTGTCAAAATTTCATTTTCTTGGGTACACTGAGAAGGATAATATGTAATCTTTCTCGCCTGTTATTCCTGTTAGTTGTTTATTTCCATTCTGGTAGTCTGAATTTATGGATTTCACTAGTAATTATAACAAAGCCGATCATTCGCAAACCCAATCAACCACATAATCAGACAGCGATTGGCATTCATCCATTCAGCTTTACTCTGCTCAGCTCGTATAGCCCCGTCCCCTTTTGTCTGCGGAAAGTTTATTTCTAGTTGCGACGAGGATTCTCCTGACAGAAACATCACGTACACTATCCATGCATTCAAACATCAGCTTATGATTCATTCAGAAATCAATTAAAATGTGTTCAAAAACTGACAGGGATGTGTTTCAAAATCACATGAATAATCGACAGACCAACGTGCGCTGGATGCTAGGAGCTTTGTGAAACAAGTCTTTTTTTTCTCAAGAATATGAATTTGGCGCCCCCTTTTCCCAGTAGCATCTAGATGCTTGCAGCGACTGCTTGTACAGCCAACAGCCACATTCCTGTAGCCAGAAGCGGGAGAATCTACTACTAAACTGCGCATGTGCATGAGCGCACTTGTAACTGCTAAAACGAATCTGATGTAAACAGTTGTGACTTCACGCTCGTCGGAGGCAATTTGTTGTTATGAGGCATTGCATTGTCTTCCTAAAACCTCAGACACATTTTGCTGTTGGCAGATGCTTGCATGAGCACTGTTTGTTGTTGTTGTATACAGCCCATTTTCTTTGCAATTTAAGTTATTTTCATATTTTTTCCTCTCATTTATGTTTTATTGTTGAAGTACTATTCTGCAGTAGTGGCACACAGTAATCTCCTTCGAGTATCGATTCATACCAGTCAAAATTACAAAAATTTAACTGAAAACTAAAACAATGAAAAATTCCTGGAATTCTAAAAAATTTCCTGGTTTTTCCCGGTTTTCTCCCAGATGAAAAAATTCCCGGGTTTTTCCCGGATCTCCCGGTTGTCCCGGGCCGTATACACCCTGACAAACAAGTTATTAGTAATAGGTTTATAATTACTTTCACTAAGTGTAATGTGCAATCCATCCTCTAAAATCATTACCAAACACATGGAAAAAACATGAAGTTTTAGTCAGATAAAGGAACAAGCTGGCTTTAGATGTGGATGTCGCACAATGGACCATTTGCAAATCTTGAATGAAATTATAGAATAGAGTAAAGAGTATGACTGACCAGTTAGTTTGTCTAAGATTCATACTTTTGAGAACTTTGACTCAATTTCAACAAAATGCCGTAGTAACCTTCCTGGGTGTTTCTCTTGCTTTCTTGGCCATATTAGATGCAGACCGGTCTGCATTGGCTATCCTAATTTTATCGCAGTGTTGTAGCCCAGTGATCACATTTTCGCCAGGATTAATTCCCAGCTTTTTCAGTACCCAACACTTTTCATTGATACCCCTAGTTTCAATGTATGCATGTCTACAAATACAGTTTTAGGAAGGCGGTTACAAATTATGCTGTTGAAACATTCATTTGGGTTCTCTGTCTGCCCATGCAGACACTTCCTTAGAAGGTCAGGATGAGCCAAGTCTCTGAAAATATGTTTAATTGCTGTAGTAACAGCAACAGGAAGAGAATGCTGGTGAGAATAAGATTCTTCAGTTGCCGAGCCCTATTGTATTTGCACCACGAATTTTCTCCTGATGGACACACTCCACGACGTGCCTTGTAATCAGTAGAGGACTTGTGGAAGAATAGCCCAAACATCTCTCTTCATTGCCTCCAGATTTTCGTTATTTCTCCTAATTGCCTGTCCATAGTATACCTGCAAGTTTTCCATAACAACTACTCGCAATCACACTTGAACAAAAGTAACCGCGTGTTTGAAAGCGTGTTGTTAATGAACAGCAGAAACAAAAGATACTGACCGTTGCATTCCAAGGATAGCCACCACACACTTGGGAGGGGGGGAAACCAGCTTCATTTTGTGGATGAGATTGCACTGTTTATCTCTAGTGCAAACAAAGCACAACAATGAACAGAGGTATTTGATAGAGAAAATTGGAAGTAGACCTGAAAATCAGTTTAATAAGGCTAAAATAATGTGCAGTGATTACATGAAAATAATAAGGCAGAGGAGTTTTTGTGTGTAGGGCTGTTCAGTAGCTGACTGAATTGACAGGATAAGAAATGAAGAGATGAGTAAAAGTGGCCAGGAGTATTTTTGGTAAACTAAATAGGGCATTCAGTTGTTTGGTTTGTCTGAAAGAGAAAGTTTACAATCGGTCTATTTACCAATTTTACTTTCTGGCAGTGAAGTACGGACTTCTGATGTGAAAATCAGGTTTAGTCTTGTATAAGAGACAGGTGCATATTTGGAATTACTGAGACAGGCAGAAAACAAACAAATGGATCAGGGAAAAGACTGGAGTAGGAAACACAATGGTAGCTTTAATAATGCCATATGGATGACAGATGGATGAAGTTCATATATATTCAACTTGACACCTGTACATTGTGGAAAATCAGATGTTGATTTTCATACAGGACACAAATAGTAATTAATGTGTACGGTAAAAGCCTCTGCTGAAATCATTTCTTCAGCTGTGTATTCAAAACTACCCTAATACAGTATTTAATATCTTGTTTTCATGCATGTCCATCTGTCCTCAGTACATTGTAATGTTGTCAAACAACAAAAGTTTTATACTGCATTTATCTCTACATTGAGAGGCTTACAAGTCTCACTGAGATCACTCATTTGTCTCCATTCAGGACCAGAATCACCAAGGACTTCTTGAGATACTCGAAATAGAGCAATCATTGCAGTGCTTAATTTTTAAGCTGAGCGTTGTGATGATGAACATTTGAGTGCTAGGGAAAAAGACGTACTAAACTAGTGTGTGCATTAATGTTCAGTGTTGTAGTGGGCCACACAATCAGAAAAATAAATAATTGCACGTCAAAGAATTTGTCTAGAAATGCAGTTAATATTATGTTTTACAAATGTGGTTCCAACATGTCAGATTGACTCCTAATAATCACATGTATTGGTTTTGTGGACATAAACCAATAAATAGAATAATAATTTTTTTAAAAGTACTGAGGAATAATATTTTAGTGTGTTATTCTCTTGTAACTTGACAAATTTCTTAATCTTGTGTATTGAGAAATTGTTTCAGGTGATGTAATGTACTCGTATATTTCTTTCACGTATGCTAATGGAGATACTGTTACTGCTGTTGCAGTCACAAGAGCAATTTGTGCCATACTTACTTTATTAGTTTTTCAAGATACATTATTTATTCCTCTTCATATGGTGTGATTGTCTGTCACAGATACTTGTGCCGAGTGGAGGAAATGAGGCAGTCTCTCAGGATTATCGACCAGTGTCTTAATAGGATGCCACCAGGAGAAATTAAAACTGATGACATGAAGGTAACACCACCTTCAAGAGCAGAAATGAAGGTGGGTAATTTTAAGATACTTTTGTCCTCCTTTTTAGGAGACAATTG
This sequence comes from Schistocerca americana, assembly GCF_021461395.2. NCBI lineage: Eukaryota > Metazoa > Arthropoda > Insecta > Orthoptera > Acrididae > Schistocerca > Schistocerca americana. Next base: position 330,979,494 of record NC_060126.1, read on the forward strand.
TAGGAGGCATGTGGGATAAAGTCTAATAACGTACTCTGTCATCCTATGTTGCAGACGTCAATGGAAGCTTTGATTCATCACTTTAAATTATTCACACAGGGATATCAGGTGCCTCCAGGCACCACTTACACAGCAATTGAAGCTCCTAAAGGTAAATTAAACAAAAAGAAAAAAACTAATTTTGCTTCATAGTGAGGGTGTAGCACAGAGAAGCTTCAGTTAAAAAACGTGAGGCACATATTTAGCAGTACTGTGTGAAGCAGTAAGTAAAGTTATCTGGAACCCAAGTGATGAACACCAGTGCTTTACAAGGTTTGGTTCTCCTTCCTCAGTTTGTGAGTATAACTAGACTTTTGTGTGCTGAACAAAGCATTGCCAAAATGTGAAAGTAACATGAATGAAAGTAACATGAAGTAAAAATACAAGCATCTACTGTAAATTGAAGAAACCATTTTCATTTGTACTCTTGACACACACTGATCCGTAAAATAATAATAATAATAATAAACCAGATTCAACAGGACTGAAACTTGCACCAATTTAAAAACTTGGATGTAAAAGTTAGGGAATTTTCAGAAATTATGAAATGTGAAGAAGACAGGTTGTGGTATACAAATATTAACTGGAATGATATTTCTCTCCACAAATCATATTGAGAGGTGTAAGTTATACGTCCCAATATGGGATATCAGTAACTACTTCAAATTTAATTTTTAACCTAAACAGCTGTTATTTTATTAAGGGAAGATCACGCACATTACCAAGAACTTAACGTTGATCGGTTTAATGTAAAATACTGTATTAATAAACTTGAAATGTAAATCCTACTGAGGTTGAAACTCCCTGGCAGATTATAACTTGGTGCTGGACCAAGACTTGAACTGGGGACATTTGCTTTCAAGGGCAAGTGCTCTGACCGACCGACCCACCCTTACAATTTTATTTCCACAAGTAAATCATGACCTACCTTCCAGGCTTCACAGAAATACTCCCACAAAACTTGCAGGGCTAACATTCTCGGAAGAAAGAATATTGCCGAAACATGGCTTAGCCACAGTCGCAGGCAAATGCCCTGATTTTGAGTCTCGGTCTGGCACACAGTTTTAATCTGGCAGGTAGTTTCAGATCAGTGCGCACTCTGCTGCAGAGTGAAAAATTGATTCTAAACAACAGAGCTTGTTTAAACCCTCATAAAAACATACAAAATCTTTAACCTTGAATATAAAGTTACTGTGATGGTAATCTGTGATAAAAATGTATTTACTTATTTCTTTTGGTTTAGTCAAAGTTACAACTTACACATTTTGCTTTGAACAAATTGTTATGGATGTGTGCTAGCTACAGGTCTTTCTTTTCCCATCGTTCTGAATAAACACATATGTTTAACTCCCTTAGGTGGTGAATTAGAAGTATTTCAATGTTATCTGTGTTAGTACAACAAACAACTAATACTGAGTGTTAACTATTGAAATTTGTTGTTTGTGCGTAATTACCCATTGTGGTGCTAGTGTTTGGTGGGTTATTGATGGAGTGGGCTATGGAAGGCATGGAGAGGGACTGGGGGTGGGTGGCTAGTGGCTCAGTGAGAGGTGGTTGGTTTACTGGCTAGGAAGGAAGGATACAGATGACTTGGGTTGTGAAGCAGACTTGGTGGTCTAATTTGTTCTTGACACTAAATTGGCAGTGCACTGTCAGTCTAGTTGGCACCATATAGGGACTTAATTGTGTGTGTGTGTGTGTGTGTGTGTGTGTGTGTGTGATCTCCTATAATCATGAAGAACTTTCCTATAATAATTATATGAGAATTTGAGTTGGATGGAAGTGTGCTTGGATAGCTGAAGTGGTTAAAGCAACTGCTGGCGATAAGCAGCAAATCTAGGTCCTAATCCCAGTCCGGCACAAATTTTCACTTAACTGCATGGATTTACTTCAGTGCCTTATTGCAGCCGATATCAGAATGTCTTGTGTTGTGTATACATGGCTGCAGATCATGAATGGTGTCTGTTATTTTGGTCATGTCGGAAAGAACAGACAACACAAATATAAATTCAGATATTTTATTAAATAGACAAATTGAGTTTAGATCGTTCCCTGACCATCTTTTCTCTGTTTTTTTGTAATATTTTTTTCACGTTCAAAGTTCCTAAGTTATTTTAAATCTTTATAAACTTATACTTCACTTGCACTTCATTTGCTAATGAATAATAAATGCTTTTAAATGTAATCCACATTAATTTTATTATGTTTCATCCAAATATTTATGAGATTAAGTAACCAAGGTGACTCACTACCTTAATCACAGCAACATTGTTCAAAGCAACATATAGCTTTGCATTCTGCTGCATCAGCTACTAACAAATTGCTGTCATTAATGTAACAATCGCTGTCAGGAAAAAAGCTGACTCATTGAGTCCCTCCAGAGCAATGTATATCTTCGTTACAGCTGTCAAAACATCATTAGATGTCACCATGGCAGTTAAGTAAAAATATCTGCCTAAATTTTCATACCCAGTACACTTGTCATATTGGTGTCAGCCATGAGAATTCCGTGGCTGCTGCTGTAGTAGCAATATTTTTGCTACAGCCACGACTATAATTGAAACTGTGAATAATAGTGCACACTCGTTTATCTTTGTTACTGGTACTGTTGTTTTCGTGTGACTTTAAGATTTGCCTTTTAGCTCTGAAAAACTAACAGTGATTTTGTTGCAAAAATTTAGCGAACAAAATATTGTTCATATACTTTCATTCAGTTTCAAACACAGTGCTGTCTGTGATACACTGAGGTGACAGTCTTGGGATAATGATATGCACACGTAAAAGTGCTGGTACTATCGCATACACGAGTATAGGAGGATAATGCATTGGCATAGCTGTCGTTCATACTCAGGTGATTCATGTTTCCAATGTGATTATGGCTGCCCAACAGGAATGGTAGTTGTAGCTAGACACAGGGGACATTCCATTTTAGAAATTAAGGAATTCAGTACGCAGAGATCGACAGTGTCAAGAGTGTGCCAAGAACACCGGATTTCATGCATTATCTCTCACCATGGACAACGCAGTGGCCTGCGTTTTATTTATTTATTTATTTATTTATTTTTACTGAGAACAGCGGTGTTTGTGTAGAGTTGTCAGTGCTATCAGACAAGCAACACTGCATGAAATAACCACAGAAATCACTGTGGGATGTAAGACAAATGTATTTGTTTGGACATGTGGTGAAATTGGTGTCAATGGACTAGAGCAGCAGACGGCCAACTTATGGCTTAGCTAACAGCATGACAATGCCTGCCGCGCATCTCCTGGGCTCGTGACCACATTGGTTGGACCCTAGACAACTGGAAAACCTTGGCCTGGTCAGATGGGTCCTTTCAGTTGATAAGAGCTGATGGTAGCGTGCAGCCCCCACGAAGCGATGGACCCAAGTTGTCAGTAAGGCACTGTGCAAGCTGGTAATGGCTCCATAATGGTGTGGACTGGGTTCTCTGGTTCAGCTGAACTGATCATTGACTGGAAATGGTAATGTTCGGCTACATGGAGACCATTTGCAGCCATTTGTGGATTCCATTTTCCCAAACAGTGATGGAATTTTTATGGATGACTCTGTGTTAGATTCCACCGAGCCACAATTGCTCGTGATTGGTTTGAAGAACATTCTGGACAGATCAAGCAAATGATTTGGCCAGCCACATTGCCCTACATAAATCCCATCGAACATTTATCGGACACAATCGAGAAGTCAGTTTGTGCACAAAATCCTCTGCCAGTAACACTTTCACACTTATGGACAGCTATAGAAGCAGCATTGCTCGTATTTCTGCAGGGGACTTCCAACAACTTGTTGAGTCCATGCCACATCGAGTTGCTGTGGTATGCCGGGCAAAAGGATGACCAACACGATATTAGGAGGTATCACATGACTTTTGTCAGATCAGTATATAAGCCTTGACTTTCTGCTAAGGCTTCGGTTGTTGGATGCACTTCTGATGTTAAGAGATTTCTGTGTTGCTTCCAAATAGCATGCTGTTGATGCAATGGTAAATGCATTCATAAAGTGTATATTTATTTTACACTTCTGGCAGGTCGATAGACACACAAAGATACACACAAAATTCAAGCTTTCGCAACCAACGGTTGCTTCATCAGGAAAAAGGGAAGGAGAGGGAAAGACGAAAGGATGTGGGTTTTAAGGGAGAGGGTAAGGAGTCATTCCAATCCTGGGAGCGGAAAGACTTACCTTAGGGGGAAAAAAGGACAGGTATACACTCGCACACACACCCATATCCATCCGCACATACACGGACCCAAGCAGACATTTGTAAAGGCAAAGAGTTTGGGCAGAGATGTCAGTCGAGGCGGAAGTACAGAGGCAAAGATGTTGTTGAAAGACACAATTTGTTCCTCTTCTAATAATGTCACAATTTGTTCCGTTTGCATAAGCTGGGGGAAGTGTGTTATATTCAACAGTTGACCCTATGCTGTAGGATAGTTACAGTAAGACAATCCTCCTCCTGGGTATATGAATGGTCTGTAGCTCAAGAGCTATGCAGAACGCTTGACCCTACCTTTCTGCCGCCAATAGGATTTCAGGTTTGAGTCCCAGAAAAATCCTGTTTTTATGTGCAGCATTTTGGGGCAAGTGGTAGTGCGTGCTGCCACATTATACCATTTGCATGCATATGTTGCTTTTTGGATCAATAACATTGTAACCACTTTCACTGTTTTCCCTTTCTGCTACATTTCATATAAATTCATCCTACTTTCTTCTTAAAAGGACCAAAGTGTTATGATCATCTTTGTGTGATGTTAAAATTAATAGAGTTAGTATAGTTAACCTCAACTTGGGTGGGGGATTACCTCCATAGTCTCAGATGTTATGGAATGCGTCATATATTAAAATGCAGGATGAAATTCAAAGTTATAAAAAATTCCTGGTCCAAAATACGGGCTGCCAGAGATTGCAACTTGAGGAAATGCGATTTTTGGCAAAAAAGTTAAAATGCTCTCTCTGTAGCATGGTTACGTGTGTTTGTTTTATTTAACAGATAATACTTTTCTACATCTACATCTACATTTATACTCCGCAAGCCACCCAACGGTGTGTGGCGGAGGGCACTTTACGTGCCACTGTCATTACCTCCCTTTCCTGTTCCAGTCGCGTATGGTTCGCGGGAAGAACGACTGTCTGAAAGCCTCCGTGCGCGCTCTAATCTCTCTAATTTTACATTCGTGATCTCCTCGGGAGGTATAAGTAGGGGGAAGCAATATATTCGATACCTCATCCAGAAACGCAACCTCTCGAAACCTGGCGAGCAAGCTACACCGCGATGCAGAGCGCCTCTCTTGCAGAGTCTGCCACTTGAGTTTATTAAACATCTCCGTAACGCTATCACGGTTACCAAATAACCCTGTGACGAAACGCGCCGCTCTTCTTTGGATCTTCTCTATCTCCTCCGTCAGACCGATCTGGTACGGATCCCACACTGATGAGCAATACTCAAGTATAGGTCGAACGAGAGTTTTGTAAGTCACCTCCTTTGTTGATGGACTACATTTTCTAAGCACTCTCCCAATGAATCTCAACCTGGTACCCGCCTTACCAACGGTTAATTTTGTATGATCATTCCACTTCAAATCGTTCCGCACGCATACTCCCAGATATTTTACAGAAGTAACTGCTACCAGTGTTTGTTCCGCTATCATATAATCATACAATAAAGGATCCTTCTTTCTATGTATTCGCAATACATTACATTTGTCTATGTTAAGGGTCAGTTGCCACTCCCTGCACCAAGTGCCTATCCGCTGCAGATCTTCCTGCATTTCGCTACAATTTTCTAATGCTGCAACTTCTCTGTATACTACAGCATCATCCGCGAAAAGCCGCATGGAACTTCCGACACTATCTACTAGGTCATTTATATATATTGTGAAAAGCAATGGTCCCATAACACTTTCCTGTGGCACGCCAGAGGTTACTTTAACGTCTGTAGACGTCTCTCCATTGATAACAACATGCTGTGTTCTGTTTGCTAAAAACTCTTCAATCCAGCCACACAGCTGGTTTGATATTCCGTAGGCTCTTACTTTGTTTATCAGGCGACAGTGCGGAACTGTATCGAACGCCTTCCGCAAGTCAAGAAAAATAGCATCTACCTGGGAGCCTGTATTTAATATTTTCTGGGTCTCATGAACAAATAAAGCGAGTTGGGTCTCACACGATCGCTGTTTCCGGAATCCATGTTGATTCCTACATAGTAGATTCTGGGTTTCCAGAAATGACATGATACGCGAGCAAAAAACATGTTCTAAAATTCTACAAGAGATCGACGTCAGAGATATAGGTCTATAGTTTTGCGCATCTGCTCGACGACCCTTCTTGAAGACTGGGACTATCTGTGCTCTTTTCCAATCATTTGGAACCCTCCGTTCCTCTAGAGACTTGCGGTACACGGCTGTTAGAAGGGGGGCAAGTTCTTTCGCATACTCTGTGTAGAATCGAATTGGTATCCCGTCAGGTCCAGTGGACTTTCCTCTATTGAGTGAGTGATTCCAGTTGCTTTTCTATTCCTTGGACACTTATTTCGATGTCAGCCATTTTTTCGTTTGTGCGAGGATTTAGAGAAGGAACTGCAGTGCGGTCTTCCTCTGTGAAACAGCTTTGGAAAAAGGTGTTTAGTATTTCAGCTTTACGCGTGTCATCCTCTGTTTCAATGCCATCATCATCCCGTAGTGTCTGGATATGCTGTTTCGAGCCACTTACTGATTTAACATAAGACCAGAACTTCCTAGGATTTTCTGTCAAGTCGGTACATAGAATTTTACTTTTGAATTCAATGAACGCTTCACGCATAGCCCTCCTTACGCTAACTTTGACATCGTTTAGCTTCTGTTTGTCTGAGAGGTTTTGGCTGCGTTTAAACTTGGAGTGGAGCTCTCTTTGCTTTCGCAGTAGTTTCCTAACTTTGTTGTTGTACCACGGTGGGTTTTTCCCGTCCCTCACAGTTTTACTCGGCACGTACCTGTCTAACACGCATTTTACGATTGCCTTGAACTTTTTCCATAAACACTCAACATTGTCAGTGTCGGAACAGAAATTTTCGTTTTGATCTGTTAGGTAGTCTGAAATCTGCCTTCTATTACTCTTGCTAAACAGGTAAACCTTCCTCCCTTTTTTTATATTCCTATTAACTTCCATATTCAGGGATGCTGCAACGGCCTTAGGATCACTGATTCCCTGTTCTGCACTTACAGAGTCGAAGAGTTCGGGTCTGTTTGTTATCAGTAGGTCCAAGATGTTATCTCCGCGAGTCGGTTCTCTGTTTAATTGCTCGAGATAATTTTCGGATAGTGCACTCAGTATAATGTCACTCGATGCTCTGTCCCTACCACCCGTCCTAAACATCTGAGTGTCCCAGTCTATATCTGGTAAATTGAAATCTCCACCTAAGACTATAACATGCTGAGAAAATTTATGTGAAATGTATTCCAAATTTTCCCTCAGTTGTTCTGCCACTAATGCTGCTGAGTTGGGAGGTCGGTAAAAGGAGCCAATCATTAACCTAGTTCGGTTGTTTAGTGTAACCTCCACCCATAATAATTCACAGGAACTATCCACTTCTACTTCACTACAGGATAAACTACTACTAACAGCGACGAACACTCCACCATCGGTTGCATGCAATCTATCCTTCCTAAACACCGTCTGTACCTTTGTAAAAATTTCGGCAGAATTTATCTCTGGCTTAAGCCAGCTTTCTGTACCTATAACGATTTCAGCTTCGGTGCTTTCTATCAGCGCTTGAAGTTCCGGTACTTTACCAACGCAGCTTCGACAGTTGACAATTACAATACCGATTGCTGCTTGGTCCCCGCATGTCCTGACTTTGCCCCGCACCCGTTGAGGCTGTTGACCTTTCTGTACTTGTACAAGGCCATCTAACCTAAAAAACCGCCCAGCCCACGCCACACAACCCCTGCTACCCGTGTAGCCGCTTGTTGCGTGTAGTGGACTCCTGACCTATCCAGCGGAACCCGAAACCCCACCACCCTATGGCGCAATTTCTGATGGAAATTGTACCCACAGCTTGGAAATGTGCATTTTGCATCAAGTCAGTCATTCACAGCTGCAGAAAATTGGTTAAATAACAGCAGCGTATTTTTGCATACTCAAGATAATACACTTTTCTGCGAAAACTAAATAAAAACATACCAGGTGACATTCATTTATAGCAATCTTTAATTTATTAGTACCTTTAATTCAGAAATTATAAACTGATAAAACTTAACCAATGTCAATAACAGTGTGAATGGTTTAAAATGCTTCACATAGCCCTGGCTACAATATTTCTAGTTAAGAGAACTTTACCAGTTTGTTTCTGCTTGCCTTAAATCATCGAGCGTTTGTCAAATACAGGGCTATTCAAAGAGAAGGAACAGATTTCAAACATTTATTGCACCAAACTACAAAAGATAGAAACACAATTCCAACGTTTCTGGAAAGAGAAAAGTTTAAATTTTAAACCATTCGATGTGAGCACCATGTGTTTCGCAACAGGTATCAAAATGGTGGCTCATTTCCTGCCACACAGCTTCAACACTGCGATGTTGCAGACTTTCAAGAATGTCTGGCATAGGGGGGATAAGAACACGGTCTTTCACGTAACCCCACAGATAATTCACAAAGTGTGAGATCTGGAGACTGGGAGACCACAGACAATGAAGTTCATCTTCTGTTCCTCTTCCAATCCAACGTCTGTGGATGGTATCATTCAGGTAACATCGGATGTGCTTAGAGAATTTCTCCAAGCATGTCTGCCATTACTTGAAAGACACCATTCCGGGACACTGGATTAGAAGAGGAGGAGCAGAAGATGAACTTCATTGCCAGTGACTTCCCGGGTCTCCAGACCTCACACCTTGTGACTTATCTGTGGGATTATGTAAAAGACTGATTTTTTTTAAAAAATCCCTCCTATGCCTGACACACTTGAAAGACTGCAATATAGCATTCTTGAAGCTGAGAGTGTGACAACGAGAGATCAGCTGCTTCATGTGTGGCAGGAAATGAGCCACCATTTTGATATCTATCATGTAACACATGGTGCTCACATTGAATGCATAAAAATTTGAACTTTCTTTCCAAGTATGTTGGTAGCCCACTAATCAAGTAAAAGACGATACTGTTAGTAGTAGTGGAGACATGAGGCCAGTGAGAGGGCTCCAGCCATTTCAAAAAACTCACTATACGTGTCTTAATGAGAAACTATAGTAGATTGTAAAATAAATATTTATTATACTTATTACATTTTTCCCAACATTTTCGTATACTTTTTATCTAATATGAGAGAAGGAGACAGCATACATAATTACATTTTTGTTAGTTACCTTGAATGGTTTACCCTCCCAGATTATTTGATTCTGCTCAAAAGTATAGTCTGGTTGTGTTAGTGTATTAAAAGTTTAATTGTGTATTGAAAGTTTCTCTGCATTACTTCAAAATAAATAAGCTGTATTTCTTGGTTACCTGATTTGAAGGTAATGAGTGTTTTTGACAGGAAACAGCATGTGCAAAAAAGAAATGAAGATTAGGATTTAACATCCCGTCCATGTGAGACCATTAGCAATGGAGCATATCTTGAGATTGGGTAAGAAATCGGGCATTTCCTTTCATGAGGAACCAACCATTCATTTGCCCAAGTGATTTAATGAAAACAAGGAAAACCCAAATCATAATGGCTGCTTGAGAATTTGTATCCCACCTCTTCTCGCTTGCCATTCTGAAATTTGGACTACTGTGCTACCTCACTTGATCAACACACAACTTCTCATATTCTCAGGAATGAAGCTGACACCTTTTTGTACCCATTAATAGTTCCATAACATAGTCTCATTATACATATTGTAATTTTCAGGTGAGTTTGGTATCTACCTTGTTTCTGATGGCAGTTCTAAGCCATATCGTTGCAAGATTAAAGCCCCAGGATTTGCCCATCTTGCAGCTATTGATAAAATTGGGAAGAGACATATGTTAGCTGACATCGTAGCCATTATAGGTGAGTAAACTGTCCATTTTTGTGTTTTTTAAAGGATATGATATTTATCAGCTTTGTAACTTACCACAGTTCAACAACATCATTTTAATGATGCAATAATACATACATCACTTTCCTGAAGGTAGGAATGATTTCCTGGTTGTTGACATTTTGCCTATTGGCTTCTGTCTCACCTTCTTCAGCCAACTTTGTTTGAGATGATTTTTCTGATGTTTTGCCAGCATAGGTGGCTGGCATTGTCAAAGATTTACCAAACATTTTTGACTGCACTGGAATCGAGCAGACTGGCAGACAGGAGTTGAACCTGCAGCCACAGACTATTTGTACCTTATTCTTGTTGAAGGTGTTGCCATGTTTGTAGATTTCTATGGCTTCCCCGAACAATCAGGTGTGGTAGCTCTTCTCCCTAGCAATAACTTCCATGTTGGCGAATTTTATTATGTGACCAGTCTTACCCTGAAATGCCATGGTAGATCTTGCCACCTGTCCCAGGTAGCAGTGCTGTTTATGATGTTGGTGTTGGGTTGTCCAGCCATTCCCATATAGGGTGACAGACAGAATTGGCCATATATTGCACAAACATGCTGTGAAGACTATTTACAAACCAATCAAGAGTATTAATGGATTCTCATGGTGCAGCAAACAACTGTTGGAGGTAGCAAGGAGAGAACCACAGCATTAATCACCAGGGTAAAGTTCTCAGATTTTGATATGACCAGTACATAAAATTTCTGGTTGTGGGCTCAAATTGAGTCCTCCACCAGCAATGGAGGGTAAAGCTTCGAAAATGCTTTTCTCTTGTGCTTCCAAAATGTCAGAAAAATCATCAGACGAATGTTGGCTGCAGAACCCAGTACAGGAGCCAACAGCCAATGTTGACAAATGGCCACAAAAGCCTCAACAATTCTGTTAGTTGTTGTTGTCGTTTTAATTCTTATGACATTTTATGGTAAAACAAATATACTGTTTGTTAGCAATGGTTTGATTTCTATTCATATCTGCAATACAGACCTATAATGGTGGTCCCCTTTGTAATGTGCTTCAGAAACAAAGACCAAATTTGAGCCATGATGTAGTTCCTTTGAGATGAAAATTGAAACATATACACACTTTTTTCATAATTTTTAGTCTTTTGTAAGTAATTTTTGTCTTGGTCATTTGCAGGTACCCTTGATGTAGTATTTGGTGAAATTGACCGGTAAACAAAATCTGATTGAATGAACAAATTAGAAAACATCATGTGAACTGCAAGTGACTGACAAGGACCTGTACATACTGTTGGATAAGTTTGTCATAGATCTGGTGTTAACTCTTCTGTAAGCTCAGTATAATTTTGCCACATGTTAGTGGTTTGTGATCTTTCACTTGCCTTTCACGTAAGAAGATATACACTAAATTAAATAAAGATTACTTTCTTGACTCGACAATGCATTGTGTAAATAGTTCTTAGGAGTAAAAATAAAATTTATTTATCATGACCTCTAAGAGAACATTATTAAATAATTCCATGTTTTGATGCTTTGTGGGGATTACCAGTTGATACTTGTGCCAGAAGCTAAATCCTATTAAATCATTGGTAATGACATAGCTTGCTTGACACATTTGTTGCACAGGTAGAGTATGAGATTGATATACAACATCTTTTCTTATAAAACTGAAAAATCTAGGCAAATACTGACATAAGAGACAATTTTGGATGTGGGTGTGCTTACTACATTTTCACTGAATGAGATTTTCACTCTGCAGCGGAGTGTGCGCTGATATGAAACTTCCTGGCAGATTAAAACTGTGTGCCCGACCGAGACTCGAACTCGGGACCTTTGCCTTTCGCGGGCAAGTGCTCCACCAACTGAGCTACCGAAGCACGACTCACGCCCGGAAGGTAGGAGACGAGGTACTGGCAGAAGTAAAGCTGTGAGTACCGGGCGTGAGTCGTGCTTCGGTAGCTCAGTTGGTGGAGCACTTGCCCGTGAAAGGCAAAGGTCCCGAGTTCGAGTCTCGGTCGGGCACACAGTTTTAATCTGCCAGGAAGTTTTACTTTTTCACTGTTATGCAGTAAATCCATCAGGCATGACATTTTAGTACATTACTTCTTTACTACTAATTGTATTCACAATTCATTTTGTAAACAGTATTCACATATACCACTGAATCCCTCTCACCTCTTCTTCTCCTCCTCCTCCCTTTCTTCTTAGTCTAAAGCGTGTTCCCTTCAGTACCCCTCAGTCCACCCTGAGCTTGTCACACCATCTTTTCCTTGGTTGCCTAATATTTCTTTTTCCAACTGGTAATTTATTTCTTACAACTTTCACGGCCTTTGGTTTGTCCATCCTGTTTACGTTCGTTCCATTGCTGCTTTCTCTTATGCACCCACTCATTAATGGCTTCCACTTCATGACCTTTTCTAATGCTCTCATTTCCCACTCCCCCCCCCCCCCCTTTTCTGACATTTCCAGTCATTTCCAGTGTGGGAAAGTTCAGTACCAAGATATTTAATTGTCATTACTTGCTGAATACTTTTTCTATCCACCTCCAGTTTGCATGTAATATGTTTCACAGATATTGTCAAACATTTGGGTTTTTGAGTGAATATCACCATATTTAGTTTTTTGACTGCCATGTTAAATGTATTTCAATGTTTCTACAGGATATATCACTGTTTGCTTGCAGAATTGCACCATCAGCATAACAAATTATTTTTATTTCTTCATCTCCTATTCTATAACCAATACCTTGCCAATGCCTTCTTTTATCACCTCTTCTGTAAATCAATAAAACAAAGATAAGCTGAACTGTTGTACTTCGACCTTCTTAACCCTTTACAGTAGCAGTCACTTCACAAAAGAAAATAAACATGCATTGCCGGGTGACAAAAAGCATATTGATGTCAAAACAGGAAGCATTTCACATTCTCGCTGTTTACGGGCCACCTGGTCTGTCACTACACGTCAATTACTGAACATACCTACAATGTTTCAGCGTCATGCAATTTGTGCAGCCCACTGTAGCACTAGAACACCACCAGTTCAATTAGAATGATCCAGTATACTTGAATATATTTAGACTTAACAGTGATGAGTTTCTTGGACATGTTTAATGATCATATAGGAAAATCTATGTGTACTTCAGTGTACATGACTGGTCCAACACTTCATATACTAAGCTCTCACTTTGATTAGTCTGTTTGTCTATATTGTTTTCACCAACGTCTTGAGTATTGAAGAGCACCATACAGTTCCTGAATTGCATACTCCTATTCTTCCTTTCTTTCACTGGTGCCATGTCCCGCGCTGATGCAGGGTCGGCATTGTTAGGAACGGATTTGGCAAGGTTAGTGGAAAGGGTTGGTTGGATGCCCTTCCTGCCGCCACCCCGTACCCCCCGGGACGGAATTAGTGTACCCCTACTGTCCGTCGAGTGTAATTAATGGAATAGTGCGAGCATGTGCAGATGTCTGCGAGTTGTGTAACTGAGGCGGAATGTGGGGACCAGCCCGGGATGTGGAAAACTGCCTAAAAACCACATCCAGGCTGGCCAGCACACCGGCCCTCATCGTTAATCCACCGGTTGGATTCGATCCAGGGCCGGCGCACCAACCTGAGTACAGGAAGCAGCACGTGAGCACTCTCGGCTACCCTGGTGGGTAATTGCATACTTCCATTGTGAGTCACTCCTTAATCCATTGGTTCAATTAGTGAAGTAGTGATTGGAGGGAGAAACATTCACTTAATCAGTCAATGAACAGTAGACAGATCTGAGTGGTGAGCAGGAACATTTTCTATAAAGTCAACATCGCTTTCACATCTTTAGTTTTCAGTTTGCAATTTTTGAACTTTTGGATACAGCTGTTCTTGAATCAGTCAGAGAATAATAGTTTGGTAACCCAAGCCATTTGTTGGCTTTATACCAGAATGCAATATGCTGTGTAATATTTTTGACTGCCCAATGCTTTAAAGTTGTCCCAGTTATGACTGATTTTAAACAGTGTAAATCATCAGCATTGCGGCACAAAATATAGGTGATTACTTAAATGTTATGTGAATTGCTTTTTCTGTTGGCCTCTGTATTGTTGAGGATGGACTTTCAGGACAAACCAGTTTCATTGTTTTGTCACTTGTGCCCAAGACAAATTGAGGAGTATTTTTTCAAGTCGATAAATAGTTAGTTGTTCATAATTTAGATGTTTGTATTTACAAATCAAGCTTGTTGTCGTACATGACCTGTTGAAACGGTTAGGTCAAAAGCTGATATTTGCTGCTGTAGTGTGTTGAAAACCATGAGTTTCTGCAAAACTCTATATTTGCCCACAGCCCATTAAACAAGAAGTCGATAAATCCAAACTGTGAAGGGAGAACAACAATGTAGATGTCATTGTCAGTGATGTGAGAGAGTTTCCTTCTGAAGGCAAGCACTTGCTGCCAGAACCTACAATAAAAATAAATTAGTGGTTTACACAATGACATTAATTCCTGATTATTGTGAAGTTTGAGCCAGTTAAAAAAAGAAAGAACACTGTTTCAATGGAGTTCAGCATCAGGAAAAACTGACCAAACAGTAATGGTGTGGTGCAGAATAAACTAATATCAGAGCTCTCCGCAGGTGACATTCAAGACAGGTTAGGCCGTACAGTTTATGCATTATGACTGATTCCTGAGTACAGATAAAGGAAAGGATTACTGTTTATACTTGGCTTGAAACAAAAGGCCCTAAAGGATTCAACCAAGTAGCCTTGCTCTGTTGGTTTTTCTCAGAAACCTTGAGGCGTCCCAGCCAGAAATTGGCCCAAATGAAAGTCATTCTTTTGTGATTACTGTAACAGTCAAACAATAATGATGTGCATACTAATGGCCTTGATGCCAGAAAGCAGAAAATGTAACAAGCTGCTACATTGTTTTCCTATTCATGGTCACAACTGCAAATCCAGACAACATATCGTGCAACAGCAATGTTGTTTTGAGACACAAAGGGATTGGATTTGATTTGACAGTGTGTTTTGATGTAGTGTAAAAGATTACCAGGAAAAGGAACATAGTCTTTCATGGACTGAATACTGTAAAGTACTGGAACAAAGTGGCGTTGTTAAGATAACAAATAAAAATTGGGAAACAGGATCTCAACTCCATTGCTCTAAAATGCTACACAAATAAGATGCCTTTTAGAATAACTTGATGCTTTTTTAATGCACCGAAACAGGTTGTGACAATAAAGGACTCACCAATTGCAGCTGTCTTACAGTTCATTTTACTTCCATTCATTATGAAGTTTAAAGGCTCTGGTTGCCTGCATTACAAAGTTCTGTGTGACTTAAAATGGAAGTCCTATTGAGGTTGAGGTACAGAAATTCAGAAACTTTGGCAAAGGAGTGAAGAAAGCAGCCACCTTGGAAAAGAACAAATGGTCAGCAAGAAAAAGTATGGGGCATTTTAACATACCAGAAGGAGCAGAAGAGTTTTATGAGTACATTGTTGAAAGTAATCAATAAATTTCCAGTTTAGTATTGTTGTAGTCAGTATTTCGTGTTGTATTTCAGTAGTGTTTGCTGGTTTGCACTTCTGCTTATCAAACAGCATCATGAAGTACTACACTGTAGTACATTAATGTATTTCTATGCAAAATGAACAATAATGTAGCTTTCTTTGTAATGAATGGAAAATAATCAATTTGAATTTGTATATTAACAAAAGTTTTAACTTACATCCTTGCATTTATCAACTTCTTAAAAAACTGGGAACTTTGTCCTTCTATCCTGAAATAACAATGAACATTTTAGAAAAGTCAAGCACACAGTTGGAATTGTAGCCACAGGAGCTGTATAAATATTAAATTAGGCTGTATCATTTATATAATTAGTATTTCAGTATAATGTAACTGGATAGATAAAAAATCTACTCACCAAACGGTGGTGGGAAACATACATATAAAAGGTATTATGTGTGCAACCTTTTGGATTCATTGGTCCTTCTCATCCCTTCTGGTAAGTATCCCCTGACACTAGGTTCTGGGTGATCTTTCACCCTTCTTTCTTCCCCTTCAACCCTTCTGCCAGGAGTAGGAGCCAGTGGCTCCGAAAGCTTGCTTATATAATATCTTTTATATGTATTCGCCTGCCGCTGCTTGGTGAGTTGATTTTTTTATATCCAATTACATTGTATTTTCAAAAATTGTTATTTTCATTGATACAGTATTTCAGTGTGATATTTAAAAAATGCATTTCCTCAAGAATTTACTTCTTTGTATTATTAAGTTTTAAAAAATGTTCCTTAATTTCCCTCTTCTAAAAAAGTCTTTTAATTTTTTTACAAAATGATTTTAACACTTGCAACATCTGCACTTGAAACATTCACCGCACTCTTCTCTGTTAGAGATACTGTGTTGATCATGGAAACTGAACAACCATACAGAACTAGACTTGAAACTTGTTTGGCCTAATTTATCTGCAAATCTTTCCACTGCAGCTCAACTCCTCTTACAGGGAACCCGAGAAAGTGCTGTTGTTTGTACCAGATGCACACAGCATTGTCAATAGTGGTCAGTTCTGGTTCATTCATGCGTTTTCTTTTTCTGGCTAGTTTGTCTTGTTTTAGCACAAAGTCTGAAGTTTAGTTACATTTCTATATATATCACAAAATTCGACTTAAAATGTCAAACTCTGCCATTACACCCTGGACAGAAGCATTGGCTTGGATTTTATGAAGCACTCTCATTTTATCTTCAAAACTTAATGATTTATATGTGCTCTTAATACTCTTCTTATTTACTGTATTGTGCTGTATGACATTTTAATACAATTTTAAGTTGTCATAGAGATGTAATTTACCACAACTTATTATAATGGTCTTCAGGAGGTAACGCTGACCAGGAAGGTGGTCATAGGTTGGGAGTCAGTCGGGCATTTAGAAAGATATTGTTCAATAGTGGCAAGTCCATGAATGAAAGTTGGAAATGTCATGCATTCCTTACCAAGAAAGTCCTTCCATGCGGACTAGCCACCCAAGGTTATTACATCAGCAGTGACGAGCAGACTCCCTCCAAATGTGCCAAAGCTCTCACTGAGGTCTTCAAAGACCGAAAATATCCTCCTAATATTGTTGAGAAGCAGATCTCTGCTGCCTTGCCTCTCTCGCTACCTACCAACTACCACACACCCACTGTCCAGCCACAAAGGGCCTTCTCATGACTTTACCAAGTAGGAACAGAGAAACTGAATCACAATCTCCGCCAGGGTTTTGACTACTGCTCTCTTCGTCCTGATAAGAGGAGTATCCCTCCACTATCATCCCTGACCCTCCCACAGGCACATTCAGGGAAGCTGATATTGCTCCACAGCTAAAGGTACTAAGCTTTTTTAAAAATAGTGTAGTTTGTGTGGTAAACCAGGAGCACAGTTTAAGGGGGCTATGAAAGAAACATACATGCGTCGGAAAATAGTTGTATGAAAATGAAATGTTCATTTTATGATATTTCAGTCCTTTGAATAAATGCTTTTATGCGATCATTTTTCAATGAAGCATGATGTGCTAATCACATAAGAAGAGACTGAATTGCTCTGATTTACAGTAAGTAGCACTCTGCCTTTTCCACATTGTAAATATTACTGTGCCATAAAAAAGCCAACCACCAGAACTGTGTGTAACCTATATATACAGAGTCCAAAAATGTAAACTAAATAATAAAAATATGTACATATTCCAGGCCACTGAAGACGCCTTCCAAAGAATAAAAGGTGAAACGCGTATGGCATGAAAATTGTTTTCATTCAGTTGTAATCAGGCGGCCCAATGTAAAAATTATTAACATACTACAATACTATGTGCAACTGAGGATAACAGGATTAAAAAAGTTGAAGATGTTACCGTCAACCCAGATTATGAGCTGACTCGCAATATGCCAGCCGACGAGTCCTTAACATGCAGGTGCACTAATATTGTGGTCGAGTAATACCTTATGACAAATCAAGATGTGGAATGAGTCAGGTTTACCAGCATAGAGATATACTTAGTACAAATACAATACAAAAATGTACACACATTGGTTAATAAGCTGAAAGGTTGAAATAAAATTAACAATATGTAGTTCAAGAAACATGACATAATTACTAAAAATAAACTTAAGTACACAAAAGAATATTCATACATTGTTCACTTTAAACAAGTATGATGAATTTTGGCTGACACATTAAACACACACAGCCTTAAAACATATAATAGAAATATCAGTATGAATTTACGTAACAGCAAATGATTTAACTGCAGGTACTCAAGAGAGAAGAAGAACCTCCTTATAAAGTATTTTCTTAATCCATATTTAAATGTAGGCAACACGTTGCTGTGGATTGTGATATCTGATAAGGGAGAGTTGAAAACTTTTGTGACTGAAAGATGCAAACCTCGTATAAGACTAAGGTGTTATGGATGCAATGTAAATCATTTTTAGACACTGTATCATGATGAAGGTATGTACTGCTAGAATGTGAATGGTTATTAGAGGCAAAAACCATCGAAGAAAATTAAGTACTGTGGTTAATCTCTCCTTTTTGGAGTTGCTTTTAATTTCATTGTGTTAATACATCATTATTCCAATGATATTATAGTGTAGTGGTTGGCTGTAAAGATAAAGTTGCCTTCGTGTTGCGCGCCGTTTGAACACCACTGATATTTGTCCCGCCGAAGCACGGCTCGCCGCGAAGTCGTAGATACACGTCAAGGGCTGAAAAACACACACACACACACACACACACACACACACACAGTGTGTCAACGGAAGCAGCCTGTGACAGCTGCCGGCCGTGCGTGCTCCCTCGGCGATGGCGACATACGCTTTACGCTGAAGTTTTCGTGGTTTTCGATAATTTTGTCCAATGAACAGTAATTCGTATGGATACACGATTTCGCACAGATCCATCTTTATGAGCACAGTAAGACGTACCTTGCGTCATATATAGCTATCAGTTAGAGGCAAAATAAGTCTGCCGAGTCACTGTTGACGCTGTGCATTCCACAGGTATCGTCCGAATAATACCTGATACCGTATCATTCCATTATTAAATGAACCGCGCGTCTCAGGGAAGAAGTAAGGTTCCTTCTAGATACCGGATTCGTAGTTGTAAACGTGATTCTCTGCTGTTTGTTGACAGGGCGTGACTCAATCCGATGTCTGTATAAACATTAGAACTGTTTGACACGGTAGAATCAGAATTTCTTATCAGTCAGTTGTTACCATCGGCCACAGACCGATTTGCAATGGTTGGAATCGTACAAATGATGTTACGGAAAAGTGGCTTGCCAGTAAACGGACCGGTGAAAATGCTCTTACGCGTTCCAGCAACGAACTATTTATACAGGTATGTATAAACAACGAAACAAAGTGAACAGCATGATCAATACCTTTATTATTCGAAGACAGCCCGGCATTTTCTGTACACGCTACAGTTTCAGTAACCCAAATAACATGATACCGGTAAGTAAAGAAAAACATGATGGTCTATCGTCTGGAATCTGACAAAGCACTCGCTGTGTTAGATTATCATATGATTACAAATACTAAGGAGGTTATGCTGAACCGGGACTCGAAATTACTTTCGCAAGGAAATTGTAGTTGATTTTTATTTTGCTTTTCAAACTGTGAGATATATCTGAAGAAGTACGTAAGGAAAGTCACAAAATGATAAAATAAATACATGCAAACGATAAAATGATTACTCGTTGTCGGTAAGTTCGCAAAGTTAGTTTCCATAGGACTGTAAGAACTACAAAGAAGTTGGAAGCTATGAATCGATTCACCAGCGTGGCGGTTTCATCACCATGACTGTGTTCATGTCTCGGCCCGGCATATTAGCTACAAATATTAACTTGCTACAGATGTGTATAGATAATGTTGCAGGGCAACGTAACTTCACAAACCAAAATGATAACTGCAGTGTCATGCTTATAAGGAAAAAAGTGTTCTTAATGTTGTCAAGTAAGAAAAAGAAAAAAAATGTCGATACAGAGGCACAAAACTAATCATAACATTTTACAATTACCGATAACGAAATTTTTTGTGAAAATCAACATTTCATGTGCTTCAGAATTAAAAAAACAAACCGATGAGGGCGAATTATTGCTACGGCTAGTTTGGAGATTAAAGGTGTCTGGCATCAAGGTGAACACAAAAATCCCGTAATGATGCAGTAACAGATTCATCATTTGTCTTATTGTATTCGACTTTGATGTAGAAGAATACATTTATGTACAAAACAACCACCACCGTAATTAAAAAGTAGATTTAGACGGATATCGAATTACACGAGAACGCGAATAGTATGCTAAGCATTATACACGGTGGCCGTGGCATATACCAGGTAAGAAGCACACAATTGTTTGTAAATATTAAGGCCATTGAAAATTTGCCTGCCCTAGTACTTGTTACTGGACAGAGGAAATTGCGTGTATTGTGAAAGTATTAAAATGGGTAATTTCTGCTGTAGTGATAAAAAATGAGAAGTCAAAAAATATATACAGGTGCGCTCTGTTTTACAAAAAAATGAAGTTAAGGTGTCGTGACTGTGGAAGGCATGTCGGATCACATTAACGAGAAGATAATTGCATACGCCCCGACTACGTGGGTGCCCCGGGTCTCGTACAAACTTACATAATCTTGTGGGTGCGCGCACAAAATTTTTAGTTTGATAAAAATGAAGTAAATATTTCTCACTTTCCTTTATCAAAAAGTAATGAACTATTAAAACACTGGGATGGATGTTAAAATTCTGACCTCTAAAACCTATTTGTTCGTTTCAGATGTCTTTGAGCAAAGGCAACCAAGGATCACACTCCCCGAACGTTCCTTGCCATTCCCTGGACAAGTAAAAGGCACTTCCTAGAATGATAGTCGCACTATACTGAGAATGAAATCCCGTCTTTTCAGCTTGCTTTCATGTTTCCTTACAAGTGACTCGCTACCGTACTGTACGCCCACTCCATTGTCAACAACTGTTTTAAAATGTCTACTGGCCAATGTTATGCAATAATAAAGAATAATCGGAGGTACAAGGAAGTCGACTGTTACAAACTAAGTTAGTAGTCATTTCTTTTTTCTAAAACATAACAGGTGATGTGGTTTAGATGTAACAGAAATTGTTTTCACATAATCCGGGTTGTTTGTTGCGGCATTGGCTTCGAAGAACGCGGGAGCTTATATTGTAGACTGAAGAAGGCTCTATTGACGCGTTGCATGGAGCAAAAGGTCTTCGTCAGGCAAAAAATTTCGCAGCTTTCAAACGTTGCGCGACTATTAGACTCTTGTGGAACGCGGATTAATTTGTCATATATTTTGCCGTCGTCATCACAGATGGATATTACTGACACCGGCAACAGTGGAAAGCATGTTCAGCCAAAAAAATAAGGAATCCAAGAATAAAATCTTTAACATGGCTGCGATTCAGCAATAGTATAAATTTGAAGAGGCTGAACAAACTCAGCCAACCAGTTGTAGTAGACCAAAGGTTTATTTAGCTCTTCACCGTGTTAAAGGCCGTAGTCACTGGCATGGTGAATACGTACGTTACGTGAATATTTCATTCTTTGGGCGTCTGTTTTAATTTTATGTAGACAAAAGCATTTATCAGTGGGCGAATTCAGTTGTGCATTCATTCTGATGTACGCTGAGTGCAATCTGGCTGCTGTCTTAAGCCATGGCATGTGATGGTTCTGGTTTTTATGTCTGTTTTATATATGAGAAGAGCCACTCGGCTTCAGCTAATGTAGTTTACCTCCAAGACCCAATCCTTTTGATGAAGATATTTTTATAAATATCGAAACCTAGGTCGAGGGCTAAATAAACCTTTGGTTTTCTACTGGTTGGCTGACTTTTTAAACCTTTTCGAATCCGAGAATGTGCCTTCGAAGCTATGGCAGTCTGAAAGCGTGCTTATAGTACCGGTATATTTTACTTTATCACAGCACAGATCTTTATGACACAGGCAGTGTTCATAAAAGATATAAATGAAAGGTAATAATTTTTAAAAATACCAGAACCCGCCAGAAAACATATATTACATTCCGTCATCGATATGCACCCACAGAAATTTTGGAAAGTCGGCGCCCCCTGGATTACTGTGACACTCTCCACACACGAAGCGACTCGAAAATGAAACCCTCTGACGAGAACGAGTTGGTAACTGGCCGCTTACGAATCACTTACGTCCACTGCACACGAAGCAACACAAATACAACTCGTTACCGACGTCAGTTGATAATAGGTCAGCAGCTAATCACTTCCTGTAATCGTGTATGGTTAAACAGGGCTCTGCAGACGGTGTGCGACTGCTGAATGACACACCAGTCACCTTGCAACGCGTGTGCCATCCAGTTGCCAGCGACTCGATGCCTACGTCACCAAGCGCTCAGAGTTCCTTCGTTTCCTCGATCGCAGCTCTGTATTGGTTTAACCTGAAGATAAACTAGCAAGTTGTGAATTTTGGCTTTGCACGGGAAGTACTAGTTCCCAGGCTACTGCGGGAGGCATTTCACACCGCGCTGTTTCTATTAAAAGGGAAAGGAATTTTATATGACGTGTAATGTACTGTTCATCTGTTGTTTAAAATAAAATTACCGAGACGTCAATGGAAGCGAATGTAAATAACTGTGATGTAACTAGCAGGCTTTGTCGTTATGTAAAATTACACTGTCGCGTGGGAACGAACAGTGAAAAGCCACAAATCTTCGATACGTGTAAATATAATGGTGTTCACATAGAAATGATTTAACCAGCACAGACCACCATCACCACATTTCCGTGTACATAAAACTAAAGATATTTGGATTTTAAAACAAAAGTAACGATGTTTTATAGCTGAAGAAATCAAATAGGCCATATCGCTGTAGCACTGTTCAGTTGTCCTACAAAAAGTATGAATTTCATATATGTCTGTTACAGCTCCTTGTTTGCTGTATTTAGCCTGCCGTTTATATTTCACTGGATGTGCGGATTAATCCAGAGTTTTCTTCGTATTCTAATTAATCTATTATAATAACAGAGAACCACATGTCGAGAGCAACCAAAGATGCTTGGCTGCGACAAACAGTACTACCTCTCCACCTATCTCGCACTGTAGTTTCTCAGTTCTGAGCTGTTCCGTGTACAGAACTGCATTGCCGACTAGACAGCAAACAGTTGTCGATGTAGGCCTGCCCTTTGCGTTCGTTTTCGGTCCGTCCATGTGCGGATGGCCTTTACTGTTAAGTTGAATGGGCCTTTTGGAGACGGCGCGACTGCAGAGTGACTCACCAGTAAATCCCTTGCAACGCGCTACCAACCAGCTGCCAGCGGTTGGCGGGGCAATCTTGAGTTAGTGTGCTGTATGTAGAGGAGCACGCTACTCAGACAAAGGGTGTGGCGAATCACCTTTCAGTGGGATGGGCTCAGGCGACTGAATCAGCCCCATCGGAGGCCCCATCCAGCCCCCTATTTATGATGACCCAGCAGACAAAGGATGATGCTTCAGATTTCTTCATGGACACCTGCCCGCTAAATGCGCTGCAAGTGTATGCTATTACGCAATGCTTGTCCGGCGCCGACTACTCAGGATGCGATGCTGATGAGTGCGCATTCCACATTTTCCAGCAGTACTTGATTACTTGATGACTATTGGTGGCGCGGCCGCTCAAGAGGACAGAGTACCGTCAGGAGCCCTGCCAGGCGTGTTGGTACAAGCTGACACCACCCTGCTAGCGGCGGCCCCAAAGGTGCCACTTCTGGACCTTGCCACCCTGGAAGCTACAGGAGTGAATGTCTCCACTGCTGCTGGGCAGTTCACATTCGTGGCTGCCTACAGGCCACCTTGTGGGCATCTTCAGGAGGTGGGCATTGATGTGCTGCTGGCCTTCAGGGGGCTGGGTCTTCATTGCGGGTGACTTCAGTGCGAAGCACCCAGAATGTAACTCCTGCCTCTTGAACATCAGTGGCTGTCAACTTCATCGTGCTGCCCAGAGGAACAGCGCCCTGGTCATGGGTCCACACAACCACACCATTTACCCCACCCGAGGGCAGTTGGACATGCTTGACATTGCCCTTATCAAGGACATCAAGCACCACACGACTGCTGCCGCCCAGTGTGCTCCATCATTGGACCACCTGCCGGTGGTCTTCAGTATTGATGTTGCCGGAGCAGCTCTTACCCCACTGTGGCCAAAAAACATCACTGAGCGGTTCCACGATAATGTCCTGCAATTACTTTCAGACTCCCTGGACCCCACTGACATAGGTGCAGATGCTGTGTTGCTGTTTTTCCCCTACCAGCTGATGCAGTCTCCCCTCTCCCTCCATAGGAGCCCAGGGACTTCTCCAGAAGTCTCCCACCTCCCATCCGAGATCCAATCCAGGAGAAAAACAGAGTCTTCTGGGAGTAGCAGCTCATCCGCCAACCAGCAATGAAGCAACGTCTCAGCCATTTGCAGAGATGAATCAAGGCTGCAGTTGAGGCCAACAGAAGCAGTGTCTGGGCTGACCTGGTTGCATCCCTCAGTTCCAAGGATGACAGCACCTGGGGCATAGTCAAATACTGTCTGCGCAGACAACAGCGTATTCCAGCACTCCATGCCGGCCAGGAAGTGATCTGCAGCCCTGATGGCAAAGCAGGGGCATTACCGGACCACTTTGAATTGTCATTCATCCTGGTGAAAGATGGCATAGAAGAATACCACCTCTGCTGAGTAGAGAAGCAACTCCCTGTGTTCCTGGAAGCCAGGGACGAGGGGGATGAGATGAACCCCATCTCCAAAGAGGAGGTGTCCGCACATTTGAGGGTGCTCAATACCAAGAAGGCTGGAGGCGCTGATGGCATCACAAATCACATCCTCGCTGGTATCTTCAATCACGTCCTTCATTCCCGGGTCTACCCCACTGAGTGGAAACACACAGAGTTGGTGACCATCCCCAAGGCGAACAAGGATGCCATCCTGCGAACTACTGACCCATCAACCCGCTGCCTTTGCTCTTCAAGTTGTTCAAGAGCCTATACACCAGGCGTCTACTCCATCCCAGATGAACAAGTCGGATTTAGGAGTGGCTGTTCCACCGTACACAAACTGATGCAGCTGGTGGAAGAGGCCATGTGCATTCTGGAGACTTGGGAATTCCTCAGGGCAGTATTACTGGATGTCTCCAGGGTCTTAGACTTCATGTGGCACAACGGCCTCATGTACAAATTCTGTGTGCATGGGTTCTGACATCGCACGGAGTCCTTCTCTGCTCCTACCTGGCTGACAGGATGTTCCACATCTGGCTGGGTGATGGCACTTTGGCCCACCGTCCATTACATGCTGGAGTGCCTCTGCTATACTCCCTCTTCACCACTGATGCGCCGCACATGGCGCCAGTGAAGTTGGCCCTATACACTGACAACACTGCACTATTCGTGCGGAGCATGATGACGGTGGGGATGAGACATCTTCTCCAGCACAACTGTGAGGCCCTCAGTGCGTAGTCAACCAAATGGCGCCTTAATCAAAACGCCGCGAAGAGTCAGGCAGTGGTCTTTACACAAAGATTACTCCCTACTGGTCTCCCGCCAGTCACCATCATGGGAAACCCTGTTCCCTGAAGCAAGACTGGCCATTTTCTTGGTGTCACCCTCAACCAGAAACTCACTTGGAAGCCTCACATTCAGGACATCAGGAGCAGAGCAATAGGGCACCTACACATCCTGTATCCCCTGCTCAACCCATCATCAGCTCTGCCTCCCCACCGTGGCCTTACCCTGTATCTGGCACTGGTATGTCCCATGCTGGAATACGCAGCTGTGGTCTGGGACAAGGCATCTCACACACATGAACGCACTGCAGAGGGTGCAGAACTGGGCACTCAGGCTTGCTATGCACCTGCCATGGCTCTACTCCACAGCTCGACTGCATAAGCAGACTGGCATCCTGCTGCTCCGCGACTGATTTCAACAGTCAGTGCATGTCTTCTATGGACAGGTTGAATGGTCCAAAAACTGGCTCATCAGGGACCTGGTCCACCAAATCCATCACAGGCTGACCACTTATTGACCTGACCTTTGTGGGAGTAACACCCTGTAACAGAGTCAGGACGCCCCTTAGGACAATCCACAATGAGAGGCCACCACCCCCATTCCTAAACCCCAGGTACTGCAGGAATAACGTGCACCGCTTATACTGCACCAACACGAGCGAGGGCAGGCTCATTTGGACAAGCAGGAGCAACAACTTGGCATCTGCGTTGTCGAGTGGTCTGAGTTTCCTTGTGTTCTTGAATACAGCTCTGGGGATTGCTTTCATCTGAAAAAATATGAGCATGTTGTGAATGTTGGTTTTGTACGGTGGGAAGCAAGGAAATTATCTCATTTTCTAGAGCTACAAGTTCCCAAGCTTTTGCTGGTGGATTTGATAGAAAGTGTGGTGTGAAAGCAGTTTAGTACGACAGGTATCAAGTGTACTGTGCATCTGCTGTTTACAATAAAATTGGTGGTACGCCAATGGGACCAAATGCACAAAAAACATAAATCATAATGAAAGCAAGGCCTACCGTATTCTTTTGTGTGACTATCAGTGCTTGTGCCGTTCAATAAAATTACATTGTCGTGTGCAAACAAACAGTGAAAATGACAAGAAAACTACAGAAATGCCATAAATCTATTTGTTTAAACAGAGAGGTCCACAAATACAAATGATTTAAGGAGTACAAAATGCCAGAATCACATTTCCGTATCAGTACGTATACCAAAATCTAATGACATCTTGATTTTCAAAACAAAAATAATCGACAACATATTAGAAGTAGAATTTGTTTTGTATTCATTCACACAAACCAGAAGATGCTGGGTGCAACAAATAATACTGTACTTACTCTCCTTCAAACTCGCACACACCAGCTACAGTTTCTCATTCCAGAGTTACTTTATCAGCCAGTTGGAGTTGCATTTTTTTCCAGTCACTCTTTGTGCAGACAGTTTAAATGTTGAACTGTTTAGAATCTTAAAAACGAAAACTTGTATGAAGTGGAGGAAGTAATTAAACGTGTTGGAGAAAACAAGCTACTCATAAATAGAAATAAAGAATTATAAATGAATAGGCAACCAACTCATACAACTGATTTCAGAACTAGTCAAGGAAACTCTTATCCCATAGAAGTTCATTGTTTTCTGACAGTTGTAAATATACAGTTGTGACAGAAACCTTTAAAATTCTACATTTATAGTCTGTGTACCACTATGAAGTATATGGGACAGTGCTTTCCATTGGACCAGTTGTTACTGCTTCTTCCTGTTCCATTCGCGTATGGAGGGATAAAAGAATGATTGCTTAGAATGCCTCCATGTGTGCTGCAATTAGCCTAGTCTAGACTTCGTGATCTCTACGGAAGTGATATGTAGTGAGTTATAGTGTAATCCTAACTTCCCCGTTTAAAGTTGGTGCCTAAAACTTCGGAAGTAAGCTTTCACAGGATAGTTTGCGTCTATATTCAAGCGTCTGCCAGTTCAGTTATTTCAGCACCTCAGTGATACTCTCCCATGGGTCAGACAAACCAGAGACCATCTGTGCCACTCTTCTTTGTGCATGTTCAACATCACTTGTTATTCTTATTTGGTATAAACTCCAGACAAGTGAGCAATATTTTAGGGTGCATCACCCAACTGTTTTGTAAGCTATTTCTTTGTTGACTGGTTGCATTTTCCTAGTATCCTTCCAGTGACCTGAAGTTTGACACCTGCTTTACCTCTGGCTGAGCCTATGTGATCGTTCCATTTCATATCCCAACAGATATTTGTAAGAATTGACTGAATCCAATGGTGACTCACTGATAATTAGTCCTAAATTATTAATTTTTTGTTTTATGAAATGAACCATTTTACGGTTTTGAACATTTGAAGGAAGTTGACAGTCTTTGCAGCACCCTGGAATCTTACCAACATCTGAATGAATGTTTTTGTAGCTAATTTCAGACAGGTGTTCATCATAGATAAGTGCATAATTGGTGAAAGTCATGAATTATTATTATTATCATTATCATTATCATTATTATTATTATTATTGATGTCATTAATATCTAAAATTAACAGCCAGAAACCCAAGCCACTTCCCTGTGGCACAGATGGAGTTATTTCTACATCTCTCAGTGACTCCTCATACAAGATTACGTGCTGCATCTGCCTTACCAAAAAATCCTCAATTCAGTTACAAATTTCCCTTGGAGTTAGAAAAATTAACAATAATTACAAACCAATTTCACTACTTCAGACTACAATAGTTTCTGAGAATGTGGTCTATAGAAGAATACTGGCACTTTTTTAAGCATAACTGGCTAACTGCACCTCAGTTTGGCTTTCACAAAGGATCCTCAGTAGAGGAAGAGACAGAGCTAAACAACAAAAGCTGTCCTGAAACTTAATGGCAGGTTAAAACTGCGAGCCACACCAGAACTCGAACCTCATACCTCTGCCTTTCATGGTCAAGTGCTCACTGACTGAACTATTCAAACATGATTAATAACCCACCCTCACAGCTTTGCTTCTGCGAATACCTCATCTCCTATCTTCCAAACTTCACACAAGTTCTCTTACATATCTTATGAACTAGCACTCTTGGAAGAAAGGCTAATGAGGAGACATGGCTTACCTACAGTCTAGGGGATTGTTTCCAAAATGAATTCTCACTCTGCATGGAGTGTGTACTTATTTGAAACTTTCTACCAGATTAAAACTATGTGCCAGACCAAAACTTGAACCTGGGACGTTTGCCTTTTGTGGGAAAGTGGTGTAGCAGGTGAGCTATCCAAGCAAAGCCTTCCTTCCAGAGCTTTATTTACAACAGTGCGTCGTCTCCCACCTTCAGAACTTTGCTGAAGTTCTCCTTGCATATCCTGTTGGTGTTTTCTCACTTCTCCAGTACCTTCAACTTTATATTCTACTTGGGATCTCCCAATATTATGACATTATGTGTTTTCTACCTGCATGACTGGGTCTTTAACTTCATAACAGAAACCAGAGACTCACATTAACTAAGTTCATCAGAGGAACAAAACAAAACTCAGAATGTGGAACACAAAATGTGGTGTCCAACAACATTTGTTATTGTTTGTGGTCCCCTTTCTAACCTAGATGGAAAGAGACAGAGCTAAATAACAATAGCTATTCTGAAACTTCCTGGCAGGTTAAAACTGTGTGCTGCACCAGGACTCGAAACTGGTACTTTTGCCTTCCATGAGCAAATGCTATTCAAGTATGTCTCACAACACACCTTCACAGCTTTACTTCTACCAGTATTCTCTGCGACTATAGGCCTATTCTTTCAGCAGCTGTGAACTGAATAAACTAGATAATGGTGCATCTTGGAGATACTTTTCAAAGATCTGTGCCTTATTACACTCACTTCCCAGAACATTTAATCCTCCTGGCAAATTTGGGCTCTTATATTTTGGACAATTTTTTGTTGAAACAAATGAAATTTGGGTATCTTGTGCAACTTTATGCGTTCTCTTAAGAATAGTAACGAAACGAATTTTACAAGCCATATTCAGCTAGAAAAGTTTAGACAAAATCGCCCAAAAAAATCGGTGCCTAAAAAAATTTTGAAGTTTGGCTCTCAGGGCCTAAAGATATGACAAACGTGAATTTTGGCATGTAGTAACATGACAACACAAGGTTCTCAAATATAAAGTTTCATTTATGTAACACTTTCCAGTACTGAATAAATGAAGTGCAAACTTGAAGATTTTGTAAAAATATAAAAAATCCAGTATTTTTGACCTGATTTTGCAAATAACTGAGCTCTAAAAATCTTTACAAACTGGGCTCATTAGAAAGACCATAGTTTTAATCACCAAAAGAAGAATATTTGATTATCCAACATGGAATCGCAATGCTAAATAATCTGAATCAAAGTTGAACTCAAAAAATTGAAGCAAAAAAAAAAAAAAAAAAAAAAGAAAATAAATAAATAAAAAAAAATGTTAGTGTCAGATTCTTATATCTCACAGAGGAAACGCATGCTGAACATGAAACTTAAAGTAAAATGCTGAAAACGCATGATTTTGGTCAATTTTCTGCCTCAGGGGAAGAGCATCAATGCACAACAATACTGTGAGACACAAAAGGAGAATTCAGAACAAAAGGAGGAGAATACTGATGAGAGGAATGTTTGGGGAAACGGGCTGGCAGGGCAGTTCCTCGAGGAGGACATAAGGAAGCTAGTGCCGTGGTTCACCACATGCACTCAACAGGACTGCAGTTGCGTGGAAAAATAGTCAACAAGTGTATCAATAATAGTCTGTAATTTTTTTAAAATACCATTTTTTTTTAAATCTGAAAATCTAATACACTTACTTTCAAAACATGCCTCATAAATTCCTATTAGCTGGTTTCTGTTCTTAAAATATATAGCTGTATCTCAATGCATTTCTATGTGGAGGACATTTGAATTGGATCCTCAGCCTTATAACTCAGTGGAAACTGCTATGAAATGACCTTGAAGGAGTTACTTATACCACCAATAAATGTTTTATAACATTAATAAGAAGAGTTCCAAGACAAGTGGAAAATAAGAGAAAAGACAGAGGGCATAAATGAACAGTGGAACCAGTTCAGAGACACCCTGAAAGCAACCAGTAAAGATGTTGCTGGTCTGGCGAAGTGCAGGTGGAGAAGGAAACCGTGGGTTACCAATGACACAATTTTGAAGATGGCAGAATAGAAAATGGAAAAGCGCACAAACTGATGGAGGAAAAAGGCAATACAGAAGACTGAACAATGAGCTGAGAAGAGTAACTGACCAGTCCAGGGAAAAATGGATGAGAGAAATCTGCTCAGAAATTGAGACACTAGAGAAAAGAGGGAAATTATGAAAAGATGTATCGAGTAGCCAAGGAAATGGTATTTCAGGGAAGGAAGAACAAAACAAATATGGAGATAGAAGGGAAAGATGGAACTCTTTTAAGTGATCCACATGCTGTTCAGAATAGATGGAAAGAATATGTTGAAACTCTCTATGAAGCAGATCAAAGACCTTCCAAACTGCAGATTGGGAAGAAGAATCAGTAAATGAAGATGAAAAAGGAGATTTTATCCTAGCTTCAGAGGTAAATAAGGCATTGGGAGAACTTAAAAACAACAAAGTGTGTGGTGTAGATGACATTCCAGCAGAAATCTTAAAGAGTTTAAAAGAAACAGGCGAATATGAGTTGACCTCCCTTTGCAACTACATCTATGACAAAGGGGAATGGCTAGAAAACTTTCACATAAGTATAATAGTCCCAATCCCAAAAACTAATAATCCTAAAAAGTGTGAAGACCACAGGACAATCATCCTAATATTGCAGGCAGCTAAAGTAATTCTTAGAATTCTGAATAGGAGGCTATATGGTATGCTGGAAGAAGCACTTGGTGAAGAACAATATGGTTTCATAAGGAGAAAGGGAACACGAGATGCCATTGGACTTTTAAGAATCATCAGCGAAAGATACATAGAGAAGGACAGAGAAGTGTATGCTGTCTTCATAGACCTTGAAAAGGCCTTTGATACAGTGCAGTGGGATAAGCTGTTAGTTACCTTGAAAGACAAGCGAGTAAAGTGGAAGGAGAGAAGATTGATCACAAATCTGTACATTAATCAGAAAGCTCAGGTATGAATAGGTAATAGGATTCAGAAGACAGTAAGCTTGGGGGATGTGTTAGACAAGGCTGTTGTCTCTCGCTGATCCTACCTAACATATATCTGGAGGAAGTACTGGAAAGCTGTTTGGATGGCACAAGAGGCATCATGATAGGTGGTTGGAAAATTGAATGTATAAGATTTGCAGATGACATGGCGATCCTTGTAGATAATCAAGAGACACTGACTCAAATGCTAAATGACCTGAATGAAGCCTGTGCATCACATGGTATGAAAATTAATAAAAAGAAAATCAAAAGCATGGTCATAGGGCTAAAGAAAAGAAAAGTGAAAATTAAGTTGGGGTCAGACATCATTGGGAAGCTGGATTAAAGAAGACATGGATTGTCAACAAGATATCAAAGTGAGAATGGATCTGGCGAAAGAGGCATTTCAGAAGTAGGAAAGACTCCTAACTAATTATTTAAACAATGAATTAAGGAATCAACTGGTTAAGTGCTCAATATGGAGTGTGGACTTGTATGGAGCAGAAATGTGGACTTTGAGAAAGCAGAATAATAAGAGAATTGAAGCTTGTGAAATATGGATATGGCATAGAATGGAGAAGATCAGCTGGAATAATAAAGTCAGGAATGAAGAAGTACTGAGGAGAGTTGGAGAAGAATGAAGGATCCTGCTGATGGTGAAGAATAGGAAACTAAACTGGATAGGCCACAATCTAAGAAGAGATTGCCTTCTAATAGAGGCAATTGAAGGTTTCATTCTGGGAAAGAGAGTGAAGGGCAGAAGAAGGTTCCAGATAGTGGATGATGTCAGCAGGCCACAAGGAGGGCACCAAAGAATGAAGAGGACCACAGAAGAGAGAGAAGCATGGAGGGCTATGCAGTCAAAACCTGGTGCAAGGCAGACAACTCAATGATGATGAACATTAAAAATTCCTTTTTTTATAGTATGAAGGAATTCCTTACAAAGGAATACAACACTTTCATTTGTACCAATACCATTTGTAAGCACCAGTAATCAAGATGAATAGTGTTGTCTTATTATTTGTAATTGTTCCCATGACATTACGACTGGAAGTATAAAATATCGGTTGCCTGTCCAAAACAAATCCTTTATTTGTATGTCGAGAATAATTGAAATTTTGTGTTTATGATACTCTGCATTACGGTGTCATTGTGATCTAGCACAGACCATGGCATTGAGCTTCACCCCTGACCCCCTCTGCCAACCGCCCCCTCCCCTTGCCCCCAAACACGCACATAATACAGTGTTGGTAATGAAAATATGTTTGTGAAAGTGGTTTGTGATGAAGTTCACAGAAAAATTAAAAATTGTGTCTGTATGGTGAGTCTCCATCCCCCCCGCCCACATACCTCCCCATCCCAAAAAAAATTACATATAATTTGCTGTATGATGAATATCAGTGTGGTCATGTAGAAATTAAGGTAGAAATTGTTGCTGAACACCATCTGTTTAATACAGCTGAGGAAGCAGCAGCATTTTTCATATTAGGAGCTTCAGTAAACACAAATAGCTTATAATTATACTAGGAAAGTTCTGATAGAATGTAAATTCTTAAGAGTAAAGGAGACCACTCATCAAAAAGCAGAAGCATTGAGCTGTTGATAGTACAGGAAAAAAAGAAAGAAAACTTGCTAACTTTCTGAGTATATCCTTTCTTGAGCTAGAGTACAAACACACACATCACACACACACACACACACATACACATGTATGCAAATACATATCTATGACCTTTCATGACACTGGATGGATGCACAATGCCAGTGCTGCATTTGGCAGATGGAAGAGATAGTAGTGCATGTGCGAAGCTAGAAAGCGCTGGCCGACGAATCAATGCTTCTGCTCCCAGATGAGGGTTCTCCTTTATTCCTCAAGTGTCTACAGATAGCTTGTAGCATGTTGTTAGAACATACAGCTGTTTTTGATGAGATGGATAAATAATAATTATATCATTCATAATAGTTGTATTCACACATCAGCGTTACATCATATATGCAGTGTGACGAAGAAGCAACTAACACAAAGATAGTCCAGTGTCTCATAGACAGTTACAGCAAAGATGAAAGAAGGAGTCAGATTACCAACATACAACAGTCCAGTGTCTCATAGACAGTTACAGCAAAGATGAAAGAAGGAGTCAGACTACCAACATACAACACTACCACTTAATCTGGGGACAATTTTACTTATGAATAAAATACATATGATGCTCCATAGCAAGCACTTTAGTTAACACACCAGCAGGCATTTCCATTGACTGCAAGTCTTCCTTATTTTCACACATTGTCTAATAATATGTACTTTGGAATGAACATTGTTTCAATCTAGAATGCAGCGCTGGATTTTGTGATAGTCCAACAGAACCCTCGATGTCATAAAAATGTTTAAAGGAATTCGATGTTCATTGTTTAACTATTCTTAGAAAAACACTTTACTAATACAATTATTAACTTAAGATCAAGAATTTCAGCTAAAGTAATGAGAGATCAAAGAGTATTACGTCTTACAACTCTATACCAAATTTTTGGGTAAATCCTTTAGCAACAAATCTATCACAGTAGTTTTCTGCTTTCCCTTTCAATTTAAATATCCATTTGTTTCCACAGATACTTTCATTCCTCGGTAGATCCATAAGTTCCCAAAACCATTGCTCTGGAAATGATTTATTTCCTCTTTCATGGCTTTTATCCAGTCTGCTCTGTCACTTCTTGACAGAGCATTCTCCAGATGCACAGGATCTTCTCCTAAACTGGAAAAATCACTTGCCAAATAAATACATGACATAATTTAGATACTCCTTAGCTTTGGGTAAATGAGGTGACTTGACTGACTGGTCATCTTTTGGAGCATCAAGGTCCGTCAGCAGTATCTCAGTCTGCTCTATGTCTATAACTGACTGAGCATCTGGTATGTAGTGTCTACACTGTCACTCCAAGTACTACTGACTCATTAGTTTATCTGTCTCACATCATTCAGTACACTGGTCACTTAGGCAGAGCACACATTAATCTCTATTTACAGCTGGTGCCCTGGTACAATCTATCTTTCATTAATCCATTCTCTATTTTCATCAGGTATGTGGACAAGTGGTTCAAAGAAGATACTACACCCTTCCATGGCTTCTGAGGAGTCTACATCTACATTTACATCTACATAGATATTCTGCAGAGGGTACCCTATACCACTACTAATCATTTCCTTTTTTGTTCCACTTGAAAATAGTGTGAGAAAAATGGCCATCTATATGCCTCTGTATGAGCCCTAATTTCTCGTATCTTATCTTTGTGGTCCTTATGCACAATGTATGTTGGTAGCAGTAGAATCATTTAGCATTCATCTTCAAATGCCAGTTCTCTAAATTGTCTCAACAGTGTTCCTCGAAAAGAACATTGCCTTCCCTCCAGAGATTTCCATCTGAGTTCCCAAAGTATCTCCATAATGCTAATGTGTTGTTCGAACCTAGCAGTAACAAATCTAGGAGCCCACCTCTGAATTGCTTTGATGCCTTCCTTAAATCTGACCTGGTATGGATTCCAAACACTTGAGCAACACTCAAGAATAGGTCGCACCGGTGTCCTATATGCGGTCTCCTTTAAAAGTGAACCACTCTTTCCTAATATCCTCCAAATAAACCAAAGCCAACCATTCATCTTCCCTAACATAATTCTCACAAATGCTCGTTCCATTTCATAACACTTTGTAACACACACCCAGATATTTAAACAACTTGACTGTTTCCAGCAGGACACCAGTAATGCTGTATCTAAACATTATAAGTTAGTTTTTTCTACTCATTAGCATTACCTTACATTTTTCCACGTTTAGAGCTAGCTGCAATTCATCACTTCTTCTTCTTCTTCTCATGGCATTACAACCCCATGTGGCTCTTAGTCTCATCAATAAGTATCCTCCTTTCTGCCCTCTCCAGCATCATTCTTCCCCACCCTCGTACTCTGAGAAATTTTATATCTTCTTCCACGTCATCACTCCACTGTTTTCATGGCCTTCCTCTGTCTTCTTCTGGATGGCCTCCATTCAAAAATCTTTTTAGTTGTTCTTCCAGTATCCATCCTGAGGAAAAGTCCAAAATCTGGCTATTCTTCTAAATTTTATAATTCTTATGATGTCAGCTCCTTGTATGCAGTGATCCAGCTCAGTATACATCCTAGATCTCTAGAAACCATTATTATCTTGAACTTCCCTATGGATCTTGTGCAGCACTGCACATTCAAATATTGTAGGCTGCTGCTCATCAGCACTCATTAGCATCCATGTTTCATACCCATAGGTTACAACTGGCCTGATCATGACCTTACGTAGTTGCAGCTTCAGCTGTCTGTGTAATAATCTAGAAGCCAGCAATTTCTTAAACGTTAGAAGCCAGCAATTTCTTAAACGTGTGGAAGCATCTATTACCACTTAGGCTACACAGTTTTATTTCAGTTGACATGGAATTTGTGCTGTTAATATTATTATATTAGAGCCCAAATAGACAAAATTCTGCACATGTTCAAAATTGTAACCATTTGCTGATAGTCTATCCAAGTTATTATTTTCTTTCCTGGTGAAATTCATGTACTTAGTCTTTGTTTCATTTATGGAAAGGCCTCTAGGTTTTGAGGCTTCTTTCAGTTTGCGTATTGTCCTCTCTAGTGATACCCTTCTTCTACTAATAATTGGTACATCATCAGCACATGCGCTGTTAATGTATATAGGCAGGGAAGAGGGGAGAAGGTTGTTACATATGCCTCGTGATGACAGTGTGCAGGAGGTCGAGCGGTTGGGATTTGAGAGTGGGAATCCAGGGCTACCATTAAATGACAAAACAGGAAATTAGGCACAATAAAGAGGATATATTTCAAAGTATGGTGTACATGGGATGCGCCTATGGGTCAGAAGCTACCAAGTTTAGGCCAGTCTAGGAGGTCGAATGATTAATTGAAATGGGCAAAGGAAGGGGAAGTGGTTCATATTAACTTACGTTGGTGGTCAGGTATG
This sequence comes from Schistocerca americana, assembly GCF_021461395.2. NCBI lineage: Eukaryota > Metazoa > Arthropoda > Insecta > Orthoptera > Acrididae > Schistocerca > Schistocerca americana. The sequence continues at coordinate 331,016,182 of NC_060126.1, forward strand.
AAAAGCAGAGCCAGAGGCTCTGTCTTCCAAAAAGACGTCTGTTCTGCTCAAGGTCTGGATTACAAGAGAGTGAGGCAACTTTGTTCCGCTCCGCAGAACACTCCAGCATCCACACATGTGACCGTATCCCATGCATGCTATTGGCTAAAACCAATGGTGTGAATTCGCTAGCAATTTCAGCAGAGGTCTCAGGGCGTCTCTTGTCAGCAGCTTTAACTGGACAGAACTGCCTCAGTTTTTAAAGACAGGCAACTTGTGTCACGTAGATACAATGTAAGTTACTCTGGGAGAAAACTTGTAAAGAGTTCACTGGGCCTTTGAAATAAATTTTTTAAACCAATTCCCTAAAATATGCCTCGACTGGCTGCCACCCTGTACAGCGCATATCTGAGTCAACTTTGCGCCTATTTAACCAGATATCTGAAGCTTCCACATGGCCGCTTCAAGAGTCAGATTGAAAAGCATTGTAGATAGTGCATCCCATTATCTGACTCCTACTAATGCTAAACCAGTTGTTCAGTTCTGCATCCACTTGCACTGCAGCCGTGGAACCAGCCAATAATGCTTGCTTAAGTGAGACATACTTCAATGGTACACCAAGCAGCAGCAAATAATGTAGCATCTGTGCTTTAAAGAGACTATCAAAGGCCTGCTTGAAGTCGATGGAGAGGTTATGAAGCTCAATGTTATATTCATATGCCTTTTCATGTATTTGCCTCAACACAAATATCTGGTCTGTTGTTGACCTATTAGGCTGAAATTTACACTGATACTCCCCCAGAATGTCTTCTGCATATGGTGCTAACCTGTTGTAAGCAATACAAGAGAAGATCTTATAGGTTACATTCAGCAGGGTAATGCCTTGGTAATTTGAACAAAAGGTCTTGTCTCCTTTCTTGTGTATTGGTTGAATTGCACCTAAGGTGCATTCTCCTGGGATTCTTTTCTGATTCCATATCAACTTAATAAGTTTGTGGATCTGCTTATGAAGATCAGTTCCCCTATTTTTGGCAGTTCTGCAGTTACTTCATCAGTCCCTGGTGCTGTGTAATTTTTAGACAAAACACTGCCTTTTGTACTTCCTCTAATGTTGCTTCCTCTATTTCTGGATCTGCAGTATAATAGAGTGGCTGCTCATTCCTGATAGGATTGCCCTCCAAAATTCCCTTGAAGTATTCTTTCCATATATCCAGAACATCTTGTTTATCTGTCAGCAACTTTCCCTCTTTGTCCTTACAAACTGTTCTTCTTGGTCTATATTCTTGAGTTCCTTTTTAAATTTTCTAACTATGGTAACTCCAGGATGGAATGTAACAATATTAGATAAGGGAAGTTGCTACTCACCATATAGTGGAGATGCTGAGTCACCATAGGCACAACAAAAAGATTCACACAGTTATAGCTTTCGGCCATTAAGACCTTTGTCAGCAATAGATACATACACACATGCACACACACACTCACGCAAATGCAAATTGCACACACGTGTGCAGTCTCAGGCAACTGAAACCACACTGTAAGCAGCAGCACCAGTGCATGATGGGAGTGGCAAATGGGTGGGGGTAAGGAGGAGGCTGGGGTGGGGAGGGGGAGGGATAGTTTGGTGGGGGTGGCAGACAGTGAAGTGCTGCAGTTTAGACAGAGGGCAGGAGAGAAAGTGGGGGGCGGGGGGTCGGGGTGGAGTAGCGGAAAGGACAGAAATAAAAAGAAATTAAAAGATTGGGTGTGGTGGTGAAATGATGGCTGTGTAGTGTGAGAATGGGAACAGGAAGGAGGCTGGGTTGGTGAGGACAGTGACTAACGAAGGTTGAGGCCAGGAGGGTTACGAGAACAAAGGATGTATTGCAGTGAGTGTGTGTGTGCATGTGTGTATGTGTGTCTATTGTTGACTAAGGCCTTAATGGCTGAAAGCTATAATTGTGTGAATCTTTTTGTTGTGCCTATCGTGACTCAGCATCTCCACTATATGGTGAGTACCAACTTTCCTTCTCTAATATTTTTATGTTCTTTAATTTTCTTGTAGAATTTTTTTGCTTTCATTCCTTTGGTAGTGCTCTTCCATCTCCTGTATCTTTCTCTTCACGGCTTCCCTTTTTTTCCTCCTACATACTGTTACTGCCTCTACTCTCTTTTCGTATATAATGCCTGATTTGATCTAGTATTTCGCTTCAAGCATTCCAGCCTTGCTTCCTTTTTCTGTTCCACTGCCTGTCTGCAATCATCATCATATTAGTCTTCATTCCTAAGCCTCCTTGTTTCCCCCAGTATTTCATGTGATGTTGTCCTAATTTCCTAATGGCATCTTTAATAGAGTTCCATTTTTTGTCTATATCATCTCCACCATCTTTTGTTTGTATCTCCTGTCTGAATATCTTTTGGCACTCCTTGAACAGTACACCTATCTTTCGGTTATTCTATATTCCATTTCTTTACTATGGTACTACTTCCTTTGGCAGTTCTGTCTCATTTTGGTTCCTAGTAGGTAATGGTTGCAATCAGAATTAGCTCCTTGGAAAGTGAACACATTTTCCATATTGGATGCCCACCTCTTTGATGTTAATATGTGGACTATTTGGTTTGCTTCTTTGTTCCTGATATTTTCCATGTCCCTATGTACATATTTTTCCTTGGGAAACAGGTAGTTACTGCCTTCAAGTTGTTTGCAGAAGCAAACTGGGCAATGCTCATACCATTGTTATTAGTTTCATCATGCAGACTTTACTTACCAAACACACTTCTGAACGCCTCTTCTTTTCCCAGTTTTGTATTATAATCGCCAAGAAGTATTTTGGAATTATATCTGGGTATTCTGTCACAAACCTCGTATAATTGGTCATAGAAGATGTCCATGGTATCTTCATCTGAATCTTCTGTTGGTGCATATACAGTCACAAAGGTCACATTGTGGAATTCGTATTTCATATGGAGAGTAAATACTCTTCGTTATGTGGGCTGAAAGTAATAATAGATCTACGCATATCCTCACAGACTATAAACCCAACTCCTTACGCCCCTCATCTTTCATCTTTTCCTGAGTAGTACAGAGAGAATTTCTGCTTATAAATCTCTCCTCTTCCCTTCCATCTGATTTCCTTCAGTGTAATGACTCCCATTCCATACCTTAGCACCTCTTCTGCAGCACTATTCATCGCTCCTGTTTGCAACACCATATGCACGTTCCATGTTCCAAATTTAAGCACCAATAAAAACATATTCCTGTCTCCTAGCACAGTTTTCTTTGTAGGGGTGGCCCGGCATCCCTTGTTGAATTATTTACAATATTAGCTTTTTTACAAGGCAGGGGTTTCAACCTTGCACTCAACACTGAACGTGAAGGACTGGGCTTTCATTTCAGGGTTAGCTTCCATAGAGGGGTTGAAGACCTAGCCTATAGAGTCCCCCTACCCTATGGTGTGGGACACACTTCGTCTGGCTCCTCAGTCGAGATCACTCCAGCTTCGGTGACCCTGCCAGTAGCTACATTACCGCCAGCCCATCTCTTGACTTCATCAAAGCATGCAAACCCTCCCGCCTGGCACTGAAGGTGCCCATGACAAGGGGGTGTCTGCTATGAGGGCGCCATCCTTGTCTCTGATGAAAACTCACCATCAAGGACAACTTACTGGTTTCTATTACTTAAGAAGCATGCAATGGGGCACTGTGTCAAAGGCTTTCCAGAAATCTAGAACTATGGAATCTGGTTGTAGCCCTTCATCCATAGTTTGAAATATATTGTGTGAGAAAAGGGCAAACTGAGTTTTGCATGAGTGATGCTTTCTAAAATCATGCTAATTCATGGACATAAGCTTCTCAGTCTCAACAAAATTTAATATATTCAAACTGAGAATATGTTCAAGGATTCTGCAGCAAACCAAAGTTGGGATATTGGTCTGCAAGTTTGCGGGTCTGTTCTTTCACCCTTCTTATATACTGGAGTCGCTTGCATTTTTTTCCAGTCACTTGGGACTTTGTGCTGGGTGAGAGATTCATGATAAATGCAGGCTTGGTAAGGGGCCAATGCCATAAAATACTCTATGTAAAACCCAACTGGGGTTCCTTTCAGACGTGGTGAATTATTTGATATCAAATCTTTAAGTTGTTTTTTTTATGCCATGGGTGCTTATTACTATGTCATCCATATGAGGATCTGCCCGATGGTCAAATGATGGTGTTTTTTTGCATGTTTCTCCTGTGTGAATGATTTCTTGAACATGAAATTTAAGACTTCAGCTTTTGTTTTGCCATCTTTAATTGCTATACCAGACTCGTCAACAAGGGACTGAATGGAAGCCTTAGACCCACATAACAATTTTACATATGACCAAAATTTTCTCGGGTTCTCTGCCAGATCCTTTGCTCAGGTGTGATGGTGGTAGTTGTTGTACACTTCATGCATAGATCTTTTCATGGATGCACAAGTCTCTACCGACTTTCACTTGTCATCATTTGTGTGATCTCTTTTGAACCAAGAGTGCAACAGTGTCTCCTTCCTCAGGATCTTCTGAATTTTGTTAGTAAACCATGATGGATCTTTTCCATCCTTTATCCACTTACTATCCACATAACTCTCTGGACCATGATTTACAATGTGCTTAAAATTTGCCCATAATTCCTCTGCATCCATCTTACTGGAACTAAGTAATGTCAATTCACTGCCTAAGTGAGATACTAATAATTGCTTATCTGATCTTTTTAGCAGATTTATTAGCTTTCATAATCATATTTGCTGTAATGACATCATGATTGCTAATACCCGGTTCTATGCTGATATTGTCAATAAGGTCCAGCCTATTTGTAACTACAAGGTCTAAGATATTTCCATTGTGTGTTGGCTGCTGAGCTAGCTGCTCAAGACAATTTTCAAAACTATATTGCATTACTGTCTGTTTTTACTCCCCACAATGAATCCATAGACATCCCAGTCTACACTTGGTAGGTTAAAGTTGCCTCCAACTAATACTGCATTATCATGATATTTACACACTACTGACTGTAAACTTTCTTTGAATGACTCTAGAACTGTCACAGCAGAATTGGGTGGCTGGTAAAAACATCCAACAATTAAAACTTCCTGGCAGATTAAAACTGTGTGCTGGACCGAGACTCGAACTCAGGACCTTTGCCTTTCGCGGGCAAGTGCTCTACCAACTGAGCTACCCAAGCACGACTCACGCCCCATCCTCACAGCTTTACTTCCGCCAGTACCTCGTCTCTTACCCTCCAAACTTTACAGAAGCTCTCCTGTGAACCGTGCAGGACTAGCACTCCTGAAAGAAAGGATATTGCTGAGACATGGCTTAGCCACAGCCTAGGGGATGTTTCCAGAATGAGATTTTCACTCTGCAGTGGAGTGTGCGCTGATATGAAACTTCCTGGCAGATTAAAACTGTGTGCCGGACCGAGACTGGAACTCGGGACCTTTGCCTTTCGCGGGCAAGTGCTCTACCAACTGAGCTACCCAAGCACGACTCACGTCCCATCCTCACAGCTTTACTTCCACCAGTACCTCGTCTCCTACCTTCCAAACTTTACAGAACTCCTGCGAACCATGCAGGACTAGCACTCCTGAAAGAAAGGATATTGCGGAGACATGGCTTAGCCACAGCCTAGGGGATCCAAAAATTAACTTGGTTTCACCTATACTGGTTATACATGACCAGGTAACTTCATTGTCACACTCAACTTCAACCTCAGTAGAGACAATATTTGTGTCAACTGCAATGAACAGTCCCCCTCCTGTGGCCTCTAATCAGTCTTTCCTATATATGTTCCCTGACTCACTAAATATCTTAGAGCTGTCCACACCGGGGTTTCAACCAGCTCTCGGTTCCAAGAATAATTTGAACACGAGAACTTCCCTGGAGAGCAATAAATTCAGGAACTTTATTATGAATACTTCATCAGTTTACTGATAAAATTTTGAAGGTCGAAGTGTCTTTATTCTGAACCCCATCTGACTACCCGTGCTGCTTACTGAGTAACGAGTGTTGCTCACATCACCTCAAACTACCGTCTAGCCTTAAAAAGCCTTATGTGCACTCCACGGGTACTCTGCTACCCATGTAGCTGCTTCCCTTGTGCAGTGCACCCTTGATCTATGAAGAGGAGTTCTACAAATCCCCACATGATAATGCAGGTCTGGAAATCTGCGTCATGACCGTCACAGAGTAAATGAAAGCCTTTGGTTGAGACTCTCCACTCAGCTCCAAAGCAAAGGGCCCTGATCAACTCTGGGAACAGTGCTACAAATTGTGAGCTCTGCTTGCAACCTACATGTGAGGCCAGCAGTCTTCACCACCTCCACCAGCCGCCTTTGTGAACTGAGTCTTACCATTAAGTGCTCTATGAGGAACACGGTTCTCTATGTACACACCTGCACTGCATGCTTCTGCCTAATAGAGTGTCGCACAACTTAGGGAAGGGAGGGCTATGTTCTTCCCAGTGAGCTCCACCAAAGTAGTTGGGTATGGGTGAGGTAATCCCAGGTTTTCTGAACTGGGAACTGGCAATTGCCACCAGATCTCTTCTATCGTAAACTGTGGGCATACTTCAGGGACCATCTCTAGGCACAGCAGTGAAATGTCATGTATTTCAGATAATGAGGGTGTTGATTTCACCACTCAACTTTAAGAAAGCATTGGCTTCACCACCTGGGCCTTAAGAAAGGTGCACACTTCTATAAAGATGTGCTACATGCTGATGAAGTGAATAGCTGTTGAGGTAAAACAGTTTCTGGTGGGCAACCTTTGGGGCAGCTGCCCCTCATTCCTCCCCCCCCCCCCCCCCCATCCCTCCCATCCCCCCCCCCCAATCCCCTGCCACCCCCCCCCCCCCCTCCAGTTGAATAAGGCTTGTTCAGGCATACGGGACTCAAATTTGGGCCAAAATTTGTTTTCTTAGCAGCTCGTGGAATGCCTTTAGAGTCACCTCAGTTTACATCTGCTCCTGACTGGAAGGAACCATCAGGTAGTACCTACACCTACCCTACAAAGAGTGCTTGATTGGTCAGTCAATTTGAGAAGGAGTCTCGGATATATCGTAACAGGGCACTAGTCTGCTGTAACACTTTCATTGTAATCAAGGGTGAAGAGGGAACCTTTGAGGAGGTCTGCAATTCAAAGATTCACAAGGCATTGGAGGGTATTGATGGGTCCTTGAAAAGTGTTAAACAAGTTCATAATGGAAAACATCGAGTTGAAACTGCCATACCAAACCACCTGTTGTGACTGTGTTGCATAACAGCTTAATTTTTCCTTCTCTCTCTCTTTCTTTTGTGTCATCAGTCTTCTGACTGGTCTGATGCGGCCCACTACAAATTCATTTCCTGTGCCAACATCTTCGTCTCAGAGTAGCACTTGCAACCTGCATTCTCAGTTATTTGCTGGGTGTATTCAATTTCTGTCCCCCTCTACAGTTTTTGCTCTTCACAGCTCTTTCTAGTACCATGGAAGTTATTCACTGATGTCTTAACAGATGTCCTACCATCCTGTCCTTCTTCTGGTCAATGTTTTGCACATATTCCTTTCCTCACTGACTCTGCGGAGAACCTCCTCGTTTCTTACCTTATCAGTCCACCTAATTTTCAACATTCTTCTGTAGCACCACGTCTCAAATGCTTTGATCTTGTTCTGTTCCAGTTTTCTCACAGTGCATGTTTCACCAACGTACCATTTTGTGTTCCAAACACATTTTCTCAGAAATTTCTTCCTCAAATTAGGTATATGCCTGATGCTAGTAGGCTTCTCTTGGCCAGGAATACCCATTTTGCCAGTGCTGGTACATTTTTTATGTACTCCTTGCTCCATCTGTCATAGGTTATTTTGTTGCCTAGTTAAGAAATTCCTTAACTATTTTGACTTCGTGATCTTCAATTGTAATGTTAAGTTTCTCATTGCTGCTTCTCATTACTTTCTTTGATTTACTCTCAATCCATATTCTGTACTCATTAGACTGTTCATTCCATTCAGCAGATCCTGTAATTCTTCTTCACTTTCACTGAGGATAGCAATGTCATCAGTGAATCTTATCATTGGTAATCTTTTGCCTTGAATTTCAGTTCCACTCTTGAACCTTTCGTTTATTTCCATCATTCCTTCTTCAATGTATAGATTAAACAGAAGTGGTGAAAGACTACATTCCTATCTTACACCCTTTTTAATGTGAGCACTTAGTTCTTGATCTTCCACTCTTATTGTTCCCTTAAGGCTCTTGTACATATTGTATATAATCACTCTCTCCCTAGAGCTTACCTCTGTTTTTCTCAAAGTTTCAAACATCTTGTTTCATTTGACATTCTTCAACGCGTTTTCCAGGTCAAATAATCTTGTGAATGTCTCTTGATTTTTTTGTAGTCTTGCTCCCATTATCAAGTGCAATATCAGAACTACCTATCTGGTGCTCTTACCTTTCTTAAAGCCAAACTGATCATCATCCAATGCATCCTCTAATTTTCTTTTCCATTCTTCTGTATATTAATGTCAGCAACTTGTATGCATGAGCTGTTAACCTGATTGCATGATAATTCTCACACTTGTCAGCTCTTGCGATCTTTGGAACTGTGTGGATGATGTTTTTTTCCAAAATTCAGGTGATATATTGTGGCAGTTCTACCTACTTTTATTTCTTCATTTGTTGTCCTCAGTGTTGATGTACTGCGTTGCTACACTGGCTGAAAAAATGGGTTGTGGACTCTGACACTGACTACTGCAAATTATGTAGCTGACAGGTACATAGTTGTGTTTCACAGTACTTTAATTTCACTGTTCACAACCCCCCTATAATACACAGTTATATGGCCAGTGCACTATTATTTAACCTTCTATAAGCCTCATTAGTAGTTTGCAGGCGAAACCCCACATACTACTACAATAGTTTACTGTTGAACATCTACAAGCAGTAAAACCTAACCACAAAGTCCACAGTTCTTGAAGAATAATCAGGTACATATGGAGCAGTCACTGTCATTGGTTTTCACACAAAGCCTCATTGTTTAACAATTATTTCTCAGTTAAATTGAAGCATTGTTGTTGTTCTAACCAGCACAGGTTACTTATCTGAAACTCGGCCATGGGCTGACTGTCTCGTGACCAAAAATCAGGCCCTTGTATATTATCACAATAATAAGTACTGAAACTACACATTGTTTGAAGTTAAAATTACAGAAATTACAATTAAAACTTAACTCATGAAATTAACTGAATACATCAAAAAATTGGTTCTTTTTAACAGTTTCTTGTACTATAAGACTTTTGCTGAATTATTTGTTTAAATCATGTAATTAACAAATATAGTTAAGAAAACAACACTGTTAATTACTTTAGAATTAATTCAGGGCTGGTTTTGCTAACATGTTTTCGAATACAGTAAATGGATACTTTAAGATTACTAGTATTTCGTCTTTCAAATGTTCACAATTATTACAGAATTTATATTTGTTTATACATCAACAATAGAATTTAAGTTGCAAAACAATAACTGATTTTACCCCATAACAAACGATACTAACTAGGAATAGTCAAAATAAATTAGAAAATCAATTACATACATAAAACTAAGCACAAAATTAGATCTGGTATTATATTATCTATAACTGAGGGCCATTCTTTCTCTTTTATGAAATTGCAGATTATATTCACTTATGTTAATGATAATTAGTTAAAAGTAACAAAACAAATTTAAGGAGGCAGATGGCAAAGCAAAAGGGGAATTAAAATTATCCCAGCTTGCTTTGTCACAATATCAGAAGATTCATATGTTCTACACACTAACGTGAGTAGTCGTATTGTTGCTACTTCCCTCAATGATTTTAGAAATTCTGATGGAATGTTATCTATCCCTTTTGTTTTATTTGATCTTAAATCTTTAAAGCTGTTTTAAATTCTGATTCTAATACTGGATCCCCTATCTCTTCTATACTGAGTCATGTCTCTTCTTCTATCACATTGTCAGATGAGTCGTACACCTCATAGAGGCCTTCAGTGTACTCTTTCCACCCATCAGCTCTCTCCTTTGCATTTAACAGTGGAATTCCAATTGTACTCTTAATATTACCTCCTTGCTCATAATTTCACTGAAGGTTGTGTTGACTTTCTAATATGGTGAGTCACTTCTTTCAGCAATCATTTCTTTCCCATTTTTTTTACATCTTTCATCCAGCCATTTTGCCCTAGCTTCCCTGTACTTCCTATTTATCTCATTCCTAAGTAATCTGTATCTCTGTTTTCTTGAATTGCACTGAACATTTTTTCAGGCTATTCTCCATCACTACTACATTGTGATATAAGGTTATTTCTGCTCCTGCGTACATATTACAATCCAATATCTCATTTTAGAATCTCTGCCTGACCATGATGTAACCTAACTGAAATCTTGCCGTATCTCCCAGCCTTTTCCAAGTGTACATCTTGTGTGATTCTTGAACAGGGTGTTCACTATTACTTGCTGAAATTTATTGCTGAACTCAATTAATCTTTCTCCTCTCTCATTCCTGATAACAAGCCCATAATGTCCAGTAACCCTTTCTTGTACTTCTCCTTCTACAATCATTTTCCAATTCCCCATGACTACAATATTTTCATCTCTTCATCTTTGGCTTGCAACATCGTTGTATATACCTGACCTGTCGTTGTAGGTGTTGGTTTCCCCTTGATCTGATGGGAACAACGCTATCACTGAACTATTCACACCAACTCACTCTCTGTCCTACCTTTCTAATCATAATAACTCCTACTCTGATTATACCTATTTTCTGCCACTGTTACCCTATACTCATCTGACCAGAAATCCTTGTCTTCTTTCCATTTCACTTGACTGAATCCAACAGAATCTAGATTGAGCCTTGGCATTTCCCTCTTCAAATGTTTTAGCTTCCTTGTCATGTTCAAACTTCTAACGTTCCACACTCCAACTCATAGAATGTTATCCTTTCTGTGGTTATTCAATCTTTTTCTCATAGTCTCCTTCTCCTTCACAGTCTCCTCCCTGAGACCCAAATGGGGGACTATTCCAGAATCTTTTACCAGTGGAGAGATCATCATGACACTTTCGAATTACAGGCTACATGTGGTCCTTAATGCAGTGGTTTCCGTTGCCTTCTGTATCCTTATGCCATTGACCATTGCTGGTTCTTCTCCTTTAGGGGCAGTATCCCACCCCAGGTACAAGAGAGTTCCCTGAATCTCTGTCTGCTCCTCCAGCATCTTTGACAAGGCCTTTGGCTGAATATGGGTAACTTCTTATGCCAGAAATTTTCATCCACCATTACCAACGATTTTTATTCAAAATTTAAGCAGTGGATGGGTTCAAACCTGGGACTGAAGACATTTGATTACTAAGTAAAGATGCTACCCCTAGATCACACCCTTAACTACTGTAAAGATGTGGCTACCTGCTATGGTATAATGGAGGTTGGCCCTGAGGAGCTACTTTGAGGATGGATAAATATAGATATCATGGAAGTGTAGTACTATAGGACCAGACTGAATGGCACATTGGAAAGTATGCGGCATATGTTCTAACTTTCAACACTTCAGAATTATTTGAACATATTCTTGCAGGCTGTATCCGTTTTAATGTTCAACTGTTTGCTCTCAACTCAGTAATATGCTTCATATGTCAAAGATTTGGTCATACCAATGTACAGTAGAACCCTTCTAATCTGACCTTGGATGGTCCGTCACTCTGGTTAGTCCAACCATGCTCAGGCTCGTGAGCCTGTGCCAACTTGTCACTGTCTGGACGCCTGTCAGGCCATTGTTGCAGTGTCTACCGCTGTGCATGTTGTTATACTGTATGTTATTGTGCAGTTTTATCCTTTGTTGGGATTAAAACACGTCATTGTTTGCTTTATTCTGTGTACTCTGCAGTACTTATTACTGTAGATTCATTGTATGTACAGTTTTCTGTTTTACAACATGTCTGGATTCCAACGTAAACACGTAACTCTTTCTCTGAATGAAAAATTAGAAGTGCTACAAAGGATAATCGGTCCAAAAAATTGCAAAGGAACTGAATGTAGGTGTTACGACAATTAAAGATTGGAGGAAGCATCGGTAAGACATTAAATCCTATACAGTTACGATTGATGGTGAAAACTGGAAGCCGAAAGTAAATTTGCTGCCAGTGAAGGCTGGATTGATCGTTGGAAAACTCGTCATGGTGGCCGATTTGTTTCTATTTCCAGTGAAAAACTATCTGCTGATACCGCAGCTGCCAAGGAGTTTTCTGTTAAGTTTCAAGAAATTGTAGAAGAAAATGAACTGTTACCCTGCCAAGTGTATAACATTGACGAGACAGGGCTGAAATTTAAAATGTTGCCAACAAAAACGCTTGCCGCTTCAAATGAAGCCGTGGGAGGAACAAAACCTATAAAAGATAGAATAACAGTCATTCCTTGTAGCAACGCAGATGGTACCCACAAGCTCCCCTTGTTTGTCATTGGCAAATCTAAGAAGCCAAGGGCATTCAAAAATATAAACTTATCTTCCTTGCGTGTTTATTACCGCAATCAAAAATTTGCTTCGATGGACTGCAACCTTTTTAAATCCTGGGGTTTGACGAGTTTATGCCAGTGGTCGAAAAAGACTTGAAGCAAAAAAAATCTGCCTCTTCATGCTCCACTGCTGTTGGATAACGCACCATCAGATCCATCTGAGGAAGATTTGGTGAAAGGGGACATAAAAGCTCTCTTTCTGCCTCCTAATGTGACCTAACTCATCCAACCAGTGGATCAGGGCGGTATCAAATGGTTAAAAAGGTGGTAACGCAGAAAGTGTATCAGCTCAATCTTCGAAAAATCTGAATGAGGTCATAACTTATTTCAGGCAATGAAATCCCTGAATATCAAAGATGCTAGCTACATAATCGCTGCAGCATGGGATGAACTGAAACCTGACTCACTGCAGAAATCGTGGCTTACGCTTTGGCCAAAAGTTATGACTGAAAATGAGCATACCGAAGATGAGCAAAACAACGACGCACTGGAAATCGTTAAACATCTACAAACTCTGGAGCCGAACGTCCCTGCCAGTGAAGTTGAAGAGTGGATCAACGAATGTGACAAAGACTGTGACACTTTTGAAGAGCTCAGCGACGACCAGATTGTTGCCGCTGTTAGCCAGGAAACTGTGAATGAAGACTCGGATGGCAAAGATGAACCCCTCACCCAGATTTCACACAAAGATGCAAAAAATGCTTTTGACATCACCCTTCAATGCACCAAGCAGAATCCAACTTCAACTCCAATGGACGTTTTGTGGATAAAAAAATGGAGGGACACTGCAGCTAAAACTAGAATAACATCTGCTAAACAAAAATGTATCACTGACTTTTTTTCCAAGTAATTTGTTTTCATTTTTACTGTAGAAACATTGCATACAGTATAATCATTTCTTAGTTATTACATACAGTAGTTTATTTCTCTGTAAAAATGTCTTTTTTATATACAGTGCTATAAACATTACAGTATATATCATTCATATGTTATTAAATACAGTACAGTACTGTAATTCGTTTGTCGTTTTTCCTTTTTAAACCAATACATATTATGGTTGCGTAGACGTTTTTTAGTTAATATATTGTTTAACACTGTGTAAAAAACTTCTTTTCTTATTACTGTAGACGTCTTTTAGCTCTTCAATGGTTTAATTTTTTGTACTAAATGTCTTTTTACATTTTTTGCAATAAATATTAGATTTTTCGGATAATCTGTCCTATTTTTCGTTCCAACCATGGTCCCGGTCCCGAAGGTGACGGATTAGAGGGGTTCTACTGTAGTATGAAATGGGAGGGCAACATGAGGAAATTGTGGCAGCTCATCTCACTAATCAAGTGACTCTTGTACACTTCTTCCTAAATGTATAAACTGCTTTGGGATCACCCTGTATGGTGCAGGAAGTTTGGCTTTATAATGAGGAAAGGAAAGTTTAGGAGTTGAAAGTTGCAAGGCGCATACCACATGGTAAAGCTAAAAAAGTTTTCAAAGCTATGCTCCCTCCAGAGTATGCTACTTCTTTTGCATCAGACACCACTTCCATACACATTAACATCCTTCATGTCCTTGGTCTTACTGCTATTGAACACAACCTTTCCCTACGTCGTTGAGGTTACAAACCCACTCTGTCATTCGACATACATCATACTAACTTTATTCTGACTCACAACTACTTTCCCTTTGAAGGGAAGGTATATAAAGAACTCCGCTGCACAGCATTTGGCTCCCATGTGACATTCTCTCTCCTCCACCATCCCCTTCACCTGGTCCTCCTCAGTCGAAAACGCCACCTTCCATATACTGGCCTCCTCCTCTCTGATGGCTCCATCCACACCTCTCTCCATGTTAAACCCACCAACCACCTGCATTTCGACAGCTTTCATTTCTTCCACACAAAAAATCCCTTTCATACAGCCTGTCCTGCTTGGGACAGGGTATCTGCAGTGACAAGAACTACCTTGCCCAATATGCTGAGCATCTCACCAAGGCCTTCACAGACAGGCACTATCTGCCAGACCTAGTCTTCAAAGAAATCGCCTGTAGCATACCCCCAATCCTTGCACCACCCCCAAGAACCTGTTACAAAGGAGTGCCCCCTTTGTCACCCAATACCACTCTGAACTGGAACAACTGATCCACATCCTTCATCAGAGCTTTGATTAGCTAATGCCCTGAAATGAGGGAAATCCTACTCAAAATCCTTCCCACCCCTCCCAGTCAACCTCCACAACACCCTAGTCTATCCCCATGCTACTTCCAGTCCCAAACCTTGTCACAGGGATCATGCCTCTGTGGAAGACACAGGTGCAAGACCTGACCAGTCCCCCTACCTAGCACTTTCCAGTCCTGTCGTAGGTGAGCCTATACCATCAGATGCCATGCCACCTGTGAAAGCATTCACATCATATACCAGCTCTGCTACAGTCATAGCACAGCTTGTTATACTGGTTTGACTACCAACAAACTATCCACCAGGATGAATGGCCACAACAGAACTGTGGCCAAAAGCAAAGTAGCCCACCCTGTGCCACAACTTTCAGCTGAACATAACATGCTTGATTTTAATAGCTCCTTCACAACCCAGGCCATCTGAATCCTCCCTTCCACCACCAGCTTTTATGCAAGTGTAAAGATAAAGTATCATTAGGTCAAAGACAGAAATTGTTTGAGAGCAAGCTGATCATGGAAACTCTGAGAAAAAAATTTGTAACAGATCGGAACTGCATACTTGCAAATTTCAGTATACATTTATTCTTGAATATCAAGTAGTAAAGGTATGCGAAATTATGTTTTTGCATACATTTGCTTTACTGATCAGTAGGTAAAAGCAATTTTTGGGAAAACTAGTCCAGAAGGTGTAGTAAGTGAGAGCAGTCATCAACAAACATTATGTGGTATTATGGAAGGGATAAGAAAACTTATAGATTCATTTGTTAAAGTAGTATTACACTACATTAGAAAGGATACTCTATGGTGATATCTAGATAGCACCCTCTACATTTGAAATATGTACAGAATGTACATTCAGAAGTGCCAAGAGAAAAGGAAGGAACATGAATCAGCTTGGATGTATAGGTTTCCAATTCAGAATGCAGTCTAAAGCTTTTCAAGCCTAAAAAGGGTGCATGTGATGAGTGTGGTGTCTACAAAAATGCTGAATCAGAAAAAAGACTGCTTTAGTGGACAAAGTACAGAGACATCTGAAAAACAAAGACGTGGCTCTAGTAGAAAGAGACACTCAAGTAGAAAGAGATACTGACAAGCTGAAGGTGCAGACTGACAGTATATTTCTGTGTGGATGTTTTGATTTATAGCAGCTACTCATTACTCCACAATGTGAAGTATCATTGCTCTATTACAAAAGAAAGCTGAGCACCTACAATTTGATTATCTATAAGATTGGAATATGAAAGAGAATATGCTTTATGTGGCACAAGGGAAATGGATGTAGAGGTATCATAGACCTAGTGAGCTGTGTCTACAAATTTTTAAAGCAGCAAATTAAGATGGCTGACAAAATGTTTCTTTCTTTTCTGACAATTGCATTGGTCAGAACTGAAACAGATTAATTTTTTTCATGTACCTATATGGTGTGAGTACTCTACAAATTGATTCAATTACCTATACATTTCTGGAGAAAGGCACACCCAGAATGAAGGAGATGCATGCACAGTGTTATCTAGAGGACAATAAAGGGCATGAACATTTTTATGCCACAGCAGTGGTGCATTCTAGCAGTCACAATCAAGCAAAACCGAAAAAGGTATGATATACATGAGATGTCACAGAAGGATTTCTTTGATTCAAGGAGGCTTTATCAAAGGTCCAAAACTGAACTACAGCTGGAAATGGAGAAAGGGTAAGGTGGTCTGATATCAGAATAATAATTGTGATGAAGGAAGAACCAAGGAAAATGTTATTTAAATATGAATAAAACTCAGACAATACCATTGATTTAACGCACAAGTTTTGAGGTTGCAGGCCAAATGTAGAACATGCAGTAGAAGACATGCCATGTGCATATTCGTCCTCATTGCCAATTTCAGAGAAAAAATTTTCTGATCTGATGCTGCTCTGCCAGAACAACATTGTTCCAGTAGTTTAACATGAATTCTATCACAATCTGTGGTATGGGGAAGTTCATGATATTGAAGAGAAAGATGAATAAAGTATTAAAACTAATATCAGTATTAATTTTAATGTACAGTATTTATTTATTTTTCTGGGAGCTTTTTTTATGTTGTTGTGTTATGCTTACATATTATAGTCTTGTGCTAGGAAGTTCTGTAAATGAGAAATGTCATAGAGGCATTGTTGGTTGGTTGGTTGTTTCGGGGAAGGAGACCAGACAGCGAGGTCATCGGTCTCATCGGATTAGGGAAGGACGGGGAAGGAAGTCGGCCGTGCCCTTTGAAAGGAACCATCCCGGCATTTGCCTGGAGCGATTTAGGGAAATCACGGAAAATCTAAATCAGGATGGCCGGACGCGGGATTGAACCATCGTCCTCCCGAATGCGAGTCCAGTGTCTAACCACTGCGCCACCTCGCTCGGTTATAGAGGCATTGTTACTGCCAACAGTATTTATGTAATAAAGATATTCACATTTGTAGCCACATACTGATGTAGCACAGTTTCAGTGAAATATGGTCATAAGTGCCATTAATGTCAGACATCAGTGCCTGTATTAATAATTCCATCTCTAGAACAACTTCTGGAACATTTTTTGCTATAAACTGCATAATAGCAATGGAACAACAGGACATTCTAAGCAGCATAAGCAAGCGTACATTTCCAGGATGATTTATGGGAAATACTGTAACTTTCAGTTTTCATACTGAAAAGTTTCAAAAATGCTACTCATGATAGTATTGCTGTGAACTGTCCATGTGTGTACAAGATGTGCTTGCTTGTGTGAATGAATGTGTGTGTGTGTGTGTGTGTGTGTGTGTGTGTGTGTGTGTGTGTGTGTATGTGTATTTCCTTTTCTGACAAAGGGTTTGGCTGAAAACTAATGTGTACATCCAGAATGAGATTTTCACTCTGTAGCAGAGTGTGCGCTGATGTGAAACTTCCTGACAGATTAAAACTGTGTGCCGGACCGAGACTCGAACTCGAGACCTTTGCCTTTCGCGGGCAAGTGCTCTACCAACTGAGCTACCCAAGCATGACTCACACCCCGTCCTCACAGCTTTACTTCTGCCAGTACCTCGTCTCCTACCTTCCTTTGAGTCTCAGTCCGGCACACAGTTTTAATCTGCCAGGAAGTTTCATATCAGCGCACACTCCACCGCAGTGAAAATCTCATTTTGGAAACACCCCCTAGGCTGTGGCTAAGCCATGTCTCTGCAATATCCTTTCTTTCAGGAGTGCTAGTTCTGCAAGGTTCGGAGGAGAGCTTCTGTAAAGTTTGGAAGGTAGGAGACGAGGTACTGGCAGAAGTAAAGCTGTGAGGACGGGGCATGAGTCATGCTTGGGTAGCTCAGTTGGTAGAGCACTTGCCCGCGAAAGGCAAAGGTCCTGAGTTCGAGTCTCGGTCTGGCACACAGTTTTAATCTGCCAGGAAGTTTAATGTGTATGTGTCTATTCATTGTGCCTGTCTGCAGCTCAATATATCATCTTTACAATGAGTAGCAATTTATCTTTTCCTTATATTGTCATGTAGTTAATACATAAATGAAGCTTTTTGGGCAGTAAGTTGCACATTAGGTGTTTTGGGGCCAGTGACCCTAGAGCAGGCAAAATGTTCTTTACTTTCAAATCCTGTCATGGACATTTGTGTGGTATAGTACTCATCCAGGCTAGAGGGAAACTTTTCCATACCAACAGCAGAATGTACTTTTGATTTTGGGAAAGAAATTGATTTGTGTGTTATTGATGTGCCTGAAAATTTTGCAAAGTATAGGGAGATGGTTTTATTCCTTATTTGGCACTGTTTATTAGCAAGCATTTAAAAATATATAAAACTCCCCATTGTCACCTGCTTTCATTATTGTCCAATAACATTTAGACGTGAATTTTTCTTAGGCAGAACAGGAATGTGAAGAAATGGTTCCCAGATCCAGACTACATGAAACAGTTTGAAAATCCTGTTATGTATCCAAATGAAGACACAGCTAAATGGAAAATGCCACCTTACAATAGTAAAATAGCTCCAGTGGAGAAGACAGTGCAGAATATGACTCTCAATTTTGGTCCTCAGCATCCTGCAGCACATGGCGTACTTCGACTAGTGCTCGAGTTGGATGGAGAGGTCAGTAAATTCTTGATTAAAATAAACAATACTTTACTCACTTTGTGACATACAAACTATTGTTTACATGTATCATAGCTTCAGTTGAGATTCTGAAGTAATCAATACTACCCATAAACCACAGTTTTGCCAAGAATGACTGTAATCATTAGCAGTGCCAGCAGCATTAACAGTATCAACTATTTACAATAAAGTAGGAAAAGATACATTGCTGCTCACTGTAAAGATAGCACACTCACTTGCAGACAGGCATAATTGAAGGACGCTTACAAACAAGCTTTCAGCCACAGCCTTCATTGGAAAAAGAGAAACACACATAATTCATTCACACAAGCAAGCACAACTCACACATACTTGACCACGAATTCTGGCAGTTTGAGCCACAATGCAACTATCACATGGGATGTCAACAGCAATCAGGAAGAGGCAAGGAAGGGGAAAAGACAGCATTGTACGGTTGGGGAAAAAGAGGAGTGTTGTATGGCTGAGTGTCCAGAGACTACAATGCCAGTAGGCACAGCATCAGGAGATTGTGGGGCAGGGAGGGCTGGAAAATGGAGTGAAAAAGGAGAGGAACAGGAAAAGAGGGGTGGGTGCATTGGCAGGAAATGTCAAACAAAGAATGTAGGAGAAGGGAATGGGGAGGACTAAGAATGGCTAATCATCACCAGTGCCGGCAACATCAACAGTATCAACTGTTTACAATAGTGTAGGAAAATATACATTGCTGCTTACTGTAAACATAACACACAGGCACAATTAAAAGACACTTACAAATAAACTTTCAGCCACAGCCTTCATTGGAAAAAGAGAAACACACAACACTCAAGCACACCTCACAGATACGTGACTGCCAATTCCGGCAGCTGGAGCCACAGTGCAACTATCACATGGTATGGTAGCAGCAATCTGGAGGAGGCAGAAAAGGGGAAGGAATAGTAGTGTACAAGTGGGGGAAGAGAGGAGCACTGTCTGGCTATGTGTCCAGGGACTACAGTGGCAATAGGTGCAGTGTCGGGAGGTCGTGGAACAGGGAGGTGGGGAAAATGGAATGAGAAAGGAGAAGAGCAGGGAAAGAGGGGTTTGTGCATTGGCAGAAGATGGCAAATGAAGTGCATAGGAGATGGGAATGGGAAGGAGGTGATAAGACAGAGGAGTCAGAAACTATCGGGTGGAGGGTGTGGGCACAGTATGTTGCTGTAGGTTGAGGCCAGGTTAATTACAGGAGCAGAGAATGTGTTGTAAGGATAACTCCCACCAGCACAGTTCAGAAAAGCTAGTGGTGGAGGGGAGGATCCAGAAAGCTTGGGTAATGAAACAACCATTGAAATCAAG
The DNA here is from genome assembly GCF_021461395.2 of Schistocerca americana. Classification (NCBI taxonomy): domain Eukaryota; kingdom Metazoa; phylum Arthropoda; class Insecta; order Orthoptera; family Acrididae; genus Schistocerca; species Schistocerca americana. The sequence goes on from NC_060126.1 coordinate 331,036,258, forward strand.
GATGTTATGTTCAGTTGCATGTTGTGCCACAGGATGGTCTGCTTTGCTCTTGGCCATAGTTTGGTGGTGGTTGTTCATCCTGGTGGACAACTGACTGCTAGTCATACCAACATAAAAAAAACTGTGCAATGATTGCTGCAGAGCTGGTAGATGACATGGCTATTTTCACAGATGGTCTGGCCCCTGATTGTGTGGGGTAAACCTGTGACAGGACTGGAATAAGAAGTGCTGGGTGGGTGGTTTGAGCAGGTCTTGCACCTGGGTCTTCCACAGGGATATGATCCTTGTGGCAAGGAGTTGGGATTGGAGGTAGCGTAGGAACGGACTACGATGTTGTGGAGGTTGAGTGGGGACCACTTTAGGAGGAGTGCGAAGGATATCGGGAAAGAAGTCCTTCATTTTAGGGCATGATGATAAGTAATCAAAGCCCTGGTGAGGGATATGGCTCAGTTGTTACAGTCTGTGGGGTATTGGGAGATGAAGGGGTGACTCCTTTGTGGCTGGTTCTTGGGGGGCAGTAGGAGGATTGGGTATGTGAGGGAAATGACACAGAAGACCTGTTTTCAGACTGGATCTGAGGATAGTGCATGTCTGTGAAGGTCTTGGTGAGACCCTCAGCATACTGGGCAAAAAAGTTCTTGAAAATGCAGATATGCTGTCTCTGGGTAGCCAGCCTGTATGGAAGGGATTGTGTGGTGTGAAAGGGATACCGGCTGTCAAAATGCACGTACTATTGGTGACTGGTGGAGTTAGTGTGGACCGAGGATTGGATTGAGTCATCAGAGAGGAGGAGGTCAATGTCTTTGAATGTGGAATGCTGGTTTGATGAGGACCAGGTGAGGTGGATTGGAGAGGTGTTGAGGTTGTGAAGGAATGAAGGTTGGGTGTCTTGGCCTTGAATCTAGATCAGGGGTCTTCAAACTTTTTAGTCTGCGGTCCACATTGACTCCTCCACGAAGTCATAAGGGCCACTCACGGTGAGTGGTTATGGAAGCTAGCATTTTATACAGACTTAACTAAACATATGAATGACCTTAATTTAAAATTGCAAGGTGAAAACCAGCTTCTGCCAGCTTTATGCATGCTTGTTAAGTCCTTTCAACAAAGTATGCTTCACACATTTTAATACATGCCAAACATTCAGTCAGCAAACTGAGATTCCGTTTCCTGTAACTTTCGCAATTGAAGCTTTGGGCACTTTAAAAATTAATTTTGAATCACGTTTTTCAGATATCGATGCAAATTCAAACATCAAGATATTTCAAAATCCCTTTGACGTCAATATAGAAGCGTTACCCGCAGTACTTCAGTTTGAAATTATTGATTTGCAATGTAGCGATTTTTTTAAAGAAAAACATTCAAAGTCAATATTACTGGAATTTTATAAGTGTCTTCCATCCGCACAGTTTCCAAATTTACATAAATTTGCCCGTGGCTTTTTTTCTGATTTTGGCACTACTTATTTGCGTGAAAAAACTTTCTCCAAAATGAAACATGCAAAATGTATTTACAGATCAAAATTAAGTGATGAGCATTTGAAGTCACTGATGATTATCTCTACCAGTAAACTTGATCCACAACTGGAGGTAATTATGAAAGGAAGGTTACAGCTACATAAAAGTCACTAATTATCACTAAGATGTTAATTTATTTACATGAATACTCTAACACTGTGAGTTTTCAAGATATAAATAAATTACAGTTATTTTTATACATCAGTTACAAGTAAAATATCCAATATCATTATGTACACCAGGTATTGTATTTTCTTTGAATTGCCTTTAAATAAAAATATTTTTACGATTTACTTGCTATGTGTATTTTACAACGTAATAAAAAGAAAGTGAAACCTCGCTTAAGAAGCATCTTCCATAATGATTGATTACTAATGCTAGTTGCCGAAGTGGCGTCCATTTGAAAGACTTGCACCAGACTCGTGAGTAGAATAAAATGCAAAGAATTTTTTTTACTTAAAATGTTTTCGTCAAACTAGTCTGTTAACCATTCTTTTTTTTTTCACCATCGCACGGAGAATGGTCTGTCTGTTTATTGTGGATAGCCATAGACAGGCACTATCCACCAGACCTAGTTTGCAAACAGATCTCCCATGCCATTTCACCTCACACCCCCAGTTGTCCCACCATCCACAAGAACCAGCCACAAAGTGGTGCCCCCGTCATCACCCGGACTGGAACAACTGAACTACATTCTTCATCAGGAGTCTGATTACTTATTATTATGTCTTGAAATGAGAGACATCTTACTTGAGATCCTTCCCACCCCACCTAAAATGGTCCCCCACCCAACCTGCACAACATCGTAGTCCACGTCTGCGCCACTCCCAGTGCCAGCCCCTTGCCGCAAGGATTATATCCCTGTAGAAGACTCAGTAGTAAGACCTTGCCAAACCATCCACCCACCACTTACAATTCTCTCACAGGTTTATCTTACCCCATCAGGGGCTGGGCCACCTGTGAAAACAGCCATGTCATTTACCAGCTCTGCAGCAATCATTGCACAGCCTTTTTTTTAGTGTGAGTACCAACCAGCTGCCCACCAGGAATGAACGGCCACTGCCAACGTGTGGCCAAGAGAAAAGTAGACCATCCTGTGGCACAACATGCAACTGATCATAATGTTCTTGATTCCAATGGCTGCTTCACAAGAGCCATGTGGATCCTCCCCTCCACCACTAGGTTTTCTGAATTGTGCATATGGGAGTTATCCTTACAAAACATTCTCCACTCCTGTAATAAACTTGGCCTCAACCTATTGTAACATTCTGACCCCATACCCTCCACCCAACAGTTTACACAACCTCTGTCTTATCACCATCTCCCCATTCCCATCTCCTGCACTCTTTGTTTGCTACACTGTGCCAGTGCACATGCCCATCTTTCTCTACCCCACTCATTTTTCTCTCCATTTTCCCCATCTCCCCGCCCACAACCTTCTGATGCTGCACCTGTTGGCATTGTAGTCCCTGGACACTCAGCCAGACAGCACTGCTCTCTTGCCCCGCCCATACTATGCTGTTCATTCTCATTCCCTGCCCTCTCCAGATTGCTGCTATCATCACACGATAGTTGCATTGTGGCCCAAGCTACTGGAGATGGCGGTCTTATATGTGTGAAGTGTGCTTGCTTGTGTGAGTGAATGATGTTTTTCAGTTTCCGTTGCTGGCTGTGGCTGAAAGCTTATTTGTCAGTGCCTTTAGTTTTGCCTGTCTGAAACTTGGAGTGTTAAGGAGCAGTCTATCTTTTCCTACATTGTTGACATTCCAACCTGGAGTATCAACTATTTTTGACTTAAAAGGGCTGCAGCTCCACTGCAATTTTGGTGGCAATAAAATGAAATTAATCCCCAGTAATATCAGTTAGTTACTATGTAACTAACAGAGGGCAAGTACACGATCTTTGATTTTTAGTGTGGCTCACTTAGTCAAAAGCGGTTTGGTCACGCACTGTTACTTAGCATAGGTCTATTATGAAGCACATTGATGAGCATAGAAATTAGCAAAATAATTAAATAAATAATAAATTGATAATGATCATTAAAGGGAAAATATTAACAAATAATCTTGTAGGTGATAATGTGGGCCACAACAGATGGGTTAATCTTGATTGTATGTTTATTCAGAGAATTGCTTACAGATTTGTATTTAAATGCTTGTGTATTTAAATGCTGACTATTAACTCAACACAATACTGATTCAAGAGAGCACAGCATGATTAATTCATAGTAAAAGTAGAGCATTCTCCAGTATAAGACTTGCAGTGGAGATCTCAAAGTTCAGCAGCTACATACAGTAACAAACCTACTGTGATCAGAAATTTTTCAGTCACTTATAACCAGGCTGTGACTCTAAGTTCAGCAGCATTCAGACTTTCGAAATTTTCCAAGTCTTGAACTGGTGGACATGAAATATTTCTAAATCTATAATAACATAGTTATAATCAAGTGGGTTTGTGACTGCACAATATTTTCAAAACACGTTACCAGTCCAAGTCACAAAAGACCTTGAGCTCTGGTTTTCTTTTTCATTTAAAACCTTGGTCACATGACCACTACATTAGTCAGCCTAACGTCTGCCAAACTCACCACCATTCATGAAATTAAACATATTATAATATCTATACAACTTTGAGTATACACTTTACACACTCTTGATTAAATTTATTATTATTTCATTTTACAACAATGTCCTCTCTACATTTAGCATTAACAATCTGCTTTGTTTATTTTCTTTGCTGTAGCCAGAGCTGCAGCTAAAACTAGTTGAAACATTTTTAATCACATTGACACTCCAGTCTCATGTTAGCCAGATGACAATATTACATGTATGAAGTTATCAAAATATCATGAAATAAATTTGTGGATTAATAGGATAATGAGATGTGATTATCATATTGGCAATATTAAATCGTGTAGATGTGGAGAAATATTGATTAAGGCACCCCTTTTCAGGTTGTTCACTAAATAATTTATAACTATATGCTTATCTGTTTGACAGTAATAGAGACTTCTTCTTCCTACAGCTGCTGTCAAGTATTTCAGGTTGGCATATCATCTGCATACACTGTGTGTTTGCATAATTAGTTATGGATGAGGTATCTTGGACAGAATGATACCCTCCAAGGCAAACAGCACGTATTCCAAAAATGTCGATTATGTGAAACGCAACTCACACTTTTCTCACATGACATCCTGAAAGCTTTGGTTCAGGGCAGTCAGGTAGATGCAGTATTTATTGAGTTCCGAAAAGCATTTGACTCAGTATCACGTCTATGCTTATTGTCAAAAGTTTGATCATATGGGGTATCAAGCAAAATTTGTGACTGGATTGAAGACATTTTGGTAGGGGGGACAGAGCATGTTATGGATAGAGCATCATCATCAGATGTAGAAGTAGCTTTGGGTGCAAACCAGAGAAGTGTGTTTGAACCCTTACTGTTCATGTTGTGCATTAATGACCTTGCAGACAATATTAATAGGAATATCAGGCTTTTTGCAGGTGATGCCATTATTTATAAAGAAGTACTAGCTGAAAGAAGTTGCATAAATGTTCTGTCAGATCTCGATAAGATTTCAAAGTGGCGCAAAGATTGGCAACTTGCTTTAAATGTTCAGAAATGTAAAATGTGCACTTCATTAAATGAAAAATGAAAAAAATTTAGACTCCTATGACTATAACAGCAATGAGTCACAGTTGGTATTGCCCAGCTGATACAGATACGTGGGTGTAGCATTTTGTAAGGATATGAAATTGAAATATGAAATTGAATGATCACATAGGCTCAGTCATAGGTAAGGTTATTGGCAGAATACTGGGGATGTGCAATCAATCTACAAAGGAGATTGCTTACAAATCACTCATGCAACCCATTCTGGAATGTTGCTTAAGTGTGTGTGACACATATCAAATGGGACTAACAGGGGATATTGAATGTATACAGAGAAGGGCAGCACAAATTGTCACAAGCTTGTTTGACCCATGGGAAAATGTCGCACAGTTACTGAAGAAACTGAACTGACACACTCTTGTAGATAGATGTAAACTACCCCGAAAAAGTTTACTAACAAAATTTCAAGAACTGTCTTTTAAAGGTGACTCTAGGAATGTACTACAACCCCCTATGTATTGCTGCAATTGGGATCATGAGGACAAGCTTATTATAATTACAAAAAGTACAGAGGCATTCAGACATCCATTCGTTCTGCACTCCATATGTGTATGGAATGGAAAAAAAACCTAGTAACTGCTATGCTGGGATATACCCTCTGCCATGCACTTCATGGAGATTTGGAGAGTATAGGCGTAAATGTAGATTACATAAACAGTTTTAGTCTCAAATGTTAATAACTTTGTTAATAATAATTTTGTATACATGGTAATCATTTCAGTAAGCTAGTCTCACTGTCACAAATCAAATTCCATATTTAGTTTTATGTAGCATGTCTAAGAGTTTGCTGTTTTTGATGAATATATTACACTTTCATTTTACACTTTTAGACTTTTCCCTATCTGACTCTATCTTTTTCACAGTACAGTGCAGCATAGAATTTTCTTTCTTGCAGTCAGTTATAAGAGAAAACCTATACATTGTTGTTTAAAAAAATACACAGTCTATGTCAATTTGAATGCTTATTAGAGCATTGCACAAAATTTTGAAGTAAGTTGGTCAAGATCTTTTTGCAATTTTTGATAACAACATAACTGTTGTAATTTAAAGTGCACAATGCACATTGAGATCTGGATGAAGATAGGTGATTGAATAATAACACACACATCATCACTGTTAATAAATGTGTTGCAAATAAACAAACACTTACAACGTATAGAATGGCACTACCATTGTAGTATTGTCTTTACACAGAGATGTTTCTATGCATATTGCCAAGGTGCACCAAAGAGCTTATACAGAAAAGAGAAATATAAGCTGGGAATCCCTTGGTTTCTGAGTGCTTCAGAAACTGCGCTGAATTTTGATGATGGTTACCGCATTAACTAAACAGACATCATAAGAGAATAACTTAAAAGTCTCACACTATTAAATTCCAGGTTTACTACCAACTAGGTCATTTGCCCAGTCAGCATCACTGAATACGCTAATGTCAAAACAATCAACTTTGAAACATAAAGTCAAATCTTTTGTTTGCTGCATGTAACAAAACACCCTTTTTACTCTAGCCAAATGAGAAGCACATGTTTCAAAACTGAAATGACCTAACCTTCCTGCAATAAAGGCAGTATAAAATCGAGTACATGTGGAGGTATACAGCAAACAGCCCCCGGCTTTATGGTACAATTTTTGTTCAGTTGGCTTACCATTCTTGTCTTCACCTAAATAGTTGTTATTACATTGTGTAACTATACCCTCGCAGTTATGCATTTTTAATTCTCTTAGCATCTGCTAAATGTAGCTAGTTTGGTTTAATTTCACCTGTGCTTGAGACTGTTCTATCTCAGGTACTAGAATAAGCAACATATCATCTATTTCTAGTGTTAATGTTGGGTTTTAAGACATTATTGAATGTTATAATCCTGTCTTCCTCACCTATTAAAACAGCTTGTCAACATGAATGCCACTGATCAAATTGTTGGAGAACAATACACATCAATACTTTTCACATTGTTTCAGACCTATCTTTATAATGAAAGAGCAGAAAAAATCATTTCAGTCCTTACCTGCCTGGTGAAGCCCTTACAAATACCATGATTAGACATTTGTAACTCACCACACAGCAGAGCTGCTGAGTCAGAGACAGGCACAATAGAACTCACACACACACATTACCACAGTTTCTGGCTGCTGAGCCACACTCATCCTGGATTTTCTATTGTTGAATGATTGGGCATTTGCAATTCTTCACTGTCAAAGGGCACTTTCCCAGATCTGCTGAGAATTGCTAAAGTCATACCTCTTTATAAGAAAGGTGACTTCCAGAAAATATCAAATTATAGAGCTGTAGCACTGCTATCTGATTTTTCAGAGATTATAGAACAACTCTTTCTAGCTTGGCTGGCAAAATATTTCAATCAGAATAATGTACTATCAGTATGTCGTCATGGTTTCAGCGCACGACATCCCACTGAGACTGCTGCCTTTCATCTTGTCAACCACGTTTTAAGTGCAAAAATCAAAAAAATGGAAAATCCAGGTTGGAATGTAACAATATTATGAAAAGAAAAGTTTGTCAGATTATATGAGTAACAAAGTAGGATAGTTGCCTAATACTGTTGTTCTGTAATACTCTTTATGTATATGAGATTTACTGGACTGGTAAATAAATAAATAAATAAATAAATCCTTCCTTCCTCTCAACAAACAATTTTGGTTGCTGGATGAAAATGGTGCCACTTATGTTACTATTCAGATAAGCAATTTCTACAATAATGTGTTTCATTTTACATCTCTTTAGTACTGCTGTTGCTTTGTCTCATCACTGCACGATAGCTTCCCCAGTAATCTAGTCCAAATATCTCGCTATAGCCCAGAGCTACTAACTTTGCTTTAAATTTAGTAGTATTATCTTATCTGTTTTGCTTTGTTGTATATATATCCATTTACTTCCTATAACATGGTCAGCTTTCAATCTGTCGACAAGTTGCCATATATTGCAGCGTTATAGGCTACTCATCTCTGACCCTATGGCTGCACACCATTCACCTCTGTGAAATTAGGCTTAAACCTCTTCTTCTGATGTTGGATAAGATGGATTCATGTGATATGTAGAAATTAAAAAGCATGCAAAGAGACACAAACCACACTTCTAGGGGTTTCACCAGACATGAAGACCGTCGTAAACCCACTTCACTATTTGCAGTGGAAATTTCACTATCTAACACCATGATGCTTTCCTCACACACATCAATACCTTCATTGCTGGTAACTGCATGATCTTCTGTATCATATCTATCTTTTTCTCTGACCCCAGATTGAGCCACAACTCCTCAACCAGCTGTTGACTCGACTGCATCAACTGCTGCTGGTTCTGCATTCCTCGGTGATGATTTATCGCCATCTGTTGTTAGATCTGGGAATCACAACCACACCATATGGGCATTGTCTGTTGTCACCTCATTGCTGTGTGGATCAGCTGTTGTCATCTGCATTGTGTTTAGTTCCCCTGGAAGACACAGTTCTTTGTTTACCACAGCCTTCAGAGAGAATACTCTCTCATCAATGTGACATCTTCTTCTCGAAAGGATTTTTACTGTGGAAGGCTCCACAGATGATATACTTTTGAGCCTGCTTCCACTCCAAGATTAACACATTCTTCCGCCCACTCCCCCGAGTTTGTCAGATGTAAACATGCTTGTCCAGGCTGTGTAGTCAAACACTGTGGGCATTTTCAAAAATTCTTTAATAAGTTATTTCTGCTTCCAGGCTTCATATAGGATTATTGGGATCTTGTTGGACATCTATTTTGAATAAATCAGGCTGACATCAGAACTTCAATCCCCACCCTCCGCCTGCTGAAAGGTGCTGTGCAAAGCACCTTTGAATAGTAGACACATCATGAGGGATATAAGTGTCTGATTCAGGTCCTTGGCTTTTTTGCTGGATGACTGTGCTTTTCCAATGTAATATGCCTTCTTCCTTGAACAACTCTTCAAATCCGCTGTTGACAATCACAATCCCTTCGTCAGATTGGAAACTTTGCAGTTTCCTCCCTGTTTCACACTCTGTACATCCCGTAAACTGCACAGTAGGCTCAAACATGTCACTTTTATGCTTTAGCACTTTCACTACTGAATATCTTGAGTGATCATCCATATAAATAGCAAAATAATATGCTTCACTCAAGAAGGTCTGCTAATATAACCTACATCACTACATACCAGTTATAGAACATTTTCAGTAGTAGTTTAGCTTGGTTTCGAAAGGCTGTGTTTTCATTTTTCCTTGCACACACACACACTTTATATTTTTCTTTGTACATGGTAGCTCCACATACTTGCATGGGGGACATGGACGGGGACTGTGGATAGGTGGTGCTAGGTGAGAATATGTGTCAACTGAGAGGCATGCTGAAATAAACACAATTGCGGTAAACACTGTGTCCAGATTGTGCAGTTGTTAACGTAACTGCCTAGTAAGCAAGAGATCCTGGGTTTGAATTCTGGTCTCATCACTGATGATTCCACATAGTCCCTTCCCTCTTTTTTCCTCCCTGTCCCTTCCATCTTCAATTTACATAATATGTGTCACAGCTGTGGAGTGTGCAAGGTGTATGTTCTTTCAGACATGTCTGAAAGAACAGACATCATGCATTCATATAATTGGTTCACCTCAATGGGAAATGAATCCACCCCTTCAGTGTGGATGCACAATTATGTCCGACATCCTGTTGGAATCTCGAAGTAGCAAGCATGGAGGACATGGATGGGGCCTGTGGATAGGTAGTGCTAGATGGGAATGTAGGTTGGCTGAGAGGTGTTCCTAGATAGTTCGCGCAATTGTGATAACACTGTGCCAGGTTGGCACAGTGGTTAATGCAACCGCCTAGTAAGCAGGAGACTGTGGATTCAAATCCTGGTCTGATACGCATTTTCACTCATTGCTGCTGATTCCACATTAAATCCCAATTCAGCTGACATCAATAGCCCCTTCCCTTTCATTTCGATTCTCCTCCCTCTACTTTCAGTTCACATATGATTATGATTGTGTTGCAGAAAATGAAATGCCCTGTTGCATCACATGCCTTATTGATTGTCCAAGTGCAAAATTTCTGCATATAAAAACTCTAACAAATTAAAACTGTAACTAACAACTACATAAACTATTCTATGTCTTTTTTAAAATATGTTTTGGAGCAAAAGTGAATAAATACATAAGGACTCCAAACAGATTGGAATGAAAGTGACATGAAATGTTCTGATGCTGTCATCAGAAAGGTTAACATTGATCACTTTCAATGTCTGACATATAAAGTGTTTCAGGTGACACTATAAGAGCATTTATACATATGTGTCCAGCTGAGTAACAGGTCAACTATGTCCCATAATAGACCAATATACCTATCAATACTTGAAACTTCTGGAACCCCTGACAACAACAACTCATCCACAGAGATTGAGGAGACAATTGTTCAAGAGCTTTCTCCCAAGTTCTTCCTGTTCCAAGTGACCTAAAGATGTAGAGTTGCAAGGCAGGAAGGAGCTTACTTCAACACCAAATCTGCAAGCACTAAAGGGAAAAAAGTGATGTTTTTTCATTGTTTCACCACAGGATTAAGACAAAAGAGTGGATATAAATACTTATACTGATGAAAAAAAGAGGGTGCACCTTTTCTCCTGCTACAATTTACTCAGCCAGTCAATAGGAACGGATATGTAGTTCAATTGTGTGAGCTACTGAATGTAGATCCACAAAAACTGTGCTGTAGTTTCTAAGCAGATGAATAAATTGTGAGTTGTGTCAGTAAGGTAATGATTTTCTCTTAACATGAATTGAAAATTCTATCCAGGATTTTACCACTGGTGTAATTTTAAATGTAAATTAGTTTTTAAGATTTGGAAGACAATTTTATTAGAAAATTACATTTTGTTTATGAACATTGTTACTTTGTAGGATCACAGTTCTAAACTTTAATTAAGGTATTTGGAGCATCTTTATGCTGCCAATTTATTAGTAAAGCCAGCAGTATTTCCGCTAAAAGAAAAGGTGTGCTATTTTTCCCCTTGGGTTGCCCAAAAAGATTCAGTGAACACATATTTGATATTGTGAATACATGGGGAAATATCTATTTTATGCTAAATTCTTCACATACATATCCTACTCAAGAAACATTGATGTAGTGCAAAACTGAATTTACACAATTTTTACTGGCTGAAGTCAGCTTTGAACTACAGATGACACTACAGTATATCATATTTGACCATATTTCTCTAAAATAATCAGAATATTTCTGTAAGATCCTCTTTTTCATATTTTGATTGTTCTTTATTTCTTCACAAAGCATGCCAAGCTTGGGCAGGGGGAACATCAAACAAAAACTGTGCAAAAGTTCAACTCGAACTTCATCTACTTTGAAAGGACTTGAAAATGTGCATCACAATGAAGAGTATCACTTTTTATTTTGTCAAGGAAAGGCTCATAAGTCATTAATGTTTGAAAGTTCATGAAGAAATAAGAACTTATTTCCTGAATGGGATGTGGTAAGGTTGGCTTATGTTTGGAACATGACCAAATCATGTGAACAGAAATGTGCTGATACCTATGTTACACTGGCTCAAACTGTATTTTTATTTTCTTTTTTTTTCAGTTTGTACTTTTAAGATATAAAAAAATATCACGTTATGTCCAATGAACCCTAAGATCCTAGCTCTTGGGAGAGTTCCGATTGAGAATCTTGTACTTCTATCCAAAGCTAATGTCAACCGTCTTCAACCAGCTATGTTGTTTTCTTCAGATAAGCAGAGAACAAGTTTAAAGAGCTTCCAATTCTAATACTGTCTTGTCTGTTGTGGATAACAGACTCAATGTTAATCATATAAAATTAAAGCATAGTATTGCCTTCAGAATAGATGTTGTGGATAATAAGCAAGGAGACAATGTGAAATCATATTACCTGAGTTACCACACGTACTTGGTAGCAACATCACATTCTTTCTGTGAAATAATTCATGAGCCATATTCACAATACTCAGTGACTGAGAAGGAGGTGTGTGGGGATCTGGTAGCGTCTTTGCTTTCAACAGATAGGTTTCAGATAATGAATCTGGCATGTCACAGGCATATCCATTGGATACAAAGATGGAGACTTCCAGTTAACAGATATCTTCACATGAGGGAAATTCATCCACTAGAGTTGATCAATGCAGTCAGGCTGTATCGTCCATGGTAGGGACATTTGATGCAAATGCTGCTATGAAATGTTGCAATTCATCTACATGTCTTTGGATGTGAACAATATTATTCTGCTCATTTACAAAAACGTGGAAGTTTGCAGGCCATCAACAGGTAACGTACTCCTTACAATGAGAAGGAAGGATGAACAGGGCTCAATATCCCTTGGAATGAGGTCAATAAGGATGGAGTACAAGCTCCAGTAGGATGAGGAGGCAAATCAGCTGTGTCATTTGAAAGGAGCCGCCTGCATTCTCCTTAAACATGTTAGGGAAACCACAGAAAACAGAAATATGGATTCGCAGATGGAGATCTAATCCTAGCTTGTCCCGAAAGTGGTCCATTGCCTTAATCACTGCACCACCGTACTCAGTCCCACCCCTAATGGGTTTTTTGTATGATATTCCAATCATGTTACTGGTTTTAGTTTTCTTCCAGATGAATATGGAAATACAAGCTGAACGCAGGTTCATATGAGAAGAGGAAAATCTTTCATCAAATATGACCTACTCTTGATGTTGTTAACAATGTAATAAATGAGGCCAGCTCTACTACTATGATGGTTAGTGGAGGATGGCTTGGATTAAAGTTTAATAGGTGTGGAGAGTTGTAGAGGTGTGCAGACCCACATTCACACTGTTTGAGTACTTTAAGTTATTTCGGGCTTACTGTCGGTGGGTTAGTAGATAGGGCATCTCAATTTATGGTCTACATCAACCTCTACATCTCTACTCTGCAAACCATTGTGAGGTGAATGGCAGAGGGTATGCCCCATTGTACCAGTTATTAGAGTTTCTTCCAATTCCATTCACATATGGAGTGAAGGAAGAATGATTGTTTCAATGCCTCTGCGGCAGTAATGATTCTAATCTTATCCTCTTGATCCCTATTGCAGCAATACATAGGGGTTGTAGTATATTCCTAGAGTCACCTTTAAAAGCCACTTCTTGAAATTTTGTTAGTAGGCTTTCTCGAGATAGTTTACATCTAGGCCGGTTGCTGTGGCCGTGCAGTTCTAGGCACTTCAGTCCGGAACCACGCTGCTGATACGGTCACAGGTTCGAATCCTGCCTCAGGCATGGATTTGTGTGATGTCCTTAGGTTACTTAGGATTAAGTAAGTCTATGAACCATGGACCTTGCCATTGGTGGGGAGGCTTGCGTGCCTCAGCGATACAGATGGCCGTATCGTAGGTGCAACCACAACGGAGGGGTATCTGTTGAGAGGCCAGACAAACGTGTGGTTCCTGAAGAGGGGCAGCAGCCTTTTCAGTGGTTGCAGGGGCAACAGTCTGGATGATTGACTGACCTGGCCTTGCAACATTAACCAAAATGGCCTTGCTGTGCTGGTACTGCGAACGGCTGAAAGCAAGGGGAAACTACGGCCGTAATTTTTCCTGAGGGCATGCAGCTTTACTGTATGGATAAATGATGATGGCATCCTCTTAGGTAAAATATTCCGGAGGTGAAATAGTCCCCCATTCGGTTCTCCGGGCGGGGACTACTCAAGAGGACGTCGTTATCAAGAAAAAGAAAACTGGCATTCTACGGATCGGAGAGTGGAATGTCAGATCCCTTAACCGGGCAGGTAGATTAGAAAATTTAAAAAGGGAAATGGATAGTTAAAATTAGATATAGTGGGAATTAGTGAAGTTCGGTGGCAGGAAGAACAAGACTTTTGGTCAGGTGAATACAGGGTTATAAACACAAAATCAAATGGGGGTAATGCAGGAGTAGGTTTAATAATGAATAAAAAAATAAGAGTGCGGGTAAGCTACTACAAACAGCATAGTGAACGCATCATTGTGGCCAAGATAGACACGAAGCCCACACCTACTACAGTAGTACAAGTTTATATGCCAACTAGCTCTGCAGATGATGAAGAAATTGAAGAAATGTATGATGAGATAAAAGAAATTATTCAGGTAGTAAAGGGAGACGAAAATTTAATAGTCATGGGTGACTGGAATTCAAGAGTAGGAAAAGGGAGAGAAGGAAACATAGTAGGTGAATATGGATTGGGGCTAAGAAATGAAAGAGGAAGCCGCCTGGTAGAGTTTTGCACAGATCATAACTTAATCATAGCTAACACTTGGTTCAAGAATCATGAAAGAAGGTTGTATACATGGAAGAATCCTGGAGATACTAGAAGGTATCAGATAGATTATATAATGGTATGACAGAGATTTAGGAACCAGGTTTTAAATTGTAAGACATTTCCAGGGGCAGATGTGGACTCTGATCACAATCTATTGGTTATGAACTGTAGATTAAAACTGAAGAAACTGCAAAAAGGTGAGAATTTAAGAAAATGGAACATGGATAAACTGAAAGAACCAGAGGTTGTACAGAGTTTCAGGGAGAGCATAAGGGAACAATTGACAGGAATGGGGGAAAGAAGTACAGTAGAAGAAGAATGGGTAGCTCTGAGGGATGAAGTAGTGAAGGCAGCAGAGGATCAAGTAGGTAAAAAGATGAGGGCTAGTAGAACTCCTTGGGTAACAGAAGAAATATTGAACTTAACTGACGAAAGGAGAAAATATAAAAATGCAGTAAATAAGCAGGCAAAAAGGAATACAGACGTCTCAAAAATGAGATCGACAGGAAGTGCAAAATGGCTAAGCAGGGATGGCTAGAGGACAAATGTAAGGATGTAGAGGCTTATCTCACTAGGGGTAAGATAGATATTGCCTACAGGAAAATTAAAGAGACCTTTGGAGAAAAGAGAACCACTTGTATGAATATCAAGAGCTCAGATGGAAACCCAGTTCTAAGCAATGAAGGGAAAGCAGAAAGGTGGAAGGAGTATATAGAGGGTCTATACAAGGGTGATGTACTTGAGGACAATATTATGGAAATGGAAGAGGATGTAGATGAAGATGAAATGGGAGATACGATACTGCGTGAAGAGTTTGACAGGGCAGTGAAAGACCCGAGTCAAAACAAGGCCCCGGGAGTAGACAACATTCCATTAGAACTACTGATGGCCTTGGGAGAGCCAGTCCTGACAAAACTCTACCATCTGGTGAGCAAGATGTATGAGACAGGCGAAATACCCTCAGACTTCTAGAAGAATATAATAATTCCAATCCCAAAGAATGCAGGTGTTGACAGATGTGAAAATTACCGAACTATCAGTTTAATAAGTCACAGCTGCAAAATACTAATGCGAATTCTTTACAGACGAATGGAAAAACTAGTAGAAGCCGACCTCGGGGAAGATCAGTTTGGATTCCGTAGAAATATTGGAACACGTGAGGCAATACTGACCTTATGACTTATCTTAGAAGAAAGATTAAGGAAAGGTAAACCTACATTTCTAGCATTTGTAGACTTAGAGAAAGCTTTTGACAATGTTGACTGGAATACTCTCTTTCAAATTCTGAAGGTGGCAGGGGTAAAATACAGGGAGCGAAAGGCTATTTACAATTTGTACAGAAACCAGATGGCAGTTATAAGAGTCGAGGGGCATGAAAGGGAAGCAGTGGTTGGGAAGGGAGTGAGACAGGGTTGTAGCCTCTCCCCGATGCTATTCAATCTGTATATTGAGCAAGCAGTAAAGGAAACAAAAGAAAAATTCGGAGTAGGTATTAAAATCCATGGAGAAGAAATAAAAATGTTGAGGTTCGCCGATGACATTGTAATTCTATCAGAGACAGCAAAGGACTTGGAAGAGCAGTTGAATGGAATGGATAGTGTCTTGAAAGGAGGATATAAGATGAACATCAACAAAAGCAAAATGAGGATAATGGAATGTAGTCGAATTAAGTCGGGTGATGCTGAGGGAATTAGATTAGGAAATGAGGCACTTAAATTAGTAAAGGAGTTTTGCTGTTTGGGGAGCAAAGTAACTTATGATGGTCGAAGTAGAGTAGATATAAAATGTAGACTGGCAATGGCAAGGAAAGCGTTTCTGAAGAAGAGAAATTTGTTAACATCAAGTATAGATTTAAGTGTCAGCAAGTCGTTTCTGAAAGTATTTGTATGAAGTGTAGCCATGTATGAAAGTGAAACATGGACGATAAATAGTTTGGACAAGAAGAGAATAGAAGCTTTTGAAATGTGGTGCTACAGAAGACTGCTGAAGATTAGATGGGCAGATCACATAACTAATGATGAAGTATTGAATAGAATTGGGGAGAAGAGGAGTACGTGGCACAACTTGACAAAAAGAAATGACTGGTTAGTAGGTCATGTTCTGAGGCGTCAAGGGATCACAAATTTAGCATTGGAGGGCAGCATGGAGGGTAAAAATCATAGAGGGAGACCAAGAGATGAATACACTAAGCAGATTCAGAAGGATGTGGGTTGCAGTAAGTACTGGGAGATGAAGAAGCTTGCACAGGATAGGGTAGCATGGAGAGTTGCATCAAACCAGTCTCAGGACTGAAGACCACAACAACAACAACAACAACAACAACAAGTAGTTCTAAGTCTAGGGGACTGATGACTTCGGATGTTAAGTCCCATAGTGCTTAGAGGTATTTGAACCATTTTTTACATATATCTTCGAAACTGTGTCAGTTCAATTTCTTCAGTATCTGTGCGACATTATCCTGTGGTTCAGACATGCCTGTGACCATTTGTGCTGCCTTTCTCTGTATACATTCAATATCCCCTGTTAGTCCTATTTGATATGTGTTACACACACACACTTGAGCAACATTCTAGAATGGGTCGCATGAGTTATTTGCAAGCAATCTCCTTAGTAGACTGATTGCACATCCCTAGTATTCTGCCAGTAAACTGAAGTCTGATACCTGCTTTAACTACAACTGAGCCTATGTGATCATTCAATTTCATATCCTTACAAATTGCTACACCCAGGTATTTGTATCAGTTGGCCAAAGCCAGCTGTGACTCATTGCTATTATAGTCATAGTGTACTACATTTTTTTCATTTAATGAAGTGCACATTTTACATTTATGAACATTTAAAGTAAGTTGCCAATCTTTGCACTACTTATCAAGATCTGACGGAATATTTATACAGCTTCTTTCAGATAGTACTTCATTATAAATAAATGTATCATTTGCAAGAAGCCTGATGTTACTCTTATGTTGTCTGCAAGGTCATTAATACACAAATTGAACCGCAAGGGTACACTTCCCTGGTGTGCACCCAAAGCTACTTCTACATCTGATGATGATGCTCTATCCACTATAACATGCTCTGTCCTCCATACCAAAAAGTTCTCAGTCCAGTTACAATTTTCACTTGATATCCTGTGGATTAAACTCTTGACAATAAGCATAATTGTGGTACTAAGTCAAAGGTATTTTGAAAATCAAGAAATACTGCATCTACCTGATTGCTTTGATCCAAAGCTTTCAGTATGTCATGCGAGAAAAGTGCAAGTCGGGTTTCACATGAACAATGATTATTCCAAAGATCTTGCATGTCTTAGCTAATTGTATTGGGTTCTCATGAAGTGTTTGGATTTCAAGGTGTGGAATTATTCATCCTATAGTTATTGTCTGTGTTTTGAAATAGTTTTCCTTTGCACCAACAGTTACATTGGTTAATTTGGAGCTGGAGGGATCCTCTGCATTTCTGGAGTATAAGGTAGAGGGCAAGAAAATAGTGCCAGTGTAATACAGGAGGAGGTGAGAAGAGAGGACAGCAATGGAATGAAAGATGGAGGAATTAGTGTAGCTAATGCTGACAAAGAATCAAAACGTGTGAAATGTCGTGCTGTAGGAGGATGTTGAAAATTACTTTCGAGAATGTGAGACAAGCTGCCTCATGACTGTGTCACACTTGTTACTTCCATCTTCTATCATAGACAGCAGCTTCTCGAAACAGGCCATGTTCATCCCCACGAAATTTTGAAATTCTTGCGGATCTTTAAGCCTCAGTTCTTTCATAAGCAGTGAATATAATCCCCTCCATCGCTGCTTCTTTTCAGCCAGCGTCGAACTCAACAAATTCAGGCTTTTTGTTTTCATGGCCATTCTGCCCTAATCTGAAGAGTTACTGTCACTGCCAGGGTAATACCTCCAAAAAACAAGTGGGTCCTCCATGCAAAAAATGCTGTATAAACATATATACCTTTGTAAACAAGTGTCATTATATAAAACTAATTGTTGACTCTGAATTCAGAACAGTTGTAACCTACATATGAGAATAACAATTTCTTATTAAATAGGAACCTTGAGCTCACATAAATAATTTGAACAAATGACATTCCAATATGTCATGGTAGAATGAATAACTTTACAAGAGATCAGACAGTTCTATGTGTGTTTCACATGTTATTACGATCTTCTGCACATATGCGCCAGGTATACCCCACATGGATGGTGTAATAGGTCTACGTCAACCAGCCTGTAGTTACAGATATACACGCCTGAGGCCCTGGTGCACAGGTTTACGGTTTAGGCACGTCATGTAATGGGGCCTTGAGGGCTTTAGGGGTGTAATCTTACCATCCTGCATATCACCATTAAAATTCTCTGTCTCTGTACAAGTTTTGAAGGCTGCATGAGGCGTAAGATTTACGAAATAAAAACTTTTTACTTATCTTCATTTTCTCTTATTGTTGGCTCCAGTTCTTGCAGCAAGGGGTACATTCTTGTGGCTGAAATTTTGATTTAATGTTTGGGTACCTGATGACTAAATAACTTATGAAGATTTGCCTGTATTATGCTTGAATTTTATTCTTAATCACATTTTTCAAAATCACACTGTCCTTAAAGTTTCCACTACTATCACACCACAAATTACATTATTAGTGACACAATCAAGAACACCTCTGATTCCATCAGAGACATGCCCACTACTACTCACATTCTGTGGTACTCACAATATTCCAAAGAGTTTACAAAATGAAAGAATTTACATACTTTCCTGACAAAAGAAGAATCATCACCAAGTTACAACATTATTTTATAAATGAATCCAGAAATAAATTTAATAATTACAGTAGCATTAAATTGTGCAATTAATAATCAGACTTTGAAGTATGCCAGATAATTCATAATTTCAAATATTTCTACAAGAAGAATAATTTTAGGTGTAGCAATTGTAACAACTTAATTACTTTTTATATGTTTTAGCCTGAAATATAATAAATTGTATACAGAAGCAAATGAAATTCTTTCAGTGAAACAGGCAAGAATGTTCAACTATACCAGATCCGGGATTAATCCTGGTATTGGCTACTTCTATATTTAAAAAAAAGTTATGTTAGGAAAGGGTGTCCCATTACAATATCCCCCTCACAAAATTTGGAAACAGGGTGTTTACAATATTTTGTGACAGACTTCAAGGTTTTCCAAACAGTTTACAAACAGATGCCAAAAAATAGAATACAAGTGTACAGAAGTATCTGATACATAACATACTACAAAAAACATAAGAAAAATATCTACTATGCAACTCGTAATCTATACATATATCAGAATATGGCACTCAGATGTTCAGATCAGTGGAACATACTCTCACAAGACAAGTAATACAAGGTCAAAATTAGAACATTACTCCACTAAACAGCAGATACACAAAGGAAGAATATACTCAGTCATGAGTAGGAATCAATCAGCCACATAAACTGTAGTATTTAAGGATATGTTGACTCATGAAAGAACAAAATAACAGAAAAACATTAGGGTGTAAGTTTACGATGTGAGGATCAACCCATGAACCCAGACCACACTGGGTACAAACCAGCAAAAAGTTTCAACACCACAAAATGAATAAAGCTCATAATCATATCAAATGTTCAATTATATGCAAAGAGTATTGTAAGAAACTTCTAGCCTCAGTCAATTGTTGTACACACTCCTTGAGTACACACACACACACACACACACACACACACACACACACACACACACACCACACACAGAGTCACGATGAACAGGGTTACCCAAAACAGAGTTAAGCATAAGTCTGCCCACAACTCAAGTTCCAGTCAGATACACTATTGCAATACTCAGCGTAATTATAAGTAAACAGAGTCATAAATTAGCTTTGAATGGTGACACAATCCCGTAGCTTGAGGACCAAAATCAGAGTATGAGAGTGGATATGTATACATCTTGTTATATTGTCTGTACTAGTAAATATCTTCCACACTATTTGCCAATTATCCATACAAATTAACCTATGTACACAAATACCTAGAAGATTCATTTACAACTGATAAAAAAATACATATTGATTTAAAGTTATATAATGTATTGCAAAGTCAATCCCTTTACTTGAAAAAACACACATTTATGCTGAATAACACTGTCTTTAGCAGTCTTGGCTATCAATTCACAAATATCAGTCACAACGCAGATCCAGTCGACAGATGCTTGAGTACGTTACCCTGCAGCGACGATCTCTTGCAAGTTGACTGGTCCAGCATGGTACAACCATACAGCAGTGTGGGGAGTGGATCTGCCCACATCTTTCAGCTTCCTCCCTAGAGTTCTCATCACAAACTCCAACAGATAGTAACTTCCTGTGTAGCAGTCACATCAAATCCTGAAATATTGTTTTGTGTACTAAATATGCTGTTCAATAGCTCCTTCACATCACACAAGATGTGCTCTCCTTAGTCATTTTACAAAGTCAGTTACATGGGATTTATGTCAGGTGTGATTAAAAAGTGTTCACATACAAAACATTAATAAACAGAATTAAGTGCAATGAAAAGAATGGACTAATAAGGCATTACACACAGATATTCTCGGATATTATTACTAATTTTTACAGTACAAATTATGACTATTGTCCCATTTCAAAATTGCAAAAAAGATCTACTCATTTAGTCTCATGGCATATGTGTATCAAATTCTAAAGACAAATCTATATAGAAGACAAGTATATAGTGTATCATAGATTTTTAATTCAGTCAATAGATAAGACAGAACTACAAAACTAACATAATCTTACATACTAAATTCCAGACAGTCAAAACAATTATATAGTTTTATGAATCTACAAATAGATTCAAACTCAGTCAGTGGATAAGATAGAACTATAGAAACTACACCATCTTGCATACTACATTCATGGCAAACAAAACACAATTACATAGTCTTATAAACCTACAAACATAGTGAATATTTTCTTCTAACCTGAGGATCATTATGTATTCATATTCATAGGTCTTGTCCTCTATACTAAACATTGACAGTATTTGACATTTTACGGACTTGCTTTGCTTACCAGGAGCTCCTCTTATCATTACAAGTGCAATGGACATTTCCACAAAATTCTTACTCTATTTAATCTTGTCTCTAAATTGTTCAGATATACCACAAATCAGGGTTCTTGTATCAATCAAACTGTTGCCTTCTCACTGATCAAGCTTAATCTTGATGTAAGGATATCCAAAATCTGAATCATCATCTCTGTTATTATACACTTCATGTAAGAGATCACTTCCAATTTCATCAAATGCTACATTCACACTGTTCTTACAGGGTTTTATCAACTTTACTGGTATTACAGCATTACTTTGGTTACTCATCTTGTCAGGTAAAGATTAAACACACAGAATGGATTCCATAGTACAACCAACATCACTTATTACAGAAGGAACACAAAATCTACATTTCCTACTTAGATCTTCTTTCACTTCATTCCACCAATTTGGATACAAATTTTGACTAACCAGAGCTAACTTATTCCAGAATGCACATTTATCTATTTTATCATCAATCTGGTCCCAAACAAAATTCAAAAAGTTTTCACCTTCATTCTCTAGGCTTACAGATAACTCACCTTTACTGTTTGGATCATTACTCTGCATGACATTAATGAAAAACTGCTTTGACTGGACTGGTATCCCATCACTCTCACTTATATAATCACAAACATCACTTACCTTATCTGTATTTACAAATAACTCTGAAACTTCATTATTCTTAAACTCCACAAATATCTGATACTCATCATCATCAACATTATGATCATCATATTCTTCTAAAATTACTTCATTAGTATCATCATTAACAACGCAAGTCTCAATTCCATCAAAGTCACACACCTCACCTACATTCATTTGCAACAAGCTGCCAGTCTCAGACTTACCAACCTCAGTCATTTCACAGCTCTCATTCACATCTATATAAAAAATACCACCTAATTTAGATTCAATACAGTCATCACCTGTTTTATATACATCAGTAACACTGTTTCCTGACTAAGAGAAAAAATCATTAGTACACAATACATAAAAATTCTCATTACTCTCACATTCTGGTTTGTGATTAGTATCTATGTCACTATAATTAAACATAGTATTCCAAAACTTTTGATCAAAACACAAATGAGAAATCCCATATTCCTTCTGTTCAACTTCAGATATATGTGGCACATTATTAATACTGTTACTCTTGTCTAATTGTAAGCGTAAATTGGGGGTCCTGTATTTGTTGTATGTCATCGCCCCAAAACTGTAGATCTTCATTGAGGCGGACTGCCCTTTCCCAAATGGCCACCTATAGATTGTTTCTTCTATTAAATTGCCCATGGTTAAATAATAATAATAATAATAATAATAATATTTATTCAACATTGAATAATCAAATACAATCCCTAGAAATAATACGTCAGTTTATAAATTACAAACTAAAGATTTGTTTGTATTAATAAATTTTACATTTTGATGGATTTTACATTTGGTAGTATACAATCATGATATTACAAATATTGTTTTTATCAACATTATTTTAGTTGTAGGTTACTTAAAACTATAAGCTTGACATACTTATGAAGCACTTTTCATACGGACATAATACTCGTCAAGGGATTAAAAAGGGTTTTCAATTAGAATTCTTTTTAGCTGATCTTTTAATTTATCAGTAGGAAGGGCTGTGAGACTTTTTGGTAGGGCATTGGCTAGTTTCAGCCCAGCATGAAGTGCATTTTTTTCATATAAAGCTGTTCTGTGGCTATTTACATGGTATCTGAACGTTTGCCTTGTATCATACTGGTGCAGGTCACAGTTGAAATCTGGATTTATTGTTTTCACAAGCAATATAACTTTCAATATGTATACACCTATAATGGTAAGCACACCTAATTTTGGGAACAGATTCCGACATGATTCTCAAGGTTTGGCACAACAAATAATCTGATAACTTTTTTCTGTAGTATTAATAATGTACTTAGGTTGGCTTGAGTTGTTGCACCCCATATTTCTACAGCATAGTTTAAGTTTGATGAGAATAGGTCATGGTAAGCAGTTTTTAGTAAACACATGTCCTTACAATATTTGCTAATCATATTTATAGCAAACACATTCTTCGACAGCTTACATGCTAAGGAATCAATATGCATGTCCCATTTGAGGCTGTCCTGGATTGTAATTCCCAAGAACTTTGTCAATTTTTCCTTTTTCACAATGTCATTTCCTATGGATAATTTCATGTCAAATTCTATTTGTTTCCTTGTGTTAAATTCCATCATTGCAGTCTTTGAAGCACTTACATTTAGATGGCTTTCATTAAAATACTTGACTATTTCATTAGTTACACTGTTGCACTGTACCTCCAGACTCTCATAGTCTTTGTGTTTACACATTATTGATGTGTCATCTGCCTACAATATTTTTGTACAGTTAGGAGAACAATACTGTATATCATTAACATAAATCAAGAAAAGAAGGGGTCCCAAGACAGAACCTTGAGGCACTCCATTTTTGATATTAGTAATTTTAGATTTGTAAAACCCACTGTTTGTTTTAAGCAAGACAAATTGTTTTCTATTGCTCATATACGATGTTATTAGCTCATAGCCAGTTCCTCTGATACCCAGGTTCCACAGCTTGTCAAGTAATATGGTGATGTTGACACAGTCAAAAGCTTTTTCTAGATCAAGGAACACTCCAGTTACATACTCCTTGTTCTCTATGGCCGTTATTATTTTGTCTATTAATTTTGCTGCTGCTTCTGATGTTGACTTGTTTTTCATAAAGCCATTCTGATTTTCAAATATTAAATTGTGTTGACTCAGGAATGTCATTAGTCTAGTATAAATAACTTTCTCAACTACCTTAGAAAATACAGGTCAGATTGAGATAGGGCAGTAGTTTTCAATTTTAGATTTATCACCTTTCTTGTGAATCGGGGTTACTTGTGCTGTCTTTAGACTAGCTGGGAAACAACCTGATGCAATTACATCATTTACTGCTGCGGTCATGGCATCAGATATGTTGTCTATGCATCTTTTCAGTGTACTGATAGACAATCCATCATAGCCTGCTGATTTTGTATTTTTAATGACATTACTATGTTTTTGACTTCCTTGTTATTGGTTGGGGCCAAGTATATGGTTTGTTTGATTGGAATGCCCCTATATCTATGCTGAAGATTCTTAAAATGGTCATTGACAGATTTTCCAACAGAAGAAAAGTACTCATTAAAAACTTTGCAATCTGACATTGACATTTCATGATATGCCCTTTATGGTTTGTAGTAAAATCACTTGTTGATCTGTCCTTACAATCCCTAAAGCTATTTATTACTTTCCAAACAGCTAAACCTGTGTTAGTATAGTTTCTTAACATTGTGGCTACATATTTACTTTTAGTTTCTAGCAGAAGATCTTTATAGTAATCCTGATAGTTCTTAAATTCTACCTTTAGTCTATTATTATTGTTATTATTTATCATTGCATATTGGAAAAGTCTAAGTTTCTCTCTTGCTGTTTTTACTTCATGATTTATCCAGTTATTTTTTTTTGTATTTTTTTGCAGTCATTTACTGTAAAGGTCATTTCTGGACATGAGACATTGAAGCAATAATAAAAATCTGATGAAAACTCACTGAAAGTAATGCTGTTTTTTTCACCCCATTGTAGGCTTTTTAGCAAACTGTTGAAATCTTTAACATTGTCATTATAGGTCATTCTTTTTGTCACATATTGTTTCTCTTTTCTATTGACATGAAGATTTTCAGCTTTTATCAATACCTGTACTGCGTGGTGGTCAGAAATGGCAAGCTTCAGAACTGATGCACTGCATGTAAAGTGGAACATGTTAGTTATAATGTTGTCAATGCATGATTTTACACTATTGACCTCTCTAGTGGGCTCATTTATCAGAAATGCTAAGTTAAATTGAGCTAGTATTAGCATTAGTTTTTTAGATACAGAGTCATTGGACAGCAAGTCAATGTTTATATCTCCAGTTAGTATTATATTAACCCAGCCATTTTTATTGCAGTGTTTACTGTCAATCTCAACAAGCAGGTCATTAAGAACATCAAAGAAACTATCTAGGCTACCAGATGGAGGTCTGTATAGGCCTATAATGATTAAGTTCTCTTTCCCCCACTTATAATTAATTGCTGCTAGTTCTATTACACCCTCAATGCTGAAAGCACTTACATCTATTACACTATAATTACTACCACTGGCTGCAAAGATAGCTACCCCACCACCACGTTTCTCTTTTCTACTGAAGGCAGAGCAAAATATCATGGAAAGTGGCTTACATACACTAATTAGCTCATCTGTGTACCAGTGTTCACTTATAACTAAAACATCAGGGTTATCAATTGCTTCAATGGTATCCAACTTGTGCTTATTGCCAAGACTTTGAAAGTTCTGCTGAATTAATTTGAAAGTGAGCTTGGATTGTTGAACGCTTGATGGACGTGTCACCCTACCAGAACCACTTATACATTTATCCCTAAAAAAGAAATATCAGTTGACAGAGTGGGTTTGGCATTTTTCACTATCCATTGATTCAAGTTGGTCTGTTTCCATGTACTGGGAGCCTGGGAAGAATCAGCTTTACCTGGTGTTTTCAGCAGCCATTTGTCCAATGTCATCTGTCTATACCCATTGCTGCAGTCTTCTTGTGTTGTGGAGCACTCATTCTTTGAATGTGTGTGTTTTGAGTATACGTTGTTCCTAGCATTTACGACGATTTCACAAATAATGGACGCTACGTGACTTTTTCCACGCCGATTGAGGTGAAGGCCGTGAGTGGTGTAAAGATCTCTACTAAAATGTTGCACGTTAACCATTTGTATATTTGTGTAACGGTTGCAAATTTCTGCATATTGACTGTTTGTGTATGCTACTGCCCTGTTTACACACAAGAATTGAGGCAAGTCATACCTGTGTGGAATATTGAGAACAATGACGTTTGAGTCATTTAGATGGTTTAGAGCAGATTTTAGGGCATTAACAGCATGCAAACCATCGTTGTGTGCGACATCATTTGCACCATCACATATTACAATGAAGTCTTCCTTCATTGTCTTTTGAGAGATATTGTTTACACTTGAAAGCACTTGGTCAAGACGAGCGCCAGTTTTAATAAAACCTGAAGCATTCACTTCACTGTTTACGCTTTTTATTTCGTTTGCAAGTCCTCTATAAGATGACTATCACCCATTAAACATATGTTTATTCTTCTTGCTGCATTTGTGGTGTTAGTTAAATTAACTGTCATCTTGAATGTTGAATTTACCTTGCTTCTGTTTACGAGTGACGGTTTTGGCTGGCGAGGTTCCACATTTTGCTTAATAACAGGCTTTTTTTTCAGATGGTGCACGATTTGATCTTTTGTAGGTAGGACGACTGTTTTTTGGAGCACGGCAGGAGAATTTATTACTAAAGATGACGAAATGATTGCATTATGGTTAGCGTTACCGGTACACAAAGAATGTGTTGGAAAACTTGAAATGGTTATCCCCATTATTCCTATTTTGCTATTCTGCCAATGTTCAAAATTTCTGTCTCTATTATCAATTTGACCCTGACAGAAATTACCATTATCTCTGTTTCTGTGATTATTACCATTGTGATGTTTATCATTTTGATTGTTATGGTAAATGCTTCTTTCTATTGCCCTATCCAGCCGGTCGACATTTGTAAAAATTGTTCAAGGCAATCGTCAGGTCCGTGTACTAAATCCCACTGCAATCTCTCTGGTAATCTCCTTTTTTCCCATAGTGCTTAGAGCCAGTCTCTAAGTTGGTCTATTTGATATTGTACACTGTCCATTTTATCATTGTTTTCAGTTAGTATTTCTGTTAACTGATGACTGACCACACTAAATTTGCTATCGCCATCTTCATTTCCTCTAACTTTACTAAAATCAACTGCAAAGTAGTGGTTTTCACTGTCTCTTTGCTGACTACATGTTCACTTGGTTCAAACATGTCTAGGCTATGTTCCATAGCTTTCACTTCATCACCACTACTCTGATCTCTATTCATTTTCCTGGCAACCACATGAATCTACCAAGAAAATTTAATTTCACAAGTGGTTTGTAATTATCTTTTCTGATGTCCTTCATTGTAGTTGTAAAGTCCTCTTTCAGTTCATACGACCTGTCATTGTTGATATTATCTCATCACTGTTGGTTTGACTTTGTTGGGCAGCTCTCGGGTCTTCTTTCATTTATATACAAACTGTAAATGACACAAATCAAAAATCAAAATGTTCAAATGTTTGTGAAATCTTATGGGACTTAACTGCTAAGGTCATTAGTCCCTAAGCTTGCACATTACTTAACCTAAATTAGGCTAAGGACAAACACACACACCCATGCCCAAGGGAGGACTCAAACCTCTGCCGCGATAATCCAAAATCCATTCTTCTTTTGCAACAGACAAAACTTCATTGTCAGTCAACTGATCCTAGCTTATGCCCACACTTGTAATCTTACCCTCCCAAACATCACCATTAAAATTCTCTGTCTCTGTACAAGTTTTGAAAGCTTTTTGAGGCATAAGATATACAGAAGAAAAACTTTTTACTTACCTTCATTTTCCGTTATCATTGGCTCCAGTTCTTACATCTAGGGATACATTCTTGTGGCTGAAATTTTGATTTAATGTTTGGGTACCTGATGACTAAATAACTTATGAAGATTTGCCTGTATTATTCTTGAATTTTATTCTTAATCACATTTTTCAATATCACACTGTCCTTAAAGTTTCCACTACTATCACACCACAAATTACATTATTAGTGACACAATCAAGAACACCTCTGATTCCATCAGAGACATGCCCACTACTACTCACATTCTGTGGTACTCACAATATTCCAAAGAGTTTACAAAACGGAAGAGTTTACATACTTTCCTGACAAAAGAAGAATCATCACCAAGTTATAACATTATTTTATAAATGAATCCAGAAATAAATTTAATAATTACAGTAGCATTAAATTGTGCAATTAATAATCAGACTTTGAAGTATGCCAGATAATTCATAATTTCAAATATTTCTACAAGAAGAATAATTTTAGGTGTAGCAATTGTAACAACTTAATTACTTTTTATATGTTTTAGCCTGAAATATAATAAATTGTATACAAAAGCAAATGAAATTCTTCCCGTGAAACAGGCGAGAATGTTCACCTATACCAGATCCGGGATTAATCCTGGTATTGGCTACTTCTGTATTAAAGAAAAAGTTATGTTAGAAAAGGGTGTCCCATTACAGGGGGAAGACTGAGATTGGAAAAATGCCCAACAAATGATTGAGGACAATAGGTGCTAGTGCTGTTCTGAGATAAAGAGGTTAGTGTTGAGAGGAATTCATAGCTGGCAGCATCAAATGAGACAGAAGGAGCAGTTAGGTAGGAAAGATGTAATAAGGTGAACATAGTTAACTGAAAATATGTACGTATGAAGTTCAAAGCAAAGACCAAAATGCTGTAGATTTGCATAAGCCTTTTTGAGGCCAAGAAGTGTAAAAGCTATGGAATTTTTTTATGTTGATTGCACAGGTGATAGGTGAGGTGCAGGAGTTGGTTATTAGAGGGAATGTCTGGAGGAAGCCGGACTTCTTAATACTTGGTTGAACTATTTATAGTTGTGTGGAGACAGGGCGAACCTAAAGACATTGCTCAGAACTGAACTGTTGCCGATGAGCAGGTCGAACATATCAGCTGGGAGTTACGATAATAGCTTGTGTGAAGAATGATGTTATAGATGTTGCCAATTACTTCCAGAAAGGAAGTTGACATTAGTAATCCTGTCATGACTGTGAGAAATGGTGATTTTTTTTATAAAGAATCTGTTTAATATCTCTTGCTGCAAAGATGTGTCGAGTTTGTTCTCTGATATCTACGGGATGTTGGTAGCAAGAGCTGGGACAGAGGTGGCGGTGCATTCAAGGTCTAAGGGTAATGGAGAGCATGGAGAGAATTCAAAATGTGGGTCATTAGGAGTTCCACAGTTGTAGGCGAGGTAGAATGCAATGCAATTAGCTTCACTTACATTATCAGTTAGTGGGGGGAGCAGGTTTCTCTCTCTCTTTTTAAATCAGAAGATGAAACATTTTTCAGTACTTAGTTCTTGTTTGGCACCAATACCAGCATTTCATTGTATTTAATATCTTTCTGGTGCATTGCAGCATTTGCTGGCAACATGTTATTGAATGTCAGTTGAGGGCAGTAGAAAACGGTCCAGACATCGGAACTAAGAAGAGTAGAGTCCGTAGAAGGAGTGTGGGGCTACAATGATGGATGACTTTAGTAGCACCATGGGTGGATAGAGTTTTATGTAAGGTCTTCTGTAGAAAGGGTGCAGCACAAGGCTGTAAATGAATTCGCAGTAGGCGTTTAAGCTTATGTGGGAGTAATCTTGGATTAATTTTAGTTGGTTGTTTGGTTTGGGGTGCGTGTGTTTGTTGGGAATAGTGAGTAAACAGGTTGGTAGTCACTTCGAATTGGATCAAAAACTTTTACAGTAATGCACACAAGAAGGTTACAAAATACTGTTTTTCCTTTCTTTCTTTCTTTCTTTTTTTTTTTTTTTTTTTTTTTGCATTATCATTTGGTACCCTCAACCTCAAGACAAGGGCTGGCTGGCTGCCATAACTAGCAGATAACACACAAATTGGCAAGGTATAAAATTATTTTTAAAGCACAATAACCAACAATAATGAAATACCTATTAATAGCCGGCCGCGGTGGCCGTGCGGTTCTAGGCGCTTCAGTCCGGAACCGCGGGACTGCTACGGTCGCAGGTTCGAATCCTGCCTCGGGCATGGATGTGTGTGATGTCCTTAGGTTAGTTAGATTTAAGTAGTTCTAAGTTCTAGGGGACTGATGACCTAAGATGTTAAGTCCCATAGTGCTCAGAGCCATTTTTTGAACCTATTAATATAAGAAAAGACAGATTGCTACTTACTATAAAGAAGACATATCAAGTTGCAAACAGGCACAATAAAAGGGAGATGCACACACAACAACACACACACACACACACACACACACACACACACACACACACACACACACATAAGCAAGCACACCTCATGCACACGTGACCACCAACTCCAGCATCTTGGGCTGGAATGCCAGCATTCCGTCCTGAGATGCTGGAGTTAGTGGTTGTGTGTGCGTAAGCTGTGCTTGCTTGTGTGTGTGAATGCTGTGTGTCTCTTTTTTCTGATGAAGGCTGGCTGGAAGCTATATGTAAATGTCTTTCAATTGTTCCTGTCGGCAACTTGACATGTCTTCTTTATGGTAAGTAGCTATCTGTCTTTTCCTACGTTGCTGATATTCCTAACTGGAGTTTCCATTGTTTGAAAAACATAATAAGATAAAGATGGGGATGATATTGTGAGACTCCTGGTAATTGTGGGACGGGAATTTTGATGGAGATATTATTGAGGGAAAGATTGGTGTAGGAGGATGTGTATGAGGTTCAGCACGAATGGATGGGGTGTTGGTCTCAGACAGGGTGTCAGATGTGTGAATGGTTGACACCTTTATTTGAATGGGGCAGGTGAGGGAAGGGTGTGGGTTGTTTAAAGATAGTCAGTACTTATGATTTAATTGGGGAAGGGGAGGATGTTCCCTGTTGTTGTCACCAGACTTGGGAAGGAAGGACATGTGAGTTGGTAGATTAGACTAGGGTGGATAGAAGGTTGAAGATGAAGGTACATGGTTTTTGTTTGTGAAAATAGATGGTTGTTGCATTTGATTGAAGAGAGAATGAGAGTGGAGTGAGAATGTTAGAAAGGATAGTTGTCATGCAGGACTATTGTGACGAAGTGGACAATATCTTCAACAATGTGATGAAAAGGTTAGTTGCTACTCAGCATAAAGCGGAGATGCTGAGTAGCAGAAAGGCACAGCAAAAAGACTGTCACAAATGACGCTTTTGGCCTGTAAGGCCTTTGTCAAAGATATACTGCAGACACACACACACACACACACACACACACACACACACACACACACACACACACAAACATGCAAACACAACTCACCCACACATGACTGTAGTCTCAGGCAACTGAGTGCACACTGCAAGCAGAAGCACCAGTGCATAATGGGAGTGGTGACTGGGAGGGGGTAAGGAGGAGGCTGGGGCAGAGGAGGGATAGTAGGATAGGAGTGGCAGACAGTGAAGTGCTGCTGGGGAGTGCACAGGGAAGAGGTGGAGAGAGGGTATGGTAGCTATTCTTTTTTTTTTTTTTCATTATATTGTGTTCATTCCACCCTGGCTTTTCCATTGTTTGATTTTTTCACTATACTGTTACATTCCATCCTGGGTTTTCCATTGTTTGATTCTGGACAATATCTTCAGCTGTATGAGGTGAGGCCAAGGGAGTTATTGGGGTTGACTGGGCGGTCAGCTGTTCAATGGAGATGGTGAGGTCAGGTTTCATTGGGAAAAGCTGTTTACTATCTAGTAAAATCATTAGAAGATCTAAACAAACCTCAGAATGAGTTACACAAGATATCTGTACTGAGAACTGGTCCTAAACATTAAAAATGTGAGGTCCTCCACAGGTGTGCTAAAAAAATTCTGTTAAATTTTGGTTACATGAAAAATCACACAGATTTGGAGGTTGTAAGAAAAAAAAGAAAAACTTAGGGGTTACAATTACAAACAAACCGCAGCCACCACACAGAAAATGTGAACCAAATACTCCATTTCATTGGCAGAACACTTTGAAAATGCAACAAATCTAATAAAGAGACTTCATATACCGTGTTCAGCCATCCTCTTTTGGACTGTTCCTGTGCAGAATGGGATCCATACCAGATAAGGCTGATGAAAGATATCAAAAAAGTTCAAAGAAGGGCAGCTCATTTTGTATTATCATGAAAAAGGAGAGAAAGTATTATGCACTTGATAAGTGAGATAGGGCGGCAATGACTAAAAAAGAAGTGTTTTTTGTTACCGCATAATCTTTTCACAAAATATCAGTCACCATCATTCTCATTGGAATGCCAAAATATTTTGTTGACCACACCTTCATAGGGAAAAAGGATAGAATAAGATAAATCAGAATTCTAATGAAAAGATCTGGGTGTTATTTTTTCCAAGCATTATTTGAGAGTGGAACAGTCAAGAGATAGTCTGAAAATGATACTATGAACCTTCTGCCAAACACATAGGTGTGACTTATAATGGTTTACAATGTACCACAGTCATGTAGAGGAACTTGATATTAAAAATTTGGTGGCTGATAGTCCAGTCAATGAAGATAAAAAAACGGTTGAATACGGGAAGTAATTTGTGTAGTTGCATGTTTTTGTACAGTGGTGCCATGAACAAAACACTTAAAATTTTGTTCTCTGCAGAACTCTTGGTGTCCATACTAGTACATTGAAGGCTCTGGGATTTTGTGTGTGTTATTATTTTCACTTACAACTGTTATGTATTAAGTGATTTTTAAGCAGATATGTTTTTAGTATGTGCAAGCAATGCCAAGTTGTAATCTCAGTTGCCCATAATGCTAACAATTATAACACACAGGTGCTAATGTAGTCCCTCATAACATTAACAATTATAACACAGAAGGTACTAATACAGTCCCACATGTTTTCCCCAATGATGCAAGTCTGCAAAAGATTTAACTGTAAAAATGCCGTGGAAGAGATGCTGTGAATATTACAAGCCCCTGAAAATGTTGTTGCCATTTTGAAGAAACTTGCTAAATTTGCTAAATCTACCACAGAAAGAAGACTGATGAATTTCCACCATGCAAGTTGTCTTGTAGTAGCATGAGTGATAACGCACTATGTGCAACAGAAGCAAGTAGAGAACACTTTAACAAATGTGAGCTCAATAGAAGTAAATGAGAAATTTTAGAAAGACTTTTATTGCGGAGGAAGCATGCTGATCAGTGTACATTTATGAATGAAGTTGTTTGTTGTATTTCAGGTAAAAATTGGTTAACAGAAGTCTCAGCAGAATTATTCACCTAAAAATAATTAAAATTTACGCCAGAAGGCAAACATTTACCCGTCCGCAATGGTGTCATCGAAACATAAGTCAAATAATGCACAAATCATCATTCCAAAGCAGGGAAAGTAGCATTTGTTATCCCCCTAGGGTGGAACTTATCGCTATGAATGTAAAGTAAGTTGTGTAAGAACTTGTTGGCAACAGAAATGAAGCTCCTATGACAGTGTCTGACAAATTTAGGACTTCAACCACCTGTCGAGATTCTAAGCCTTATGATGACAAGATTTGGCTTATTTCCCACACATCATTCCAGCTTTGCTGAACATAA
Organism: Schistocerca americana; assembly: GCF_021461395.2. Classification (NCBI taxonomy): domain Eukaryota; kingdom Metazoa; phylum Arthropoda; class Insecta; order Orthoptera; family Acrididae; genus Schistocerca; species Schistocerca americana. The sequence continues at coordinate 331,070,063 of NC_060126.1, forward strand.
GGCACAGTAAGTGAACTCCCTAATGTTTCCTATAAATCATATTTCACAGTACTGTTAAGCTCTAGAGCAAATCCCTTGTGATATGAGTGTATTTAAACAACTTTGATCAACATTCTTCACCTATTTTGATAAAAAAATTAATCATGGTGATGTGTCAAAAGGTATAAAAGTGTGTGTTGCTGTTAGATTAGCTAACAGCAAGTCAAATGATTTCTAGATCAACAGTGTCCATCTATATCATGACTTTTTTTAATCACCTGACACATACTGAGTGAAAATTATAAATATATCTTTTTTCTCATTAAAATGTTCCTCAGAGCCAACTTAGATATTTGTATGGTCGTTTACAACATTCACTTTGAGAGAAAACTGCAAAAACAACTGTATTCTGCACTCACAAAGCTTTGTTATTGTTTCTATGTGATAATTGTTTGAATTTTTTAAATCACCAGTGTCTGTTTAAAAGCTGGGCAAGTTAAAGAATGTAGCAGTGATGTTCTAGCAGTAGTACAATAGCAATTCATATTTCAATAATTCAGTAGAAATTAAAGCATTCCACAAATACATGATCCACATGTTATAGGGCTTCCATGGCCCAATCTTACTTTTTCTGTGGATCTTGGTTTACATCCTTTACATGTTACATCAATGGCTGAACACAGCTGAAAACCTACAGCAGAGCCAGCCATCTGGTGGTGGTAGTGCAGAAAGTGCATGTGTGCATATAATATATCAAACTTTGTTGCTATAAATTAAACAATGGAAAATCCAGGATGGAATGTAACAATATTAGAGAAGGAAAGTTGCTACTCACCATATAATGGAGATGCTGAATCACAATAGGCACAACAAAAAGATTCACACAATTATAGCTTTTGGCCATTAAGGCCTTTGTCAACAATAGACACACATGCACACACACACTCACACAAACATAACTTGCACACAAGTCTGCAGTCACAGGCAACTGAAACCAGGTGTGGTTCAGTTGCCTGAGACTGCAGATATGTGTGTGAGTTGCATTTGTGTGTGTGTATGTGTGTGTGTGAGAGAGAGAGTGTATGTGTGTCTATTGTTGACAAAGGCCTTAATAGCTGAAAGCTTTAATTGTGTGAATCTTTTTGTTGTGCCTATCGCGACTCAGCATCTCTGCTATATGGTGAGTAGCAACTTTCCTTCCCTAATATTGCTATAAATTAAATTGATAAAACTATTATTCTGTGTGAAATGATGAATCTATTCATGCATTAAAATATTGTGGTTGAATTTAGCTGCCAGTATGGAGCTCAACATTGTCATTAGAGCTGATTGTTGGTTGTTTCTATTACTAATGTATATCATGAAATGACTAGCTAGAAAGAGGTTCCAAATTTATTTAAATGGTGATTAAAGTAATAATTTCAGTAGTAATCTACCTGCAATTATGGGTACTGCATTATGCATTACAGCAAGTGGATCATAATTGAGCAATGCAAGATAAATACTAAAAGTGATAATTCAAGAGATGACATAAACCATAAAGGAAACCATTATCAAAAATAATACTCATACTTGTTTGATGTTACTGTTATGGTCTTCAGTCTGACGACTGGTTTGATGCAGCTCTTCAGGCTATTCAATTCTGTACAGTTCTCTTCATCTACAAATAACTACTATAACTAGCATTCATTTGAACTTGCATCTGCTTACTGTCCTCGTATCTTGGTTTCCCTCACAATTTTTATTTCCTCCACCCCCACACTCCCCTCCAATACTAAACTGATGATTCATTTATCTCTCGGAATGTGTCCTATTAACTTATTCCTTCTTTTAGTCAAGTTACACCACAAATATCATTTCTCTCCAATTATATTCAGTACCTGCTTGTCAGTTATAAAATCTACCCTTCCAATCTTCAGCATCATCTCTAGTAGCACATTTGAAAAGCTTCTGGTCTCTTCTTATCTGAACTGCTTATCATATATATTTCACTTCCGTGCAAGGCTAAGCTCCAGAGAAATGCCCCCAGAAAAGATTTCCTAATACTTAAATTTATATTCGGTGTTAACAAACTTTTCTTCCTGAGAAACACTTTTTGTGCCATTGCCAGTCTACATCTTACATCCTCTCTACTTCAGCCATCATCACGTAATTTACTGTCCGAATTGCAAAACTTGTCTGCTATTTTTAGTGTCTCATTTCTTCATGTAATACCTTCAGCATTGCCTGATTTAATTAGAGTGCATTCCATTACCTCTGTTTTGCTTTTGTTAAAGTTCATCTTATGCACTGTTTCAAGACACTGTCCATTGCATTCAACTGCATTGCCATTTCCTTTGCTACTTCTGGCAGAATTACAATGTCATTGGTAAGTCTAAAAGTTTTTCTTTCTTCTCTCTGATCTCTAATTTCATTTACAAACTTTTCTTTGGCTTCATTTGGTGCTTGCTCAATGTACAAACTAAAAAACATCAGAAATAGGCTACAATTCCTTCTCACTGCATTCTCAATCACTGCTTCCCCTTCATGCTCTTCAGCTCTTGTAACTGCCACCTGGTTATTGAACAAGTTGTGTGGCACAACTGCAACAGGATGTGTCAAATTCTTGTAGGGTGGCTTTCTGATGAAGTACAAATGATGAATACGTCAGTGTGCTTTCGGTGCTGGGTGCATCCGATAACAAGCTGCTGCTGCTTGTGCGTATGCTGCACAGTTCCCTCACAGCCGCCATCCCAATAAGAATGTTTTTCATCACCTGCAGCAACACCTTTGTCCACAAGTAATGGACAGAGGTAGTCCAAGGAGTAGACGTACTTCACAAACAGAGGTCATGATTCATGAAACAATTCTCCAGTCATCTCAGTGAAGTACCCATGACATTGCAAAGCAGTTACAGATATCTCATAGACTGGTTGTTGAAGTGTTGTACAATGAAGAACTGCATCCATATCATTACACATTAACTCAACACCATCAGCCAGAAGACCGCATTTAACAAGCACAGTTTTGGGAATGGCTTTTGCACCAGGTGGAAGATAATGAACATTTTATAAATAATGTGATATATGGACCAACAAATCTAGCTTCACCTGTGGAGGTATTTTCAACTTCCACAACAGCCATTATTGGTCAGAACACTATCCACATGTCACCTGTAAATGTGGCCTTTCAGCATGTTTTGCATAAATGTATGGGCTGGAATCATGGGAGAATTGCTTCTGGGCCCTTACCTTATTGCTGGACAAGTTGCATGCACCCCTGTATCGTAAGTTTCTTTGCAATACTTTGCTTGATGCATTAGAAAACATTCCACTTGGTGCTCGGTGACAGCTATGGTTTCATCATGATGGTGCACCACCACACTTCGGAATAAATGTGCATAACTATTTAAATGAAGCATTTCCAGGGCTATGGGGTCGTGGATGTCCAATGTTCTGGCCCCCTTATTCCTTGGATGTTAATGCACTAGATTTTTATTTTGGGGACACTTAAAGGAGAAAGTTTATAGCAGTTCACCTACAGATGTACATGATCTAAAAGCTCATCTGTATGCTACTTTGGCAATGGTGGGAGCAGGTGTGTTGTATAGGGTCCAGAAAATCATGATCCAATGAGTGGCGAAGTTTTTGCAAATGCAAGGTGCTCAATTTGAGCAACTTCTCTAAAGTGAACTTTGCTTGTACATGTATGCCCTGGGTCTGCAAAGATAAGCCTGGATGTCAAAAATACAGAATGGAATTATTGTTAGTTGCATAAAGTGCACTGTAGTGTATCCTACCTATTGTGTTTTTTGTACCTCATTGGATACAAATGATGTTATTGTATCCACTATTATTTTCTATTGGCTTCATTTGTGTCATGGACAAAACAAAGTGGTTGTTTATGTCTGCAAGAAGTTCATGCTATGTCTTAATGTGTAAATAAAGTAACAGAAACAGAAGGAAATACCGAAGATACTCCCCAATGTGGAGGTACAAATTAGATACAATTTGATGTTTTACCCAGAAAAAAAAGTGTGGCATAAACCCAACATGAACATCGGCAAGACTGTGTATCATTCTTAATGGCATTATCTTGTCTCACTGAGTTAATGGGCCAGCTCCTGAAAGGCAGATAGTTCATGCTACCTGTTCTTGGCCACACTGCATGCAGTTATAGCATTCGTAGAGCCTCATTCTTTTAATCAAATTTCTATTAAACCTATTGACAGGACAAGGGGATGAGGAATCTTATGCCGACTGCCAAGTGTGGCACTTTTTCTTCATCCTGTATAACCTTGCACTCCCTGTATTTTTCATCTGCTACCTTCAGAATAACAAAGAATATATTCCAGTCAAAATTGTCAAAAGGTTTCTCTAAGTCTACAGAAGTATAGGAGTCTGGTCCTAGACTCCTGCAGTTGTCAGGAGAGAGTCAAGTGGGATGTGATGGTGAGGACCTAGCTACACTCGAGAGTGCCAAGGAAGCATCCTTGACAATAATACATTTATTTGTCAGTAATACAAGACTGTTTTCCAAAATGTCACCTCACAGCTAGGCCGGCCATGCAGCCCATTGTCAGCAGCAGGAAGCCAGCATGTACTCCACTTGCATATACTGCCAGAGCAGTGAAGTGTTGGATAGCAGCTGATACATCACAAAGTGGCCATTGACCAGTGAACTACGGAAGCCTCCAGCTCTTTGTATCAATCTCCAAAGTGCACTTGTTGATGTCAAAGATTGCACTCAGGTGTCAGGCCATAGATCCACCTGAAGTACTTGATGGCTTACAGGGGTTATCTCTCAGCCCTCATTTAGGAGACAGGAGTTGACAGCATTTGTGTCTTCCACAGGTTCCGAATTACATGCAACAGTGTCCTTCACCCCCCCCCCCCCCCCCCCCCTCCTGAAGGCAGATGACACACAGTGACCAGGTCATGCAGGTCAAGCCTCCAGTAGACATGCAGGGTGATGGCAGCCCCTGCACCCCATCAGCATTGCCTTGGAAGTTGGCAGTGAAGCTGGCAGCAGCAGCATCCTTCCAGCTGGACTTGTGATTCAACAGGTGATTGAAGACAGCTATGTGCTGTTGAGGGTCTACATCCATAGCCTCCCGGCACACTGGATAGCTGCAACTGATACAAGGACTGAAACTACACACTGGGCAGTTGGCAATCAGTGCTCCACAGTCAGGCGTTTGTTAAGAAGAGTGGGGTACTTATCATGGCACTTCCTGTGCACTCTGTAGTGGCGACGATGGCTATGACATCACCTGTCCTGGTTTTCTGCTGCTGTCAGCTCTCCTAATGACTTCAGACTTTCACAACTTCACCTTTCAGAGGCTCTTTTCTGCTGGTTCGGCGCCTGAATATTTATTGTTGCATTGTACCTAGCCTTCCTTATGACACTCTGCTTTGTTACTAGTATGACAATATCTCTTGACTTCCATGATGTCATTATGCAGGGTGTTTATAAATGAATATTGGGGTTTTAATGCTTTATAATATTTATAACATTAAACTTACAGTTATAAATGATATGACAAATGAAAGAGCAAGTCAAATAGTTGTGTTTGGCACCTGTGCACATGGACAGCATGCAGTGTTTCCACTGCAATCCACTAGACTTGGTTGAACTTAACCATACTCAAGCGCTGGATAGTCCGCACGAGGCCCAATGACAGTGCTTGCTTTGCATGTTCACCCAACCTAATGCCATGCGATTTTTTCTTTTGGGGCCTGCTTTTATGTGATGATATCCACTCTGCAAATCCAATGTGGAGAAATAGTTACACTGACCCAAGTTGTCGATAGTCTCTGTTATGTTTGGTATCAGATGTGCATTGGTGATCATTCGTGCATTGAGGTATTGGTAGTCACAGCAAAACCTGTATTTTTTAGTGTCATCTGGTGACTTTATGGGATCCAAATTATGAATGCCCCCCCAGGGACTATCACTATACTCAATAATACTGTCAACTATATGCTGGTCAATAAATTCTTCCATTATCAGTTGCATACACTTTGGAACCTGATATGGGTTCTCGTATAGTGGAGCGTTATTCCCTATTGGTATTCTGTGTTGTGTATGTGGCATTGCTGGTAACAGACAACTCAGATTAAACAAATCCATGAACTGCAGTAACAGAGCTACCATTGCTTCTCTACCATTTCCCTGTATATGTCTCACTTTCTCACGTAATGCAGATGCACTGATGGTTTGCTTGCAGCAGAGATCCTCACTTGATCTGTCCATGTCATCTTCCTCTGAAACATCCTAATTAACAATTAGTTAACTCTTTGGCAGACTTTCTTTGACCCTGCCAAAATTATCAAGACTGACCGGAACCATAAAATCTCCATCCATGTCACTGACACATACTGTAGTCCTGTGTACAAAACAGTGTGACTTCTCCCATTTTTCATTAGTTTCCAATGGCTCCACAACATATAATAAATCCTCATGTAGGTCCATATCTATGCTCACCCAGACCCACTACCCTGTAAATCGCTGTATTGTATCACATGAACTGATCTTTAGTGTCTGTGTCCATGGTTTGGTTTATTGGGTACCACCTTCATGATTGGTGAGCTTTGTGACAGTGTAACACTTGTAGTTGTTGCCCCTAGTTTATGTTGCCCACCATTTACTTTGCCTAGGAAGCAACACTGCAGCTCTGCATATGCTTCTGTAGTCTTGTGTTCTACCAGGAATGCTGTCTGATGGATGAGGCATTCCATTCCCATTTAATGGCCAAGTATTAGGACGTTGCTCATTCTGTGCTTTCTTCTGACAATCACACACTATATGGCCACTTCCTCTCATTCATAACATTCAGGCTGATGTGGCCTGTGTGGCCACATCTAAAACATTTCACTTCAGAAGAAGAAACACCACGATCACCATGTAACCATATTGATCTCCTCCAATTGCTTTGCAATTCTAATGGCAGCTCGTAAGTCACTTGGATTCTCCATTCTGACCTCCTTGATGTATCAGTGGAAATACCTCTTAGAAACACATCCAGAGCCCTATTCTCCACTTCATGCAGTATTACTCTATTGGCCTCCGCATTTGGTGTTAGTTCAAATGTTTGTGAGTTCAGTTTCCTAATTCTGACAGAGAAGGAAGACTTCATTGATTTGCTGTGCTTCTGTGATAGTCCATTAAGTTTTTCCATAAAGAACCTCACACTGTTTGTTTCCGATAGTGCAGTATTAGACAAGAGATGACTTTGGATGAAATTTGTAATGAATCAAATGTTAACATAAAATGTAATCTATTCCATGATAATTTCATATCCTTATTTGAAAATAGCTTTCCACATATGCTAATCAAAAGGGCATTAAACAGGTATATAAAAAGAACCATAGATCACTAGAGGGATTAAAGTATCTTGTGAAAGGAAAAGGCAAATTATCTGTTGGCCAGAACAAGTAAAGAGCCTGTGGTAGTTGCACATTACAAAAACAACTCAAAATTACCAAGAAAGGTTAGTAAAATATCAAGGAAATGCACATAATGTCAAAAATCAATAATTCTGACAACCGACTTAAGGCTATGAGGAATGTATTGAAACAAGAGACAGGACAAGCAGCCACAGAACAGGATAACACCACTATTGAACTGAATGGAAGGGCTATAAATCATGTATCACAGGTAGCAAATAATTTAATAATCATTTCTTAAATATAGTAGAAAGCTTAGGGACAACCAGTTCAAGAGAAAAATCATTGCAGTATGTTGAAAAAGTAATCTCATAAAATTCAGCCATATGGATGTATCATCAACTTCTTCTTCTGAAATTAAGAAAATTATACATTCTCTCAGAAACAAAAGGTCATCTGGTTTTCATGGTGTTTCCAGTAAGTACTAAAGATTTGTTCTCACATAATAAGCCTAGCCTTATCTGAAATATATAATGCATCTCTAATTCAAGGCAGTTTTAAAGAGAGACTGAAAAATGTCATTGTTAAACCCCTCTCGAAGAAAGGTGATAGAGAAATGTCAACAACTACCAACCTCTTTCACTGCTGGCATCATTTTCCAAAGTTTCCAAGAAGGTGATGTATTTTAAAATAGTATCTCACCTTAACAACAATATTATCTGCAATAAATCACAATTTGGTTTTCAGAATAGTTGCTCTTCTGAGAACACCATTTACATGTTTACTCACCAAATTTTACAAACAAACATTAAGTAATAAACATTGCCAGTTTGATATTTTCTGCAACCTATGTAAGGCATTTGACCGTGTGAATCACAGTATTCTCCTAGATAAATTGAAGTTTTAAGGGATTTATGGTACAGCCAACCTGTGGATAATGTCATATCCAACCAAATGAATGCAGAATGTTGTATTTAGTAATTCAGCCAAAATGCCTTATCTGCCTATGAGCATGAAGTGTATACCAGATATTGTTTGCATTTATTATTGAGAACAATGTGCAATGTTGACAGTGAGCATATTTTATCTCATTACAGTACTGTTGTTACAGATGGGAGCTGTAACCTAAGAGAATGTAATGCTGACGACAATAGGAAGAAAGGGATAGATTGCTACTCATCATAAAATGACCCACTGAATTGCAGGTAGGCACATTTAGCTTTCTGCAAAAGCCAGATTAGATAAGGAAACACAAACACACATTCACACAAGCAAGCATGCAAGCAAGGCATTCTGATCTAAGCTGTTGGAAATGGCACTCGTGTGTGCTTGCTTCTGTGAATGTGTGTGTTTTCTTTTCTGCAGAAGGCTTTGGCCAAAAGCTAAATATGTAACAATCTTTTTGTTGTCCCTGCTTGGAACTTGAGTAGCAGTCCATCGTTTTCCTAATATTGTTGATATTCCAACCTGGAGTTTCCATAGAATGCATTGCTGAGAGGCATTTGAAATTTGAACAGTAAAAATACATATTAAAAAGTTATACTGTGAGAGGTTCATTTCTTTTCTAAAAGTGGTTATTGAAACAGTAGTAGTTAATGAAGCAATTGCTAGCTACAACATGTACATACACCAGTAGGCTGTTTTAAATTTCTTTATCTAAGTGTTTAAAATTTTATGTTAATTTGGTCAAAAATAGATGATAGTTCCACCAAAAGTAGCTGCTAATTTTGCCAAAAAATGCTACATTTTATGTCTCTGTTAGTAATCTATGCCACAAATTCCTATCAGTCTCCTTTTACAATTTTTGCTCTCTACTACTCCTTCTACTGCAAAGTGTTTCAGAGAGTTGTAAATGTAATTCCACAAACTTGTCTATTTTAACAACAACAATTTTTTAAATTGCAAAAGGGGCATTGTTCCATAGAATCTTCCATCTCACCTGCTGAATAGTTCAATGCTAAGTCAACTGCTTCCAAGATCTTAATATTTATGGAATTAATTATATAAGAAATCATTTTTAAAAGCAATGCTTTCCTCTTACAGACTGTGATGCGAGCAGATCCTCATATTGGTTTATTACACCGTGGAACTGAGAAATTAATTGAATACAAGACATACATGCAGGCTTTACCATACTTTGATCGACTAGACTATGTTTCAACAATGTGCAATGAGCAATGTTACGCTTTAGCTGTGGAGAAGCTGTTGAATATTGAAGTACCAAGGAGAGCTAAATACATAAGAGGTTTGTAACTGGCAAAACCTTCAGCTTAACTTGTTATTTGTGTGCATTCAAAAAGATACTATCCACACAAGCTGTGGAACAAATGTATGAAAGTGAGAACATAGGCTATGTGAAGAGTGAATTGTATTTTAACACTGTAGAGAAGCAGCTCACCACTGATCTTAAAGATATAAGATGTGTTTTTTATGTAAGTACCATTTTGAAACCAAAGTAAAACAAGTAGTCTTTTCTTAGTACTTTTATTTTTATATGAAAACATGTACTTTGATCTACTTTTCTACATAATTCCCAGCAATATTTGGTATGTTTACATTTGTTTGTGAGTATTTCATATGCTTCCTCCAATTGAAAATCCTGTTGACTGTGAAATATGCCCTATGATTCATTTTCCTAGTGCTAAAGGTGTGAAAGTGGCTGAAATTACCATCAGATCAGTGAAGTGTATGGAGAAAACATTATGAGTAATGGGACGGCATGGAAACAGATGAGAGCTTTTAAAAATGGCTGTATGAATGTGCATGATGAGGAATGAAGAATATGACCTTCAGTCATTTCCGACAATTTGGTGCAGAATGTTGTTGAAAACATGAGAGAGAACAGACAATTCATGATTTTGACATTACGTGATGAGTTTTGTCAAGTGTCAGCAAGTGTGCTTTAGGAAGTTGTTGCCTAATCACAGACAATGGTTCAATCCCGCATCTGGCCACGCTGATTTAGGTTTTCCGTGATTTCCCTAAATCGCTCCAGGCAAATGCCGGGATGGTTCCTTTGAAAGGGCACGGCCGACTTCCTTCCTCTTCCTTCCCTAATCCGATGGGACCGATGACCTCACTGTCTGGTCTCCTCCCCCAAAAAGCCAAGCCCAAACACACAGAAGATTTCTATGAGGATGGTATGCAAAAGCTGGTTGTGTGATATGATAACTGCCTTAATATTGGTGGGAATTATGTTAAAAGTAGATTAAGTACAGACTTTCACATAAAAATAAAATTGCTAAGAAAAATATTCTGGTTTTATTTGTGTTTCAAAATGGCACTTACTTAAAAAAACACACCTTGTCTTCACAAATAGAGCATTCAAGATAGAGATCTAGATCATGATTGAGATAGCTCATAATAAGTAGCTAAATCTGGAAAATACAGATGTCTCCTTCTGAGAACTTACATGTACAGGGATTTATGCAGAAGCTCTAGTATGAATGCCTGGAGATGATGTGAATGACTAAGATGTTGATAAACATCATCTAAGTGGCTCAATTTCTGGCAAAACACTTTGATTGTATCTTGGTGTGGACAGTTGTTACAGTTATGTATACTAAACAAGTCTGAACTTGGTGGAAATAATGGACCACACTGCTTGGTGATTTACATGTATTTGTGTAGCAGCAAAACTCCTTCCCGTGGTGGGTTCAGTAATTTCACTGTTTGAGCTCATACTTCAGTATTTACTGCAATACACAACTCTGCATACAAATACTTGCAATCAACACATTAAAATTGATACTTGCAATGTTGGCACAAGCATTTGTCTGATACTGGAGATCTGCTACCCAATAACCGCTGCTTCACATCCTATCTTGCATTAATTCCAAGTAAATGGCAACTACTTGTGTATGTTTAAATAAATGTTTAGATAAGCTTTGGTGGATCACTGATTGTTGGTTGTTGTTTTACTCACCAGTCTTATGGGTGGTATGATGCTGTTCTGTATTCTGAAATTTTCTTCATTTCAGAGCACTCTCTCGGTAATTAAAAAACCATTTACTTTGTGGTGATTTCCATGTAGGTTTTCTTTATAGGGTCTGCATATACTACTAACTGCTAAAAACTTAAAAACAGTCCTAAGTTTTTCTACACAAATACCTCAAGATGCTAATAGACACAAATTATACATATACACAAATTAATTTGTTAGTTATTTTACACTTGCTGTGTGTGTGTGTTTGTGTTTGTGTGTGTGTGTGTGTGTGTGTGTGATGTATACCTTCCATGAATCTTGGCCTTTGCCAGAGTATGATGGCTTCCATGTGCAAGTGATACAGATAGTGTACCATAGATGCAACCATAATAGAGGCGATTTGTGGAGAGAGCTGTCAGATTTGTGATTGCTGAAGATGGTCAACAGCCTTTGAGTAGCTGAAGGGGTAACAGCCTTGATGATTGACTGATCTGGCCTTGTATCACTAGCCAACATGGGTTTGTTATGTTGGTATGGTGAATAGTTGAAAGGATGGTGAAAATACAGCTGTTATTTTTCCTGAGGCCATGCAGCTCTACTGTATGGATTGATGATGATGGCATTCTCTCATTTAAAATACTTCAGTGATAAACAGTCTGCCATTCAGATCTCTGGGTGAGGACACTCAGGAAGATTTCATCACTAGCAGAAAAAAACTGGTTTTCTAGAGGTCAGAATGTGTAATGTTAGCTCCCATCATTGGGTAAGTAAGTTAGAGAATTTAAAAAAAAAGGAAATGGATAGGTTCTTGTTGGATATAGTGGAAATTAGTGAAGAGTGGTGATAGGAAGAACAGAACTTCTGGGCAAGTGAGTGCAGGGTTATAAATATAAAATCAAATAGGGCCAATGCAGGAGTAGGTCTAATAATGAGTAAAGAAATAGGAATGTAGGTAAACTACTATGAACAGTATGGTAAATGAATTGTAGTAGCCAAGATAGATGTGACACCCATGACACTAGTACAAATTTATGTTCCTACTAGTTCTACAGATGTTGAGGTGGAAAAAATGTGCGAGGGATTAAAAAAAAATTATTCAGATAGTTAAAGCAGATGAAAATTTAGTTATGATGGGATACTGCCATTTGACAGTGGGAAAAAGAACGGAAGGAAAAATGGTAGGGAGAATGGGGACTGGGGGAAAGGAATGGGAGGGGGAAGCCATTTGGTAGAATTTTGTACACAACATACTTTAATTGCAAACACTTGGCCTAAGATTGTATTTTCGCACTGCAGTGAAGTGCGCACTGATTTGAAACTTCGTGGCATATTAAAACTTTGTGCCAGACTGGGACTCGAACCTGGACAGGCATAGGTCCCAGTTTCAAGTTCCAGTCTGGCAAACAGCCGAGGATACTTGGTTTAAGAATAAGGGAAAGAGGGTTGTATAATCAGAAGAAGCCTGGAGACAATGGAAAGCATCAGATAAATTATATAACAGTGGGACAAAGATTTTGCAAAGTGGTTTAAACTGCATAATGTTTCTAGAGGCAATTGTATCACATCAAAATTCTCAATCATGAGACAAGTATGAACTTGTGATTGAGAATGTTGATGTCACACAATGTATCTAATGAGCAATTTTAAATAATTGACATAACACTACCTTTAATAATGACAGAAAATTGAAATGTGGAAGGTGTTTTTGGAAATAAAAAAGTGTGCTCAAAATGTAAGAAAAGTTACTAAAGTGCATCCAAATGGCCACTTTGTCTCACTGCAGTTTCATTCAAATTGCATAATGCATTGGTTATTAACCGCAGTTTAAACTGAAGAAATTGCAGAAAGGTAGGAAATTAAGAAGATGGAACCTGAATAAATTGAAAGAATCAGAGATAGTTGACAATTTCAAAAGGAGCAATAGGGAACAACTGACTGAAGCAGGAGAAAGGAATAGAATAGAAAGTGAATGTGTCTCTTTGAGAGATGAAGTAGTGAAGGCAGGAGAGGATCAAGTATGCAAAAAGACAAGATCCACTAGAAATCCTTGAATAACAAACAAGATATTGAAATTAACTGAGAGAAGGAGAAAGTAAGAAAATGAAGCAGGCAAAAGGGAATGGAGATGTCTAAAAAATAATTCAGATTATCTATTCAGATTCTTTATTAGCCATTAACTACATGTGGCAGAATGGGATTTATGTTGATTTTTAATAGTAGTCACTATATTTATTACTGTTCACATTATATGTACAAATAATGTATTCTATATTAACCAGTTTACAGAAATGTAGTCATAATCTGAAAACTCAATTTCTACACTACTACGATATTTTACACACTACAAGATGCACTTTTTTCTTTGAAAAATTTCCTCCAAAATTCAGGTGCATCTTATACTCAAAATTAATATAAAAATGTCCAGTGTTTGATTTAAAAAGCCCAACATAATATGACAAATTGTTAATTGCAAAAATGAAGAAGAAATACAGAGCCCTGAGGTACACCACATTTGACTTTCTTCAAGGAAGAATACCTATTTTGAACTGATACAAATTGCCTCTTGTTATCTAGATAAGAATTAATTATTTTTAATGTTGTATTATTTATCTCATAATACTGTAGCTTGGCTAGTAAGACGTCAAACGGGATGCAGTCAGACACCTTAGTTAAACAGCATAACTCCAGAGAGACTGTATTCTCTATTTCAAAGGCAGTTAATGTCTGATTAACAGTTTCAAGGACTGCAGAAGCGGTATTTTTTCCTTGTCAAAAATCAAGCTGTCTACTGCAAAGAAGGTTATATTTTTCAAAGTAGTTACTAAGCTGTCTGTGAGAAATTGCTTCAAATATTTTGGAAAAAACTGTGACAATAGACATGAATTTGCTGTAAATTAAAAATGGGAAAGCAGGTGTGGGTAAAGGACAAATACTAGGCTGCAGAAGCAGGCTTAATGAGGTGAAAGATAGATGCTGCCTACAGAAAAATTAAAGACACATTCAGAGAAAGGAGTAGCTGCCAGATGAATATCAAAATCACAGTCTGCAACCCAGAATTAAACAAAGAAGGGAAAGCTGAAATGCAGAGGGAATATGTAGAAGTGATGGATACAAGATATGAACTTCAAAACAGGATCATAAAGAAGATGTTGGTGAAGATGAGATGGAATATATGATGTTGCAAGAAGATTTTGACACAGCACTGAAAGACCTCGAGTTGAAACATTGTCTGGAGTAGCCACAATTCCCTTAGAATTATTGAGATTGTTGAGAGCACCAGCTGTGACAGAACCTTTGCTCCTGGTGTGTAAGATATATGAGACTGGTGATACTCTCAGACTTGAAGAAGAATGTAATACTTTCACTATCAAAGAAGGCTGGTACTGACAGGAGTTAATGCTGACAAACCATCAGTTTAATAAATCATGGATGCAAAATTATAACATGAATCATTTATGGAAAAATAGGAAACCAAACCAGTCTGCAGTTATAAGGGTAGGAGGACATGTGAGGGAAGCAATAATTGAGAAGGGAGTGAGACAGGGTTACAGTCTGTCGTTGATGTTATTCAATCTATAAATTAAGCAAGCACTAGAGGAAACAAAGGAGAAATTTGGGAAAGAATTAAATTTCAGTTGGAAGGAATAAAAACTGAGGTTTCCATGTGACATTAAATTCAGTCAGAAGTGACAAAATTTAGCTAATTAGTTTCATGCTCCATGGATCTTTTGTATGATTAATCGTAATGGTGTGGAATGAGTCATTTCACATTCATATTACACATTCATCGGTAAATATGACTACGTGCTGATCATCTTTTTTTTTTGTTTTATTACTGTTGTAAGTTAATAATTTCTGTCATCATCTTTTATACACTACAAAATTAGAAATTATTCTACAGAAGAGAAGGATTTTTGAAGGAGAAACATTTTCAGTTTCTTTTCAAATTCTACTTTGCTATCTATTGAATAAGTAATCAAAAAATTTGGTGGCAGCATTGTGCTCCCTTTTCTGTGCTAAAGACAACCTTAATGAAGAGTAATGAAAATATGTACGTCATTGCTCCTTTTGAACAGCAGTGGATTATTTACAACAAACTTCATGAGGGAATAAATATACTGCATAGCAGTATTTAAAATGTCTAACTCCTTAAATGTGCATCTAAAAAATGACTGTCGGAAACCTCAACATATTATTCTCACAGCACATTTTTGAGCAATGAACATTTTCATTCTTAAAGTTGACTTACCTCAGAACATTATTCCATATGACAAATTCCATATGACATAACTGAATGAGTTTTTTCCTATTAGAGTCTCATCAATATAGAAGCCTAAAAATTTTGAATATTCTGCCCTAGTTATTATTTCCTCACCATGTGTTATACTTATCAATGGCAAAGAACCTCTAGATGAGTAGAACAGAATATGTTGTGTGTTTTTAAAATTGAGAGTGAGATCATTTGCAGAAAATCACTTAAGGGGAGCCGGAGGTGCCTATGCTGCCCATGTTAAAATCACTAAGTTTGAGGAACATTTATGAATAAACTACCAAATAGAAAAAATTGATTTTTTTTACATATAGAGTGGTTTAGTATTGCAGTCATGACAGAGGGATTTTGGAGTATCTTTTCTAGTTTCCTTCCAGTTATTTTTTTTATTAATGACCCAAATTTTTTTACAAATAATTGCTTTATAATTAAACTGAAATGAAACTACTGAACATATTGCCAAATGGCTGTGGTACAATGTAAGTTTGACCACTAGGAGTGCTGTATAAAAATTTCATCTCTCTAGCTTGAGTGGATTTTGAGAAAATGTTCCTTATATTCGAAAAATTCTAATTTACAGGAAATGGCTATCAAAGTTTCTCAATACATTCCTGCACTATAGGATGGATTATCAGGGTCTTCTTCTTCATCCTCCAAAAGCTTCCTCTTCTGTCTTCTTTTATGGCCTGTTGTTCCATCATACTTCATATGCCTATCTCTTCTTTCTGCTCCTCTTATCCTTTCTCTGTCAATATTTCTTAGTGCTCGTACAGTGTTCACCCCAGCTGTAAATCCTAATGCCTTCAGAACTTCACACTTCACACTGTTCCTTTGGTTGTAGGTTGCTATTGCATCATAAATGCCAAAGTGCAGTGTTTTTATGCTTACAAACACCCTTTTAGGAATTACTTTCCAAATCAAATTGTTTACACTCTCATTAGGATTCTGCATCTTTCTGTGTAGACATTTGTGTAACAATTCTGGCTGTGCTAAGTCATGAAAAATTGGTTTTATTGCATTTATCACAGCTGCTGGCAAACCATGTTTGTGATCATAGTCCTTTTTTGCATTATATTTGCACCAGGAATCTTTTGGGCACAGGCTGTGTTGAGGGTATTCATTGGAAGAGGCAGTATGACGGAACAATTCCCACACTGCTTTTTGCATGTCACTAACATTACTAGTATTTTGCCTTATAGCATACCCATAGTATCTCTGTAGATGTTCAATCACATCATCAGTAAGCCTGCCTCTCCCTCCTATTCTCTTTCCATCACTGAGCTTACTTGAACCCAAAGTTTGTTTGAGCCTTCGAAGCCGTGCACCCATACGCTGTTGCACATGCCCAATGCATTCCAACTTTTCAACTACAAATTCATTTCCATATGGTTTCAGTTCCTCTATAGTCTTGAAACCTTTGGAGTCACCATCCCCAAGGTAGTATTTGTACCTAATGTTGTATCTGGGAACTGAACATTCAAAAATTTGTTTCACTCCATCCACTTCCATTGCTCCACTTGACCCACTAAGATTTGCCTCACAGGTTCCACTGTGCTCTCCTTTGATTTTATTTTTGCACCTACAATGTTTTGATAATATTGCAACATCTATCACTTTTGCACTATCACCACAAGTAGCAGTTACAACCCCATTCAGGGATTTATGACCCCTCTTTTGCCAGGAACCATCTAATGCCACTACCAAATCCCTAGAACCACCGTTCATTTCTACAGATTCCTCCACTGCTTCCTTCATGGTTTTCAAAGCCACATCTTCAACAGAGGATCCTACCAGTTCACAGTAGTACCCAAATTTGCTTGGAGGCAATGGCAAGTTCATAATACCACAAAACAGTTTACCAGCAGCAGACCCTATCCCAATGGATCGAACACCATACACAAGTCGAACATTCACATCAAACACTCTAGATCGTCCATTTTCACCAAAGAGACTGGCATGGGAATTGTAGAAAGTCACTTGATACTTGCAACATGCACAGATTATCTTCATCTCACAAGCTAAACCAAAGTACTTTGTTATCTCTAGTCCCACTCCTACACTTGAACACATTTTGCACAGAACACTTTCTTTCAGCACAGAATATAATAATCCAATATTCAGTACTTCGTTAATATCATCACTGTCACTAACATATTCACGAAATCTGTCACTTCCACCAGTCAGCTTCTTGCTAGAAGATGTCACAGGGCTATGGCCGGCCATGTGTTGCTTAGTAGAAGAACGCACTGTTTCAGTAATTGTAGTATCGCAACTTGGTATTAGTGTTAATTTTCTTTTCCCTATGTTCTTCCTCTTCTTATATACACGGTTACTAAAACGTGGCAACGTAACCAGAACAACGCTTTACACAAGAAGTATAATACTACCTACAACAGGCGCAACACTGAACTAATTCGAAACGGTAAACAGCAAAGAGACAATGTTCCGCGCTCTTAGCGTTTCATTTGTCACAGAAAACAATGTAGCCAACCCTTGAACACTCGCTGTATGTGTAACATAAGGCGCTGTATGCATAACAGGCCGAGAAAATCCCAAGCATTTCGCCAGGAAGTCACGAGAGGGAGTTAGATGCATTCAGCGGCCACCAATTTCCTCTGCAGGCATGGGGGAAAATGTTAATAACTCCACTTCTAGGGCAAGTAGAACAATAATTCAATGTTTACATTAAAGAGGAATGTTCCAATTAATTTTTGGTAGCAAAAAAAAAAAAAAAAATCGTAATTATTTGGATTTGACCACCTCCGGCTCCCCTTAATAATATTTTTGAGAAGATTATTTACTGTTTCTTCTATACTATTTCTGCTGTATGTATGTTTGGACTGATTACAATACTTGCATCACCTGCAAAAAGAACTAACTCCGCTTGTTGTATGTTAGACAGAAGCTTCTTTATACACGTGAGAAACAACAGTGGACTTAATGTTGACCCTTGGAGAACCCCACAAGTGATTTGTCCCATCAGAAGACTCTACCTTAGTTACATTGGTTGAATTATAAAGTTTAACTTTCTGCATTGTTTTAGTTAGGTATGACTTTATCCATTGATTTCAGTACCATAAAAAAAAAAGAAAAAAAAAAAGTTTACCTGGGAGAATAGACTTGGAAGAGGGATTGAACAGAGTGGTTAGCATATTGAAAAGAGATTATATTATGAACATCACCAAAAGTACAACTAGGGTAATGGAATCTACTTGTTTTTATTAATTTATTTTGATCCAGCATCAGCTGATTACAAAAAAAGTATTTATTGTTCCAGTCTTCTGGATAAATCAGAGCCTTACTTAATAGAGTTACATACTATTGCCTGGCATTGTTATCTACACAACTTTTTCTAAATTTAGTTGAGAGAACAATGTTATATATATGTGGACTATACATAAAACAATTTGCAATTGCAGTACATAGATCAAGGAATTTACAGCTTGTGACACATTATTCAGATCTGAGATTCAAATATTTGCAGTTTGTGACACAGTCTAAGATCTGAGATTCATATACTTTTAGATGGATACTCTCCCATCCTAAGAGTATACTAAATCTAGAAGCTCATCTATTGAATATACAGAATTTTTAGGAACCATAATTTTAATTTCTTTTTTAGTTCTGTAATGGGCAGTTTAGAGATGTTAGGATGGAAGAAATTCAGTAGTTTTACGCCTGCATAGTGAGGGCTTTTCTCTTAAGTTTTGTTCTATGAGAGATGTTGTGGGGTCACTCTCTACCTCTAGTGTTGTGATCATGTACTTCTTTATTAAGTGTTTTGTTACTGTTTACTGCCATAATGATTATTACATACAAATTATGAACAGTTAGTATTTTAAATTCATTTAACAAATTTCTGTAGGACTCCCAAGCACATTTCTTTCCCATAATTCTAAGTGCCTTCTTTTGTAGGATAAGTACACTTTTCATATTACCTTTACTGCTGGATCCCCAAAACTCTATCCCATAGCTTAAATGGGATTCAAATAGTGCAAAATATATTTCCCTCAGAGTGGTAGTATTACAGAAAGGTGTCAGTTTCCTTAGGGCATATATGGTAGTAGATAGCTTTTTGAAAATATCATTTACATGATCAGACCAGTTTAACTCTGCATCAAGTGTAAGGCCAAGAAATTTGTTCAAGTATTCTTTCTTAATGTATTATTCACCCATTAAAATTTGGTTTTCATGAGTTTTTTGCCTCCCAAGATCAAATTCAATATAGACAGATTTATTTGTGTTTAAATGTAGTTTGTTTTTATGAAAATACTGCAGCATTATGCCTGCTGCAGTAGTGGATTCCACTTCAAGCTGTGAATAGCTTGGATTTCGGCATGTTAACATGGTATCATCTGCATATAAGATAGCTGTAGTGGGGTTTGTTATCATAAATAATAAAAAGAAGTGGTCCTAATATTGACCCCTCTGGAATACCAAAATTTATCTCAGTGGTGTTTGATTTGTGTGCTCCCTCTGTAGTGCTATTAGACACAAACTGCTTCCTATTTGTCAAGTAGGATCTAATCAAATTATGGGCTGTGCGTTGACAGCCATTGTTCCACAGTTTGTCCAGCAATATGGTCATATCAACACAGTCAAATGCTTTTGGTAAGTCTAGAAAGATCCCTCATACATGTTCTTTAATATCTATTGCTTGAGTGCCACCTTCGATTAAGTTGGATGCTGTTGCAATGGTGGATGACCCATTGACAAACCCATACTGCCCCTTAGAAATCACTTACTTTCTCAAAAATTTTGAATGTTATTGGAAGAACAGATATAGGTCAAAAGTTTACTACTAGATTTCTGTTTCCTTTTTTTAAAATAGGCACAACTCAAGCAATTTTCAACTCATATGGAAATAGACCATATTCCATATGAAAGTTGATAATTGCTGATAAAGGTGATGCAATTAAATGTATACATTTCTTAAGAGTGTCCGGACTAAGACCATCATATCCTGCTGCATGAGAATTCTTTAAGCTACTCACTATTTTAATTATTTATTCTTCAGATTCAGATTCTTTATTAGTCATTCAGCATTGTTACATGCAATAGACTTTGTCAGTTCACTTAACCTATTAATTAAAAAAAAAAAAAAATTTACATATTTAAGTTGATATTGGGCATTTCTAAAAATTCTTCTAATGAATAGAATGGATTAGTTAACAAGAAGTTATGAACATTGTCTTTAAATAATTTGTCAGGCTTGATTGACCCATTTTTAGACAATTTGTTATATATTTTAATTGCCATATACTTATGACTATTGTTAGTTTTAGCTAATCTATTTTGTGGCAACAGCAGAGAAGTACATGGTCTTGTATAGTAGCCATGTCTTTCATTTGTTACACTTAAATTAGGTAGTTCAGCAAGTATGTAGTTAACACTGTCAAGAATATATAAATTAATTACTGTTAAAATTCTATATTTAGTGAACAATGGTTTACAATGTGTTCTATTATCTACCTTAGCCATTACCCTGATTGCTTTCTTCTGGATC
Source organism: Schistocerca americana (assembly GCF_021461395.2). NCBI lineage: Eukaryota > Metazoa > Arthropoda > Insecta > Orthoptera > Acrididae > Schistocerca > Schistocerca americana. Next base: position 331,091,110 of record NC_060126.1, read on the forward strand.
ACCATAATTTCATTTATTTTTCTGCTGTTTCCCCAGAGTATTAACCCATACCTTAAAACAGATTGAAAAAAGGCAAAGTACACTGTCCTTACGTACTCAAATGTCACACAACACATCAGTCTCTTCAACAAATATATAACTCTTGACAACCTAACCACTATGTGATCATCATGAGAGTTCCATGTTAGACTGTTGTCAAGTACAATACCTAAAAACTTTGCCTTTTGTTTTTCTATTTTTGTAGTCTTTGATAGAGTGAACCACATATTCTGGGTCTTTACCTCATTTAATAGCAGACCATTGGCATTAAACCATGATGTTGCATTTTCTTTTGCCAATTTCATATCAATTACAAGGTTATCAGGTACATGGTTTACAGATAGAAAAGTTGTGTCATCTGCATACATATATGTCTTTACATCTATATTTCCTGGTAAGTCATTTATGTGTACAAGGAAAAGAAGTGGCCCCAATTTAGATCCCTGTGGCACTCCATGTTGAACCTCGAGTATGTTTGACAGATGACTTCCTGAACTCACCACCTGGTTCCTTTTATTGAGGTATGATTTGATGAGTTTTAAACTTTTATCACATATTCCATAGTACTCAAGTTTAGAGAGCAGAAGTGAGTGGTCAACACAGTCAAAAGCTTTGCTCAGATCACATAAGGTTACCTGTGCGTGCGCATGGTCCTCAAATGCTGCTAGAATGTCTCTGACTAAGAGCTCTATGGGATGTATAGCTGACCTTCCTTTTCTGTAACCAAACTGTGATGCACTTAACATACCATTTAGTTCTAGGTACGCATACATCTGCTTATATATTATGCCTTCAAAGACTTTTCCTAGTACTGGAATTAGTGAAATTGGTCTGTAGTTTGCAGGATCTGATTTGACACCCTTCTTAAAGACTGGAGCTACCTTGGATAGTTTGAGAGGATCAGGAAAAAACCCTTCTATGAGACACAGGTTTATAGAATATGTTAATGGTGCTGCAATGTAATGTATGATTTCTTTCAATAGATTGTTTGACATATTAAAAGTATCTGTACTGTATGAATTTTTCATTTCTTTGACTATTTTAAGAACTTCATGTTGGCATACCTCTTTGAAGTGTTTCAACGATGATCCGGCCCTATTATGATTTAGGTTTGCTCTCTTCAGATAATCTATACATGTTACATTGGGTTTACTGATCAGCTTTTTGATATCATCAGCACAGCTTACAAAATATTTATTGAATGTATCTGCTGGTATTGGGACTGTCTTGTCGAAGTTTCTGACTTCACCTTTAACAGTATTAATTACTGACCAGGCTGTTTTGCATTCGTTTTTACTATTTTTTATGAAATTTGTGTTGTATCTTAGTTTCGCTAATTGCAACTCTTTCTTATACAGTTTCTTAATGATTTTTTCGAGATCCTTAATTTCATGAGAATTGTTTACTTTGGCAAGGCGCTTCAACAGCAGTAGCTTATTTTTTAGATTCTCCAGTTCTTTGGTGTACAAAATTTACCTTTTCTTGTTTTATGGGATATCTTTTGAACAAGATGGGCTTTTAAAATACCTGTTAAGTAATTGTGGAATGTTTCATAAACTGTTTGGGCACTGGAATCACAGTTTTGAAATAATTTGTCCCAGTTTGTTATGCTCAACTGGTGTGTTAGTTTTATGAGATTGTGTTTTGTTAATATTAAGGTATTAGATTTTGTTAACTTTTGTCCAGCCTTGCTCTCATCCCCTTTTATAAAATGTCTTAACTTTACTGTTAACATGGAGTGGTCTGAGAAAACAAACTCCTGTACCTTGGTGGAGTACATATCACGAGCACAGTTGACAAAAGCATTATCCAAGCACGCTTGTAGTCTTGTTGGTTCTGAATTTACATGATGGAAGTTGTGCTGCCTTAGCACATTCAGTAACTTATTTACACTGGGTTTGTTACATGTTACATCAAAGCTTGAATTAAAGTCTCCCCCAATTACAGTTACATACTGTTTCCATTTCGTTATGTAGCAGAGTACACTGTCTAAATTATCTAAAAAAGTTTTATCATCTGAGTCAGGGGAATGGTAGATACATACTATGATAAGTTTCATTATATCACATATGATCCCGGTAATTTCAAAGTGTTTCTCTACACATGCCCAACTAAGATCTAATTCTCTACACTCTATTTCATTTGAAACATAGATAACAGTACCACCATTACGGTACTGAGATCTGCAAAATCTGTTTCCATATTTATAACCTTCTGGTACATAGTATTGTATTTGTTCTGGTTTAAGCCAATGTTCTGATAGACATAAGAAAGAATACTTATTCTGGGGCAATGACTCATCCAGAATTTCAACTTTATTTTCAAGACCCTGAATGTTTAAAAATAGGATGTTGTTGCGACTTATCTGTGAGTTAGCAGGCTGGTTTTTCACATTTTTATTTTCTTCTTGGCTTGAAACCATAAAAAATTATCACTGAATGACACAGATGTATTTTTCCTTTGGCTCCTCCTTAAGCATTGCTGTGTTTCTGCCCCAGTCGTTGTTGGTTCTTTTACTGCTGCTGCTTCTGCTGATAATGATGGTGCTGCTGCTGTTTCACTTATTTCTGGTGTTTGTTGTTCCATAACTGCTGTGCCTTTCTGTGAATTATTAACATTTGGAGTGTTCACTTGCATTAATAAAATTTCACATTTGTCTTGGGGAGGTGTAGCTTCACTGATAGCAGATTTCACATTGGATTCTACAGGATACACACACTTCCTGTCCATGAGAGGTATGACTTTTCTATCATCACACTGCACATTTGAGATTTTATTTACAAGTTCTAAAATTTTGGTTACTATTACGTTTTTTCCAAGTACATTTAGATGGGAACCATGTGTTGTGTGAAATCTTTTCCCTAAATTGCTGATGTTCACAAATGTTACATTTTCAAACCGCTTGCAAATATTTTCCATGTCTTTATTTGCTGTTTCAATTTCTTTATTTACACAGGACCATTCTATCAAATCGTAACGGTGTGGCACTGAAAAAACAATAACATTTGTTCCTCTCAGCTCATACAGTTTTCTTTTTAGCGAGATTAAGAGATCGTTTTTTTCGTTCCTAGCTATATCATTTGATCCCACCAGGAAGATGGAAAAGTCCTTTTTGCTCAATGAGGAAATTTTTTCTTGACTCATTGACGTAGCAGCACTGAATTTTGCTCCTGGTTTTATTGTACAGTTAAAACTAAAATTCTGACTACTTGTATGCCGAAATTCAGCGGCTGTATTTCGTCCTTGGCTGTCGGCATACAGTTCAATTTTATCGGTACTTGCTGTTCCGAGATTGCCTGTTTCCTGCCTATCTTTGCAGTAAGCAAAGTCTTGTTTGGCACTATTTATTGTGTCTTTTTTTGCTAACACATGTCGATATTGTCTCAGTAGAGCAGCTTAGCGGCGGAAGATTTTTCGTGAGCACTTTCGCATATGATCTTTTACTTAACTGCTGCTGAAATATTCCATGTTTTACCTTATTCACAAAGTCGTTTGGTTTTCCACAGGGAACACTCGCACTGTTAACTTCACTTTCACAATCCGTAGTCGAAAGAGCTTGAAAGTAATTTTCGTTCACTATATTTATGTTTCTTTCGCCGTTTTCTGTATCTTGTATTATCTGTTTGCGTCTTTTGTACTTCACTTCCGTCCAATTCTCCGACGTATTCATACTTTCATGGCGCGAGTTTTTCATGTTCCGTTCACTTTTTTCTTCTTTAAGTTTCTTGATATCCATCTTCAAGGAACTGACAATACATTGTAAACTAGACACCCGTTCGCTGAGCTTTGTAATCAAAAATATACTTCCTGACACTGGTGTTCCTCTGAATTTGTATTTATGATTTTTAAGCTGATTGTTTTTGCTGGAGCCAACAGAAGCAAAGTAGTTGAATTAATCAGGTGTTGATGAGGAAATTAGATTAGAAAATGGAACACTAAAAGTAGTAGATGAGTTTAACTATTTGGGCAGCAGAATATTGATGGTGGCTACAGTAGAGAGGACATAAAACACAGATTGCCTATAACTAGGAAATCACTTCTGAAAAGAGTAATTAGTTGACAATAAATATAAATTTAAATGTTACAAAGTCTTTTCTTAAGGATAATCATTTGGAGTGTGCCTTGTGCAATAATGAAATGTGGGTGATAACAGTTCAAACAAAAAGAGAATAGAAGCTTTTGAAATGTGGTGTGGCAGAGAATACTGAAGATTAGATGGGTAGATCAATAGCAGCATCAGCATGTGCATGTATAATTCAGAAACCACCATAATAAATAGTGAGACTACTTAATAGTGAAACACAAAAACCGTACAGAGATACTTGAAGTAGTGCTGGCAGGAGTTCAACATATACCATGACATATTTTCAGTTAATTTTTAAAAATAAATAAATATAAAGCTCAACATTGTTCACAAGCTATTCCTAACTGTGAGCCTTTCTGTATCAACTGTTGTTTATCATCATCATCAGCAACAACAACAACAACAACAACAACAAATACAACTCTGTATGGTATACACATCAACACTATATAACCAGCCACAGTACAACATATGACACACAAGGCCGCTGCCCCCCCTCCCCCCCCTCCCTCCCCTGAACTTTTGTTTTTAATATTCCATGGACAATGGTGATTGATGGTCAAAAGCAAAATTTATTGAATACATTTCCAGGGATTTTGATATTTTAATATACATTTTGAGCTGTCACTTAGGACTTGATTTCAAATTGATATCTCACATGATCTTAACACAAAACTCAAACTAAACAGTAGTTACAACTGTATGAAATTACGTACTTCTTGAAGAATAAAATTTTTGAAAATAAATTGTTGGAGCCTTTTTTATTATTGTGGTTAACAGTCTGCAGTATTTATTGATGTTGACTTGACTGGTACTATAGAGCTGTTTAAACTTAACATTGTCTTCATTCATGCTGGGAACTTGAATGGAAACAACAACTGTTAAATTTAAATTGCACTGTAAAACTAGCTGAACAACTGGGAAGCTCAGATCACATTTACAGTATTAGTTGAATCCTTTGACAATACTGACTGGATTACATTCTTTGAAATTCTGAATATAGCTACCAAGCTACAACAGAAGTTTGTCAAAACACAGCCTGTGGAAACACTTAACTATATACCAAACACAGTGATGCTGCAACCCTCCACTGGGAAAGAACTAAGCTGTGTTGTGTCAACCTAAAAAATAATATCTCAGCAGATATAGATGAAGTGCATGTGTGCTTGTTGAAGGACTACATAGTTGGTATCATAGGTCCTTCAATGAACATCATAAATGAATCTTTCAATGCAGGTTGCTTCCCAAAGGCACTAAATACTGCAAAAGTCCTGCCTCTATACAGGGTGAACATTAGTAAAATCAACCAACTGCAGAGATGGATTCCTGACTGGGAATGGAGGAAAAAAGATCCTGTGAACATGTGTCGAGAAATGGACGGTGTGTGTGCAATGACAACAAACTGTCCCAGAACACAGTACACAGCTGCATCACATCCACATCACAACATGTGTTCAAAGTAGCCTCCACTGGATTGCAGGTGATTGGGTTAGTAGCAGCTGTCATGCGGGATACACCTAATTGTACTGTGCTTACACCATGTCAGCAGGCCACTTGCCAGGAGTTTATACCAGGGTTCGTCTCTATATCCTGTAGAACCTGGTCCTCCAAATCTGATGTATGCACAGCCCACTGCCTCGCTGCATGTTTGTCTCTCTGAAAGAGCCCATGAGCACACAAACACACAAAACGGGCTTGAAATTTTGTGTGATGTGGTTTGTGTCTTTGAAGATACTTGTTTTGGTATAGCTGCACTGCCTTTTGACCGTTTCCATCTACGTTGCTATATTCGAATACCATTTCAGTTTGTTCCTGACATGAATATCAGACCATTCTGCTGCTTACAGTATGCTGCACCAATCACACAGCCTGCAACACACAAGGAACACCTGGCACATGGTCTGAAGAATTGTTATTTGTCAGTGCCATCTATTGTGGCAACAATGCATTTCTGGACACATGTTCATAGGACCTTTTTTCTTCCAGTTCACGTCAGGAGTCTATCCCTGCAGTTTGTCAGTTTTATTAATGTTCACCATGTATAAGAAAGGCGACCAAGAAAATTTACAAAATTTGGTGTCCATCTCTTTACACTCATTGTTTTTGAAAGTAATAGAAACATAATGGAAAATACAGTCAAGGATTACTTAACAAAGCACAGTCTTCTGTGTAAAGAACAGTTTAGTTTCAGGTCTTGTAAAAGCACAGGATCAGCAATAGCTCTATTTACAAATATTGTAGAACCACTAGACAAAGATCATAAAACACACTTTTACCTTGAATTTACCAAAACATTTGGTACAGTCGACCACACAGTTCTGCTGAATAAACTGGATGCCATTGGAATAAGGGGGTTAGCAAATGAATGGTTTCATTCTTGCCTGAAAAACAAGAGTGCAGTGGGTGAGGTCTCTTAAACACACTCCAATCATACCATAAAACACCCTTCTTATTTATTTATTTATTTCATTTGTGTTCTGTAGACCCATTAGCGATAAATTGCTTGGGTGTAGAACGTGTCATTTACATAGATTTGAGACATTTGTTTATAATAGTAGGTTGTACAATGAATAATATATTACATAGAAAAAATGTTTATAAGAATTGTTTTTTTGTAAAAGTTACAAATTACATTGAACAGACTTACAATAGATCAAAATCAATCCACATATTCTCATACATAAATTCATCCAGTGAGTAAATTGTTTTACTTAGAAGATACTGTTTAAGTTGATCTTTAAAAATAGGTAGATCAGTATCTGACATTTTTATTGCCTGAGGGAGAGCATTAAATATTTTTATGCAAGAGTAGTGTACTCCTTTTTGCACCATACTTAGATTCTTTTGCTCAAGATGTAGATCATTTTTTACCCTAGTGTCATAGTTATGATACATGCTGTTCATTTCAAAAAGGGAGTGGTTTTTACACAAGAAACACATGAGAGAGAAAATGTACTGAGATACTGTTGTGAATATTCTCAGTTCTTGAAAGAGTTTTCTGCAGGAATGTCTGTAATTGACACCACACAGAATCCTATTGACCCTTTTCTGGGCTATGAGGATTTTGTTTGCCTTTGGCTGGTTTCCCCAGAATATAATTCCATAGGCCATCAGGGCATGAAAATAACCAAAATAGGTAGCTTTCAAATTATTTAAGTCACTGAAGGAAGCAATGGCACGAATAGCGTAAATTGCTGAGCTTAGTTTTTTATATAGGTAAGGAATTTGTAAGGACCAGTTTAGATTGCTATTAACAAGTAGACTCAGGAACTTTGTTGACTCCACTCTTGCTAAATTCCCATCATTATATTTAACTTTAATCTCCCCTTCGATATTTTGGCCTGTATGGAATTGAATCAATTGAGTTTTTTCAAAATTTAGTGATAATCCATTAGAAGTAAACCAGTTAAAGGTCTCCTGAAAAATTTCATTTACAGCAATTTCAAGATTTGTTGAATTGTCTACCAGAATCGTCGTGTCATCGGGAAACAAAGTAAATTTTATCTTAGCCGTTGTACACATTGGAAGGTCATTTATGAAAATAAGGAAAAGCAGAGGACCCAGAATAGAGCCCTGTGCAACTCCACAGTTTATTGTGCCCCAAGAAGAGGACACTGGTTCCCCATTAGTGTCATTTACCATGACTTTCTGTTTCTGGTCCTTTAAATAGGAGACAAGCCACATCCCTGCTTCTCCAGTTAACCCATAAAATTCTGCCTTTCTTTGAAAAATCTCATGGTTCACGCAATCGAACACCTTAGAAAGGTCACAAAAAATTACAGTTCGAGACATTTTATTATTGATTGATTCAAGAATTGCATTGGTGAAAGAATATATTGCATCTTCTGTTGAGATGTTTTTCTGGAAACGGAATTGACTTTTATTGAGAATATTGTATTTACTAAAATGTTCAAGAATCCTTTTGTGTACAAGTTTCTTGAGAATCTTGGAGAAACAAGTTAAGAGTGAAATAGGACGATAATTGGTTACTTCGTTTCTGTCACCCTTCTTGTACAATGGTTTCACCACTGCATATTTAAGTCTATGAGGGACAATTCCTAGTCTCAGTGATCCATTAAAGATATGGCACAGGACTTGACAAATGAAAATGTGTGTGTGTTTCAACACTTTGATGGAAATACCATCAATACCAGTTGAATTTTTGTTTTTCATGGTCCTTATTATCTTATTAATTTCCTCAACAGTGACAGGAGGCATGCTAATCTGGGGTGTTGCACTAAGTCCACTTCTTTGTAAAAGATTCAGAGCCTCATTTATAGAACCATTACACCCTATTTTATCTGCTGCAGTCAAAAAATGCTTGTTGAAAATTTTTGCAACATTTTCACCTTTATCAATGATATTCCCATTATGTCTAACTTCAATATTTTCTGCATCGTTTGAGTAACTACCAGTTTCTCTTTTAATAATACCCCAGATGGTTTTTATTTTGTTGCCAGAATTATCTATTTCTGATTTGATTAACATACTTTTTGCCTTTATCAGAACTTCATTTAAGATCTTGCAGTACCTTTTATAATGAGCTCTTATTTCAGGATCATTAGTATTTCTGAGAGAAACATAAAGCAGTCTTTTAGTCCCACATTATGTTTTTATACCTTTTGTGAGCCACTGTTTGCTGGTGTGGCGTAGAGCGCCATAAATATCAATATTTGTTCAGTGTATAAGTGTGCTATCTTTGAGGAGAGAGCTTTGGGAGGATGTTGGCCGCTAACGGCAGTTAGCATCCGGACTTGTATCTGTGTAGAAGCGAAGTGCTAATAAATCTGTATCTGAGAGAATTCTAGTTGTTTACCTACAACTATATCGTACTCCCTCACTGGTGACCCCACTTTTTGGGTAATACGCGTCCGAGTTACCGCCCGAAGGTTATTTACTCGCCTACCCGTCGGGTTTCTTTGCGATCACGAGGGCCGTTGTTCAGCTTCAGACAATGGCCTTTCAGCACTCACCGCCGCCCCAATTTCAGCAACATCTCTCCAGCATTCCTGCCTTCAGCCCGAACATGCAGTGGAATTCATCGAGTGCCGCCAGTTTCTTCCAACCGCCAACGGTCGCGGACTCTGCCTTTGTTAGCCTAGACCTTTCCACATGTTGTTTGGAACATCCCTACTCCTGTGTCGAATGCACAATTCAGTACAGTTCATGGCATCAAGCGAAGTTTTGCTACTTTGGAAAATCCAGTAGTAAATTCAAACTCAAATCAGTTCCCACCACATGTGTATCCTTCCGCGCCGCCTAGTCAACAGGTGCTTAATGCTCGCCAAACAGCAAATATCACACCGAGTGTGCATCCTAGTGGACATGTGTGGGATCCTTGTGTTACTTCTAATCATGTCAATAATTCTGTGCTGGACAGTAATTACCCAGACATCAACCAGCCTCACCACTCACGGTCGAGTGAATACAGTGTGCATAACGGACATTCACCAGCGTGATTAAGTACTTGTGGCTTCTCTCTGAGCTACCATGTCAATGAGAATGCACATTTTGACTACGATCCTCACACTGTTCGAGCGTCTGTTGCTTCTTTGCCGCCCCCCCGGCGTCAAGTGAATTTCGCGATACCCGCATTACGGGACACCAATAATTCGGACTCGCTGTCTTCTGCATGCTCTACTTCCGTCCAAAGAAATAGGCGCACCTCCGCAGTGACTGCAGTGCCGAATCTGCTGAAACTACCAGACTTCAAACCCGCTCATCCAGAGTGCTGGTTTAACCTGGTTGAGCAAACATTCAATGTTTGTGCTTTGGACGATGACACACGCTTCGCCTGCCTCATGAACCATCTTCACGACTACGTCGATTTAATTTACGATCTGGTCAAAGCACCCCCCCCCTAGCAGGGAAGTATGCTGTGGCAAAACAGACGATACTGGAGTGCGCCTCGAAAACCAGGAGAGAAAATCTGCGACAGCTCATGTACGAAGAACGTCTCGGCGACACGTCTCCGTCCCAGCTGTGGCAGTGCATCCATCTTCTTGTCGATGAGCAAGTTATGCCTGATGACACGCTTACAGAAATCTGGACAGAAAAGCTGCCTTTACCTGCCCAGACTGCAATCTCTGCGTATGAAGATAGGCCAGTAAATGAACGGTTATGCACCGCTGACAGAGCTTACTCCGCCAGGCAACGTGAGCTCTGTGCACTGCATTCTGAACATGACCGCACTAAGAAGCTTTCTGACACCACGCCCATGTCTGGTGCTGCTAATAACAAGTTTGTTAAACTAGCCACCCTGCCTGCACCTTCAGCTCCCCGCAATGACAGTGCATCGGCCTCTGTGGAAAACTCTGGGTCACATACTCCGTCACCTAGCAACTACCCACAGGAGCACAGGCCTGCCCAACCTTACTGTTTCTTCCATGCAAAATTTGGGGAGCAAGCTCGCAAATGCCAGTCACTGTGTTCTTACCCAAACTCCAACCACAGGTAGGTTGCAGTGCCACCTCCTGCGATGTAAACAACGGGCACCATCCAACGTTGCATTCCGTTTCGGACAACAACAGTAAGTGTGGTCGAGTCTTTGTTCGCGATTTACAATTAGGTGTACATTTTCTGGTAGACACTGGCGCAGATGTCTCTTTGCTGCTGGTTCGCCTAGCAACCAATAAAGTGCAACCACACAAAACAGTACTTCGTGCAGTGAACTTGTCTACTCTACAGTGTTCGGGTTCTACTCTGTATACAGTGAAACTTTCACGCGAGTGCAAGCTGGAGTGGACGTTTTTAGTGTCAACAATTGAAGAACCTATTCTCGGAATTGATTTCCTCAAGCACTATCAGTTTTCACTAGATTTTGTGCAAAATACTGTGTTTTACCCCCCAATAAACAAACATATTCCTTTCGCTCAGCCGAGTGACAGTTTGGCTAACACCAAACATGTGTGCTGTGCTAAGAAGTGTTTAAACCTATCCTTGGAACTGCAATCTTGGACAAACAAGTGGCTAGTGGAGTGCACCAAGTCTTTGAAGTTGCGGATGGAACATATGGAAATGCTGCTGCATCTCCGCAACATACACCACAAGTTGGCCTCCACACAACAACGCCTCGCGACACTACAAGCAGATGACTCGTCGGCTACAGACAAGGTCAGTCCGTGCCAATCTGGTGTTCTTGTGCCCGCGCACATTAAGACAATGTTTTGAACTCTGTAAACTGTGTCAGCACCCCCTCTTGTAATGACATTGTATGTCCGAGTGCTCATGTTCCTTGCATTCTTAATGGACAATTAACCTCCTAAGCTTGTGGCAATGAACTATGGCAATCTGCTGTTCGACCATGCCCACTCGTGCCTACAGCACTGATAGCGGCACGCCCCCCTACCAAGAATCAATGTACCAACCTCGCCCACACGTGCGGCCTTTACGCAGCCTATGAGCGGTTGGCACATCTGTACTTCCGTGCCCTCAGCGCCACAGCTTTGCCCGTCTGCCACCGCCTGCTCTGCTTCACGGACATCTGACTGTTGTGCCACGCCACGTATTGCAGTAGTCACTAATGACACAGTTCATCGGTTACGTCTAACTGATGGGCCGCCCACATCGCAATGCCCACGCTGCCTGAAGCCGGGATTTATGAAAATTGCAAAAGAACAATTAGATGATCTATTACAAAAGGGAATAATTGAACCTTCTTCTGGTTGCTGGGCTAGTCCTATCCTGTTTGACCAAAAGAAAGACGGTACTTGGCATATGGTCAGAGACTATATGCGTTTAAATGCCTGCACCATCATTGATAAATACCCGGTCTCACACATTGTGGACTTCAATCATGCGCTCGCAGGTGCAAAGTACTTCTCTGTTTTGGACTGTAAGCACGCATTTCATCAGATTCCTATGGCTCCAGAGGATATTGAAAAGACTGCCATAACCGCTCCCTTCAGGCTGTTTCAATACAAATTTATGCCCTTTGGGTTGAAAAACGCCCCCCAAACATGGCAACGTTTCATCAATCAAACTTTATCCCATCTAGACTTTTGTTTCGTATACATGGACGACATATTGGTTTTTGCTTCTACTTTGGAACAGAGTGAGGAGTGTGTTCAACTCGTGACAGATATTTTAGGAGCCACTGGTATTGATCTGAACAATAAAAAGACTCAATTGCACCAGTCATCTGTCACATTCCTAAGTTATGTTGTGTCATCGGACGGTCTGACATCACCGCAGGACAAGATCAAGCCTATTCTCGAGATGCCATGCCCCCAGACCTATAGGGTAATTACGCAGGTTCATCGGAACAGTTAATTATTACCGTAAACATTTGCCAGCCGCTTCTGTAGTGCAGGCTCCTCTCACAGATACTCTCGCTGTCCCACAAACTTCTGGCACCCGCCAGGTCCCATGGACACCAGACATGGACAGGGCATTTAACTAACTCAAACAGCTGTTGGCCTCTGCTGCCACTATTGCTCACCCATGTGTGAATGCCACAATGGCACAATGTTTATCACTACTGATGCTAGTGACAGTGCTTTCGGTACAGTACTGAGTCAGACATACAATGATGTTATGACCCCCCTGCAGTTTTCCTCAAAAAAGCTAAACAACGCGCAAAAGAAATACTCAGCATTCGACAAAGAATTACTTGCAGTTTACAAGGCCATAAGACACTTCAGAACTGATGTTGAGGGACGAGATTTCTATGTGCTCACTGATCACAAGCTGTTGATTCCTACCATAATAAATCTTGCAGCTGATCTGCCCCCATGATGCTTTCTTCACGTCGATTACATCTTGAAATTTACAAATGACATTCGCTACATCTGAGGAGTGGACAATGTGGTTGCTGATTTTCACTCGCGCGTTGGTGCTGTCACAACCTTAATTGACTTAACGGACCTACCTCGGTTGCAGTCGGCAGGCCCCAATACCATGCAGTTAATTTCAGACCACAGTTCCTCTCTCCAAACGGTACGCTCTACTTTCCCTGGCATATCTGACTTAGTGTGGTGTGATGAATCGACTGGTACGTTGTGGCCATTCATTCCTAAGCCCCTTCAATGCCAGGTCTTTGACAAATTACACACATTAGCACACCCTGGTGTCAAAGCTTCCACCCGTCTGGTATCTGAACAATTTGTCTGGAGAGACATGCGCCGTGACTGTCAGTCTTGAGCCAGGGCATGCGTGTTGTGTCGCCAGAAAAAAGTCTCCAGGCACATTTCCCCACCCATTGGCTGTTTTGCCCAACCGCCAGGCTGGTTTCACCATGTTCATGTGGACCTCGTATGCCCTTTGCCCCCCTCCGAGGGTTTCCGTTACTTGTTTACGGCTATTGACAGGATGACTCGGTGGGCTGAGGCTGTGCCTATTCCGAACATTACCTCTGAGACAGTAAGTTGAGCATTCTTAGATTCGTGGATCTCTAGATTTGGCTCACCTGTTTATCTCACCACTGACCAGGGATGACAATTCAAGTCTTCAGTTTTCTCCGACTTACGTAAAATGTGTGGTATTGTCAAAATTCATACTTCTGCATACCACCCCCAAAGCAATGGGCTTGTCGAGCGATGGCATAACACCTTAAAGTCTGCCTTGCATTGCCATGACTCACTATGGACAGAAGCACTGCCCTCCGTGCTTCTTGGCCATCATGCGACTTTCAAGGAAGACCTCAAGGGTTCCGTAGCCGGGTTTGGGTATGCCCAACCTCTGGTTTTTCCTGGAGAATTAGTCACTCCTACCCCACTTCCACAGTCCTCTGAACTCCCTTCACTTCTTGAGTGAGTGAATTTGCACTGCAGCAAAATTCAGCCACCACCTCCGGCTACTCATACACCTCCGCGCGTGTACGTACCGCGCACACTAGACTCTCGTGAGTACATGTTTCTCAGAGACGACTCAATCAAAGCCCCACTTCAGTCACCCTACACAGGTCCTTACAAGCTTGTCAAACGCTCCAAGAATAACATGGATCTCCTCATAAAAGACTCGGTAACCACAGTCTCACTCAACTGAGTGAAACCAGCTTTCATTGAGCCTCAGGTGAACCTCCCTGATTCTGCCCCTATTTCTCCCACTCCTGCTTCGAGCGGCCATCCATCTTCTCATACCACATATTCAGGTATTGATTCTCCACAGCGTGCTTCTCTGGCAAGCACTGCTTCTTCTCCGCGTTCATCTAATTCGAGTGGCCAATCTTTTCGAGGTTTCACTCCTTACAGACCTCGCAGTCGAACTGCCAAACACTCAGATTCTACCATTGTGTTACCATCTTCATGTGACAACTCTTTGTCACACTGTTCAATCCACGCTGGCTCCTCGTTGCCTTTGGTCACGCTCCCTCGTCCGTCAGATGATCGCCCGAGGTTGTCACCTGCGCAGTCCAGTGCGCCTGCCACCCCCCTCTTCGCAGATGCTTCCCCCTGCCATGGCTTTCCCACACCTCCCTGCCTCCCTGCCATTGCTCGTACAGGTGCCACCCAAGAATCCACAACACATGTACACCCTGACGACATACATACCAGGTCGGGTTGACGGAGGAGATAGAGAAGATCCAAAGAAGAGCGGCGCGTTTCGTCACTGGGTTATTTGGTAACCGTGATAGCGTTATGGAGATGTTTAATAAACTCAAGTGGCAGACTCTGCAAGAGAGGCGCTCTGCATCGCGGTGTAGCTTGCTCGCCAGGTTTCGAGAGGGTGCGTTTCTGGATGAGGTATCGAATATATTGCTTCCCCCTACTTATACTGCCCGAGGAGATCACGATTGTAAAATTAGAGAGATTAGAGCGCGCACGGAGGCTTTCAGACAGTCGTTCTTCCCGCGAACCATACGCGACTGGAACAGGAAAGGGAGGTAATGACAGTGGCACGTAAAGTGCCCTCCGCCACACACCGTTGGGTGGCTTGCGGAGTATCAATGTAGATGTAGATGTAGATGTATCTGCTGTCGTAGATGGCGATACACTGTGTGTGATACTCACGTGTGACAATGTTGAGTGCAGAAACTCGTGTGGTGCGCCGCTTTAAATTGAGCACAAGTGCTGCGTGTGGCAATATATGTGCCTTTGTTAGGCCTTCTGGCAAGGTGATTCTCCGCCTGCCTGCTGACGAAGTGCTACACCTCCACTCCAGGACGGGACGTCATCTTCAGCCGCCGGCGTCGCTTGCTGACTTCGCTGTCAAAGTACCAGGTTTCACCCCCTGGTCTCCTACCAGTCGACCACTTCCGCCTGATGCAGAAGAACTGTACGTTACCTTCCTAACTTCTCACCCCCCCCCCCCCCCATTCACAGGGACATACTCCATACTGCGCGGAGGGGGGAGGGGGGGGGGATTATATGGCGTAGAGCACCGTAAATATCGATCTTTGTTCAGTGTATAAGTGTGCTATCTTTGAGGAGAGGGCTTTGGGAGGATGTTGGTCCTCCGGACTTGTATCTGTGTAGAAGCGAAGTGCTAATAAATCTGTATCTGACAGAATTCTAATTGTTTACCTACAACTATATCCTATTCCCTCACTGGTATGGCTCTGGTACTTGTTCTTTGGAGTTCTTAGAGGGAAGACAGTTTCAAAGTGGCAAATAAATTCATTTATAAATAGGTTAAATTTGTCATTGACTTTCATTGCTCTATAAATTGGACTCCAGTCAGTGAGTTGAAGATAAATGTTGATCATGAGGTTTTCATTATTAATTACCCTAAATGACCTTTTACAGACTTTGTTCTTCTTGTGTGGGCATATATCATTGATAGTTTGCAATTGGCCATCATGGTCTGAAAGACCATTTAGGACTTGTTTCACTGTTGCATTGGTGTTTCTATTCTCATCAATGAAAATATTATCTATAAGACTTGAAAAGTAGTTTGTAACCCTTGTGGGAAAGTCTACCATGGGTGTGAGGTTATATGTGTTCATTATATGTAGCAGGTCAGCTCTACTACTATCACAATCTAGAAAGTTAATGTTAAAGTCTCCTAAGACTACAGTATTTTTATTTTTTGAATATATATGGGATAGAAGTGATTCGAGTTGCTTAAAGAACATACATTGCTTCCCTGATGGGGCCCTATACACTGTTATTACAATGAGTGACAGGGTCTTGGTGCTAATTTCTATACCACATTCAAAATGCTGATCAAAACAGTATTTTGTGAGCTCTAGAGATCTATACATTATATTCTTTTTTACATACACTCCTGGAAATTGAAATAAGAACACCGTGAATTCATTGTCCCAGGAAGGGGAAACTTTATTGACACATTCCTGGAGTCAGATACATCACATGATCACACTGACAGGACCACAGGCACATAGACACAGGCAACAGAGCATGCACAATGTCGGCACTAGTACAGTGTATATCCACCTTTCGCAGCAATGCAGGCTGCTATTCTCCCACGGAGACGATCGTAGAGATGCTGAATGTAGTACTGTGGAACGGCTTGCCATGCCATTTCCACCTGGCGCCTCAGTTGGACCAGCGTTCGTGCTGGACGTGCAGACCGCGTGAGACGACGCTTCATCCAGTCCCAAACATGCTCAATGGGGGACAGATTCGGAGATCTTGCTGGCCAGGGTAGTTGACTTACACCTTCTAGAGCACGTTGGGTGGCACGGGGTACATGCGGACGTGCATTGTCCTGTTGGAACAGCAAGTTCCCTTGCCGGCCTAGGAATGGTAGAACGATGGGTTCGATGACGGTTTGGATGTACCGTGCACTATTCAGTGTCCCCTCGACGATCACCAGTGGTGTACAGCCAGTGTAGGAGATCGCTCCCCACACCATGATGCCGGGTGTTGGCCCTGTGTGTCTCGGTCGTATGCAGTCCTGATTGTGGCGCTCACCTGCACGGCGCCAAACACGCATACGACCATCATTGGCACCAAGGCAGAAGCGACTCTCATCACTGAAGACGGCACGTCTCCATTCGTCCCTCCATTCACGCCTGTCGCGACACCACTGGAGGCGGGCTGCACGATGTTGGGGCGTGAGCGGAAGATGGCCTAACGGTGTGCGGGACCGTAGCCCAGCTTCATGGAGACGGTTGCGAATGGTCCTCGCCGATACCCCAGGAGCAACAGTGTCCCTAATTTGCTGGGAAGTGGCGGTGCGGTCCCCTATGGCACTGCGTAGGATCGTACGGTCTTGGCGTGCATCCGTGCGTCGCTGCGGTCCAGTCCCAGGTCGACGGGCACGTGCACCTTCCGCCGACCACTGGCGACAACATCGATGTACTGTGGAGACCTCACGCCCCACGTGTTGAGCAATTCGGCGGTACGTCCACCCGGCCTCCCGCATGCCCACTATACGCCCTCGCTCAAAGTCCGTCAACTGCACATACGGTTCACGTCCACGCTGTCGCGGCATGCTACCAGTGTTAAAGACTGCGATGGAGCTCCGTATACCACGGCAAACTGGCTGACACTGACGGCGGCGGTGCACAAATGCTGCGCAGCTAGCGCCATTCGACGGCCAACACCGCGGTTCCTGGTGTGTCCGCTGTGCCGTGCGTGTGATCATTGCTTGTACAGCCCTCTCGCAGTGTCCGGAGCAAGTATGGTGGGTCTGACACACCGGTGTCAATGTGTTCTTTTTTCCATTTCCAGGAGTGTATATAATTACACCACCCTTCTGCACACTGTTTCTACAAAAGTGAGAGGCAATATGATAGCCATCTAGATTCAGCATATTGATACCCTCCTTTACATGGTATTTGGTAAAACATAGGATATCGGCATTATCAATAGTATTACTGTCACTAATATTCACTGTCAACAGTTCTAGTTTACTTCTTAGCCCCTTATATTTTGATGGAAAATACACAGTTTGTCACCCAGAGTATATTCATATTGGAGCATTTCAAGGAAATGTATTGCCTCCAATTCTCTTCTTGATGTACATATATCAACTGTTTTTCCCAGTGTCAAACAGGGTGAAAATTACTGTTTGATCATGACAATAACATCATAATCATTGCTGAGTCACCAAATGTACAAAATAGGTAAGCTGAAGACATGTTTATGCACATATGGAGGTAGATATAAAACAAAAATTTAACTTCAATATAAAATATAACCTAACAGTATACGTTTGCACATTAGCGACAAACCCAACAATAAATTCCTAAATGTGATAGATGAACTGACAGAATGTATATCGATGACAAAATTCCCAGTGATGCATGTCAACTCAAAAATAAAATGGACTGAATGTATGACTCTCTTCAAGAAGCAGATTGCTTAGCTTCAGTGTACAATGCACTTAGAATAATAAATTCAGTGTATAGTAACTCATCTGCTAGAACAAAATATTTTGCCTATGTTTATTCTATAATTAGTTACAGCATAATCCTCTGGGGAACAAATGAGCAGAATATACAAACAGTCTAAGCTACAAAAAAGGACTGCATGTATCGCAACAAAAAGTAGGAAGAGAACTCACTACACTGAATTTTTCCAAGTGAACACATTTTGCAAACAATAGTCCACATAAAGAAAGATGTCGACCTGACGCTACAAACAAGCCTCTACATGAACACAGATTCAGATCCAGATATGACTTACATCTCAGAAGGAAAAACAAAACAAACAAAAAAAAAACCTAAATAGTGTGCTATAGTATGGAATTAAATGCACAACAAACTTCCACAAGTGACAGAAGGCAAAAGTGAAATACATAACTTCAGAAATACCCCAAAATTACATTAGAAAATTGTTTTTATACCGTCAAGAATTACCTGAAACGGTATGTAAATTATGTTGACAATTATGCTAATGATTAACTGCTATGATTAAGAGGCATTTTACAATACACTCTGTAAAACAGTGAAGTATGATGTACAAACACATAACAACAGTAAAGCAATTAATGTAACATTTATGTATTTTTGTGTCTCTATTGTATAGATTTATGTGTTGATAACATCCAAACTATTCATATTGTCTATGGGTGGATAAACTAATAAATAAAAATAAAATACATAAAATGGGAATAATAATTCAGAAGGGTTGATTTTGGATGCAGCATATCCCCTATATTATTTACTTTGTACACTTTGCAAGCAGTGAAGTAGCTAAAGAGAAATTATGAAACAGAATTGATTAAGCTTGAAGAAATAAAAACTGATAAGTTTTTTGATGACATTGTAATTCTGTAAAAGATGGCAAAGGACCTAGAAGATCAATTCAGTGGGATGGATACTGTCTTGAAAAGGTTTTATAGGATGAGTATTAACAAAAGTAGTAGATGAGTTTTGCTATTTTAGCAGAAAAATAACTGATGATGGTCAAAGAGAGAGAATATAAAATACAGAGTTGCAACAGCAAGAAGAGTTTTTCTAAAAGAAACAGAGCTATTTTAACATCTAATTTCAATTTAAGTGTGACAATGTCTTTTAGAAAAAATAGCAGTAAATCCCCAATTCTTTAAAGAATTGAACTCCCTAAGTGTAAAACAGCTTTAAATGTTTAATTACTTTACAACTGAGTTAACAGTTTAATGTTTTAGGATATAATTTTGCAGGTACATTCAGTGGTAAATATGACACTGTCTGCAAACTGTGTGCTGTGAGTAGAGTTGGTTGTAAAGAAGTAATAAATCTAATCTAATATATAACATAATTTCTGATGCTGCAGTTATACTTCATGAACAGCAAAAATGTAGTAAGTGATAAACTTTTTACCTTTCATCATTTTGTGGGCAGTGCTAATGGGAAACTTTTTTGTAAAGGTTTGAAATTATGTGTAAAGTGTATTAGAAGTTGCGAAGTGCTCTCATTCTCAAATACAGCAGACTCTCGAATATCTGGATTGTGACTTCTGGCCTCTATACTATCTGTTCTACTTAATTAGTATCATAACAATACATCTCCATGATAACACAAGGATTAATTTGTTGTATGTACTGTACTTTTCTAAAATTTTAGCAATTGGTTGCCAGGTACAATGCTGTGTGGCTTTTCAAAATGTTTTAAGCATCTTTTGTGCTTCTAGCACATCTGGAGTCACAATTGTGAGGTACGCACTATATAGTTAATACTGAACAAATTACTGGAGCCACTCCTCAACAAACAATACTTAGAAGCCCACTTTTAGTTCTAATAAACAACAATGAACATACAAAGAGAACAGCTTTGATGCCAGCCTGTATTCTTTGTTTCGTCTGTTGTATGTGCTGTGTTGTGAAATTGTTGTTTCGTGCAGTCCTTTGTGTTGTAAATAAAGAGTCCAACTAGGGACAGAAAGAGAAAAAAAACTTGTAGTGACCAGGAATCAGAAACTATGTGCTGCAATGCGATTGGATTCTGGGCAGCAGAAATGGTTGTTATGGAGTTAAGGGTGAGGAAAAGTACTGTTGGAGACTGGTAGAAAAACCAAGCAGAAATTGAAAAGTGGTGTGCTTCCCAAGCTAGTGAAAATGGAATAAAAGTAAGGAAGACAATGTCAAAAGATAAGCATAAAGAAGTTGAGGAAGGTTAATTTTTTTGTCATGAACATCAAAAATGTTTGTCCATTATTAGACTGATATTTTAGAAAAAAGCATTGCAGTGGCAAATAGAAGATTCAAAATTTACTGCCAGTAGTGGACAGCTGGAGAGACACAAAAAACAATTTTGTATTTGCCAGATTACCATTAGTGGAAAAGCTTAATCTGCTGATAAAGATGCTGTGCTATTGTTTAAAGATTAATTTTTGAATTTAGTTGATGAGGAAGGAATTTCTGGTGAACAGTCTGAGATACAATCCTCTCTAACTTCAAATAAACTATCAACAAAAATAAAGTTCATAGCAAATGCACTTTTCATAGCTTATATCACTAAGTATATTCAACTGTTAGGCAAGTGGGATAAGTGCCCAATATATTTTTCTGCTGCTTTGTGAAAAATTTATTGCTTATAAATTATTCTGGCTCACTGTAAGTAAAAATACTGATGTCTCATGGGTATTATAAGGTTCAGTAATATGATTCAAACATTGCTTCCATCTGTTTCTTCATCAGTTGTTTTATTTTCTTCATATTACATATGTTACCATATATGAGACTTCCATTGTAATAAAATCATTTACCAAATGAATTGACAGTCCAACAGCTCATTCTAACTTCTAACTCACAACACCATAACTTACAGACACTCAGACTGGCTACTTGATGACAGTCACAAAGATATGCGAAGTTTTTATACAGAGATGTACTTGTACAGTCAGTGCAAATTATCTTTCTTAAATGAAGAAATACAGTCAGTTAATGTTTGATAAAGAAAAGCATTTGTCTATCAATTTTATTTTTTAGAATGATTATAGGACATGATTATTATAATGAATCTGAATGTTCTTAACTTTAAATTATAGTGTATCAGGGTCTTCAATACTTCATGTAAAAGGATTGTATTGAGCAGTTTCATTACAACAGCCCACCAAGAATTTAGTATACATGAACATGTGAATAAAATTCTGACACCAAAATGATGGAATTGTTCAAGGCTGAACAAAATTATGCCACCAAAATAATGGAATTGTTCAAGGTTGTTTTTTAAGAAGTGTAAAAAAGACAACTGTCTTTCTAAAACAGAAATGTATCTGACAAGTATTGACTTTTTGGTGATTAAGTATTATGTATATATGGTGTCTGTTCTTTCAGACATGTCCAAATGAAACAGGCACCATTTTGATCTTGTAACCCTTATGAATTATTACAGACATTGGTTGTGGACAGGCATTGATTGATATCAATGAGGAAAGTTGAAAATTTGTGCCAGACTGGGATTCAAACCCATGTCTTCTACTTACTAGGCAGATGCTCTGATCACTGAGTTGCCTGTACACAGTGGTCATTGCAACTGCATGGACTATCCTAGCACGCATCGCCTGAGATCCAAGTTCTTATCTTATCCACATACTAATAATGTAGTGTTCATTGCCCAGAGTTGAACTCTTCTGGGAATTAGTAAAATGCCATGAGTACCCAGAGGCTACATCTGTCAGAGGCTGTGATCATGTGTGTGTGTGAGCTGTATTTGCACAATTGTGTGTGTGTGTGTGTGTGTGTGTGTGTGTGTGTGTGTGTGTGTGTGTGTGTGTGTGTGCGCTCCAATTCACCATCTCCACTATACTGTGAGTAGCAACTATCCTTTTCATTATACTGGTGCGTTCCATCCTGAATTTTCCATTGTTTAATACCCCACTGCATATTTATGTCATTTAGTAGTTTGTATAACAGCAGGTAAGAACATGTATGTTATGGTCTCTCTGTGTCCTTGGTATTACATCATATTATTACTTGTAAAGTATCAATCCTTTTCACATCTGGTGGATCGAAAGAAACATGGAAAACTGGTACTGTTGGAGAAGTTTAGCTGAAA
The DNA here is from genome assembly GCF_021461395.2 of Schistocerca americana. Lineage (NCBI taxonomy): Eukaryota > Metazoa > Arthropoda > Insecta > Orthoptera > Acrididae > Schistocerca > Schistocerca americana. The sequence continues at coordinate 331,113,561 of NC_060126.1, forward strand.
CTACTGCTCATCAACAAAAGAAGACAGAATGCATAACAAAAGTGACAAGGCAATAGGGTAAGAATATGAAAGGAGAGGGCTCAAAAATTAAGCAGAATGTCATCCAACACCAACCCCCCACCAATACAAAACCTCAAAGCAGATTGGCTGAAGGCATGGTTGTGGCCATGCCTGTAACAGCAGCATAAGAAACCTTATCATTGAAAAAATTTCTCCAAAACTTAACTTTTTATGCCAGAGAATTTCATACACAGAAAAAATATCAATATAAACTTGACATAAATGTACTAGAGATAAATGATCAACAACTGATTCTGGGATTGTTATGGAAACTGATTCACTAAGCAACATGTTGTAGACATACTTGACTTATTGACAAAGACCATAAGATAATAAAATAATTTACAAGACAATAATGTGTACATCAAAATCATTATTGATTCAAGTGAAAGTGAGATAGAATGGACATAAAGAGATAGCATTTATAGTTTTAAAGATAGAAAGTGCAGAAAATGAGGAGGAAATAAATGCTACAACTTGAGACCCTGTGATCGCTAAACACATAATATAAAATGGGTGTAAATTTCTTAGGCGGAATAATTTTTAGTTCAACAAATCTGACATTGCCAACAGAATAATGAAAATAATAGTAATTACATATATGTAAATAAATAAGGAAATTCACAAATGCATCTTTCAGTATTTAGTGAGTACAAGAAAGTATTCAATTCTTTTCCCTGAGAAAAACTTTCTTCTTTTTCATCTTCTTCGTCTCTTTTTTTACGAAAATTCTTTATGAATTACTTCTACCATTCTCTTTATATGGTTTCAAGGAAGTAATGTTCATAAACCCAAAACATTTCGTAACTAATGGATAAATCAAGTGATATGCACTAGGTTGCAGATTTTCCAAAATTTTGAATGGGTCAATGTATGTGTCAAAATAAATCTGTAGTTCAACAGTTAATGTATTTTATTGTAAGACACAAACAACAGTACGGTGACAATGAACCAAAGTTTTCTTATTCCACATATAAGTAAATAACAGTTGAGAACATAGACACAAACAAAGAATCAATCCATGTACTGGTACAAGCCATTGCTGACAATAAGTGTGAAGTCAATGTAAGGGTGAGTACCTGTTGCACTGTGCTTATAAAGATGAGGGCTCTGGTGAATGGTGCAGTGGATGCTGTTCCATGTGCACAATTCATGCAGCCCACTGCAGGTAGCCTCTGGTGGCCAGCCCATGCAGATGCTGTAGGCATGATATTCAAAGTATAGTGTGCTGGCAGCCTGGTGCTGTGTGCATAGCCAAGAATTACGTACAGGGTTGTAGAACCCCTCCCCAATTGGGGCATCAGGCATGCTTGAGCTGAAGGTCTGAAAGTGCCCAGGATGCTAGTTATGAAGTTCCAGAAGGTGGTAGCAGCGAAGCATCACAGGAAGGCCCAGCAGCAGGCACTGGTGGGCAAGGCCCCAGAGGAGAGGCAGCAGACAACAACATCCACAAGCAGGATGGGGTCTACCCTCACGGCAGGGACACCCCACAATGCCAGGACAGGTGCTGAGAAAGGAGGTGGCGGCGGCAGTAGTGAATCCACAGCCCTCGTCATGGCTTGAGGATGCAGCTGGTCATGATGGGGCACCTGCAGCCCATCACAGGTGTGTACTATACAGAAGCAGCAGCCTCAGCAGCTGTGGATGATGGCCAGAACTCACTTTGGTTGGCCACCAAACTCCAGAGCCCAGACTGTGTAGCCAAGAGCAAACTGTGATGAGGGCCACAGTGATGGGCATTGGTGGTATGTAGGAGGGAGTATGGCTGGTGAACATGGAGCATCTTGGCCAAATGCTGATCACCCACTAATGTAAACCTGTAGAAATTCAAAAGCATGTCAGGGCATTGTCCATGGAGGAGTTTGTGATGTACTTCTTCATTCGAACCTTGAACATGCAGAAGAGACCTTCTGATTCACTGGTACATTGCCAGTGAAAAGGAGGATCACTCATGTGGCAAATGCCTTGAGGAGCACAAATATCATGGAAGGCCTCAGACACAAACTGTGGGCTGTTATGCATCACAGGCATTTAAGGCAGTCCTTCCGGAGAAAAAAATCTTCAAGAGAGCCTGAATCTAGCCGCAGCTGACATTGAAGGAGAGAGAAAGCATCAACAACCATGAACCATGAAGAATGTAAGAAGGGTCCCACGAAATCAACATGGACACATTCCCTTGGATACTACGGTGCAGGTCACAGAGAGACTGTTGCCCATGGCACCTCCCGTGTGTAGTTCACTGACAGCAGGCTGTGACAAGATTTACAATTCACCATCAGTGCCAGTCTGAAATACACACTGATAGGCCAATAACTAGATATGTGAGGCCTCCCCCCCACCCCGTCACCCTCCCCCACAACCCAATGTCTCTGATGTATGAGCTGAAGCCCATCCCACTGGAATCACAGCCCTAGGTGACAGTCCATCCATAGTGTAATAGGATGACCATAGCGGATGACATGGTGGGGGTTGTAGGGCATGGCTGGGTAGAAGAAGGTGGCTGTTTTTAGTAATCTTCCTCTTTATTGTTGGTTCTTCCAATACATTTTGCGGTAGCTCAGCCCCACCACTCGTGTCGTGGTGGAGACGCGCCAATGCATGCAGTCTGGGGAACGCGACGCCACGCTTGGTCAGCAGCTGCGCAGGTAGTAAGATGTTAGCAGCATGAGGCCCGGCCTAGCATGCCTCCTGCAGAAGCGGTGGCTCATGACGACGCCGGGAGTCGCCGGTGCAGCAGCGGGCATTGCCCTCCACCGGTCGGCCCTCAGAGACAGTGTCACTGATGACACTGACATAGCAGCGACCGAATGCCCAATCGTTCGAACTGAATGCTGACGCCCACCTCTGATGCCCTTAAATAGTGCAGACTGTTGCTGAATCCGCCAGTTATGCGGCACCGTGTTTACTAGATGGTTCTCGAGGAGTTGGCTAACGCAAACACTTCACACACAGCCCGCACCTGCTTACTTCTGCTAATGCTGCATTCTGGCTGTTGATGGGTGCTGCACACATACACACATACCGACGCTCATTGCAAAACTGTGTCACGTGCATAATGCGCTGGCCAGCCTCTGTCCGCCGTCTGCCGTGAGGCTGGCGCCTCGTGCACTGAAACACACTAAATCACAATTTCGCACCATATTTCCTAAAAATAACCCCTCTACAATTCCTCCCTTGTACGAAAAGAATTCGTCCCCAAATTTAACCAAAAAGTCAAAACAACTACAGTTCACTTCACAAACACCACAAAATGTGATTGATTCACTATTTACACTGTGTTCATTCACTTCTATCCTCAGTCTAATCTTTGTTTATAAACATCACTCAGTGTCCTGCTGCAGTGCCTCACAACTGTTCAGTGATTTTGTCTGGTCCCTTAGGTTAAAGGTTGGAAGGGGCGGGATTTGGGCTACCTTCCTCTTGAGCTGATAGTACACTAATCCTACGGTGGTTGGTGATCCAATAACTAGTAAGCGCTGCTTATGCTCATTACGGTACTCATGCATTCGTTGAAAAAGATGTTCCATAGTTATATGTCCATCCTAAGCTGCTAGTATCCGGTCCAGAGAGGCAAGCAAAGTTGGGTCTAATGTGCTATTCAAAAGAGTGAGATTGTTTTTCGTGACAAATTGCACCGGTTGGTTGGGTACATAGATCAATGTGCGTGTTATGTTCATGATTGTAGCTCCAGTAATCACGGATGGTAAATGGAAAGTTGGCCCTGATATGTCACACTGTGTGCCGTTAATTATCAGTCCCTGCCCCTGCAATTCTATTCTTTGCATACTCCCTTGCTTACCCTGCTCGTAACAAATGCAAATAACAACTGTGTTTTCTATTACTGAAAATACCCAATGTGGACCCACTTGCTGAAAGAACTGCGCCAAGCCTGCTATAATTTCCTTAGGGCACTCCACGACTGGTTCTTGAGAGTAGAATAGAGAATACTCACAAGATTATGGAAACAGTGTGTAACAATTTCGCGGGGCAGATGGTAACTTCACCTGTTCGACAACGCAGCAAGGCTTGTGCAGTGAGGAACACATGAGCTTGTCTGTTATGTGCCACTAACAGTATTTCCCGTATGCTTAATTGTACGAATTTCTGCAAAATTTCCCACATCACTGGATACGTATGCAAGGTGTAACATTCAAATTTACAATCCTTACATGTTAATGGTAATATGATATGAATTCTCAGCAGGGTACCTGTCCGCATACTAGTAACAGTGGCCATTTTATAGTACAGAGATAAGTGTACATCTGTTAATGTCGTCAGTAGCTCCAGGGATGCAGGCAATTCTGACTCAACTTTCTGTAATCCTTCCCGAAGTTGTTCTGAAGGAAACAGTACTGGGGTTAGGTGCCTGCGCATTGCGTGCAACAAAGCCTCCTGTAGTTCCGTGGCTTCTATGCATGCTTCCGTAATACTATCAGCAAGAAAACAGAGCAGCTTAGCGATTATCAGCTGTGAACCGATGTTATCCAACCGGTACTTGATTATACCCAAGTCCTGATTGGTTGTGTCAGATGTGGCCTTAATGTGGGACATCAAGGTCGAGGCCAAAGCTCGCAATTTGTGCGTAACTACATCTTTCTCCAAACTCTCTAATTGGGTTGTGTGAAGATCTATTCCCTGGTTGCTATTCACATTATCCTGTACCTGCTGTAGTGTTTCATTAATACTTTTAATATCTTCTGCATCTTTGGTCCCAAGAACAGTTTTTAGGATATGGCCATCTGCGTCTAACCATCCTCTTTTCCTACAGACGTGCGGGATTAACCCTGCAGTTTGCTGTAACTGAGCTTGTAAGTGTGCAAAAACTGATCATAGTAGCTGATATTCCCCCTGTGTGTCATCAAACCTTGACTGATTAGCCACTATGGAATGAAGTTCATTAAATGTATCCTCTAATTTACAGATTTCGTCTTCAACCACCCAAATATTACAGTCCACCCTTAAGGTCCATTGATGTCCGGACATAATTACATCCGCTTGTCGCTAGAACAAAACACCACTTGATATAGGATGTACCTTCAAGGCTTCAGCTAAGTTGCAACAGCAAAACAGAATAACTATGCTGAGAGATAGTGCACACATTCCCTCTTCCCTCTTCAGCGCAACCCATGACGCTGGAACTGCTGGTTTTACCAGAACGTCACACCTTCTGGGAAACAAAAGAAAAACAACTCACATTAGCTCTTCCTTTTTATGCATAGCCTAAGAGCATAGTAGCATGTCTGATCGCTTCCACAATTAACTTGGTTCTCTTGTTTATCTACTCCTTTCTTATTCTTTTTCTTAGATTCATCTTTCTCTCCACTAGAAATTACTGCAGACAATGGAGGAAGTTCCTCAAAATTCCCCTTGAAAGGCCTAATTCGGCTCACATGCACAATAGTAGGGCAAGTTGGAAGCTGTAATTTTACATTCACCGGTGATGTCATCTCGATCACCTGGAAAGGACCTTGATAACAGGATACAATTTTTTTGTTTTGCCATTGGGCACATACGGATTAGTCATTATCACCCATTGTCCTACATGATATTTGGGTAACCTTTCTATTGTGAACTTTGTCCTGTCTCTCTAACACTTTAGTGTTCATTTTTTTTCACCTGTGCCCAGATTGTTTTCAACTTTGTGGATACATCCTTAACAGCCGAAATATCGGTTCCTGGTGGGGTCTTGAGCAATTCAAATGGAGATGGCATCTTCTGACCCAACAGTACTTCATACGGAGACAATCCTGTACTTTCATGCACTTTTGAGTTATACGCCGCAGTTACAAATGCCAGTGGGGTATCCCAATTGTTGTGTTGCGAATTTACACAATAACTTAACATCTTAGCTATTGTACGATGAACTCTCTCGGTCCAACCATTAGCCTGCGGGAGTAACGCGCTCATTCTCAATTTCTTTACATGCAACAACTTGCATAACTGTTTCATCAAATCAGACATAAAGTTTGTCCCTTGATCTGTAATTATAGTTTCAGGTGTTCCAAAATTCAATATCCATTGATGTACCATGGCATGAGCCACTGTTTCGGCTCGCTGGTCCGGAATAGCTGTCATAGACACATAGCGTGAAAAATGATCTATTAGTGTTAAAACATAGCGATTACCCACTGGTGTTTGCACAAACAATCCCAAGACGTCTACGCCAAGTAATTGGAGAGGTCTATCCGCTTCTGGTAGTCGTTGCAACACAATTTTCTGATGACTCAATTTCGCTCATTGAGCACACGGAATGCAATTCTTAATGTACTGATCGACATCTTGCCTACATGTTGGCCACCAATAACTCTGTGCTACCCTCCTTTCTGTTGCTCTTCGACCCGAATGACCAGAAAACATTGAATCATGTGCTTGCCTTAAAATTTCGCTTCACAATTTTTCTGGTACGACTATGCGTGGACCGTTCCTAGTTTTACGGTACAATATCCCATCTTCCATGACGAACTGTCGCTGTGAGGTAAATCATTGACAATCTGCGTTAGCATTTTGTGCCTCTACCCATTCATTCTCATTTATTCCTTTACATTCCATGGTGCATACTTTATGACTCAGACCATCTGCATTTCCGTGCGATTTACCCGGTCGATGAACCACTTTAAAATTGTACTCACTAAGACGCATAGCCCACTTAGTTAATCTACTCGTTTGGTGTTTATAAGCCCTAACAACCCCTTAAGTGCTACATGGTCAGTAATCACCTTGAAACATCGTCCATACAAATAACACTGGAAATAGCTTATTCCAAAATTAATGCCGATAACTCCTTCTGAGTTGTTGAGTAATTTTTTTCTGCATTGTTTAGCTGTCTGGAAGCATATGCTATTGGGTGTTCCTGCCCATCTATTTCCTGAGATAATACAATACCCAAAGCAAAATTGCTAGAGTCACAAGATAATATAAACTGTTTGCTAAAATTTGGAAAAGCCAAAACCAGACTAGATGTTAACAAATTTATTTTAACTTTTGAAAAGCCTCTTCACATTCTGCTGACCAGTGAAATTTTGCTCCCTTCTTCAACAACTGTGTGAGGGGCCTTGCAAATTTCTGCAAATTTTGGAATATACCTCCTGTAAAAATTGGTGGGACCTAAATAAGACTGCAACCCTTTTACTTTTGTAGGTGTCGGAAAAACAATTATATACCATACACCGATTAGGTTTCAGCCCTCGTAACTTTATCTAGTAACCGCTGAAAGGTTGCCGGAGCATTTTTGAGTCCGAAAGGCATTCACCGATACTGAAAATGACCTATAGGTGTTGAAAAAGCTGTCTATAGTCGGTCTTCCGGGGTGACCTCCAACTGGTGGTACCTGTTTCGAAGATCCAAGGTCGTGAAGTACCAACACTGACCCAAATTATCCAGAGTTTCGGTGGGCGTGGGTTCGAATCCCACTTCTGACACCACTTGTAATAGGATGACCGGAGCGGGTGACATGGTTGGGCTTGTAGGGCGTGGCTGGGTAGAATAAGGTGGCTGTTTTTAGCAATCTTCCTCTTTATTGTTAGTTCTTCCAATACATTTACCGGTAGCTCAGCCCCACCGCTCGTGTCGTGGTGGAGATGTGCTGATGCGCGCAGTCCGGGGAACACGACACCGCGCTCAGTCAGCGGCTCCGCAGGCGGTAGGAGGTTAGCAGAACAAGGCCCAGCCTAGCGCGCCTCCTGCAGATGCGGCAGCTCGTGACGGTGCCAGGAGTCGCTGGTGCAGCAGAGGGCAGTGCTCTCCACTGGCCAGTCCTCGGAGACAGCGTCACTGATGACGATGACGTAGCAGCAACCACCCAATCGGTCGAACCGAATGCCGACGTCCACCTCTGATGCCCTTAAAAAGTGCAGGCTGCTGCTGAATCCGCCAGTTATGCGGTGTCGTGTTTATTAGAAGGTTCTTGAGGAGTTGGCTAATGTAACTGCGGCTCGCACCTGCGTAGTTCTGCTAATGCTGCGTTCTGGCTGTTGATGGCTGCCACGCAACTACACACATACCGACGCTCGTTGCAAAACTGTGTCACCTGCATAATGTGCTGGCCAGCCTTCGTTCGCTGTCTGCTGTGAGGCTGGCGCATCGTGCACTGAAACACACTAAATCACAATTTCGCACCATATTTCCTAAAAATAACCCCTTGTCCTCTACAATAGCTATGAGAACAACACCATCAAATACTGAAAAGCAGTGATGGAGTTTAAAATAGTTATGCAAAGGGTGAGAAGCCCTCCCCAGAGTCCTGTCTGGCTATTCATGCTGGACGAGGTGAAGAACTTGATGAAAAACCAGATCAGCAGTGACAGCAGCAGTGATCTGGGAGCCCTTAAGAGGAAATCCTCCCATTGTACATTGCACATTGACGTCTAAGTGAAACCAAAGAAGTTCATTCCAATCAAAAGTAGAATTCAGCCCAAACAGGAGCAGGGACAGTGCATCAGCATTGGCATGTTGTACTGTAGGCTGAAAATGTATTTAATAGTTGTAGCAAGACAAAGAAAGCCCAACAGTAGAGCAATGTGCTACTTTGTTGGACAGTGAAGCAGAAGGATTAAACGACAAAACCAAGAGCTTGTGGTCAGTAATAAGGTGGAATCTATACCCATACAAGAACACATGAAACTTTTTGACAACAAAGACGATAGCAAATGCTTCCTTTTCAATTTTGGAGTAGCCCCGCTCAGTGAAGTTGAGCGTTTTTAATGCATAAGCTATCAGACATTTGGAACCATCCTTAATCAATGTGTAAGAATGGCCTCAAGTCAATACTGAGAGGCATCCATAGCCAAAACCAGGTGTTGGCCAACATGGAAAGCAGCCAAACAAGGAGCAGAGTGTAATTTAGATTTCAAAAGCATGAATGCACACTCGCAGGCCAGCGTCCGCTGGAAAGGAAAGTTCTTGTGGAGCAACTCGTGGAGGAGATGAGCCAACATTGCTGCATCCAGAATAAATTTGGGATAATAATCAATTTTACCTAACAATGCCTGGACTTCTTCAAGATTTGTAGGGTGAGGCAGAGACTTAACCATGGTGACATTATGACATAGAGCCTTAACACCATCCCAGGAACCTCAAACCCCAAATACACAGTAGATGGCTGGAAAAAAGTGTGACTTGGCTGTTTCATTTCCATCATGCAGTGTGTAAGACTGTGAACAAGATGCATAAGTTACTTAATGCTCTTCCATGGATGCACCTGTCACGATGATATCATCAAGATAGTTGATGCACATGGGAATGGACATTTTCAGTTTGAAAAAAATGCTGAAAAATCATAGGGTTGCTAACCACACTGAATAGAATGTGCTTGTATTGGTACAACCTGAAGGGCTTGTTAGTCACAATAACAAATCCTTATCAGATGGAACCTGTAAAGAGGCTTCAGAAAAGTCAGGTTTGGGGAACAACTGGCCCCTAGCAAATTTAACCATCACTCACCTGGTCAGGGCAAAGAGTAGCTGTCTCTAATAGACTGAGCATTAACTGAAACTTTAAAGTCATCGCAGAGACAAAGCTGACCAGTCAGTTTTTTAACAGTCAAATGTGGGGTAGACCATTCACTTGACATAATAGACCAGCTGTATGACTCCCATAGACATCAGCATGTCCAATTCTGTTCTTATTTGATCACAAAAAGCTACTGGAATAGAGTGTGCACAGAAAAAGTGTGGCCACATCATAGGTTGCAGGATAATGCGGGCTACAAAATAAATGGCACAACCAAACCCATCCAAGAAAAGAAACAAGAACCCAGAACACAGAGACCAACTGTGGGTAGGGCACCTGGTTGGAAATGAGGTGCACCATATCTGTAATGGAAAGCATTCGGACCAAGCAGATTTGCAGTAACAATATCATCCACTACAAAAAAAAAAAAAAAAAAAAAAAAAAAAAAAAAAAAAAAAAAAAAAAAAAAAAATCAAGGAACAAACCACAGATTTATACATAGGGGAAGCCTTAAATTGCCACAAAAATTGAAACATGCTACTTGCTGGAACTCACCAAATGTCAAGTACCTGGGAACAATAAAGTCACATAAGTTAGTGAATTCACTAAAATCACAGCTGCACCCATCTCCACTCATAGTCTGAGCACTTCACCATTACAAATTCTTTGATAAACAGTTTGTTATGGTTCATAAGCATCGGACACACAATTAACATTCATGATTGTGTCACTGGAGGTGGCTGGGAACAACACACAGTCACTACATGCTCTTTTTTCCTGCAGTTATTGCAGGTTGCACAACATTTAGGGCAAGTGCCTCTGTCATGTTGCATGAACCAGTATGTTTGGCATGTCACTGTCCAGTGTGGCATGGCTGTGTTTGTACGGCTGCCATGTTTTGTCATCCCCCCCCCAAAGAACTGACCAACAACTAACCAATGACTAGGAACAGGAGGCACCAAGGCACCATGGTGATGTCACACTAAGCTTCAATCTTATCACCAGCAGCATGACATGCCTCGAAAGATTAACCAGTATCTAACACTTCAGCCAAAGATGGATTCTCACACTGTAATGTGCATTTGTGCACCTCCTTATCAGGAGCCAACTGAATGATGGCATCATGGACCATAGAATCAGAATAGGAATAAGAATCATGATGAACATCAGTAACAAAGTGACATTTGCAGCTGAGGCTGTGGAGTTTGGTCATCCAAGCCTGGAAGGACTACTGGGGTTGTTTAAGACAACAGTAGAATTCTACATGTGCTGCAGTGATGTGCATGCATTTACAGTGATAATTTGACAAGAACTTACACATTTCATTGAAGGACAGTGAGGTAGATTCCTGGAATAGGACTAACTGGCACAACAGCTGGTAGATCAGAGGAGAATTCCAAGAAAGGAACAAAGCCTTACACATGTTTGCACCAGTGACACCAAAAGCAAAGAAGTGTTGCCGTAGCTACTTCTCATAGGCCCCTTAGGCTTTGACCACATTCTTGTAAGGAAGAAGGACAACCAATACACTGATGGTGTGAAAGCCAGAGTAATCAGTATGACTGACAAGTTCATCATAGCAACAGTCAGAACCTGCTGCTGCTTGAGGAGAGATTGGAGCATTGCTCCCAGGGACAGAAGAATAAAAGGAACAACCAAATAGACTGAGAATGCAGAAGCAAATGCCCCACTCATTGTCATTTGTGTACTGTAAGACTCAATAATCAGCACAGCCCCAGTGAACCAAAATTTATTCTTATTTCACATACCAAGGAACAACAACTGAGAACATACACACAAATATAGAAATAATCTGGGTACAGTAGACAGCGCAGTGGATGGTATGGTGTATGCAAAAGTCATGTGGCACACTGCAGGTGGTCTCTGGTGGCTGGCCCCCACAGGTGCCATTGACAAAATATTCGAAGTGTAGTGCACTGGCGATCTGGTGCTACAGCACATATTAATATATTATGTACAGGATTATAGCAGTTAACATTTTGAACTTTTCTTTTCATTTAAGTAGTATATATTCTCCAGTCCTAAATTTGTTGTTATTACTTTGCTAACATGCCTTCTCTTTCATGTTTCTCTCCATTTTCTCGTGTTTTTTTTGAAAATTTTCTCATGTGCTTCTGCAGACATAATTGTTCACGGTGGAAACTCAACTAATACAGAAGGAGTGTGTCCAGGTTTATTATGAAGCAGTATCCAAAAATGTGAAAATCCAATAGAACTGTGTTGTAAGCTGTTCATAATGTCCTCAAAATCACCTTTTATAGTGGTGTTGTTTTCCCATTTTCTCTGAAACCTCATTTGTCCACATATTTCAAAAACTGGTCTGTAATATCATCTGGCCCATACATTTCAAAAACTGATCTGCAGTAACATCTGGCCCATACACTAAATCTATTGAAAGTCAACCGATAACATCCTTTTCAAAACACCAATCTGTGTTAACTCATCAAATGGTTTCTTTAAGTGTGCTGATTTTTCAATCTGAAATATTTCAAAGACAACAATTTACCGAGGAAAGCTCTGCTGTTTCCTGATAATATGCCTTCATGTCCTGCCAGTGATGAACTTACAGATGGAGATATCAAAGCATTATTTTTGTACCAAATGTGACTGCTCTTCATCAGTTATCAGACCAGGGAATACTTGAAATCCTATAAAAATATCGTCATCATCTTCTCAGCTCATTGAGAGCAGTGACTGATAATTTTGAAGACTGTGTAATAATTGGTAGATGTCATAAGGTATTTAGCTGAAGTGTAGGAGAAGATTCTGAATATATCATTTGTAAGGCCTTGGAAAACTCTTTTAGACCTTGAAATTGGCTATTTTAGCTTTGAATTCATATGAGAAACTGGAGTCAAAGAAGGAACCAATGATGTTGTTTTGTTGCTGTTGTACTGGGATGTGAGGATGTTGATGCAGAGGACATCACAGAATAGGTTGCAAATGATGAAGTTGATGAGATTGCTAATGATGAAGTTGATGAACTCACTGATATTATGGACATGGTGATGCAGGATGAGGTAACACGAGAGGATGAGGCAACCTTAGATGACTGGAGAATCTCATTCCACAGGGCTAAAGGAGGGAATCAATCATCTGTCAAAGACCTCTTTAAAACCTCAGACCTGTAAATCTCATCTTTTTTGTTAGGTCTGGCTTTCCACATGTGTAATTATACATTTGTACATTACAGTGCAGATTGTTTTATGTTTCTTGTTAATAATTTTTGAAGGGCACAGTATTTACATAACAAACAGGCATAACTAGCACATATTATATATTTAAAGTCAGAAAAATGTTAATAAAATTGGGTTTTGGTATAAAAAAGGGTGTTTTGAATAGTATGGTTGTGGTCGGAGAAGTGAATTTATAGAACTCTGGCATATCTGGGCTGACTTTCTGCCCTATTAGGCCAAATAGTCAAGCAGATAATTGTGCATGGTCAGTTATGCTGTCTCAAGACAATCACCTAGTTTCTAACTGGAGTACGTGTCTTATTGAATTATACGTTAGTATACTGTTAATGAGCAGCATATGACAGCATTTTAAATTTCGTCAGTAATTACGTGAAATATTGAAAATCAAATTTTTGTAGCCCATGGGTACCATTGGATAGGCAACTTGCAAATGGTACCAGTTTCCAGGTTCTGAGATGGCCAGTTAGTAATGAAGATCTGTCTGAAGTGTACGTTTATATGGAAGTGAAACATGAAATGTGGTGCTACAGAAATACAGTGAAATGGGTAGATCAGGTAATTAATGGAGAGGCACTGAAACAAATTTGAGAGAAAAGAACATCTATGGATCAATTTGACTAAAGTGTTCATTGATAGGATACATCCTGAGGCATAGAGGAATTGCGAATTTGGTAGTGGAAGGAAGTGGGGAGGGAAGGGGATTAAAAATTGTAGAGGGATACTGAGGTTTGTCTACAGTAAACTTGTGCAATGGATTTAAGTAGCAGCAGCTATGCAGAGATGAAGAGCCTAGACTAGCGTGGAGATCTGTATCAAACCATTCTTTGGTCTGAAGACCATTACAACAACAACATCAACAACAACAACAACAAACACTATGAATCTCACACTTAATAGAGACTGAAAACCTATGACCACCTTCTGCAGACAACATAGCACTGCTGCATACATGGCCTTTTGAAAGTATGCAAATGCATCACTGCATTCCTCCTCTCTTAAGTAGATCATGGATTCTTGAGACACCCATGCTGTCCTCATCTGCTGGGCTCTGGCTGAGTTGGTGTGCTGCAATGGGAGCAAACGGTCTGAGATGTTTCGAGCATGATATAACAGAATGTAAAATCATGTATGCCAGTAATTTCTTTACGTGTAATGTTTTATGTAAATATAGCCTTTGACTGTGAGTTTAACAACTAAGAGACTGTTATCTTTGGTCATGCGGGAAGGAGGTGGATCTTTGGAAAAGGTGGTTGGCGGTCTTTTGATCTGGAGTGTGGGTTGGAGGAGGTGGTGATACAGATGTGGTGGAAAACAATGTCTTATTTCATATCAGTGTAGAAGTGTTAAATGTGAATAAATGAATTAAATAGTGATGTGCAAAACTAATGTAACGCTTGCTCTCTAAAAATCAAATTACCACATCGCCCTAAAAACCAGTTGGTCTCATCCAAACACAAAGAAAACCGTGGGAACTTCACAGTGGAATCATCTCTAGACTTCACAAAGACAACAACGCAGCCATCAATATGAGTTAAGTACCAGACTGTTCATACTTGTTAACAACCTCGGACTATAAATTTGAATCTCCTGTAGTTCCTGAAGTCACCATGTGGACAAAGGAGTAGGACAACTTATACTCTGTGGAAATTTTAGGAAGAGCTTCGTTAAACTTGGGGGCTCGTCCGGGATATTACAGTTAAGTGTGATGAGACTAATTGTGCTTTGTTTGCAGGACAGTATAAACATTATAATTCATAAAACATGAATAACATTGTACATGTTTCCTGGACCAGAAAAAGTAGTGTGAGAACCAATAAAGCGGAGAGGTGGACCTGTGATCAACGTCGTGGTGTGAAAAGATAAGTACGATTCTTCTTTGTTTTAAACTTTTCATCAAGACTGTGTCCAAACACGTGGTGTCATACTAACGCTATCAGAAGAAATTAAAAAGGAAATGGGAGAAATGTTGGACTCGACCGTGTGTGGCGTAAGTGACGATCCAGATGTCTCACAAACCGAAAGATAACCGGATCAACAGGACTGGTTAAGGTTACTCTTTGCCAGAATGGGACAAATGCAGTCCAAATTAACAGTGGCAATGAATTCAAATAGTGAATTCCTAGAATCGAAAATAAATGCATCCAGTGAATCGCTAGAAGCGAAATTGAACTTAACTAGTGAATCGCTGGAAGCACAAAAATGAAAAGCAACGGTGATGTACTGAAAGAAGAGATCTCAAATTTAAAACTTCAATTAGGAGAAAGTTTGAAGGGCGTGAACTCCAAAATTAAGGCTATAGAAAATAAGTTTGTGATCTTAGAAAATAAATTGGCCACAGTTAGCTCAAGTCAAGGGAAAGAGATTGAAAGGTTAACCTCAGCTCAAAGAACTGTGGAGGAGAGGGTAGATAAATTAAGTCTAGATACAGAATCAAAAGTTAATTCCTTAGATGCTGAATTAAATAAGATACAAGAGTCTGTAACATGTAATTTAAGTGTAATAGACAAGAGATTCACTAAAATGCAAGATAATTTTGTGTCTAGAAATTTATGTATGAATGGTGGAAGTGTGTGGAGTAATTCAACTGTAAAAAGTTTTCCTTGTGATAATTTACACCCTGTAGACTTTTTATAACACTGCTCTGACAATCTTGTTCCTGGCATGTCTGATAATCTAAAGATTAAATTTGTCAAAAAATTTCTTGAGGGAGAAGCTTTGTCTTGGGCAAACCAACATTTCAATGAGTGGTTTGAGACTGAACAGGCTGGATAAAAAGTTAATTTTTAAATGGGCCTAGTTTCAGGGGCAGAAACCACTCAATGAAAGACTTTTGCAGGGATCAACTTAGGAAATTGGTGCATCTAGATAAGCCCTTCGATGAAATGACGCAAACTGATGCCCTTAAAAGAAGGTTACCTGAAAGAATACAGTGGGAATTAGTGCATGGACCTGATGACTGTTTAGACCAGTTTCTAAAATATATAGACAAATTAGACAGGGCAACGGAAAGAAATGTGCAACAGTTTAGTAATGGAAACCATTACAGTGGGAGGTGGAATTCTGATTACCATGGGGAGAACCCTAGAAGGGACGATAGATTTTTTCGGAATGAGCACCAATGTGATAGAACAAGGGAGTATAATGGTAATGGGAGAGGGAGAAACTGGGAAAACAATGGTGTAACTAGGAACAACAGATGGGAAGGTAAGAACAGAATGAGTACAAATTAGAGGAGTGACAATAGAGGTAGCCATCCGGAAAACTCCGGACTGCCTCAATGAGGGTCCACAGCTTTGGGGTGAACAAATTTAAACATAATAGGACCACTAACTTTCACACAAAACCAAATAGTGTAAATAACTGTACCATTAACAAACTGGTTAAAAACCAGGAATATCAAGTGAATTATATAAGTTTTGATAAAAAAATTTTGGGATGCTATGTGGCACAGTAGACCACCACAAAATAAACATAGGAGAGACCAAAGTTCTGATTCAATTTTGGATGAGGAGATGTTAAGTGATTTTTACAGCTGAGCAAAAAGGGGAGAGCAAGCTAATAATGAAGAGAGTAATAAATATTTTAGTTCAGAATTGGGGGGGGGGGGGTTGTTCACACAAGAAGGTAATAGTGAGTCAGCTGATGATAAACCTAAGCGACAGGAAAAAGAATCAACCATAGAAAGTGAGAAACGGAGAGAAATAGATGAAACTGGCAGTAAAGTATACCCTAGTAGTGATGATGTTAGTATTATTGATGTGAAAAGTGTGGTAAGCAAACCAGAAGGTGAGTACAATGTTTTTATTGAAATAAATAATGAAGTGTTGAAACTTGATGATAGTTGTGGTGACGAAGCAAAGGAATATGGTAAGAATAGTGAAGTGACAGCCGAAAATCAATTGTTACATGTCTGTCCGATCAGCTCATGGTTAATGAAAGTGGTGATACCAACAGTGAAAATATTGTGAAAGAATTAGGTTTGCGTGATATTATTGAAAGTAAAGGAAGCCAATTTTTAGAAATTCTGTGGAACCAGTATAATGAGAGTTGTAGTAGCAAAGTATTTTGGTATCATCTAGGTATAATTAGTAGAATTTTATGCCCAAGTTGGTGGGAGAGTAAAAGAAAGAGTCTGAGTGAAAGGTACATAAACAGTAGTGAGTTATTTTGTGTGCAGCCAAAGTGTAAACTTGATGCTAATAACTTAGAATCTGAAACTCATGTAAACTTGATGAAGACTGAAAGGGAAGAAGTAGATGGAAATTATAAAGAAATTGAAAAAGATTTATTATATGAAGTTCCCGAGGGGAAGGCAGATGAAAAGGAATTAGGCTGCCCATACATTAAAATAAGAGTAAATCAGTGGGAAGGAAATTGTCTTATTGATACAGGAAGCCCCATATGTGCAATATCAGAAAAATTTAGTGATAAAATTGGGGATGGTAAGAACTTTGTAGAAATGCCAGTTGTAGGGGTAAAAATCAGAGGTGCCACTGGTAAGCAAAGTAAGGTACTTAAGAGTCAAGTATTGTTAACATTTGAAATTGAAAATGTGGAATTTGAGCAGGGTTGTCTTGTGGTCCCAAGGTTAGAAGAAAATATCATTTTTGGCATGGATTGGGTCTTGAAAGTGGGTGTAAGCTTCTCCTGGGAAGATAAGAGTGTTATAATTACTGAACCTGAGAAAAATAGATTCTGAAAACAGAAATGTTCATCCTTAGCTGTAGTAATTCTTGTAACCATATCAAAGCTGTTGTAAGCGAGGTAGATAATCAAGCCATAAGTGGTAACACATCCTTTGATCTTATAAATGAACAAAATTTTGAAGAATTAGTCGAAGTCAAATTGAAGGAAGCTGTAAATCTAAGCGAAAGTCAGAAAAATCAGTTAAGAGAAGTGTTATGTGAATTTCAGGATACATTTAGTGAGAGACGAGGGAAGGTAAAAGACTATCAGTGCAGACTTTACTCAGAGATCATCATCCTTTCTTAAAACCATATGGCATTCCGTTCTCCAGGAAAAAAGATGTAGAAGGGGAAATCCAAAAAATGGAAACTTGGGGGATTATAGAAAGAAGTAGAAGTGCATACAACAACCCATTAGTAGTTGTGTCTAAGAGAAATGGTGGGGTTAGACTTGTACTTGATTCTAGGCACCTTAATAAGGTTTTGATTAGAGAAAATGACCATCCTGACAATATGGATGAACTTCTGCACAAATTTGATACTGTAAAATTTATGAGTAGCCTAGACTTGACTCCTGGTTTTCACCAAATACCACTTGAACTTGATTCTAAGAAGTATACTGCCTTTTTGTATGGTGGCAAAAGTTACCAATATTGTGTTGTCCCTTTTGGATTGAATGTATCTGTGGCTGAATTTATTAGAGCATTGGATTTTGTATTAGGTGATGAATTGTCTTCAAAATTAATAGTGTATGTAGATGACATTCTTGTAACTGGAAAAACCTGGGAAGATCATCTAAACCTTCTGAGCCAAGGCTGTTCAAAATTGAGGGAAGGGAAAATGACTGTAAAATTGGAAAATTGTTGTTTTGGAATTAATGAACTGAAATTTTTGGGGCATAATATTTCAGAAAAGGGAATCTTGCCTGATAAGGATAAACTTGAGGCCATTGTAAACTTCCCTACCCCCAAGAACGAAAAACAACTCAAGTTCTTTTTTGGTCTCACTGGATTCTATAGAAAATTTCTTAGTACCCAAGCTTTAAATGCAAACTGCTTATGTAACTTACTAAAAAAGAATGCTGTTTGGGATTGGACACATGAATGTCAGGACGCATTCGTGGAAATAAAACAACTGTCCCAAAGTCAGATGTAGTATAGCCCTGTTATGTCATTACCATTTTGTATAATGACGGATAGTAGTGAGACAGGTTTAGGGGCACACTTGTTTCAAAACATAGAAGTAGAAGGAAAATTAGAACACCATTCTATTGCTTTTGCTAGCCGTGTTTTACAAAAGTATGAAAAATTCATATACAGTCATAGAGAAGGAACTACTTGTCATCCACTGGGCATTCAATAAGTTTAAAAGTTATCTGTTAGGGCTCAAGGTTATTGTCTTCTCTTACCATAAAGCTCTATCTTACATTCAGGAGTGCAGACTCTATCATGACCGTATAACAAGGTGGGTTTTATTCCTTCAACAGTTTGACTATGAGATCAAATTTATTCAGGGTAAACATAATGTCTTTGCAGATGCCCTTTCCAGGCTACCAGTAGGTGCAGATGTTGAAAATACTTATGGAAAATAAGAGAAAGAGTTCAAACTTATGTTCTTAAAGAGTGTAAAAGATGAAGCTGAAATACTAAAAATCGGTAATGATATTTGTAGAAACCAAAATCATGATGAAAATTGGAAGTTGGTTAAAAGTTATGTAGGGAAAAAGGGAGGAGAAAAGGTAGATCAGTATTATAAAGTACAAAAAGGGATTTTGTTTAGGAGACCTAGACCTGACTTAGACAATTGGAAACTATGCTAGCCTGAGTAATGTATTGGCACGTTAATCAGTTACATACATGAAAGCTTCAGACACTGCAGAGCAACAAAATGTATACAGAAGATACAGGAAAATGTATAGTTCCATAATATCAGTAGGAGAGTGAAGAAAACACTTGAAACCTGTGATCGTTGTCAGAGAGTAAAAATGAGTAACCAAACATCTAAAGGATTGATGCAAAACATTTTACCAAATAAAAAAAAATTGACAGCTATCGATTTATATGGATCACTACCAAAATCAAGAGGAGGGTACAGTTACATCTTCATTATAGTTGATGTTTTCTCTAAATTTATAAAATTGTATCCATTAAAGAGAGCAACCAGTAAACAAATTATCATCAAGCTGATGAATCATTATTTCACAAATGTTGGTATACCCCAGGCCATCATGTCTGATAATGGGTCACAGTTTACATCTAAATTATGGAAAATTTTTATTGAAGATACAGGAATAAAACATATTTTGATTTCGGTTTGTCACCCGTCAAGTAACCCAGCAGAAAGGTACATGAGGGAAATTGGAAGGCTTTGCAGAACATATTGTAGTAAAATTCATGTTAATTGGATTGAAAATGTTACTGACTTCGAGGGTATAATGAACAGCCTACAGCATTCATCCACTGGTTTTTCACCTTATGAAGTAATGCTTAATAGACGACCTGCAAATTTGATTTCTGAGAATGTTGATATCCCACCTTGTCAAACTATGACACCCCACCTATGACACAGCTGTTAGGAACCGTATGAAAAGACAAGGAGAGGTAAGAAAATGGAGACATGATGCAAGAAGTAAAGGAGTACAGTTCAGGACAGGAGATCTGGTTTTAGTAAAAACACAGGAAAAATCTAAATTGATGAGTTCAGAAATAAAGAAATTTTTTGACATCTATATAGGCCCCTTTGAAATCAGGGAAAACCCACACCCTAATGCCTGTAGGCTAATCTACCCAAAATCCAAGAAGTTATTTGGACTGCGCAATGTTACAGAGTTAAAAATCTACAAACATGACCCATAAAATAGTCATTAATAAGTAAAATGCTGCTCGTAAAGAACTAGTTGACTGGCCCAACTATATCACTTTATTGTTTTATCATTCAAGGAAAACTTCCTGTCAAAGTGTGGTACTATGTCAGCGAAAAGTATGAAGTAGCTTTGTGTTAATGTGAATTATGTTTGTACTAATTTCTCTTTGTTCTCTAATATACCCATTCATTAAATTTCGTATGAGATCAGTGTGTCAGACTATGAACCATTCTACAGTTTCATAGTAATGTCTCTTAACAGAAACTAAAGTTAATGATGTGCACACTTTTAAAGTAATAAGATACGAATAATGATTGAGTGTAAGAAGACAAAACCTTGTCATTTGTAATTTATGTCAGATGGAACATTATTTAATGGATAAAGCAAACTGGAGGTACTTGTCAGATTATGAGAGTGTGCTTTGAAAGACCAGATATGTTGTAGTGTATTAAAAATATAGTGGGTAGTCATGAAATTTAATAATGCGAATTAAGAATGTATTGAGGTTTAGAGCATTATGGAGACAGTTGTTGATATGTTACGTTTGAAACTCTTGTGATGGATTGAAGGTTATGTGATACTAATTTTGAGGTTTATATTGTGGGAGAATATTTTTTAATAATTTAATGTTAAAGTGAATGAAGAGCTGTTAGGAATTTAACCCATGCTCTGTTACACAATTTGAAATAATTTCTATTCGTGGCAGTATTCTATTTGAGCACATGAGAGTAAATCAAAATGAAACACTGTTTAATAATGATGTAAAGTTAAGGTATAAATACTAACAATCTTACACAATGTAAGTGTAGAATTTGTCATAATTTGACCTATAAAGCTGACATAGATGTACAATGTGAGGATACTGCAATGCTAGAGACACAATCATATAAGGAATGTCTCAGCTACCTTATTATAAAGGAAACATTAAATCATAAATATGTAAACCAATCTGACTCTGAAAATACAGTGCTGGTCACGCATAATTGAATTTGCACTGGACTCACCATGTGATTACATTCATCACGCATACATGAATTTTCCTAAGAGACAACCATTTGACATTGTGTATAAGTATTGCATAATTTTGAACTATGTCTATTTTATGTATGTGGTTAAAAGAACCTGTTTATTTTGGAATAATGATTTCTTTAGCTTTAATGGTTGTTTTGGGCACAAGCCATGCCATAAGGTATTTTATTGAAACACTTATATTAAAAGATTGTTAGAGATGCCTTCATTCCACAGTTTACTTAATATATTGCAAAGAAACTGCTGACAATGTTTCCTGCTATCAGAAGAGTGAGTTTAACGAAGATGCATTAAGTCAGTATTGAAGTAAACTTGAGTTTATACATATACTATATAATTATGTACCCGTCTTAACATGGCTCTGCAGCTACCATGATCAATTAAATATAAGGTGCCATATTTTGTTGTTAGTTATAAGTTCATTACACTTATTAGTCAATTCAACCAATGTAACCTTCAAATTGTATATCATGGAAAGTATATATATATATAACTAAGATCATTTGGGAAACCAATTTTATTACTAACTTTCTAAACTGGAAATTTTATTATGATGTGTGTATTAGATATATTTTATTCCATAGTGACACACAATCCCATGCATGGCATGCATGGACTTGTGTGTGTGTGGAGGGGGTATTACAACAGAACGTAAAATCATGTATGTCATTATTTTATTTATGTGTAATGTTTTATGTAAATATAGCCTTTGACTGTGAGTTTAACAACTAAGAGACTGTTATCTTTGGTCATGCGGTAAGGAGGTGGATCTTTGGAAGAGGCGGTTGGCAGTCTTTTGATCTGGAGTGTGGGTTGGAGAAGGTGGTGATACAGATGTGGTGGAAAACAATATCTTATTTCATATTGGCGTAGAAGTGTTAAATGTGAATAAATGAATTAAATAGTGATGTGCAAAACTAATGTAATGCTTGCTCTCTAAAAATCAAAATACCGCATCGCCCTACAAACCGGTTAGTCTCATCCAAACACAAAGAAAATCACGAGAACTTCGCAGTGGAATCACCTCTAGACTTCACGAAGACAACAACGCAGCCACCAATATGAGTTAAGTACCAGACTGTTCGTACTTGTTAACGACCTCGGACTATAAATTAGACTGAGGAAATTTTAGGAAGAGGTCTGTTAAAATGGACACATTCTGCACCCAACTTTCCGTGTCAAACAGTATGGCAACACCGATGACACTGGGGCTGTTTCCATGTCGACCTCGGGCATTGGCTCAGGTGACAATGCTCATTGTGCTGACCATTACTGGTATTAGTAGTTGCTCAGAATGGATGACAGAATCTCTGACAGTGATGCTGGAAGCAATAGAGGAAGTGCTGGTTTGGCCACCAAGGAGGGATGCCCTCACCCACATGGGAATGGAGAATCAGCAGTAACAGGTGATGTGATGCCCAATGTGGATGGTCTCAGAGGTGATGGTGCCTTGGGCAGAGGCCATCCTCTGTGTGGATGTTGCAGACATGCTGGCCCCTGCATCTGGTGATGACACCTGGAATCCATTTAGGGTGATGTCAGAAACTGCCCACACAGACAGCCACACCCAGCCAGAAGAAGTGTGGCAGCTGCGTGGATTGATGTCCAGAAATATGCAGAAGGCATAGCAGTGTCCTTGGCTGGCACGTGCGGAGTAACTCCACCAACCTTTTCTTGCCTAACAGCTTGAAACAGTATGAGGAGAGAAACTGATGGAAGGCAAACATTGGATGAAGAGATGGAAACATCCTTTTTCATCTGAGTTTTGAATGTTCACACTAGGCCTCATCATTAGATTGTGGATGGAATGTTGGGGCAAGGATGTGACAGATACCATGGGAATCGCAAAACCGTGCGAACTCTTGCAATCAAAATTGTGGGCCATTACCGGACACTAATGTCGTCGGCAAGCATTCAAGTGAAAAAATTTTGGACAAGGCTGTGACAATGGCAGGTGTGAATTTGGAAACACAACAAATGACATACAGAAAATGAGAATGTGTATCAATGAACAGTAGCCAATAAGTGTTGAGAAAACGGCCGGTGAAATCCACATGCCTATGATCCCATGCATGCGACGGTATTGGCCAAGAAGACAATAGTGTCCAAGGAGGTGCTTGTTGCACTGAACACTGTGAAAAGGAGGTAGCCAGGTGGGTAATGTTGCCCTCCAAACCGGGCCACAACCCAAGTCAGTGGGCCAACATGTTTGTGCGTGATAAACCCCAATGACCTTACATGTAATAAATGGAGAACCTCCAAATGAAGCACTGATGAAATCACTACCCAAGCTGCTGTGTGATCCTTGTCTAAAAGCACAACACCATCCACAACAGAGAATTGATGTTGAAAGATGTAATAATTACGAAGATGCATGAGAAGGTGGTGAATCCAGCCAACCATGTTGTGCAAGTGGCAAGTGTTATGGCCTTCCGCAAAACTGGATCTGAAACTACAGCTTTCATGACCTGTGTGCTGGTTACAGGGGAATCATCAACTGTCTGCCGTGTGGCGACATCAATATGGAAACAAAGCAACAATTCCTCTTGATCAAACCCCAGGTCCAGACTGGCTGGAAGGTGGCACAAAGTGCTGTCATTTGTGTTGATTCGTAGGGCAGAAATCAATCTCTTAGTTATAACATGAAAGGAAAAGAGCCCAATGTTGAATGTGATGTGCTGCTTTATCCGGAAATTATGCAGAAGGAATGAATAAGAAAACCAATGGTGACCAGGTAGAATTCGGTACCACAGTGAGAAACATGGAATTGCTTTACAGCATATGCTATGGCCAAAGATTCCTTTTCTAATTGAGAATACCTAGTTTAAACATGGGTCTACATTTTTGAGGCATAATCAACAGTCCGCTTGGTGCCATCAGTATATCTATGAGCCAGTACTGCCCCCAACCCATACTGTGAAGTGTCCATCACAAGGACCGAATTGAGGCCTTGTTGGTATGTCACAAAGCAAGACAAAGACTGCAATATGATCTTAAGGTTGGAAAATGCCATTTCACAAGCCAGTGACCAGCAAAACTGAGCCCCTTCATGCAGCAATGCATGTAATGGCTGCGTGATTGTTGCTGCCCCAGTCAAAAATTTATGGTAGTAGGCAACATGACATAATAGCAGAAACATATTGATGAAAGTGTTTGAGACTCTCATGAGAAACTTCAAACCCAAGATAAATAGTAGAAGCTTGAAAAAATTGGCATTCTCCCAAAGTACACTTCAACCCAGCTGCTTGAAGGACAGAAAAGAGAGTAGGGAGGTTTTGTAAATGGTACTCAGTGGAGGCACTGGAAATTACACAGTCATCCAAATAATTTGCAGAATCTGGCACAGATGCTGTAAGCTGTTCCTAAAACATTGAAAAATAGTGGGAGTGTTGAAAATTCCAAGAGGCAACAGGAAGTAGTGGTACAGTCCAAAATGTGTATTGATAAGTAACATACTTTGTGACCCTGTATCTAAAGGGAGCTGTAACTAGGATCTGACTAGTCAATTTTTGAGAAATATTGACTACTTTATAACCTTGCAAGGAGTTCATTTGGGTGTGGTATTGGGTATGTATCCAATATACATTGTCCACTATAGATAGTGCGTTCAGATACTTTAGAACCACCACAGAGGCATAATTGGCCCAACAATCTCTTTACTATAACTATGGGGTAGACCATTCACTTGATGCAATAGGGAAAACAATGCTGGACTCTATGAGGTGATCTAATTCATCTTTGATTTGTTCCCTGACTGCCACTGGAACTGGACAGGCCCAGAAAAAGTGAGGCTGAGCAGCAGGTTTCACGGTAATGTACACTTGAAAATTATTGGCACATCCCAGTCCAGGAGAAAACAAGGAGGGAAGCTCAGAATATAATGCATCTAACTGTGTATACAGCACATGTTCAGACACTAAATTCACTTTATTTGAAATGGTAAAACCAAACAACTTAAACGTATGTAATCCAAAAAGATTCTCCATATGTTTGTTATCTACAACAAGAAATGTAAGTGACCAGACTACTGACTTATAGGTGATTGTGGCAGAAAAGTGGCCAAGAATAAGAATACTCTGTTTACTGTAATCTACTAACTTTTATGACATGGAGAGGTGAGCAGGAAACTAAATCCATATAAGTTTGTTGGTTTAACAAGGTTACTGCAGCTCCTGTACCCATTTGCATGTGCAGAGCTTTATGAAAAACCACAACATTAATGAAAAGCTTGTTTGATACAATGGAAGTAGCCAATATAATGTTTACATCCATATCCATATCAGGATCATTGTGCTGAATTTTTGCATTACAAACAGAAGCAGTGTGACCTTTTCTGTTGCAGTTTTGACAGGTAGCCCAGCATTTTGGGCAATCTGGGCACTCATGGTTAATGAAACAATAAGGGCGAGATGGGAATGTGGAATGCATACCTTGCTGTTTACAGGCCTGTTTACTTTGTTGTTGTGGCTGCTGCTGGGAGTGAGGCTGGCTACATTGCCCTTTGACACTGTGATTGTGTTTGGACTGCCATGACAATGTCTTCCCATTGCAAATTATCTGAAGCTTGGTGTGGCAGAGAGAGCTGTATTGCTGATGCCTCACACCATTGCTGAATTTGGTTACCATCAGCATGCGACACCTTGAAAGACTGTGAAATAACTAAAACCTTGGAGAGGGATTGATTTTCACACTGGAGGGCACACTCCCACAGCTCACAATCTGAAGCTAAATGAATGATAACACCTCTCACCATCTGATCAGCATACAGCTCTTTATGCACATTGGACACAAAATGATGATGGAGTTCAGCCTCGCATGATTGATAGGATTGATGTGGTTGCTTCCTGCAATAGTAAAACTCAACTGGGGTTGCAACAACTTGGGTGCACTTACCACTTAACAGTAGTATTGTGAAATAAGCTCACACATTTGGTCAAACGTTAAAGAAGACAGATCCTGCAAAGGGGTGAGTTGATATAGGATCTGATCCATTCTTGGTGATATCCATGAAAGGAGCAAGGCAAGACATAAAATAGCCTCAGTAATCCCAAGAGCTAGAAAGTCTTATCACAGACGTATCTCTTTTGCATCCCATTCCTCAATGGACTCATCATATGTATAAAGGGGAGGCAGATGACCATGGGGGCCATGGAGGGCAAAACAGCAGGTGACACAGATGGAGGAACATGCTGACTAGGCAAAGCAGATGCCAATGATTGAAGTACCAGAGTTTGATTGTCCAGTGCCTGTGATTGGTGGTGCAATGCCAAGGCAAATGATTCTTGCTGTTCAACCAACTGATGTAAAATGTCCTCTGTAACACCTTCAGCCTTCATGAGAATAAATGGAGAACCAACCCAGGTAGAAATTTGTGCAGAAAACAGGACCACTCTTGACACCAATCATGTTGCAATTTGGTGTAGGTACAACATGACCAGCAGACGGACACAATTTTATTATGCAGAAGCATTAACAACTTGAACTCAGTGTTAAAGAAACATTCAGCAGGAACCAGTTATGTACACAAAGAGCTATAGCAACATACATAGAGAACTGAGGCAGAATGTAGCGCAGCTATCCATAAATAAACTGGAGCCCAAGGCGGGCTCTGTCAGTGATTTTCTCTCTCTCTCTCTCTTTTTCACATGCATGCACACACACACACACACACACACACACACACACACACACACACACACGCGCGTGATAATACAGCACTGCCCACTGCTGCAGATGTGGCCTTTTGAATGTATTGAAAGTGTGCACGTGTGTCACTGCAGAAACTACTCACATTACTTATGAAACACATTTGACTTTAACAATAAAATAAACGCATTTGGTTTCTATAGCTCACATTCTAGCAGTTATAATGAAAAATTCATTCATGGATTTACAGCAGTAGTCTAAAAAAAAAAAACAATTTCAATTGTAATTTGACAATCACTCCTCCACCATTCAGATATTTTATTTTAATGCATCAAAGAGCAAAGGTTATTGAGATTGCATGTTACATGCATCTTTGAGCCTCTGACAACTTCAGTGATGAATTGTAAGGGTTACATTTTTCTTTTTGTGTTGTAGCAGTGAACGCTACTGAAAGTGTTCAGTGCACTGCACTGTTGCTGCTGTGGCTTGGTGTTGTATCACAGATACACATATTTACCACAGTAACCTTCCTATCTTTAATCACTGTTATTTAATTAAATAAAATCATTAATTATCAAGAGTCTTTTAGACTTTGCATTTGTGTAATACTTTAACAACAGCAACAGTGCTACAAGCATATTTTGAGTTCATCTTTTTGTACACCTAGTTTTGGATCATCATTCAGTGAACATTGTGATTCAACTGCAGTTATTTCTTACATCCCAAATTATGTCATTTTCCTGTGACAGATACAGTTTATTGAATAAGGAACACATCACAGTTGCAACTTAAATTTCTCCTGTCTGTCAGAGTAGCATTTATAACAGTACTGGTCAGTACTAATTCACATTATAAATGAACAGAAATATTGCCAAAGTTGTGTAAATACTCGTTTCAAGTGCGTTTTTAAATTTCCAATTTTTTATTTTAAATTACTGCATCCAAATATGATTCATGTCAAATTCTTGAATTTTAATTTTTTCTCTTTCCTGAACTTTGTTATGTAGTGAATTCATACAGGAAAGCTTCTGTTCTTTGTTACATAAATCATATAAAGGATAGAATGCAACAAGTGTGGAGGTAACTGAGTAGATATAGGAAAGGAATCTAAATCCCATCACTCACTTTGGAAACATGGTGCTCACCACAAAAACACTCACAAAATTAGGCTCTTGAATGATGGAACGAACACATAATTCCCATACTATATTTCCAGAAAACTTGGGTTTCTATTAAAACAAATGTGTAATGTAATATTTCAGATTGCCCAATATGCTTACATATCACTGACTCATAGCACAATAAAACTGCAGAATGTAAAAATATGATGTAACATCATTAGGGTAAGTCATATATGGGGTGTTCGTGCACAGTTTGAAAAGCTGGTAAGGGTGTTGCAGGATAGGTTGTGCTGAGAAATGATTCTTAAGCAAAAAAATCAGATATGTTTCTGAGTTAATTAGCATTGAAGTTAGCCAATCAGTCTGCTGCAACAAATTCAAGTGGTCCACCAGATACAATTAGTGTTAGTTCTTCTCATGGTGTAAGTGACAGCACACCAGACTGCTCAGCCGTTGGCTCTGGTTTGAGCCTTACTATCATCCCATGTCCAATATTTGTATTGTTCTCTTGTTTGGTTTTAGGAAACCAAATGAACACATTTATTGACACTACCTCTGGTGAGCCACTTGAATTTGCTTGCACAATGGCCTGACTGGGTAATTTCAAGGCTAATTAACTTGGAAATGGTGCAACATATTACTTTTCTCTTAACAGTTATTAATCAGGACAACCTACCCTGGAACACGCTAACATGCTTTTCAGACTGTTTCTGACCACAATGTATGTTAAAACCTACCATCTGAGTTACATGAACTTTTACGCCTAAATTTATGATACAGAAAACATCATATCATAAAATTGTTGACTATATAAAAGTAAAAGAAGATTATTTCAGTTTTCTCTTTGAGTCATCAATCTTTGTGGCTGATTTGATTGCAGCCTACTACAAATTAGTCTCTCACACCAGCACCTTCATCTCAGAGTAGCACTTGCACCCCACATCCTCAGCTATTTGTTGGGCACATTCAAATATACGTCAAACCTTACAGTTTTTACGTTCTACACTACTGACCATTAAAATTGCTACACCAAGAAGAAATGAAGATGATAAACGGGTATTCATTGGACAAATATATTATACTAGAACTGACATGTGATTACATTTTCACGCAATTTGGGTGCATATATCCTGAGAAATCAGTACCATAACAACCACCTCTGGCCGTAATAATGGCCTTGATATGCCTGGGCATTGAGTCAAACATAGCTGGGATGGCATGTACAGGTAAAGCTGCCCATGCAGCTTCAACATGATACAACAGTTTATCAAGAGTAGTGACTGGCATAATGTGATGTGCCAGTTGCTCGGCTGTGATGTGCCAGTTGCTCGGCCACCATTGACCAGATGTCTTCAATTGGTGAGCGATCTGGAGAATGTGCTGGCCAGAGCAGCAGTTGAACATTTTCTGTATCCAGAAAGGCCTGTACAGAACCTGCAACATGCAGTCGTGCATTATCCTGCTGAAATGTAGGGTTTTGCAGGGATCAAATGAAGGGTAGACCCATGGGTTGTAAAACATCTGAATTGTAATGTCCACTGTTCAAAGTGCCGTCAATGTGAACAAGAGGTGACTGAGACGTGTAACCAATGGCACCCCATACCATCATGCTGGGTGATATGCCAGTATGGCAATGACGAATACACGCTTCCAATGTGCGTTCACTGCGATGTCGCCAAACATGGATGTGACCATAATGATGCTGTAAACAGAACCTGGATTCATCTGAAAAAATGATGTTTTGCCATTCGTGCACCCAGGTTCGTCGTTGAGTACACCATCGCAGGTGCTCCTGTCTATGATGCAGCATCGAGGGTATCCACAGCCACGGTCTCCGAGCTGATAGCCCATGCTGCTGCAAACATCATCGAACTGTTTGTGCAGATGGTTGTTGTCTTGCAAACGTCCCCATCTGCTGACTTAGGGACTGAGATGTGGCTGCATGATCCATTACAGCCATGCGGATAAGATGCCTGTCATCTCACCTGCTAGTGATATGAGACCGTTAAGATCCAGCACGGCATTCCATATTACCTTCCTGACACCATCGATTCCATATTTTGCTAACAGCCATTGGATCTCGTCCAACGCAAGCAGCAATGTTGCGATACGATAAACCACAATCGTGATAGGCTACAATCCGACCTTTATCAAAGTCGGAAACATGAGTGTACGCATTTCTCCTCCTTACACAAGGCAACATTTCACCAGGCAACGCCGGTTAACTGCTGTTTGTGTGTGAGAAATCGATTGGAAACTTTCCTCATGTCAGCACGTTGTAGGTGTCGCCACCGGAGCCAACCTTGTGTGAATGGCTCTGAAAAGCTAATCATTTGCGTATCACAGCATCTTCTTCCCGTCAGTTAAAGTTTGCATCTGTAGCATTTCATCTTTGTGGTGTAGCAATTTTAATGGCCAGTAGTGTATTTCTCTCTCTAGTACCATGAAAGTTGCTTCTTGATGTCTTAACATATCCTGTCAACATGTGGCCCCCTTCTTGTCAGTGTTTTCCATGTGGGAGACCACATGTTGTTTATTTCCCCATCCTTTCCCAGTTCTAGTTGCGCACCACCTATAATGATTGTAATATTAATGAGATGTTAAATTGTGACTCCTTCCCAGAATAAAAATATGTATTTTTCAAATAACATCATATTCTGTAGGAAAAGTGTGATTCAATTTGCAACACTTCTTCTGAATTCCTGAGATAGCACCTATAGGACAAGAGATTTAACAACAGCTTCCATATATTCTACTGATCCAACTGAGCAGTGATTAACCATCCCAACATCTTACAGCAAATTTCAGAACTACTTCTGTTCATGTGGGTGGGCTATACAGGGTGTTTTGTGACTGTAATAAATACTTTCAGGAATAACAAGGAATGACAACTGTATCAATATGAGATAAAGGGTCATGCTGTGGAAATGACAATTAAAAGATACCAAATCAACTGTGCTAGTAGAATCTACTACTTGTTGGTTGTGCAGTGTAATACATCTATATGTTAATGTAGCTACCCAACATTGCAGGGTAGGCAAGCCTGACCAACAAGCCTATGCCCAATAATTGGGTGAAAGCACAGGTTACAACAACTTATAAGAAGGGTGATAGAAGTGAACCACAAAACTAGATAGAAGTGAACCACAAAACTACTGTCCAGTACACTTGACATAAATTTGTTGAAGAATCTTAGAATGTATTCTCAACTACAAACACAATGAGATATTTCAAACAGAATGAACTCCACCACGTCAACCAGCATGGATTCCAAAAAACATTGACTACGTGGAACCCAACTTGCACTTTTCTCACATGACATAATGGAAAACTTTTGATAAAAGCAGTCATGCAGACACCGTATTTCTTGATTTCCAAAAAGCATTTGACTCAGTATCACATCTATCTCATTATCAAAAGTATGATCTTGTGGGATATCAAGCAAAATTTGTGTCTGGATTGCGGATTTTTTGGTAGGGAGGACACAGCATATTATCTTAGATGGGAAGAGTAATCAAAATATTATCTAGAAGTAACTTCTGGTGTGCCCCATGGAAGCATGTTTTGATATTGCTGTTCATGTTTTATATTAATATTAATCGTCCCAGACTTCTCACATGTGATGCACTCGTCTATAATGATAAGTTATCAAAATGGGGCAAAGATTGGAAACTTGCTTTAAATGTTCAGAAATGTAAAACTGTGTACTTCAGAATATGAAAAAACATAGTATCCTATGAATATAATATCAGATAGTTGGATTTGGAAACAGTAAACTCACACAAATACCTGAGTGTAACACTTAGTAGGGACATGAGGTGGAATGATCACATAGGCTTAGTTGTGGGTAAAGCAGATAGCAGACTTTGGTTTATTGGTAGAATACAAGGAGGATGTAATCAGTCTACAAAGGAGACTGTTTATAAATCACTTGTGCAATAGATTCTAGAATATAGCTCAGGTGTGTGGGGCCTGTCCCAGATAGGACTAACAGGGGGATACTGAACACATACAGAGAAGTGCAGCACCAATGGTCACAGATTTGTTTGACCTGCAGCAGAGTGTTACAAAGGTGATGAAAGAACTGGCTTGGCAGACTGTCGAAGAAAGAGAGAGAAACTATTCAGAGAGAGCCTACTCACAAAGTTTCAAGAGCCAACTTTAAGTGATAACTCTGGGAATAAACTACAATACTCTGCGTATCATCCAAGTAGGAATTGTGACAACAAGATTAGTTTAATTACAGCACAAACTGAGGGATTTAAACAATCATTCTTTCTGCACTCCATACATGAATGCACCAGGAAAAATCCTAATAACTGGTATAGTGGGATGTACCCTCTACCATGTACATCCAAGTAAGGATTGTGACAACAAGATTAGTTTAATTACAGCACAAACTGAGGGATTTAAACAATCATTCTTTCCGCACTCCATACATGAATGCACAAGGAAAAATCCTAATAACTGGTATAGTGGGATGTACCCTCTACCATGTACATCACAGTGATCTGTAGAGTACAGATGCAGGTGCATATGCAGAAATGCATTGCATATACTCTGAATTGGTCAGTCTTTGTGCAAAAATATGTAAGACTGCAAGATGTGTTAACAAGTTGAAGTGTACAGTCAACCACCCCAAAACATGATGATGTTCATGATAACAGAATTAGCATTGGCCTACATGATTTTCATGTATGGGCAAAAAATGGATACTGTGTGGAAGTTGACATTGTATCAAGCCACATAGCAGACATACAACACAAAATATTTCCAAGAATATTCCAAATAATTAAGGGAAATTGGCCAAGTGGAACTGTTTTATTGGAAACTTACTCACCTAATTTGACTCCACTTAATCCCTTCTTGTAGAGTCGTGTTTCAAGTCTTCTGTATGAGACACATGCTGTGAGCTTCTACGAAGAACTCTTGCTCTCTGTGACATCATTTAAACAATGTTGGTGTTGTTCTAACATGTATGACGTAACTTTGTGCAGTGATATTATGCGTTCATAGATGTTGAGGGACAACTGTTGTGATTATAGCACCCTGTGTAAGTTACATAGATAAATAAAGGTACTAAAAAAATATCTCTACATGAATTTTTATCATTATGAGCAGACCAAGAAAAATTTGAAATTTTCTGCTTCACTTATAACTTTTGACTTAGTCATTTCTAGGCCAAAATTACAAATCACAAACTAATACACATGCCCTTCTCCGTCATCCTTGAAAAATCATCATTACGGAAACACACTGTTAATACAGGCAGATAATGTCAAACAGTAAGATAAGCAGCTTAAAATTGTGTACTTGTTTTTAAAAAAATATTGTTAATTTTATATTTTTATTAAATTGATAATTTTTTTGAGGGCCATATTGATAAATTTTATTTGTTGGTGCATCTAGTTCTTTTTGCAGAGATAACTCGCCTTCTGAATCATATTGTAGCCACAGCTTCCCACATGCTTGATGTTGGAGCAATGACACCACTCTTCTGGCTCTTTGAAGAGAGAGAAAAGATGATGGAATTTTACGAAAGAGTATCAGGGGCAAGATTGCATGCTGCTTACATTCGACCTGGTGGAGTCCATCAGGTTAGTTTCTACAACTTTCTCATTAAAGTAACATATTGTGTAGAGTTGCTGTTATGTCTTGTGTGAGACTATATAAATACTTAGCAAACTGGGAGAATGAGTGGATGATTTAAGGAATACAGTACAAGTATGTCAGACAACCATTGAGTTAAGTAAAAATATAAATAAATATATTCACACAAAAAAAAAATATCTTGAATAGTTATGATTGTTAACTGTGTAACAGCTACTTTGTTTCAGGACATCCCCTTTGGTCTTTTGGATGATATATATGAATTTGTTAGCAAATTTTCAGAGCGTCTGGATGAAGTTGAAGATATTATTACAACTAATCGCATATGGATAAAAAGAACTAAAGACATTGGAGTAGTTTCAGCTGAAGATGCTCTTAATTATGGATTCAGGTGACTGGATTTTTAATGTATTTTCAAAACTGAAATCATATGCAGTTCTCAGCTACAATTAAATACTTTACTACGTTCCTGATGTTATGTTGTAGTGGAGTGATGCTAAGAGGATCTGGCATTAAGTGGGACCTACGCAAGACACAGCCATATGATGCTTATGATGAGGTTGAATTTGATGTACCTATTGGAACAAATGGGGACTGCTATGACAGGTATCTCACCTTAAAGTTGCTGTACAAAATGCTAACAACAAGTCTGAACACTGTTGATGAATGACTTAATGAAGTGTAATAACCAGAGAAAATTTATATTATGACACAATGCAGGCTCTCATGCTGGAATTTACATTACTGGTGACTTTAGTTGTTTGGATATTAGGCTATGTTCTAAGGCATGTTCTGCACTAAATGTTAAGCACAGAAACATACCTTAGACCATGGCCTAATGCCTAAATAACTAAAACCACCAAGGTTATATTATGATATTTTGTTTATTTAGTGGATCAAACATACACTGATTTGGAATTTCTCCTATAATTTACAGAAAGCTGCTAATTTAGAACATCATTTATAAGTTGAAATGATTGTTATCATATCCAGTGTCCCTATTTAAACAATAACAAAATGGGTTTACATATTATCTGGAAGTATTTCATTGTCACTCTGATGCTCATCTGATACCCACAGCAGTGGCCTTACCAAAACTGAAAAAACTGTAATACTGATAATAGAAGATTAGAATAATACCCATTGTGGAAAGATAATTAGCTTCTGAAGTGCTGTTAAACTCCACTAAAGTGCTAACCCAGAAAAATATGCGGGAGAACATCTGTATAGTGTGAACATTGGGGTGAGGGGCTCATTGATTATGGCTTTGAGTTACTTTGATAGCTGTGCACAGTGGACCAGGGGACCAAGAATGCAGTTTTTGGACAGTCTTTGGAGAATACCTCTATCTGATGGTACCCACTTCTCAAACCCTTGGTAGTGAAGCACTTTCATTGCCCTAATTTGTCAATAGTCTCAGTGGTGTTCGTTTTTGGTCGCACATCAGTTACGATTTTACTGTTAAGATGTCTGCACTCACAGCAGAATCTATACTAGTTTCATCAGTGTCTATTGTCACAATAAAAGTGTAATTAAATGTTTCTAAATGGTATTTAACTAACACATTTCATATTGTTTACTAGTAGATAAACGCGATCTAGGCTTAAATTTTCCAAGTTATAAACGTTTAAAAACCTGACCAAACACATTTGATACATAAATTCTTTAAAAGCAAAGAAATTACTAATTCATTCTTCTGTCATTCTATCTCTAAATCAGTACAAAAACAACAACAACCTGACTCATGGCACCAAGGCTTTTTTTTTTTTACATGCAGCCAATCTCGCATCCTTTACAAATTTAAAACATCCTGTGGGAGCTGTTACAGGTTAGTGAATAGAGGGATTTGTTGCCAGCCGGCCGGAGTGACCGAGCGGTTCTAGGTGCTACAGTCTGGCACAGCGCAACCGCGACGGTCACAGGTTCAAATCCTGCCTCGGCCATGGATGTGTGTGATGTCTTTAGGTTAGTTAGGTTTAAGTAGTTCTAAGTTCTAGGGGACTGATGACCTTAGAAGTTAAGTCCCATAGTGCTCAGAGCCATTTGAACCATATTTGTTGCCTATCTTCTAGGAAATACTTTCACTGGGGTGTGGTGGTGGTGGTGGGGGGGGGGGGGGGGGCTGCAGTGGGGAGAATGTTGGGAGAACAGGAGAGGCTTTCTCCTGGCACTGCAGAGTATGCAACAGGAACATTTTTATTTGGAAACAGGGAAGGAAAATCTGTGCCCTTGGCACAGTTGGAGGAAGCAAGGAAGGAACTGATAAGGATCAAGGGAGATAGGGCGGAGGAAGGTGGTTGGCAGCTGGTAGGAGGATAGAAAGAAAGAGAATGCAATCTGACAGTTTGTCATCAACACCAAAAACAGGTATCTACCACTGCCAGAGTTAAGTGGAGAAGAGCCTCAGGTAGAACAAGGAGCAGAAAATGTGCAGCACATTTCAACTGACACCAAGAAGCCTAGGAGTGTACAAGTGTTAGCAAGAAGAAAGTGCTGCTGCTAGGTAGTAGCCATGGGCGAGGTGTAGGCTCTCAGTTACAGGAAAGTTTAGGAGCAGTATACCAGTCCACCAGTATCTTCAAGCCAAATGCAGGGTTAAGTCATGTGATAGAGAACTTAGGGTCTTTATGTAAGGACTTTACAAAAGAGGACCATGTAGTGATTGTGGGTGGGGTGGGAAACAGTTTGGACAGGGATGGGGCATATGACATAGTGGTGACTTGGATGAGATAGCTTCCCTTACTCATGGCACCAATGTACACCTTGTTGAGCTGTTCCAGTGTCGTGATCGGCCACACCTTGATGGCGCTGTGAGGCAAATCAATGTGGGGTTAGGGATGGCTCTGAGGGCAGCCAACTTTGCTCATGTTTCTATGGTGCCTGTTGGGACTGTCAACAGATGGGGTTTTACTAGGCATGGCCTACACCTAAACAGGACTGAGAAGGGAAGATTGGTACAGCTGATTCATGAAAGTATAGCTGGTGGATCTCAGGCTACACATGGTCAAATACCTGTTGTCATGGGTAGGAAAAGTAAGTATTTTTTAGGACAAATCAAGACAACAGGTTCTCCTGCCTGAAGAATATCTCCAGAACTTCAAAAAATACTGAACAATCACTCACAAGACAGATTTTAACACTCCAAAAATCACTCAAACCATATGTCACAAAGGAAAACAAACAATTGGAAAGAGTAACATGGGGCATTTCACAGACTTAACAATCCTCCACCAAAACATTCAATCAATAAAAAATAAAATACAACTATTAGAATTTTAGCTTCAGTCTTTGATCTTATTGCAGAACTCCTTCAAGGAGTGGAGGATCGTGCATTTATATCAGAAAAGGAGCACAGTTCAAATCAAGACATGACCTCAGTACAGCAAGTGAAGCAAACACTTTGAGATATCAGATATTCATTTAATAGGGCTTGATATCACCAAGAAATTAATCATTTTATGTGTGGATAGATCTCCCAGTGTTAGAGTGGATACTTTTTTCAATAAATTAACAGAAGTTATAGATTAAGTCTCAAGTACAAAGGTCAACATAATTCTTTGTGGGGACATTAACATCAACACTATTATCATAAATGAATCCAGCAGCACCTTCATAAATATCCTGCAAAGTTTTGGTATGTCCCTATTGGCCAATAGTGCAACAAGGGTTACTACAATGACTGCATCAGTAGTTGACCATGTGGTCACAAATATGGACAAAGAAAAATGCGATGTAGCTGTAAAAGATCTCAGACTATCAGACCGTCTCTATCAAATAACAACAGTAAAATCAGGCATCGAATCATTCCCTAAACTACAAGCCTATAAACAACATCTATCAGAAATCAAAATAAAAGATTTTTCAAAGGAACTTGCAAAACAAAGCTGGGATGAAGTGTATAAGGAAACTAATGTGAATATAAAATTCTCTAAATTCTCCACATTATTTAAACTGGACTTTGAAAAGGCATTTCCAAAAATATCCATGTCTGTATCAACGTCTCACAAAAACGATGGATAACAACAGGTATTAAGAAGTCCTCCCAAACACTTCAATACCTCAGTTCCATGAAAAAGAGTTGCAATGATCCAGAATTCTTAAATTTCTCTCTTAGATACAAAAAGATCTATGGGAAGGTGCTGATTGCTGCAAAAAAGTCATTTAATGACGAAATAATATATAATGCAGGGAATAAAAGCAAAGCAGTCTGCAATGCTATAAAAAAGGAAACAAGGAGAGGCAAAGAAAGACAGAATAACATACTGCTAAGGGAGGGGGATAAGGTAATAAATGATCCAAAACACTTAGCAAACTATGTAAATGAGCATTTTTCAAATATTACAGAGAAGTTACAGCAAAAATTCCCCCAAAGAAATATGACGGGCATTTGAAAAGTCCGTGCAAAGTCTGAGAGATGGCATCACCAGCATGTATCGAGGTCATGTTTAGTTAGTAGCATCTTTGGAAAGAACGCACACCAAGTTTCAGCCATATTGGTCTATTTCTTTGTGTTTGGCATTCATGTGAATCGAGGAAGTCGAGTGATTGTCAAAAAATGGATGAAAAAGAATTTTGTGTGGTAATTAAACATTACTTTATGAAAGGCAAAACGCCTCAGGAGACTAAAGAGAAGCTTGATAAACATTGCAGTAACTCTGCAGCTTTGATAAGAACAGTTTAAAGTGGTTTCAAAATTTTTGGAGTGGCCATATGGACACAAGTGAAGCTGAACGTTCTGGACACCCTGTGGAGGTTACGACTCCGGAAATCATTGATAAAATCTATGATATGGTGATGGATGTCAGAAGAGTTAAGGTGCATGAGGTTGCTAGTGCTGTGGGCATCTTGAATGAATGGGTACATAATATTTAGCATAAACATTAGGATATGAGAAAGCTATCCGCAAGATGGGTTCCACGATTGCTCACGCTTGATCAAAAATGGAATCATGTGAAGTGTTGCAAGGATGGTTTGCAGCTGTTCAGGAAGAATCTGCAGGACTTTAAGTGTCATTTTGTCACTGTTGATGAAACATAGGTACATTACTATACTCCTGAGACCAAATAACAATCTAAACAATGGGTTACTAAGGGAGAATCTGCACCAAAAAAAGGCGAAGACCATTCCTTTGGCCAGAAAGGTTATAGCGACTGTCTTTTGGGATTCACAAGGGATAATCCTCATCGACTATCTGGAAAAGGGTAAAACTATTACAGGTGAATATCATTCATCGTTATTGGATGGCTTGAAAACCAAGCTGCAAGAAAAACGCCAGCGATCAGACAGCAAAAAATTCCTTTTCCATCACGACAATGCACTAGCGCACACCTTAGCAGTTGTGGTCACAAAATTAATGAAAATAGGATTCCAACTCATTTCACATCCCCCGTATTCTCCAGACTTGGCTCTGTTGGACTACAATTTGTTCCCCAATGTGAAGAAATGGCTGGTGGGACAAAGATTTTATTCAAATGAGTAGGTGATTGCAGCAACTAATAGCTATTTTGCAGACTTGGACAATTCCTATTATTCGGAAGGGATCAGCAAATTAGAACAGTGTTGGACGAAGTGTGTAAGTCTAAAAGGAGACTATGCTTAAAGATAAAAAAGGTTTACCCCAAACATGTAAGTAGTTTTTATTATTGCATGGGCTTTTCAAACGCCCCTCATATAACACTTGTAAATAAAGTTGCAATAAATACAATGATGTTACTTCCAACCACAGAGAATAAAGTCAATCAAACTGTTCAAAAACTAAAAAATAAAAAGTCAGTAGGCTTAGATGAAGTATCAATGTGTGTACTGAAACAATGCATAGAGATTATACAAGGCCCCTTAACAAATATAATAAATGAATCCGTCACATCAGGGATATTTCCAGAGCAGTTAAAACAGGCAAAAGTTGTACCTTTGCTTAAGAAAGGTGGTGCAGAAGATGTAGAATATTACAGGCCCATTTTCCTGCTGTCACCATTCTCAAAAATAGTAGAAGCAATTATGAAAAACAGATTAATGAATTACCTGAATAAATACAACATTTTAAGCGAATCACAGTTGGGTTTCCAAAGTGGCAAAAATTCGGAGTCAGCTATAGTAGAATTCACAAAGGTTGTACTTGATGCTCTTGACAAAGATGAGTGTGTCATGGGCATATTTTTGGATCTTTCTAAGGCCTTTGACACAGTTGACCACAAGAGTCTATTAAATAAATTAGAAGCATTAAGAATAAGAGTGGTAGCTAATGACTGGTTTTGATCATACCTAGCAGATAGGGTACGAAGAGTAGAGATAACATAGTCTTCAAATAGATCTAAACATTTAGTAAAACACTTATCAAAACCAAAATACATTAATATAGGGGTTCTGGAAGGTAGCATATTAGTACCAATACTATTCTTGATATACATAAATTATTTTCCCAGAAGTGTTACCCATGGTGAAAAAATTCTATTCGCTGATGACAGCAATTTTATAGTCACTGAGAAAACAAGAGAACTCCTTGCAGAGAAAGTAAATGAAGCTCTCAAGGAAGTTTATGAGTGGTCAATAAGCAATAAAGTGACATTGAACATAAAGAAAACTAACGTCATGAATTTCAGTTTGAAGAGGAAAAATGACAATGTTAAATTAAATGTAGATGGCACCTCAATAGACTGTGTAACAAATGCAAAATTTCTAGGAATGAATATTGATTCTCAGTTGAAGTGGTGTGAACACACAAAGGTACTTGCAAACAGAATGTCATCAGCGTGTTAAGCCCTTAGAATCCTATCATCGGTGTGTAACATGCAGTGTCTTTTAGTTACATACTATTCATATGTACACTCTGTTCTTAGCTGTGGCATTCTTTTTTGGGGAACAAATGCACAAAATATGAATCCAATTTTCAAACTCTAGAAAAGAGCCATAAGAATCATAACCAAAAATGGTAGTCAAGCTCATTGTAAAGATCTGTTCAAAACACTTGGGATTTACTAGTCAGTTGTACACATCAAAAATAACATTGGTAATTACTGCACAAACAGTTCTGTCCATGACCATGGAACAAGAGCTAGACTCAACTTACATTTGCCAAGAAAAAATAAACATAAAACTCAAAACAGCATTTTCTACCAAGGAATAAAACTGTACAATAAATTACCAAAACAGATAAAAGAAATTGCAGAAATACACTTATTTGAAACGGCAGCTAAAAAGTACCTGCTATGCAATACATTTTATACATTGAAGGATTATTTAGATAAAACAGAGTAAGGGTTTGATAAAAAAAGTTTTACAAATAAATAATAATAATGATTATATAACATCCAACATTCCGCATACCACCTTCACACTATGTTTTTTCCTTCATTTTTCCTTTTCTAGAAAAACTTACCCCCAAGCTATGCAGTGTACAATACTAACACCTCTTCGTCTTTCTGAGTTCAACATCTCACTCGTAATAGAGGGAT
Organism: Schistocerca americana; assembly: GCF_021461395.2. Lineage (NCBI taxonomy): Eukaryota > Metazoa > Arthropoda > Insecta > Orthoptera > Acrididae > Schistocerca > Schistocerca americana. The sequence continues at coordinate 331,154,691 of NC_060126.1, forward strand.
GCTGACTCAGCTTTTCAGAATAGCAAATGGAAAGTTGTGGTACAGAAAATGGCTCAGATATCACCAGTATGTGTGTATGTTTGTGTGTGTAGTGAGTGAAGTGGAGTGAACAGTGTGGCGTTACATTATTTAATAAGTTATTTGTAAAAAAAGTATTTTATACAAGGAGTAAATCTAATGATTGTCTCTAACTAGAAATCCGTAAACATGTGTGTACGAACTGACGTATTTTAAATTGGTCTAAACTTGTAAATACTTTGACATGTCCTGTATCCTTGTAAAAAGAGATCTACGGATGAATAAAGCTACTACTACTACTACATCTTTTACTAACATCTGGTGACTATTTTGACACAATTACCGTAGCTGCCCCTCATGGACTAGTGTTCTCCTCTACCACTCCATCTACTACTTGATAGTAGAGTGAGAGGAGAAAAGAGCATGGTATACACTTTCCCAAGCAACCTCTCCCACATGAATGCAATGCTTTGCCTTACTAAGCATCATGGTGTGTCTAATATATCATTTTATGCAAGTGGTTCTACCAAACACAACACATTAACTGGTCATTCCAGTTTCACATTTACACAGGCCAACTTTCCAACACCTTGTGGTGCAATAGTATGTTAATTGATCCTTAGTGGTGTTGACTGCAGTTCAAGTGGGTTGCCCCTTAACATTGTTGCTCCTTATGACAGTACTTCACTAGTGACAGCCTTCCGTAGCTGGAACATTTTCCCTCTAAGATCAACTACATTCATTTAAGCTCAATTTTGGCATATTATGTCATCAGAAAGTCTAATCCTTCATTTACCCAGGACCAAACTTCTATGTATTGCTTAAAAAACTGCAGCCCAACCTGAAAATCTGCAGTTGCTGAACCCAAAGACTCCACATCACTGTCTCCAACTCCAGGTAAGTTATAGTTGGAGGGCTCAGTTGCCTCAGACCCTTGAGGTCCATACTTGCTATCAACACATGTACCATTGTATCCAATGAAAACTTGCACTTTATACCCTTCATCACTCCCAGTATGCCACATTCCACTCACACATCAAAACTTGTTGCATTAGAATTTACCAATATCTCCACAGGGTGGGCCTGGGGTTTCCTGTTGTGTTTAACATATGATTATTCATCTCATGTCATAACTTCATCACCAGCAGTAACTGATCCTTTAACCATCCCCCAATTCTCGTTGTTAATTGCCAGTCATCTAGAAAAGACATTACATCATCAGTCAACTTTCCAGAGAGAGGTGTGATTGAAATGGTGCTGGCTGGATGTAGTAAAGGACTAGGTTGCTTAGCTGATTCTAACTGTTTGTTCCCAGCTGAAAGCTTGTTTATCAAGTCAGTATTACCTGTTATCAATTGCACTACTTCATTAACTAATGCTTGAACTGTCTTTCAACCAGTGACACTCTTTGCCTGAGACTGTCATTGCGAAATTTTAAGCTCCAGTACATAGTGAGTAACACAGAACACACAACAGGTTGTATACCACAATACAACATTTTCATCTTATCATCAACCATCTTGACTATCCATGTGCCTGTATGTATGACAGTTAACACAAATTTCATGGTGCAGAACGGCGTAGCAAATTACCCTGACTTGATCTCATGGGTTGTAAATAACGCTCCTTTGCATTGCCATGGAACTGAGACTGATCAGCTGGTATCACTGGCTGTATAAACATAACCCTCAAATTTCTGTCAATCTCCTGCTTAGATTCCATATCCTCTATGCACAAAATATGAGAAACAATCAGAAAAACCAATAATCCGTTCATTCACCTCACTGTATGATGGAACTACAGGCTGTGGTTGAGAAGTCATACTAAATGGAGGTTGAGTGTTCTGACACCAGCCACCAGACAAGGTCCAGTGATACTCAAATACTTCTGGCCCAAGTCATGACCTGGAGTGAGGGGGGTGCTACGGTGTAGGAGCAGCAGGGTGTTGAGGTGGTGGTGGTGCCCAGTAAAACTAGGCTACAAGGTAAAACATCTTTATTCATTCCTGCACTACAATGATCAAAGTGCAAAGTGCTGTGTTGCCACATCACTCCCCCCCCCCCCCATCCTCCCCACCAGCAAGTGCCCCCCAGCATGTGATCTGCTGGCTGCACCAGCTGCACCATCACCTGAAAAAGGCAGTGGCGGTGTGCTGGAGATGTGGTGTCCATGTCCTGCTTTGCTGGCACTGTTTGCTTCATTCAGCACTGCATGCCCCATGCAGCTGTGAGCAAGAAGTGCCAGCAGTGTGAACATCTGCCTGACTTCTCATAGAGGTCCACTGCTATTGGGAGAGATGTTCACCCTGATGTGGGTGGATGGCAGTGGTACTGCCCTGGCCATAAACCACTGCCCCACGAGGCAGAAGTTCAACTGCTGATATAGAGCCTAGAGTTGGCTGATCATTGTGCTGTGTCAAGTCCACAGGTGGGGACTTAACCCTGTGAGCTGTCTGGTGGAGATGTCTGCCCAGACCAACATTGGCTGTTCGCCAGCCCATAACATGAGGGAGACTTATGTGGTCCCAATGTCATTGAGCATTCTGCTAGACTGTACATAACTGTGCCAGAATCAAAACATGTTTATAGTGATTAATGTCATGTTTGTTTTGCTGATATGTTGCTTTCAGGCTTACAGAAATAAACACTTTGATGACCCAGTGCTGTGGAAACTCCCCTCAGACCAGTGTTGGCTGCTCATCAGTCCATAGTGTATGAGATATTTGCATGCCCCTGGTGTCATGGATAAAGTGAGCAAGTAAAGTCTCATCATCAGAGTTATGACGTGTCCTATCAGGATGGGTTTCTGGGGCAGAAATCAAAAGAATGAGAGAACAGAATCACTGTGAGAAATGTTGTTAAAAACGTAACTTACTACAAGAATCCTCACTGAACTTCTTATACAATTCCTTGGCCAATGCCAGGAGGAGATAAAAACCTTAACTGTTCACAATTCTCATCTGGTTTGCAATCCACAGTGTTAAGTTTTGAGGTCAGCTCTGTTGCACTACACTCTTAGAGAAAGTTATGACTGCTACTATAATGATACTTGACTACTGCTAGAATTTAGCTACTCAACTAGGCAGAGCTGTGGTTGGGGGCCTGTTAAACACATGATCTGTGGTGCCAGTGGCACCTCAGCTCAAGTGGTGTGGCACTCATGTGGCCGGCAGCTGGCACACTCCTGGGGTTCTGCCACTGTCGGACAACAGCAGAACCTCTAGTAAAAACATCTGGTGTCAATCTCTGTACACAGAATAACTACTTCTTGTGTGGGATAGATGGGCTATGCCAACATTACTCCCCACTCCACAAACTTCCTCAGCATCATTGAGTAGTGGGCAGAATGACAAGAGGGGAAAGCTTGGCCATAGCTGTCACTGAGGAGGCAGGCACTAGAGCGACAGCCAATGCAGCACCCCTGCCTGCACCCTGCCATCCAACTTGTGAGTGTCCGGAAACACTGGCTCAAAAAAGGCATAGGGTGCACACCTGCAGCCAGCAGCTAAGGTGCTATTGAAGTGAATGACATCTTGGCTTCTGGTCCGTCCCTGATGTTGTGAAGAATCGCAGTTGGGCAATCCTGACCTGACCCTGACGAGTGCCACATCAATCTCCATCGGATTCACCTCCAGCACTGGTGGTGCCAAACCCAAGGGAGGTGTCAATGGCATTGGCAGTAAGAACCTGTGTTGCACCAAATCTGAAATGAGAGGTGTGAGGCGGGATCACACAGCCAACATGCACGAATTTGTTTGTAGTGCTGTCTGTGTACACCAGAAGGAACCTGAATGATAAAAAGAGAATGTTGCGTTCCCATCTTCTGTGGGCTCTGATCAATCTGAAAAAGACATCATTAATTTTAAACTGAGTAGTGAAAAGGTACTTAGCTGATCACTGAGATGAATGCAGAAGGTGAAGTAAAATTCAAATAGGGGAAAATCCAGGCTGGAATGTAACAATATTAATGAAAGTAAAGTTGGTACTCACCATATAGTGGAGGTACTGAGTTGCAGATAGGCACAACAAAAAGACTGTCACAAATTAGCTCTTGGCCAGTATGGCCTTCAAAAATACTCACACACCCACGACTGCAGACTCTGGCAACTGAAGCCACGCTGCAGTGTGGCTTCAGTTTTGATGAAGGCCATACTGGCTGAAAGCTAATTTGTGACAGTTTTTTTGTTGTGCCTATCTGCTGCTCAGCATCTCCGCTATATGAAGTAAAATTTAGTGACAGTGGCCATGAAGCAATTCTGCAGATGATACTGCCTCTCAGTTGGGAATGGTAGGAAGCCAAGAATGTTGGTAGAGCCTGTTCCCATCCATGGGAATCAAAAAATCTGTTTGTTTGCTACTTAAAAGTGCATAAAAAATATTCCACTCTCCAATTGACTGGGAATGGTTGGTTTCACAGATGCATTGAAATTCACTTGACACAAACTGTGGTCAATTGTCTGAAACAATTACCTCTGGAAGACCCTCTATACAAAAACCTGACATCAATGTTTTGATGGTTTGCGAAGCAGTTGTGGAATGTATGGGTACAACAAATGGAAAACTCCTAAACGCATCACCCACAATTGTGTTCCCATCTGGCAGTCAACTTTTTAACCTGAAAGTCCATCCTGACCCAAGTGCAATGGTGTCAGGCAAGGTTTTTTGTTCTGACCATGCCCTAATGACTTTGGTGCAACAAATGAAGCACTTATTGTTGTAAAGACCTTGTTGTAAGTACCTGTGAATGACCCAATTCTGTATGGAGAAGAATGACACCTGCTGAACTGATAGGCCGTGACATGTCCATAACATCATTAACTAATGACTTCTGAACTGCTTTGACTGTCCATGGCTGACAGGTGGAGATGTGCTGAACCAACACTTGTAAATCAGGATCTGCTGCCCTTTCCTGAACAAACCTACTATGTGCGATTGGGAAATCCTACAGTGCTGCTGCATCCAGGGCATCCACATAAAAACGCAAGTGCTCTGACTTGTCAGAAACAGGTTCAGTCCCACCAGGTAAACATGACTAAAAAAGTTTCGGCTGACTCAGTCATTCATAGATAAGACTATTCAAAAGTGTGACAGATTCTCCAACATCAAGTTGCATACAGATGTCCTACTTGGAAATGTTCTGTGAGACTTAAACAAATTGTTCACTTGTCTTTGAAAAGAAGATAAGTTCTGGAAATTTGACAATGTCTTTGATTTTAATGTAACACTGTTCTTCTTGTTAGCTGGTTTAGATGTGACAACATTAAGACTCATGACTGGCCTGTTTACAGTGATCATTGTCATAAGAAATACTTGATATTCAGAACAGTGGTTTGCAGAGTATAGATACATATGTAAAAATATGTAATTAATAGAGAGACTGTACAGCAATTGAAGTTTTTAAAGTTTTGATATTTATGGTACATGAAGTTCAGAGATCAAATGTCAGTATACCAAAGTTGTTATGCTACTCTCAAAAATTGTGGAGAAAACTGACTTTGAAATTTTCCATAGGTCTTAATTCATTAATTCAGGGCCAGTTTTGTCAATGGGCCACATGACTCTTTGGTTAGAATGTCCGTCTGCATAGTGGGTGGCCTGACTTTGATTCCTGGCTAATGTAAATCTTTTAACAATTGTGCATTAAGCATGAAGTGTAAAATACATGAAGATCAAAAATTAACTTGTAATATCTTCACTAGCAATCTTTCATAAAAGATCAACAATATTACAAAAAGGATAGATTGATACTCTCCTTAAAGATGAGACCTCTAGTTACAGAAAGAGACAATGAGAAGACTGTTACACATTGAGCTTTCAGCCAAAGCCTTCTTCAGGAAGGAAAATACACACACATTCACACAAGCAAGCACACCTCGTGCACACTTGGCCACTCACTCTGGCCAGAATGTGACTGTCTCATGTTGACTGGAACAGCAGTCTGAAGTGGGTCAGGGAAAGGAGAAGGATAGCAGGGCATGAGTAGGGAGAGAGGAGTCAGCACTGCATGCCAGACTAGTATCTGGCAGGGACTAGGCGGCAGGGCAAGGTTGACAGCCAATATCGGGATGGAAACTGTAAAGTGAAAGGTGTGGGGACAGTGGGTATAGGCTCAGATGATTTTGGGAGAGAGATTGTTGTAAGGATAACTAGCATCTTCACAGTTCAGAGAAGCTGGTAGTAGACTAGAGGTCCAGGTGGCTCAGGTTGTGAAACAGCCACTGTATTCAAGTGTGTTATGTTGAGCTGCATGTTATACCACAGGGTGTCCTTTGGCAGTGGCCATTCATCCTAGTGGTCAGCTGGTAGGTAGTCACACCAATATCAAAAGCTGTGCAATGATTGAACCAGAGATGGTGTATGTCATGGTTGCTTTCACAGGTGGCCTGGACTCTGATTGGATAGGATAAGCCTGTGACAGGATTGGAATAGGAAGTTCTGGGCGGATGGACTGAGCAAGCCTTGCACCTGTTGGCTAGGGGTTGGGATTAGGATGTTGTAGACGTTGAGTGGGTGATGGAACACCACTTTTGGAGGAGTGGAAAGGATCTTGGGTTGGGTGTCCCTCATTTTGGGGCATGATGATAGATGATCAGAGCCCTGCTGAAGGATATATTTCAGGTGTTCCAATCCAAGTTAGTATTGAGTAACAAAGAGGGCACTCCTTTATACCTGGCTCTTGGTAATGGTTGGAAGGAGGACTGGGAGTGTGTGGGATATGGCATACTAAATCTGTTTGTGGTCTAGGTCTGGGGTATAGTGCCTGTCTGTGAAGGCCTTTGTGATACCTTGAGCACACTGGGGAAGGGCATTCTTGTCACTGCAAATATGCCATCCCTAGGTGACCAGGCTGTATGGGGGAAGAGGATTTTTGTTGTGTAAGCATTGACAGTTGTAGAAGTGCAGGTACTGTTGGTGGTTAGTGGGTTTAACATGGACAGAGATGTAGATGGAGCCATCGGAGAGGAGCAGGTCAAACTTAGGAATGTAGTATGTGGGTTGAGGATGACCAGGAGATGCGGATGGGAGAAAAAGTGTTGAGGTTGTGAAGGAATGGGGATAGGGTGTCTTGGCTCTGAGTCCAGATTATGAAGATATCATCAGAGAAGCTAAACTAGACCACAGGTTTGGGCTTTTGGGAGGTTAGGAACACTTGCTGTAGATGTCCCATACCAAGAAAGTGAAAGAGGATGCCATGTGGGTGCCCTTGATTGTACTGTGGATTTGTTTGCGTATCTTCCCTTCAAAGGAGGAGTATTTGTGTGTTAGGTGGTGGTGGTGGTGGTTAGTGTTTAGTTTAATGTCCCGTCGACAACGAGGTCATTAGAGACGGAGCGCAAGCTCGGGTTAGGGAAGGATTGGGAAGGAAATCGGCCGTGCCCTTTCAAATGTGTGTTAGGATATAGTGCATAAGGTATATGGCAAATCAGAATTCTGAAGGCCAGTGAGAGGGTGGTGTTCAACAGTGGTGAGAGAAATGTTGGTCTATAGGGAAGTGGTAGCAACAGTGATGAGTAGGGATATAGGAGATAAGAGGTGAGGACAATGGAGAGTTGGTGAAGGAAGTGGTTGGTATCTTTGATGTGGAAGACTAGATTTTGGGCAATTGGTTGGATGTGTTGGTCAGTGAAGGCCAAGATTTTTTCAGTGGAAACACCATAACCAGCTACAATGGGGGCTCCAAGACTGTTGAGTCTCTGACATTTGGGGAGCGTGTAGAAGGCAGATGTGCAGGGTGTCATACAGGTGAGGAGGGAAATAGATTCAGGGGAAAGGTTCTGGGAAGAGCCTATGGTTTTAAGTAGGGATTGGAGGTTGTGTTGGACTTTTGTATTGGGATCATTCTGGCTGAGTTTATAGGTGGAGGAGTCAGACAATTGGCTGAGGCCTTCGGCCAGGTAGTCAATGCTATCCATAACAGAAGGTGGTGGAATCATATTCTGTTGGTAAAATGATTAGGTTAGGATCTGTTTTGAGGCTGTGCGTAGCTGTCCTTTAGTCTACTGGAAGGTTGGTGTTCTTTGGATGGGACCTGGGGAAGGATGGTGAGCCAAGTTGGAGGTAAAGAACTCCTGGAAGGTGACCAGGTGGTGGTTAGGTGGGAGGGGCAGAGAGTCATTGTTGGATGTTAGTAATAATAATAAACGTCATGTGACTAGGGCCTCCCATCAGGTAGACCGCTCGCCACGTGCAAGTCTTTCGATTTGACGCCCCTTCAGCGACTTGCGTGTCACTGGGGATGAAATGATGATGATTAGGACAACACAACACCCAGTCCCTGAATGAAGAAAATCTCTGATCCAGCCAGGAATTGAACCCTGGCCCTTAGGATTGACAATCTGTCATGCTGTCCACTCAGCTACAGGGGCAGCCATTGGATGTTGGTATGAGCAGGGAGAGACAGGGTTCAGTTTTGGGATTAGGCTGGTTTTTATTGAAGATACTGGCACCAAACAAGTGTTTCCACTGCAGGGATCAGGAGAAGGAGAGTAGGTCTTTCACAAGTCCAATATGATTAAATTTGGGTGTAGGGCTGAAGCTAAGACATTTAGATAGGACTGAAGCTTCTGTAGTGCTGTGGATTTTAATAGAAAGGTTAACAACAGAGTTCTGGGATTGTTTTAGAGATCAGTACTTAAGAATTTATATTTTGGGTGTGACATGTGAATAAGAATATGGAGATATGCTTTTTTCATGAAAATGACAATTAGATGTATGTCAGTTAGCATATATTCGATGAATTTTATATTTAATTGGTGTAGGTATCAGATGTGAAAGAGGAGGGTGGAGGGTGCAGGAGGGGGGGGGGGGGGGGGGGATTGGAATTATGAGCGAAACCCTGAATTAAAGACACATGGAAAATTCCAAAGTCAGTTTTGTCCAGGATTTTTGAGAGCAGTGCTGAAATGCTATGAGATGTTGATATTTCAGTTCTGAAATTCATGTAATATAGATATGGAAAATTATAAAAATCTAATCACCATGCTGTCCCCATGTCTTATGATTATACCAGATCATCACAGATCACAGACTAAATAACTGCAAGAGTCTACCAGATCTTTTGTAACATTGCCTGTATGCCAGGCTTTTTTGAGTAGAAAATTATTTGTGAATGTTAGTTATGCAGAAGTTTATGATACTGTCTTATCTCTGAGAAAGTATGTTAGTAAATATGACATTAAATATTGCAGCAGACTGCTTGACTGATGTACTTTATCTCTGAATGCTGCAGATATTTATGTCGTTTTGAGGAAATGAGACAGTCTGTTAGAATCATTGAGCAGTGTCTAAACAAAATGCCTCCTGGTGAAGTTAAGACAGATGACATGAAAATAACTCCTCCTTCACGGGCAGAAATGAAGGTAAGTCTTTTTTTTCATTTTTGACTACCCTTATTTCTCAAAGATTTTATACATTGTACAAGCACTTGTGCACATTTACTGGTGGTTCAAGCTGCACATTGTGTTACAGACATCAATGGAGGCATTAATCCATCACTTCAAGTTATTTACACAAGGCTGTCATGTGCCACCAGGTGCTACCTACACAGCAGTGGAAGCTCCAAAAGGTTAGTAGTATTAATAACATTGGAAAAGTGGCTTTCTGGGGTGTTTTCTGGCAAACTACGTAAAGCTGTTAATACAAAACTACTCAAGTATATCTATTAAAATGATATCAAGAACCTGAAATAATTGTATTCATTATTTCTTCATAGCTGATTTACTTTTGAGTGTGTGCACTATAGAAAATATTTTTTGTATACCAAATTGTAATTTGCAGGAGAATTTGGTATTTACATAATTTCTGATGGCAGTTCCAAACCATATCGCTGCAAAATCAAAGCACCAGGTTTTGCTCATCTTGCAGCCATTGACAAAATTAGCAGAAGACTTATGTTAGCTGATGTTGTGGCTATCCTAGGTTGGTATGATTTTAAGTTCTTATCTTTTAAAGATTACAAAATATCATAATGCTAAAGGAATTGTGTAGTGCCAAGAAGTAAGGTGCGTAGTCACAAAATCTTCTGTAAGTAAAAACAATTTTGAATCTTTAACATCAACATATTTAGTCCTCAAATGCATACAAAGCTTTGCATAAAAATCAGTGTACTTGATATGTCTTCTTTCCATTTTTTATTTACTTGGGTTATCAGTCATATTTTGGGCTTCAGTCACTCACATTCAATCATTCATTGCACCCTATAGTTTGCTTGAAGAAGAAGAAACTTCAGGGTTGCTGGATCAGTAAAGGTACATATTAACAAAAATGAAAATTTTTACACCATATTAACAGTGAACTGTCAGTATAGTAATTACTAATGTTAGTGGCTACACCAGCTATGTGTAACTTAGTAAATAGCAGAAAAACTGAAAACTACTTAAAACATTAAATTTGGAAGCTCATTACTGATGAAAAGCTATAGAACTGATGACAACACACAGGCCTGACCTCTTTGAGGATGTCTGTGTTGAAACTGCAATGACCATGAGGCAGCTCTAGGAACAATGATTACTAAAGTACAAAAGACAGATAAAACAAGTAAAAGATTTACTTGTTCAGTAAGCTAGATAAAGAGGCATTGCTGTGAAGAAATCAAAACATTTACCTCTGGGTAGTTGCATGTAGCCAGAATGGAAAACAACAAAATCACCAAGAAAGCATTTGAAGGAACTCTCCAGGCAACAAGACCATTGGGCCGACCCCACACAAGGTGGAAAGATGACAGTGAAGGACATCACACCATTAGGAATTTCCACAGGGTGGAGAGAGGCTGAGAGAGATAGAAGGCAGTGGAAGCAGATTGTTGATGTAGTGCGTGGTATACAGGGCCTGTGATCGCTGAGAAGAGAGAGAGAGAGAGAGAGAGAGAGAGAGAGTTGCATGTAGAGGAACTGTGGCTTAGGTGTAAAAGAATAATTGTCCAGGCACTGAATATATATGTATTCTGTTGTCATGAGAGTGTTAGCCATGCACTGGATATATGTGTATTCTAGTGTCACAAGATTATTAGTGGTACTGATTGCCTGTAATCTGTAAGCTGACTTCCATCTCCACCAACTCAAATATTTTAAAATGTTGTTACCAGAATGAAGACTATGATCATGGATCGGTGTTTGGAGTAGCACAACAGAGAATGTGAACCAAATGAATATTACAAAATGTAATTTCTATATTGCAATTTCATAGTCGCTTTTTGCTGTATGATTGATTTGAAAAAACTCAGATTTCTTTTCTGAATGATTACAGATTCTGCATAACAATAAGTTAGAATGGACATTGCGAATTAGTAGTGAAACCACACCAATTGTAGATTGGTGTCACACTGAAGTATTGTCTCTTCCTTACTAGAAGTTCTGAGAAATAAATCTCAAAATATAGTTAATAATGAAATAAACATGTGGACTTGTTAATTGATAATAACACAGCATGTAAGTAACTCAGAATAAGTTTGTATATTCTAAAGTTATTACAACTACAGCCCATGGTGCTTATGTGTCAATAGCTGAAAGCATAAAGAAAAGTAAAAAACAGCCAGGCTTTTCCTAGGTGCCCTCTGAAAAATTTGAAGGTTGCACCAACTCTTATTACACAGATATCGACTTCCTGGTCACAGATTTTTACACAAAATTTAATTTCTTAGAAAGGGGTATTACAGGTCTGATCCCGTCCCATGTACATTTTTTGTATTGCACTCTTATTTGATTGAAGGACACCAAGTAAAGAATGTGTTTGGTGACACCATCTCTGGCTGCCTGCTTGAACCTGCATGCACAGCAGCTTGATTGGCTAGCTTCAATGGAAATAAATAACACAGTGTATTGAATTTGTTTCTTAACAATTATGTCTCAGTACCCTCTACCATGCACACTATTATAAGCTTTACACGCTATACCTTACCCCCCTCCCCCCCTCCTTCTGTATTTATATAGAAGAAAGCAGGCCTCAACTGCAATTCGACAATTAATTAAATTCAGTGGTGACACTGAAAATTTGCCAAAGTGGGTAAGTGACTGCTCGTGTAAAGAAGAAAATCTGGTTTCAAGTCCAAATGTGGCACAAACTTTCTGTTGTCACCACTGAATTTAAATTAGTGACCAGTTGCAGCTAAAGTCTATATCTCTCTTAAATCAAACAATAGAAACTTCAGTTAGGAATGTCAACAATGTGGGAAAAGATTGATTGCGACTTCCCATAAAGAAAAGATAACACACTAAGTTTCAAACAGGACCAATTATAAGACACTTACATATAAGATTTTGGACACAGCCTTTACCAGAAAAAGAGAAACACGCACCATTCATTCACACAAGCAAGCACACCTCATGCACAAATGACTGTCAAATCTGGCAGCTCAAGCCAGAATGCAACTGCTGTGTGGGATGGAAGCAGTAATCTGGAGGGGGAAGGGATAGCAGTGTATGAGTGAGGGAAGAGAAGAGCACTGTCTGGCAGAGTGTGCAGGAACTAGAATGCCAACAGGCCCAGCATCAGGAGGTTGTGGGGCAAGAGGGCAGGGAAAACAGAGTGAAAAAGGAGAGGAGTGGTGAAAGATGGGAGGGTGCATTGGCAGAGAATGACCAACAGAGAGAGTAGGAGATGAGAATGGGGAGGAGATGATGTGACAGAGGGGTGGGAACTGTTGGGTGGAGGATGTGGGGGTGGTATGTCACTGTAGGTTGGGGCTGGGATCATTATGGAAGCAGAGTATGTTTTGTAGTGATAACTGCCATCTGCGCAGATCAGAAAAGCTGCTGGTGGAAGGTTGGATCCAGATGGCTCAGGTAGTGAAGTAGCCATTGAAATCAAGGATATTATGTTCAGCTGCATGTTATGTCACAAGGTGGTGTACTTTGCTCTTGGCCACAATTTGGCATTGGCTATTCATCCTCCACCAATATAAAAAGTTGTGCAGTGATTGCAGAAGAGATGGTAAATGACATGGCTGCTTTCACAGGTGGCCTGGCACCTGTTTGTGTAGGATAAGCCTGTTACAGGACAAGAATAGAAAGTACTGGGTGGGTAGACTGGACAGGTCTTGCACCTGGTCTACCACAGGTACATGAATTTTTGGCAAGGATTGGGATTGGGAGTGGCATAGGGATGAACTAGGATGTTGTGGAGGTGGGTAGGTGTCAGAACACCACTTTAGGTGGGGTGGGGTGGATCCCAGTTAGTATAGCCCACATTTCAGGGCTTGATCAACAGGTAATCAGAACCCTGGTAAAGGATTTGTTTCAGTTGTTCCAATCTGGATTAGTATTGGGTGATGAAGATGTCACTCCTTTGTGGCATCCAGGGTTGTTGGCTTTGTGGCTTTTGGGGACCATGTAGAAGGTGAGTATGCAGGTTGTTGTACGGGTGAGGAGGGAAACAAATCCAGTGAAGAGGTTCTCGGAAGGGCCAAAGGCTTCAAGCAGGAATTGGAGGCTGTGTTGGACTTCTGTGATGGGATCACTATGGCAGAGTTTATAGGTGGGGGAGTCAGATAATTGGTGGATGATTTTCATTCTTCTACAACCTCAACACCATCTCTACCATTCATTTCACCTGGTCCTCCTCAACTCACTGTGCCACATTCCTAGATGTTGGTCTCCCCCTCTCTTATGGCTCCATCCACACCTCTTTCCACATTAAACCCACCAACCACCAACTGTACCTGCATTTCAACATACCAAAAAATCCCTCCCATACAGCCTGGTCACTTGGGGATGCCATATCTGCAGCTACAAGAACTGCCTTGCCCAGTATACTGAGCGTCTCACGAAGGCCTTCACAGACAGGCACTGTCCCCCAGCCCTAGTCCACAGACAGATCTCTCATGCTATTTCTCCTCACACTCCCAATCCTCCCACCACCCCCAAGAACCAGCAACAAGGGAGTACTCCCTTTGTCACCTGATACCACCCTGAACCGCATCCTTTCCCAGGGCTGTGATTACCTATCATCATGCCCTGAAACAAGGTATATTCTACCCGAGATCCATTCCACCCTTCCTCAAGTGGTGTTCCATCGCCCACCCAATCTCCCCAACATCCTAGTCCATCCCCATGCCTCTCCCAATCCCAACCCCATGCTACAAGGATCATACCCCTGTGGAAGACCAGGTGCAAGACCTGCCCAGTCCACTTAGCCAGCTCTTCCTATTCCAGTCCTGTCACAGGGTTAACCTACTTTATCAAGTGCTGGGAAATCTGTGAAAGCAGCCATGTCGTTTACCATCTCTGTTGCAATCACTGCATAGCTTTTTATATCAGTGTGACTGCCAACCAGCTATCCATATGGATGAATGGCTGCTGCCAAATTGTTTCCAAGACTAAAGCAGACCAGCCTATGACACAACATGCAGCTGAACATAACATCCTTGATATCAGTGGTTGCTTCACTACCCGAGACATCTGGATCCTCCCTTCCACCACCAGCTTTTCTGAACTGTGCTGGTGGGAATTATTGTTACAACATATTATCCACTTCTATAATCATCCAGGCATCAATCTACGGTAACATGCTGTCCCCAGACCTTCCACCCAATAGTTTCCACCCCCTCTGTCCTATCATCTCCTCCCCATTGTCATCTCCTACCTCCTGATGCTGTGCCAACAGGCACTCTAGTTGTTGGCATTCTAGTCTCTGCGCACTCCACCAGGCAGCGCTCATCTCTTCCCCCACCTGTACACTGCTATCCCTTCTGCTTCCCCACCCCCTCCACACTGCTGCTACCATGCCACATGATAGCTGCTTTTTGGCCCAACCTACCGGAGTTGGTGGTCATGTGTGTGTGAGGTGTGCTTGCTTGTTGGATGAATGGCGTGTGTTTCTCTTTTTCTGATGAAGGCTGTGGCTGAAAGCTGTCTGCAATTTAGCATATTTTGTCTTAAATCATGTATGTATATATGGCCACTGTATCATAAATGTCTATCAGACACTGACAGAACAGATATCACACATACAAATAACACAAATGCATCTTGACATTATTATTGACTTCAGTGCAGATACACCTGTCTGAACTCTTGAAGGGCGCAAGTAAAGCTTCAAGCAATGAAGGTAATGGATGATGGACACTACATTTATAATGTGTGACAAGCTGAGAATTTCGGTTGGACAGGAAATGTGTCCAGTAACAGAAGTGGTAAAGGTGATGGCTCATGTGAGGAGGGAAATTTGGGTTCAAGTTCCAGTACGGTACAAATTTTCACTTGTCGCCATTGAATTTAATTCAGTGGCCACTTGCAGCTGAGGTCTTTATTTCTCTTAAATCATGTATTTTAATACAGAATGATCAGGAGCAGTGAGACACTTGTAAGGGCATTACAATGCAGGTTGTACTGAGAAATAATTGTTAACAAAAAATTCAATCCATTGTGATGTTTCTGAGTTAATTAACACTGAAATTAGCCAATCAGGCCATTGTCATGCAAATTCAAGCATTCTGCCAGGAGCTTTGTTGCCAAGTGTGTTCTTTGTTTAGTTTCTTAAAACCAAATAAGAGAGTGATACAAAAATGGGACATGGGGTAGTGGTAAAGATCAAACCCAAGCTAAGGGCTGACCAATCTTGTGCAGCATTATCATTTACATTCTGTTGATTATATCAGACCGAACTGATATCACACATAAAATAATATGTATTGGCCTTGACAGTAACATTAACTTCATTGCAAATACACAGTATCTCTAGAGTGTTGCAGGTCCCCAATAGAGCTGTAAGCAACGAGGATAATGGATGGTGGATGCTATGTGTGTAATGTGTGACAAGCTGAGAATTTAGATTAGATGGAAAGTGTGTCTCGATAGCCAAAGCAGTTAAGGTGACTGCTTGCATAAAGCAGGAAATCTGGGTTTGAGTCCTGCCCCAAATAACATCAGTGTGAATGTGCACAATGTCTGAACTCTTGCAGGAATCAGGTAAGGCTGCAAGCAGTGACGATAACTGATGGTGGATGCTGCATCTTTAGTGAGTGACAATTTGAGAGTTTATTTGGACAGGAAGTGTGTTTGGATAGGCAAAGAGATTAAGGCGACTGCTTGCGTACAGTGGGAGATCCAAGTTTCAGCCTGATGTGGCGCAAAAGTCACCTATCACCATTGAATTTAATTCAGTGATCAACTGCAGCTGAGGTCTGTATTTCTCTTAAACCATGTAAATTTTACAATACATTCCTACAAAATACTAAATTTATGAGGAGGTCATTGCGTAATCATTGAATAGGATGAAAAATGCCCATAACTTCCTCCTAAATATGAGTCTGCTGCCTTATCATTGTCTCTCCTCTCTTGATAACTTGGAAGATATGGGACACACCTTAAGAAGATTTGGTGACAAAAAGAAAAAAAGAATTATGTAGTTAACATCTATCTGTTTGTCATTGTCTTACTGTCACATTTTTGGGTCAATACCTTTCTCTGCTTGATGTTCTCCTCTTTCATTGTATTTACTTGAAGTTTTGCTCTTGCACTTTCCCTTTTCATAGAGTTCTTTGCCATATTCTAGAATTGAAGATGAGCAGTATCTGACTGCTCTGGTGACAGTGTAAATAGAATGAGTATTAATCATCTGAGAGGTGCATTGCACTTTTCTGGAGCGTTTCATAATCACAACTTGATTTAATAATGATTTCTTTCCTGTGTCTTTCCTATGGAAAATAGTGATTCTTTGGTAAAATTACATCACTCTTTAGATTCCTGTACTGTAAACAATAATCTTGTGGTTACAGGTACACTGGATTTAGTGTTTGGTGAGATTGATCGCTAGACAGAATCAAAGAAAAGAAAAATATGAAGAAATAAAATATAGTTTTGATGACATAGAAGATGTCTGAAATAAACTCTGTTTATAAGAAGTATAACAATATTTTTCTCAGATTTTAGTAATTATTAAATTAATAACATCACTATGCATAATTAATATAATGAATATTATGGAATTGTTGGTGACATCTCATACTTGGCCCTGTATCTATTATAGAGCCTGTACATTATTCATATGAATGTTTTATGGTTCATCCAATAAAATGTACTCATTAATCATACAATTTAAGCTTTCATGACTGGTACTGACACTGCTTACACCTTCTGCACTAATAGGCCGTGATCAATGTATAAAACTTTCTCTTAACATTTCCTCTCTGACAGCAGGAGACATCTCTAGAGGTAAAGTAGCAAACTACAACCAGAACTTAAGGGAGCGCCAAATATATGGGCACTGCAGAGGGCACCACAGTCTATCATGGGACGTTGGCTACCAGGTTAGCTATGGTACTGAAAGCAATTGATCATCATTCTTAGGTTGCGATGTTGACATCATTAAATAAAATTCACTAAGACAAGTGTCATATTGAAAACATCACATTATCCAGCCTGTATCTATAGAGAGGGTATTGAGATTTATAAACACCACAATAATTTTAGCAGGAAAGAGGAAAGTGTTAAATTAGATAAAATTTGGTTATCAACATTGCAGTGGAATAATAGTGATCGAGTAATTCCAGTTTTTAATTGATGGTAGTATCACAGATAATCTTGTAGCCGACGTCTCATAATACACTGCCCATACATTCACCGCTCCCTCAATTTCTGGTTGCAGTTTGCCACTTTCCCTCTAAAGATGTCTCCCGCATTCAGAGAGGAAATGTTAGCAGAAAGTTTTATACATTAACCACGGCCTATTAGGCTGGAAGATTTAAGTGGTGTGTGTACATGTTAACTTACAACAGGAATGCAAAAGTGATGTGCTGACAATGACCAATGAAAAAGACTGAACTTCTCTTTTGGTTACATGAAACATGCATTTGACAGTTGGACTATGTATTCCAAAACAGGTAATGCTTTAGCACAGTGGTTGCTAAACTGTGTACTGTGGCACTTTGGTGTACCTTGGCTGTAATGTAAGGGTGTCAGGAAAATATTCTAAAATTATATGCTCTCTGCAACAGTGATGAATTGAGAGATGCACCATAAAAGCCCATTGAGTTATATTCACAATACATTTATCATTCATGTCATGCAATGATGATCAGCATAATAGTGAATAAATGGGGATTGTTTTTTTTTTAGATAAACAAGGCCACCTACATCATATTTTTTAAAAGTTGTGTACACTGAATCTCTCCCTGCAAGAATGTAACATCGACAGTTTAAATTTTAAGGAGAATATTTCTCATCTCATAAAAAATTCTGACAATTGAAAAGAAAACTCACTGTTTTTCCCCATTCATTGCTGTCACAGCTCATCAAATAGTTAAAAAATAATAATTTCCTGCAAGTAAAATCAACAAATTTTGCATAGATACAACACCCATTTAGTGGCTATGCTCCAGCTGAATTTACATTTTTAGAAGGAGGAAATATTATCAAGTTGTCTTGGAGCTGGATGTTGAAGACAAAATTAAGGAGACTGAGACTTCATGATTTTTGGATGTCAGTAAAAGATGAATATACTCAGCAGTAAAGCTCAATGATCATTAATTCCATTTGCAACATTCTATTTGTCTGAGGGTAATTTTTCAGCAGTCACTGTAACGAAGAGTAAACACCGTTTGAAAATTAAAATGAAATGGGAAATGAAAGTGGATGTATCCAGTTTAATTTTGAGATCTGAGAAGTTGTTTAGTGAATAAAAAGCTCGTATCCATCCAGTTAATAATATTAATGATAACTTTAAATACATGTTTCATTTATCATTTTACTTTGAAATTAACCTAGCTGTGTCAAAAGGGCACTTCATTTGAGTTCAGTAGATCAATATTCCCACATATGGCAACATGGAAAATACTGATATATTAACATTGCCAGTACTCTAGCTAATGAGACAATAAAGGAAAATGGTCAGAAAATAATGTTTTCTATACATCCAAGTACATATGGGTGTAAACCCACTCCACTCCATCATCAAAATCAAGAAACTAAACCTAATTTGTCTGAAAGTCCCTGATATGAGTTCTTGTGACATTAAGTCTTAAATTGTCTGCTAGGAACCAGTTTTTAGCCTTCCAGCTGTCATATCGGCTGTGCCTCATATTTTTAAATGTGGCCCCTAGGCTAGTATGCATACATCACCAACAAACATGATTGTTTTGAGCAATGTTTTAAAGTCATTTGAAGGTCATTTATTTACATAATGACAGGAGAGTACACAATACCACACATTGTGTGATTTCACATTTTATGTGTCCCATCCTGAAGATTAGTTTTTTCTTGTGATGCAGTTAATTAAAATTGCTTTGTTCTTTCCAATTTGAAGGTAAGTTTCCATGCCGTTAATGCCATGACATATTAGAAACTGTAATTGAATTTTATTATTTATACAATCAAATGGCATGACAAGGTCACAGAATATACAGACAGGATAGTATTAAATCCTGTTGTGGGTGGTGCACACTACATTGACGTGAAGTGTCCATATAGCCAAAAGAACAACAGAACTTCATTATATAAAACCTTAAGCAAATAAAACTTAAATAGCTTCTGAATTAATACAACTAAAGATAATTCTGATCTGAGGATAAGAGTGTAACACCAATGCAATAACAGTTTCTACATCTCAAAGCTGAGTATGCTGTCCGATCTAGGTCAAAGTCCATAGCTGTTAATTCCCAGTGTTGACTGACTGGAGAGCAGCAGGTAAGCATCCTATAAAGCTGTCCTGCAGAGAGATACCAGAAAATCATGTCATCATTAAGTGGTCATTGAGATGAGCTAGTGCCGGCAATAACAGTGTTGCATCCAGTGACTGTCACAGTGCCGATACCACAACGGCTGCTGCAGGCTTGATATGCTGTGGTGGAGTTTGCAAGCTCCTAGGAGGGTGGCAACCATGACACACTGCTGTGGGGTTGGTGGCCAGATTGAAAGGCTCCAGCCATGGATACTACATTCCTCTTTCCTATGGAGGAGATAGCAGAGCCATCTCGCTCTACCATTGGTGGTTGTGACATAGGCAAGAGATGGTAGCGACATCAGGGAGAAGAGAACCTGAAGAACAAGAGCCAAGCAAGATTTTTGTCAAGAAAATCATGAGCATGCTGTCAAATGCTTTGAGACCTAGTGGGGCCAGGCTTATGGCAAAACTTCTACAGCTGATGAACAGGAGCACTGGTAAGTCCAACTGAAGTCCCATGAAGGGCACTCTGAAAGGGAAGTGGTAGGCACCCCGTGGAGAGTAGAAGGCCCTGGAGTTCGCTGTAGACAATTGCAACTGAAGATGTCTGGGGTCTCTGACCAGGGTGGTGTGGCAGAGAGCCAGGTCGAGAAGGAGGTTTGTCACATGCCGTGGAGGTGCCTATTGCAAAAGAAACTGCATGGGGTGAGCATGACCCACATTCCAAAGGGAAGAAGCCCAGGAGGAGAACCAGGGCTCCAAGGATGAGTGCTGAACATTGGAAACAGGCAGAAAGGATAGCTGAACTGAAGCCATTGTGTCCAGCAGGGACAAGATGTGGTCAACGGAGTTGACAGTGGACAGAGTGATGCCACCATCAGATGGAGAGATATGAGTTCATGGAGATGACAGGAGCTAATGGCACAGGAATCCCAAAAGAGGATCTGATGGAGGGGGGGGGGGGGGGGCAGCAAGTAGGCTGGCAGCATGATGGCCGACAGTGAGGGCACTCATAGTGCTGCTGCCTCTGGAGGCACTGGAACTGGGAGAGGCACTGGCACTGGAGCAGGTGCTGGAACCCAAAGAGACACTGGAAGCCAAACAGGTACTGGAACCTGAAGAGGAACTGGAAGCCAGATGGATGCCGGAGCCCAAAGAGGAGGTGCTGGAGCCAGAAGAGGGGGCACTGGAGCCCCAAGGGGAGGAACTGAAGTTTGAAGAGGAGGCACTTGAGACCAATGAGGAGGTGCCAGAGCCAGAGGAGTTGCCAGACGTGGAAGAATTGCTGAAGCCAGAGGAGTTGCTGGAGCTGAAGGGGTCCCTGCAGCCTGAAGAGTTGTCAGAGCCCGATGGGGTCTCAGAGCTTGAGAAGATCCTGGAGCTGGTGAGTGCACTGGGGCTGGCAGAGGTTCTGAGTGCAGTGGACGCACTGGGGCCTGTGGTGGAGCAGGGGCTGGCAGAAGTGCAGGGTGCAGTGGAGGCTCTGGGGCATGATGAGGTTTCAGAGCTGGTGCAGGCACGGGGGCCAGCAAAGGTGCCGGGAATAGTGGAGGCACCAGGCAAGCCTGGTGGAGGTGCTGGGTCCAGGTGAAGCGGCAGCCTGTAGAGGCATAGGGACCTGTGGGGGCCCCAATGCCTGTGGAGGCATAGGGGTCTGTGGAGGTGCTGGAGCTAAGGGGACAGTGGAGGAGACTGAGCTCTCTGTGGAAATCATGAGACAACCACTAAGGAATCCAGAGAGATCTTGAGAATTTGTGTCAGCTGCATGAGATAGGTGGGACATGAATCCAGGATGTCATCAAACTCTGGAAGAGCTACTTGACATGTGGCAAAGCAAATTTTAAATCTGATCTAGTTTCTCCTGGACAACTTCTTCTATTTCATGGTTGAATTTCTATTTAAAAACTGGTAGCCTAAAAGAAACTTGTTTTTAAGTGTATTTGCATGAGTAGGACTAAAAAAATAATGTGTTCACTAATGTTAACACTAATCATATACACTTATCTTGTAAACTTATTCATTCCACATCATTTCTTGAAAAGAATGATTCAAATGACTTATTGAGCATCAGTCTTTTCACTGTTGTGCACAGTACCTAAATGTTCCAAAAAGCCACACGTGAAAATGTGATTTTTTAGGGGGCTCATCTGTATTGATGACGATGTTTGGGGATAAAGTGTTTTAAATAGCTATTACCCTAGTGATCATTTGTAAACCTGTCAGAAGAACAGGTATAAAATAGCTATCCTACAGTACTGGATCAAAATTTAAACGTTATACATTTCCTCTGCCCCAGCTAAATTGAGCAAATTGGTTGATTCTTTTGCATTAGGTGTGGCCTTGGGTGGGCCTTAGATGGCTTATAAAAGCACATTTGTTCCTGAGCATATGATGCAATTCCCTTATTTATGGTCATTTACATTAGTAACAGACTAATTTTTTTGGTTTTGACAATGTATAGAATAATTTATACGAGAATAAGTGTCATATTTGAAGGAAAGTTTTTAGGGTATTATTTGTGGATAAAAGGATTGGAAATGATGAGGGAAATTGTATTAAAAGGGGTAAATGACTTTTTAAGATTATTTTGGAGTATATTATTGAATAAAGGAGGGGTTTCGTCTACCTGAACCGTCACTGTAGCTAATGAAGAAAAAGTTGAACAATAGGATTTCGATAAGAATACACTGATATAAAAATTAAAAAATGTTATGTCCCTTCCTGATTTTTTTTAATACCTCTTCAATGCTCTTG
This sequence comes from Schistocerca americana, assembly GCF_021461395.2. Taxonomy (NCBI): domain Eukaryota; kingdom Metazoa; phylum Arthropoda; class Insecta; order Orthoptera; family Acrididae; genus Schistocerca; species Schistocerca americana. Next base: position 331,177,055 of record NC_060126.1, read on the forward strand.
TGACATGTTAGGTGTTTTCTTCCATTATTACTGGTGTCCTTGCAGGTCCTGATGATCTTCCAAACATTATAATGTACTATGAATGAGCAATAAATATACATTTCAACAACCTTTTAAAACTGTCCAGAATATATTTGCACACACAACCTTTACATATCGTGTTCACCAGGTTGGTGTGCGTACACATGTGTCTAGTCTCTTTTAGATCTCCACACAGACAGACAGACAGCTACTAACTAATTAGTGCACACTGGATTGCTCATTAATAATCATCTCTGTCCTCACTATCTGTCATCATTGTCACAGATGGTATCCCTATCTAGCAGTTGTAGAGTGCGTCTTTTAATCAACTTAAAAATTACTGCCACATCTGCTCCCTACTGTGTGATGTTTACAAAGACATACACCACACTGTAGTTACAGATAATTGATGATTGACTTACATAAAGAGTTTGGTTATCACAAAACCTTACATATACAAATATAAAGCAGGCAGTGTATCATGATTAGTAAGGCCATATGGGCAGAGCCTTTAGTTTTCGGCCTTTTGTTACCTCAATCTGTTCTCTGGGAACATGAGGTGGAAAGTTAAATTAATTATGATGGGAACCGTTTTGATCATAACTTAACTCTAAATATTGTTTTCTACTATTATAACAAAAATGAACAAAATAGAAACAAGTATTAATTACATAAATTCTTGAGGAAGTGTGATTTTTCTTTACAGTTGTACACTCTACCTTTTACAAATATGAAAAAAATTGTAATATTACAGTACATAGAAATGGGTAAGTAAAAGGAGTAAATGTCAGTTTTGTTTTTCATTCTTTCTTTATCAAGTTTTGCAAAATTTCCAATTAATATTGTGAGATTGCACAAAGTCTTTATTGACTGCAGGAGAAAGGAAAAAAACTGATTGTTTCTGTTGGTGCCGCTGGTTGGATACACGTCTGGATTTGACTGCCACTGGCCACGGCCAGCTGTTTTTCATTGTGTGAACTATCATGGCACTATCTTTACTCATACATGATAGTGTGCAAGCTCGCATATGAACTACTCTTGTAACCATGCAGAGTGTGAGACCAGTGCTTCTTAATTTTATTCTGTGAGTGTAATATGTAGACTCTGACAACAGCATGGATATGCATCACCTAAAGAAACCAGTGAAACATCCACACACAATGAAATTATCCCAGTACCTGAGAGTAGTACAGCATGCCTAATCCATTGTCATTGTTCTGCTCGTAAAACCTGGTGTCATTATTGAATGGATTCCTCCTTCTGGTTTGCAAGAACAATTTGTGCAGTTAAAGAGTATACTTTTAAAGATGCACATCACATTAGTTTTGCACTGGGTGGGTGCCTCACTGATTTGAAGTATGTAACACTTTAATTCCATTTCACTTTACTGTGTAAAGATTTTTTCTAATTCACACATTTTGATCAGAGATGTTTTCACTTTCACATAGACTATTTACACACACATTCCCCCCCCCCCCCCCCCCCCCCCCCCCCCCGCATGATGAACCATGAACCTTGCCATTGGTGGGGAGGTTTGCATGCCTCAGCGATACAGATAACCGTACTGTAGGTGCAATCACAACAAAGGGGTATCTATTGATTGAGGGGCTAGACAAATGTGTTGTTCCTGAAGAGAGGCAGGGGCCATTTCAGTAGTTGCAGGGGCAACAGTCTGTATGACTGGCTAATATGGCCTTGCAACATAACCAAAACGGCCTTTCTGTGGTGGTACTGTGAACGGCTGAATACAAGGGTCCAAACTACAGCCATAATTTATCCCGAGGGCATGCAGATTTACTGTATGGTGAAATGATGATGGCATCCTCTTGGGTAAAATATTCCAGAGGTAAAATAGGCTCCATTCAGAACTCTGGGCAGGGACTACTCAGGAGTACGTTGTTATCAGGAGAAACAAAACTGACATTTTACATATCAGAGCATGGAATATCAGATCCTTTAATCAGGCAGGTAGGTTAGAAAATTTAAAAAGGGAGATAGATAGATTAAAGTTAGACATACAGTTGAAATACCCTCAGACTTCAAGAAGGGAAATAGATAGGTTAAAGTTAGAGATACAGGTGAAATACCCTCAGACTTCATGAAGAATATAATAATTCCAATCCCAAAGAAAGCAAGTGTTGACAGATGTGAAAATTACTGAACTATCAGTTTAATAAGTCACAGCTGCAAAATACTAACACGAATTCTTTACATATGAATGCAAAAACTGGTAGAAGCTGACCTCAGGGAAGATCAGTTTGGATTCCGTAGAAATGTTGGAACACGCAAGGCAATACTGACCCTACGACTTATCTTAGAAAATAAATTAAGGAAAGGCAAACATACATTTCTAGCATATGTAGACTTAGAGAAAGCTTTTGACAATGTTCACTGGAATACTCTCTTTCAAATTCTGAAGGTGGCAGGGGTAAAATACAGGGAGCGAAAGGCTATTTACAATTTATACAGAAACCAGATGGCAGTTATAAGAGTCGAGGGGCATGAAAGAGAAGCAGTGGTTGGGAAGGGAGTGAGACAGGGTTGAAGCCTCTTCTTGATGTTATTCAATCTGTATTTTGAGCAAGCAGTAATGGAAACAAAAGAAAAATATGGAGTAGGAAATAAAATCCATGGAGAAGAAATAAAAACTTTGAGGTTTGCCGATGACATTGTAATTCTGTCAGAGACAGCAAAGGACCTGGAAGAGCAGCTGAACGGAATGGACAGTGTCTTAAAGGAGGATATAAGATGAACAGAAGCAAAATGAGAATAATGGAATGTAGTCGAATTAAATCAGGTGATGCTGTGGGAATTAGATTAGGAAATGAGACGCCTAAAGTTGTAAATGAATTTTGCTATTTGGAGAGCAAAATAACTAATGATGGTCGAAGTAGAAAGGATATAAAATGTAGACTGGCAATGGCAAGGAAAGCATTTCTGAAGAAGAGAAATTTGTTAACATCGAGTATAGAGTTAAGTGACAGGAAGTCGTTTCTGAAAGTATTTTTATGGAATGTAGCCATATATGGAAGTGAAACCTGGATGATAAATAGTTTAGACAAGAAGAGAATAGAAGCTTTCAAAATATGGTGCTACAGATGAATGCTGAAGATTAGATGGGTAGATCAAATAACTAATGAGGAGGTATTGAATAGAATTGGAGAGAAGAGAAATTTGTGGCACAACTTGACTAGAAGAAGGGATTGGTTAGTAGGGCATTCTGAGGCATCAAGGGATCACCAATTTAGTATTGGAGGGCAGCGTGGAGGGTGAAAGTCATAGAGGGAGAACAAGAGATGAATACACTAAACAGATTGAAAAGGATGTAGGTTGCTGTAGGTGCTGAGAGATGAAGGAGCTTGCACAGGATAGAGTAGCATGGAGAGCTGCATCAAACCAGTCTCAGGACTGAAGACCACAAGAACAAACACAACTTCAAAGTTAGACATAGTGGAAATTAGTGAACTTTGGTGGTGGGAGGAACAAGAGTTCTGGTCAGGTGAATACAGGGTTATAAATACAAAATTAAATACGGGTAATGCAAGAGTAGGTTTAATAGTGAAGAAAAAATAGGAGCACAGGTAAGCTACTATGAACAGCATAGTGAACGCATTATTGCAGCCAAGATAGACACAAAGCCCACGCCTACCACAGTAGTACAATTTATATGCCAACTAGCTCCACAGATGACGAAGAGATTGAAGAAATGTATGATGAGAGAAAAGTAATTTTTCAGATAGAGATGGGAGATGAAAATTTAATAGTCATGGGGGACTGGAATTCAATAGAAGGAGGAATGAAAGAAGAAGCTGCCTGGTAGAATTTTGCACAGAGCATAATTTAATCAAAGCTAACACTTGGTTTAAGACTCATGAAAGATGTTTGTATACATGGAAGAGGAGACATTGGAAGGTTTCAGATAGATTATATAATGGTAAGACAGAGATTTAGGAACCAGGTTTTAAATTGTAAGACATTTCCAGGGGTAGAAGTGGACTCAAATCACAATCTATTGGTTACGAACTGTAGAAACTGCAAAAAGGTGGGAAGTTATGGAGATGGGGCCTGGATAAACTGAATGAACCAGAGGTTGTAGAGAGTTTCAGAGAGAGCATTAGGGAACAATTGACAAGAACTGGGGAAAGAAATACAGTAGAAGAGGAATGGGTACCTTTGAGAGATGAAATAGTGAAGGCAGCAGAGGATCAAGTAGGTAAAAAGGTAAAGGCTAGTAGGAATCCTTGGGTAACAGAACAGATATTGAATTTGATTGATGAGAGGAGAAAATATAAAAATGCATTAAATGAAGCAGGCAAAAAGGAATACAAACGTTTCAAAAATGAGGTTGGCAGGAAGTGCAAAACGGCTAAGCAGAGGTGGCTAGAGGACAAATGTAAGGATGTAGAGGCATATATCACTAGGGGTAAGATAAACTGCCTACAGGAAAATTAAAGAGACCTGTGGAGAAAAGAGAACCACTTGAATGAGTATCAAGAGCTCAGATGGAAAACCAGTTCTAAGCAAAGGTGGGAAAGCAGAAAGGTGGAATGAGTATATAGAGAGTCTGTACAAGGAGATGTACTTGAGGGCAATATTATGGAAATAGAAGAGGATGTAGGTGAAGATGAAATGGGAGATACGATACTGCGAGAAGAATTTGACAGACCACTGAAGGATCTAAGTCAAAACAAGGTCCTGGGAGTAGACAACCTTCCATTAGAACTACTGATAGCCTTGGGAGAGCCAGCCCTGACAAAAGTCTACCATCTGCTGAGCAAGATGTATGAGACAGGCGAAATACCCTGAGACTTCAAGAAGAATATAATAATTACAATCCCAAAGAAAGCAGGTGCTGACAGGTGTGGACATTACGAGTTTAATAAGTCAAGGCTGCAAAATACTGACACAAGTTCATTACAGACGAATGGAAAAAATGGTAGAAGCCGGCCTTGGGAAGATCAATTTGGATCCGACAGAAATGTTGGAACACATGAAGCAATACTGACCCTACGACTTACCTTATAAGATAGATTAAGGAAAGGCAAACTTATGTCTCAAGCATTTGTAGACTTAGAGAAAGCTTTTGACAATGTTCACTGGAATACTCTCTTTCAAATTCTGAAGGTGGCAGGGGTAAAAGACAGGGAGGGAAGGGCTATGTAAAATTTGTAAAGAAACCAGATTCAGATAGCAATTACGAGTTGAGGGGCATGAAAGGGAAGCAGTGGTTGAGAAGGGAGCAAGACAGGGTTATAGCCCATCCCCGATGTTATTCAATCTGTATATTGAGCAAGCAGTAAAGAAAAGAAAAGAAAAGAAAAATTTGGAGTAGGTATTAAAATCCATGGAGAAGAAATAAAAACTTTGAGGTTTGCCGATGACACTGTAATTCCGTCAGAGACAGCAAAGGACCTGGAAAAGCAGTTGAATGAAATGGACAGTATCTGAAAAGGAGGAGGGAGCAAAATAACTGATGATGGTTTGAAGTAGAGAGGATACAAAGTGAATACTGGCAATGGTCAGAAACGCGTTTCTGAAGAGAAATTTGCTAACATCAAGTATATATTTCAGAGTCTGGAAGTCTTTTCCAAAAGTATTTGTATGGGATGTAGCCATGTATGGATGTGAAGCATGGCTGATAAATAGTTTAGACAAGAAGAGAATAGAAGCTTTCGAAATGTGGTGCTACAGAAGAAAGCTGAAGATTAGATGTACAGATCACATAGATAATGAGGAGGTACTGAATAGAATTGGGGAGAAGAGGTATTTGTGGCACAGCTTGACTAGAAGAAGGGATGGATTGGCAGGACATGTTCTGAGGCATCAAGGGATCACCAAGTTAGTATTGGAGGGCAGCGTGGAGGGTAAAAATCATAGAGGGAGACCAAGAGATGAATATAATAAGCAGATTCAGAAGGATGTAGGGTGCAGCTGTTACTTTGAGATGAAGAAGCTTACACAGGATAGAGTAGCATCAAACCAGTCTATGGACAGAAGACACAACAACAACAACAACAACAAATTTGATATAATCTTGACATTTAAATTAGAGATCCAATCTAGCCTTGTCTTGCGAGCCTATTTTGATGTTAACTTCCTTCTTAGAAACCATTCATTTTATGGGGATCGGGATGTTACGTATGGTAATATCGAACCCAACATTAACTATTTGCTCATTTATAATGAACTAACTTTATTTTGATCATGTCAGTACAAACACATCCTCTTGAATACAGAGTTCGGAACACACTGAGATCAACAGTTTTCAAAGAAGTTCGTTCTCAAAGCTGAGGCGGTCGACTCTTGCAGTCGATAACCGCCACAGAGCCCCCACCGGTAGTGCAGAGCACGGTAAGGATGTTGAGAGGCGTGTGTGCACCCGGCTGGCTGATGGCGCCGGTGCGCGTGACCGATCGTGTCGTGGTGGCAGGCGCTAGTGCGAGGCACGATCGGACTGTTTCTCGATGTCTTGGTAGGCATGACCAGCGGAGGGAAGGAGGTGCGGAAGGTGTCCACAGGCTGACCGTGGCATGCTGCTGATGCCACGGTGGAAACAGAAGGCGGCAGCGTGTCAGTGGGGAGACCATCGTCGTGCCGAGGCAGTGCGGCGCAGCGCGGTTTTGATCCAATCAAAGGCACAGAGTGCGTCGAAGATGCAATGCAATGTATTGCCAAAGTATTTGCTGGCGAGCGCCACGGTAAGCGCAACTTGTCCGGAAACAGTTTGTTATTGGCCGTATGACATAAAGGAGCAACCATGCTGTGGCTTAACAGGGTGCGTGAGAGATGCCAGATGAGCAGTATTCGCGGGAATGACGGAGTTATAGAGGCGCTTGATGTCGCAGCAGGGGAGAAAATAGCATGCTGCACATGACTGACCTTGGCGGCAGATGACTTTGGTGTAGATGGAAGCATCACCTCAGAGTCTGTGGACAGTGAGTGTGATACAGCAGTGGATGGCAGGATGTTCCAAGCGGAGTTGACAGTGTTGGTGTTTTGATGTGCGAAACAGCCGTGATTGAAGGTAGGGGGCGAGAGCCCTGTGCATGAGGCATGGCGATGGCGAGAGGTGGTGGAAGGCAGACGTGGTTGGCGAAACCATGGTTGGAGCAGTAAGGCAATGATACGTAATGTGAACGTGAAGAAGTCGAATTGGCGGAGAGGCGACACAGTTCGATGGAACTGGAGCTGTGTGTGTGCTGTCGGCGTTGCGGTCGAATCGTAAGGCTGCAAGCTGCTCCCGTGAAACTGTTGCACGGTTGTGTGTCGAAGCGGAAAGATACTCACTCGTCGAAGCAGAAACAGCAGGTGTGTTGGTCGTACATTGCGGAGGTAGTGGAGAGGGCGGCAAAGCAAGCGGCACTGGAATGCGGCTGGTTATGCTGTGGTACAGAAACGAAGTGTCTGGAACTACCAAGGAAAGGTGGCAGTGGCGTAAATAAGTTGCTTGTATCACATCAGTAACATAGAATTTCCACTTGAGGCAGCGTGATGATGACAGTTGTGACATCTGTGACATAGGTCCATGTATGGTGATCGCCAGGGTATTAGTTGTAGCTGGTAGTAACGGTAAAGTATCGTCAGCAGTCGGAGGCAGAACAATGACAGGAGCATCTCGCTGCATGTCATGCTCGGTCAGTGTCGGCTGCAGCATGTGTAACTGATCTTGTACCAATAAGTTGTATGTTGCAATTTGCTGACGTAGCTGTTGCAGTTGTTCCGGCGAAAATGTACAGGGTGATGCAAAAAGAATACCACAACTTTAGGAATTTAAAACTCTGCAACGACAAAAGGCAGAGCTAAGCACTATCTGTCGGCGAATTAAGGGAGCTATAAAGTTTCATTTAGTTGTAAATTAGTTCGCTTGAGGCGCTGTTGACTAGGCGTCAGCGTCAGTTGATGCTAAGATGGCGACCGCTCAACAGAAACCTTTTTGTGTTATTGAGTACGGCAGAAGTGAATCGACGACAGTTGTTCAGCGTGCATTTCGAATGAAGTATGGTGTTAAACCTCCTGATAGGTGGTGTATTAAACGTTGGTATAAGCAGTTTACAGAGAATGGGTGTTTGTGCATAGGGAAAAGGCAGCCCGTGACAGAGCACTTCATCACTGGCCTCCAAGAAGCCCTGATCTTACCCCCTGCGATTTTTTCTTATGGGGGTATGTTAAGGATATGGTGTTTCGGTCACCTCTCCCAGCCACCATTGATGATTTGAAACGAGAAATAACAGCAGCTATCCAAACTGTTACGCCTGATATGCTACAGAGAGTGGGGAACGAGTTGGAGTATCGGGTTGATATTGCTCGAGTGTCTGGAGGGGGCCATATTGAACATCTCTGAACTTGTTTTTGAGTGAAAAAAAAACCTTTTAAATACTCTTTGTAATGATGTATAACAGAAGGTTATATTATGTTTCTTTCATTAAATACACATTTTTAAAGTTGTGGTATTCTTTTTGAATCACCCTGTATGTCGTGAAGCAGTCTGCTGTGTATCACTGAGTAAGATGGGGTCGAAATCAGAATCTGTCTGTATCAAAGGGTAACCTGACGTACAAGACAAGGTCGGCGGCACAGTATTGACGTAAGAGGTCGAGTAGAAGAGATCGTGTGTGCGATCACGAATGTGAAACTCAGTACTCGGCGGCGGCGGAGTGAGAACACGTTCACTGCTGTATGAAGCATTGATACGGCTGAAATCATCTTCTGGGGTGGGTGAAAAAGTTGCGGGCGTGATCGAGTAGTGAATGGCCAGGCGGTAAGCAAGCGTAATGTTGGCGAGTTGTTGACAATGTGCGGGTGCGGTAGCCATGGCGGGATCATATGTCGCACAGCTGTTTGTTTTGACTGGGTCGAAGTTAGCCAGCAGGCGGCGGCTGTGACGACGCTGTCGGTAGCGGTAGAGCAGAGTTGGTGCGGCTCAGGTGCTGCGTAGAGGGAGGTGTGGCACGTCCAGTGTTGCACTGAGAAACAGCCGGCATTGTCGTCGGTGAAATTGGTGCATTGTTGTTGATCGGTAGGATGCCCTTGATGAAATTGTTCCTGTGATGTTGGTAGTTGAATGCTGCAAATGAGGGTCAAACGCGGAGAAGCGGCGGAAAAGTTGGCGCGAACATTCGAACTCTGGAAGACGGGCTGTGCAGAAACCGGGTCGAACGAATTTGCACGTGGCACGGAAGACGCGGTAGTCGTGACGGGCGTTTGTGAATTCGACCAGGCATGCAATTTAGCCGTAGTTCGGAGTTCGTACGAACTGGGATTTGCAACATAGTCCCCGTTTGTTGCAGTCCATTGTTTAGCATGATTGTCCGATGTCGAAGCACAGCACAAAGTTAATTCATTACACAAATGCAACTGAAAATTGTCCAAATTAATCGGCGAAGGAGCACTGCACTGTCCGGAAGTGAAATTGGTGACGCATTGAGCAGGTTTCGACGTACGACGTGTGTGTCTCGATTGCATTGTCGATGTATGAGAAGGTGACGAAAGTTACCAAAAAGCACGATTCACACAAGAGTCGGGAATTTACACACTAATTACACTTCCTGTACACTGCATCCAGGTGCTGCGGGATGCGAAGTCGATGGACGTAGAAATCCGACAAAGGGTTGCAGCATTGTTTGTCCATGGTGATGTTCCAGTACACATTTCTGGCGTCGTAAGCGGCGTTCGTGAGCGCCGGGGTCACCAGTGTGGAGATCGGGATGTTACATGTGGTAATATGGAACCCAACATTAAGTATTCGCTCGTTTATAATGAATTAACTTTATTTTGATCATGTCGGTACAAACTCATCCGCTCGAATACAGAGTTCGCAACACACTGAGATCAAAAGTTTTCAAAGAAGTTCGTATTCAAAGATGAGGTGGTCGACTCCTGCAGTCGATAACCGCCACACTTTTTTCCTTTTGTTTATTATAGTTTTCTCTTTCAGACAAAAAGAAAATGTCATTACAAGAGAGAAAACATAGGCGAGCTGAGTCTGAAAATCATGAATATTGATGTCTTCATACATGCAAGAACATTTCCACCACGCACGACGAGAGGATAAGAAAGGATTTTGTTAAGTGACTTATTACTCAAGCTTTATATTAAATTTTGACTGTTGCTAGCTACCTTCATCTTCTAAAGGTATTGCATTGAGCAAACATTACTGTTGACATATGTATTTTATCATGCTCCTAAGAACTTGCAACCTCATATCTTAGAGTAATAGAATATTCATTAATGCATTTATACATTATATGTAATCTAACTTAATTCTTGAACAAGTATCTTTCGATACTTTCTTTCAAGTGATTTGCCCAGCAGCCTAATCATCATTACGTTTGGTGTTCAACGTTTGTATCAGTATTCCATCACGCAGGCTGTCATCAGTGTGACTTTGATCCGCTCTTTCCTTTTGAAAACACTGCAACAGAGTTCAAGCTTACCATTGCAGTGTAAAAGGACAAGTGTATTTGTCTTGGACACGTCTCGTTACTACTTGTACACAGTCACAAACGTACATACTTACAAATTAACAGAATAGGGGGGTTTCTTGGGTACCTACCACCTAAACCTAATATTTACTTCAGTTGGGTCGTGCACTTGCAACATACCCTATGCAGTATTAATTATTACATAAATTCTTAAATATACATGTCGTCTCCCATAGGCTAGACAACTTTTCCACTCATTTGCAAAGTGTAGTTCTCCAGATTGCTAGACACCTCTGTTTATTTGCTTTCCTAAGAACAAACTACTCTATTACCTTCTTGTTTCAATATCTGACAGTGAATTCACCTGCAGTGATATGTTTTAAGGATCATGCTCTGTGCTGCCTCGAATCTGTTCTCTTGTATAGTTATCATTCCTTTCGGCGTTTTAGCATAGTAGAAATTCAGTTAAGATACACCTTTTGGTAGCTGTAGTTTCGAGTAGTTTGTAGCTGAGTAGCTTAATCGGTTGTAGTTCGTAGCAAACTTAGCACGAGGCATTCTTAGATTAAGTCTGTGTAGTTTGTAGAATATAAAGCGTACCCGACATGTGGTTTTAGTATAACTCGTTCTTTTGTTCGCTTAATAATCTCGTTGTACATAGTTTTTCCTTCCTCTTTGTGTGTCTACGTTTGTAAATACTTCGCGCGCGCACTCGTGTGTGTGTGTGTGTGTGTGTGTGTGTGTGTGTGTATTTCCTTTCGTCTTGTATATGCTGTTTCCCACTACCCTAAGCTATTTTCTATTTCATCTACGGGTTCATTAGAGTAGCAATACTGGCGTTACGTTTATTCATTCAAATAGACCATTAGCTCGTTCCTGAAGCTGCAAGTGCGTCATATTCCTTACGATAAATATGTACATAATTTGGCCTTACTATTTAGACTACTTATCGCTACTTAATACTACAAGTGAATCTGTTAGCGGTAGCTAACAAAGTTCTATTTACAACATTTGCTCTCCATTGAGTTAAGAAATATTTATCCGATTGGTCAGATTATAATTGCTCTTTTAGTGAAGTGTAGTAGCGCTTGAAGAAAAGTAGAAGAAAAGGTTACAGGAGTATATGGGCTTGGGACAAGGAATGAAAGAGGAGAAAGACTAATTGAGTTCTGTAACAAGTTTCAGCTAGTAATAGCGAATACCCTGTTCAAGAGTCACAAGAGGAGGAGGTATACTTGGAAAAGGCCGGGAGATACGGGAAGATTTCAATTAGATTACATCATGGTCAGACAGAGATTCCGAAATCAGATACTGGACTGTAAGGCGTACCCAGGAGCAGATATAGACTCAGATCACAATATAGTAGTGATGAAGAGTAGGCTGAAGTTCAAGACATTAGTCAGTAAGAATGAATACGCAAAGAAGTGGGATACAGAAGTACTAAGGAATGACGAGATACGTTTGAAGTTCTCTAATGCTATAGATACAGCAATAAGGAATAGCGCAGTAGGCAGTGCAGTTGAAGAGGAATGGACATCTCTAAAAAGGGCCATCACAGAAGTTGGGGAGAAAAAGATAGGTACAAAGAAGGTAGCTGCGAAGAAACCATGGGTAACAGAAGAAACACTTCAGTTGATTGATGAAAGGAGGAAGTACAAGCATGTTCCGGGAAAATCAGGAATACAGAAATACAAGTCGCTGAGGAATGAAATAAATAGGAAGTGCAGGGAAGCTAAGACAAAATGGCTGCAGGAAAAATGTGAAGACATCGAAAAAGATATGATTGTCGGAAGGACAGACTCAGCATACAGGAAAGTCAAAACAACCTTTGGTGACATTAAAAGCAACGGTGGTAACATTAAGAGTGCAACGGGAATTCCACTGTTAAATGCAGAGGAGAGAGCAGATAGGTGGAAAGAATACATTGAAAGCCTCTATGAGGGTGAAGATTTGTCTGATGTGATAGAAGAAGAAACAGGAGTCGATTAGAAGAGATAGGGGATCCAGTATTAGAATCGGAATTTAAAAGAGCTTTGGAGGCCTTACGGTCAAATAAGGCAGAAGGGATAGATAACATTCCATCAGAATTTCTAAAATCATTGGGGGAAGTGGCAACAAAACGACTATTCGCGTTGGTGTGTAGAAAATATGAGTCTGGCGACATACCATCAGACTTTCGGAAACGCATCATCCACACAATTCCGAAGATGGCAAGAGCTGACAAGTGCGAGAATTATCGCACAATCAGCTTAACAGCTCATGCATCGAAGCTGCTTACAAGAATAATATACAGAAGAATGGAAAAAAAATTGAGAATGCGCTAGGTGAAGATCAGTTTGGCTTTAGGAAAAGTAAAGGGACGAGAGAGGCAATTCTGACGTTACGGCTAATAATGGAAGCAAGGCTAAAGAAAAATCAAGACACTTTCATAGGATTTGTCGACTTGGAAAAAGCGTTCGACAATATAAAATGGTGCAAGCTGTTCGAGATTCTGAAAAAAGTAGGGGTAAGCTATAGGGAGAGACGGGTCATATACAATATGTACAACAACCAAGAGGGAATAATAAGAGTGGACGATCAAGAACGAAGTGCTCGTATTAAGAAGGGTGTAAGACAAGGCTGTAGCCTTTCGCCCCTACTCTTCTATCTGTACATCGAGGAAGCAATGATGGAAATAAAAGAAAGGCTGAGGAGTGGAATTAAAATACAAGGTGAAAGGATATCAATGATACGATTCGCTGATGACATTGCTATCCTGAGTGAAAGTGAAGAAGAATTAAATGATCTGCTGAACGGAATGAACAGTCTAATGAGCACACAGTATGGTTTGAGAGTAAATCGGAGAAAGACGAAGGTAATGAGAAGTAGTAGAAATGAGAACAGCGAGAAACTTAACATCAGGATTGATGGTCACAAAGTCAATGAAGTTAAGGAATTCTGCTACCTAGGCAGTAAAATAACCAATGACGGACGGAGCAAGGAGGACATCAAAAGCAGACTCGCTATGGCAAAGAAGGCATTTCTGGCCAAGAGAAGTCTACTAATATCAAATACCGGCCTTAGTGTGAGGAAGAAATTTCTGAGGATGTACGTCTGGAGTACAGCATTGTATGGTAGTGAAACATGGACTGTGGGAAAACCGGAACAGAAGAGAATCGAAGCATTTGAGATGTGGTGCTATAGACGAATATTGAAAATTAGGTGGACTGATAAGGTAAGGGATGAGGAGGTTCTATGCAGAATCGGAGAGGAAAGGAATATGTGGAAAACACTGATAAGGAGAAGGGACAGGATGATAGGACATCTGCTAAGACATGAGGGAATGACTTCCCTGGTACTAGAGGGAGCTGTAGAGGGCAAAAACTGTAGAGGAAGACAGAGATTGGAATACGGCAAGCAAATAATTGAGGACGTAGGTTGCAAGAGATGAAGAGGTTAGCACAGGAAAGGAATTCGTGGCGGGCCGCATCAAACCAGTCAGTAGACTGATGAAAAAAAAAAAAAAAAAAAAAAAAAAATAATAATAAAACAAATAAAAAAATGTAGCGCTTGCAGCTTTGTAGGAAGCTGAACAGCATATTGCTAGTATTTTGCAGTCCTTCGCATATGCGAGATGATTACTGTGTTCTCACCCCTTACCTGCCGCGCCGTACGTTCAGTGCACAGCGCATGCTTATCTTTTCAAATAATGTTATGAGTATAAATTCTCTTACAAACTCTTACTGTCAAGTCATCTTACTTACCTTACTTTTAATTATATTTACACCTCAACCTATATAAGTGTGTGTGTTTCACTTGTTTCCTTCACCTTCTTTCCTTATATTCAAATTGCTAAGGTGTGGAATAAATGTCATCCTAACAATAATTTGTGCTTTTTATGTTCACCTCCATAATTCGCCTTCATATGTGATTTGAAAATTACTCTCTCATAATTGTATTCTGTGTAATGTTTGAGGTCCAGGACCTCCGTCTTAGCGTATAAATTCCTTAAGATATTTATGCGTGTACAATCCACGAATTATTCCGGTTTTTGGATTACTCAGTAAGTTACATCCTGGGTGTGGTATTTTATCTATGACATAAGGTCCTACATACACTAATTGCCATTTTCGGTTCAGTTTTCTGTTTTGTTGATAGTGGATGTGTTCGTGACAACGCTTCTTGCCTTACATAAAAGGTGGTCGTACGGCCAATCTTTTTATCGTACTGCACCTTCCTGTGTTGCGCGTTTTGTTCTACAGCTATCAATGCTTGTCGTACCTTTTCTTCCAAAGGTGTAGTTTTTTCGTCTAATTTCGGTAAAGGCTAGACTCATTCATCACTTTCAAGTTTGACAAACATTAATTCTGCAGGTGTGTGTCCTGTAAATAAGTGAGGCAAGTTGTTTGCTATTTGTTCGAAAAGTGTTACGTACTCTATCCGTTTTTACTGTGTTTAATGGGGATGTATGTTCAGATGAGTTCATTGAATTCTCAAAAAGAAACGTTCGATGGGGCTTTCTTCTGGGTGGAATTTAGATACAAAAACATATTTTATAACATGAGAGTTAACAAATTCTTTCTATTTAGAGCCTGTAAAATTGGGAGCATTCTCAGTGACTATGGCTTTTGGCTTGCATACTTGAACAAAATAATCTCCTACTATTCTCTTTACTAAAGGTTCCGCTGCAGGAGATTTGGTAACATACATTTTTATGTGTTTTGAAAATACATCATACAAGGCGATTACCCATTTTGCACCTCCTCTGGTGGTTGGAAACAGTCCAGCCCCATCAATAAACACGAGGGCTCTAGAATTTGTTGGTATAATTGGACGCAGTTCATTAAGACGTGATTTATTCGGGTGTTTAACCTTTTGGGGTATAATGCATTTCCTAGTTACCTGCAAATAACCTTTTTCTAATATTTGGGAAATAACAGTAAGACGTGATGTTACTAGTGTACTTTGTCGCCCCATAATGACCCCATAAATTGTGTGCACTGTGTAAAGTACTCGAAGCATTTTTCTAGCAAGCAAACATACCAGTTAGAGAATCAGGTGTTCTTCGGTAAAATAATACTCCGTCGTGCAATTTGTATCGTTTCCCTAGTTCAGAGTTGTTGCCCACAAGCTGTTGCCTTACCTTAGGCCACCGTTCATCCTCTTCTTGTATCTGTGACATGTTCCTACTCATCTTAAGGTGATAAGGTTTAAAAGAACCATCATGCAGAAGGAGTACTCTGTAATCTGAGGTCTGCTCCGTAAGGTCCGCATACTCGCTGAATCCTTGCGGAACCCCAGACAAGGTGGCCGCCAAAATACTCTGTTCACTCTTGACATAAATGACTTCAAAATGGAATTCTTGTAAAAACAGGCAGCATCCGGTGTGGTGTCCTGCCCACTCGTCTAATATAGGGTGCCTAGGAAGCTGGGGTAGGTAGACAACATACAAGCGAATATTATTAATGGAGTTTATTACAGTAAATTGAATTGACAATATTTAACTTTGACTTTTTGCAGAGAGGTGCCGCAAGCAATTGGCGACATGCAAATAATCAATGTCCTTCGATGTACACAATTTCCATGCAAGCAAAACATAAGTCACGACTAAACAGTTAGGATGACAACTCGTCTTCCAGTGCGGCCGAGGCTACCTGAGCGGCGCTTATATTTTCTTCGTAAGGCCGTTATTGCAACAGGCCGCCACCGTGGCCCTACCCGTCGTTGGGAATAGATTGTTGTGGAGCTTACTACAAAATAGAGATGGGCAAACTGAAACACGTAACTGTTTCGAAACAAATGAAACAGTACAATGTAATGTTTCGATACGCTGTTTCGAAACAGTGAAACAGTTTGTGTTTTGTAATCTAATAAACCTACACATTTTATCATCTTGAATGTCTACTGTATAAGTATGTCCATATAAACACAAATTAGGTACGAGAGCGCTAATCATATCGCAGAAAGTATGAAAGTATCAGTTAGGCGTCTTGGCAGTTTCGTATTTCCTGCAGCAAATGCGCTGCTTTCGTGTCGTATGACTTTCATACTTTTCAATTGGCCGAGGACAGCCATAGCTGAAGACAGAAGAACCACCACTAACGGAACTGGAGATGGGAGCAAACAGTAGAAACAACGGATATGCTATTGGAATTCACACATTCCGTTAGTATGGGTAATATACCCATCCTGCTAATTTCCATGCTCACAAAGGGAATCATTGTGTATAATAGGCACAGTGACTATAGACTCACAAATAACGCCAAATAATTCGAATAAATAACAAAACATAACAGGAAAAATTTCGTCTTTCAAGGTGTTTCGAACCGTTACTATAATTTCACCATGCTTCCCAGCCCTTCCCGTTCACCATTACACTATCACTGATATGTCAAACAGATTGCTTGCAATTATACCTACATCAAATTTATGTATATATATCTAATAGCTGTCAATCTACGCCTTTTTTTATTCAAAGTGTTGTGGACTTACTTGCGTTTCTTAATATGATTACATGAACAGAGAAGCGTATGTTATAAAAAAGTGTAATTTAACTGAATGATTTTCACATATTTATTATTTTGAATGTGAAAAGTATGCGTTGTTTCATTGTTTGGTTAGTGTTTATAAAGCAGATGTTAAGCCATTTCGAAATAAGACAGTCAGCTACAATCGAAGCTTTATTTTCGGATATCTTAAGTTTCATGCTATTGCTTGTCAGAAAGATTTCGACACTCTTGAAAGTGTTTAATGAAGTGGTATGTCGTGTTTCAGTACCTGTGCCGAGCCCGAATCTCGTCCTACACAGAGCGGAATGAAACATCACTGTTTCGATACAATTAGTCCGTTCCAAGCACAGGTGGACTGAAACAGCCTTATTTTGAAACAACGATACAGTTTCTGTGTCTGGCTCGAGATCGAATCTGGTCCGGTTATCCGAGACATGGGCGGAATGAAACACCACTGTTCGAAACAGTGAACAACACCCGTTCCGAAACCATGAAACAGTTTCACGTGTTGAGACACTGTATCGAAACATAGAAACAGTGACCAAGTCTACTACAAAATGATTTAAAGTAGTTGTCACTTGACGTTTGCGCTGCCAAGTTGCGGCGTTGTCACGTCAAGCACTGGCTGCAGGCAGCCGCCTCAAGCGCATCGCTACCCCCGGCGACAGAAAATCGTTTTAAAGCCTGTATCTTCTACAAAAAGTAAGTAAAAAATTTCAAACCTACATATGATGTGTATCTCTACAATGTCTCTCCATCTGTCAAATATCTATTCTTAATTTTAATTAGAACAAGAGTTACGTTAATTTGTTTGAAACCATTTAAATTCTCGATTTCGCAAACAGCTTCTAACTTATCACGTCCTTACTGAAAAGCTATTGGTGTCACAGCAAAGTATTTTTTTTTTCCATTCATTACCAAAATAATGCACTCGGCAAAGAATCCTTAAAGGTTTTCGTAGTGCATTACGTTTCCTGTATATAAATTTCTGAAAACAGCGTTTATAAAGCAACCCTATCAGTACTGAACTCGAAACAAGTATGACGTTTAAAATCTCTATCTCCTATAAATATTATGTAAATATTTTGAAATTTAGGTACAGCATCGGTCTAATTGGTATCTATATAAGCATATCAAATATCTTTTCTTAATTTTAATTAGGGCCGTTGTTACATTAACTATTGAAGTGTGAGAAATTTTCGCGTCCGGAAAAGTTTTCTTCTTTAGATTGCATATCTCGAAAACTATTACACACATTGAATAACATCTTGGTGTATATACAAAATGAAATAAAATTAAAATTCAGTCTAACTTACCGTAAGGAGATGACGAGAGCTGGCCAAACAGTACTTCTTAGTCTCGCAGAAAGAATAAGAATTAATCGAAATAAATTCACAAGCACAACATTTGATGGCAGCAGGCGATCATTGTAGGCAAAATCGCCCCTTCCTTCCGCCTCCTCTACCTTTATGTCACCGTCTATGGCCGTCCTATCGCCCTCACCCCCACCCCCAAGTACCTTGGCGTCACCCTTGACCGTCGCCCCTCCTGGACCCCTACCTCCGGACAATCCAAGCCAAGGCACGCTCCCGACTCCGTCTCCTCGAGCTCCTTTCTGGCCGTACATGGGGTCTGGACCCCTCCACCATCCTCCGCCCCTATAAATCCCTCATCCGAACTATCCTCTGCTACGCCCACGCTGCCTGGATCTCCGCTCCTCCTACCTTTTACAAATCCCTTCAGATATTTGAACTCCATGCTCTTCGCCTCGCCTATCGCATCTGTCTCCCCTCCCCCACGCGGATCCTGCACGACCTTATTCAGTTCCCCCACCTCCTCTTTTTCCTCGAACGGATACGGATCCTCTACACCTCCCGTAAACTCGATCCTCCTCACCCGCTTGTCTCTCCCATCCTCTCCCGCCCCTGTCCGCTGCCGCGCCTGTATTTCCACGTCCCACCTGCTCTCCATCTCTCCACTCTCCATACCCTTTCCCAAGGTGGCTTCCGCCAGCTCCCTCTCCCTGATGATGCCCTCCTCCCCTCCATCTACCCCTCCTACCAACTTTGGTACCCCATCCCTCTTCCTGTGTTTGTTCCTATGGGTACCCTCTCTCCCTTCTCTCCCCCTTCCCTCCCTTCTCCCTTTCTCCCCCCTCCTCCCCCGGGCTTCCCCTACCCCCACACCTTCCTTCCTCCCACTATCTCCTCTGCCATTGGCATGTTTGCTCTCCCCTCTCCCACCCCCACCACCTTCTTCCCCTCTTGGCAGGTCCCCGGACTCCCACACGTTAAGTGGACATTCGCGCGCCGGAGATCATCGCCATTATTTTAGTGTGTGTGCCATCGCGTTTGTGCCTCAGTATTTTTCACCGCCCATGCTCCATCGTTCACGTGTCGTCTCCATCATCAGTGTATGTGTGCAGTGCCAACAGTTTCTTTAGGTGTCTTCGCGTGTGAATGGCTACGTGTTATTTGTCTCTGTGTCTACTGTTTTTTACCCCCCCTCCCCCCCCACTTTGTTCTGTATATTCTGTGTCTCCATTGCATTTTCTTTGTAACACTTGTGGCTGAAGAGCAGCGTAGTGTGCTGCTGCCAGCCCACCTTATGTAAGGTGTTAAATAACAACAAAGAAAAAAAATTAATGGCAGTAAGTACACTACACACTAATCAGACAATGCGAAAAGACCGCTTAACTCAGAGTAGGAATCAGTGGAACTATCTGTGTCACTGCTCGTATTGACAGATATAATCAAGTCTTCGACACTTAGTTGTAAGATACCTTCATTGTTCCATGCATCCTGTATCACTCCTTTCACGTGATACACTACCTCCTGCCAGTCTTCCGATGTCACAATTTCATCTGCGCCTTTCAAAAGGCGTTCCACTTTGGTTAATGTGAATTTATTATTTTCTGCAGCAATATGCTGTTTAACCTGAGCCCAAATCAGCTCTATTGCGTTGAAATGGCAATGGTAAGGAGGCAATCTGAGCACTTTATGCCTGTATTTTTTTGCTACTTCATCCACAATGTAAATAGAGTTCTTTGGCTTGTGTTGCAATACAAGTTCTAATAATTCTGCCCTTGTCAAATTACTGTCGAACTGTACCGTATGTTTCTGTAACCAGCTAACAATGTCGTTTTTCCTCGTTGCCTTTGTGGGTGCTTTATCTTGTATTACTGAGTGATAACGAGCGTTATCCATAACAATGATAGTTTTTTGTTAAGTTCTGGAGCACACAGTCTTCAAACCATTTCACAAAAGTATTGTGGTTCATCTCTTCGTGGTAGTCGGAGGTCTTATTTGAACTGAATTGCAGCAGACAATTTGGAATGAAACCTTTTGAATTTCCGGCATGTGCTACAATTATCCTCTTTCCTCTGCCGATCGGAGCTGCCATACTACCGCTGATGGTACCGCAGGTCCAGCCTTTTTTTAAACTGTGTTCTGCATTCACCCACGTTTCATGAAGCCAAGCGATATCATCAAAATTTGTCCCCACTAATTCTCTAAGAAAGCGGCATCGCCAGGCTCCAGTATCTTGGCGTTCCATTAGTAACGTTCTGCCAGAGATGGATTTATAGCGGAATCCTAACATTTTCACGACTCGTAACAAAGATGATTTACTACCCTGAAACAGGTCAGCCGCTGTGACAGTAGCATGTAGTTTTTTGAGTGTTGGATACTCCTTCCTCGAATAAAATGCGTATATTTGACGACGAATAGCATCTTCCTGAAAAGAGTCAAGTTTTGTGACCGTCTTCTCTAGTCGCCTCTTTTTCCCAGATTTCTCCCATTTAGATGATTCACTTGAGCCTTCTTTCGTGAATTTCTCCTTGCAGATTCTTCGCTAACTTGGCAGAGCAACTGCAGTTCGCTCCACCACCTTATCCAAAGGAACGAGAGGCCCCCCTGCATCCCTCTCTCTCTCAAAATACTCCCTTAAGGAACACACGTATTCATGCGCCTGACTGCGTATAACGACGCCATGTCCGCCACTTTTTGGAGGTTTCCAAGGAGTGTGCAGCCTCGGCCTCCCTCTACTGCGACTACTTTCATCAGACATCGTAAACACGCGAAGCTACAAGTCACTCAAATCTCTCACCCGCACGTCTACAACGGCTCGCTGAGGACTGGCTGGCACAATGCCCTAGTCAGCTCAGCAGAGCGAAGTGGCAAAGCAGTGGCAGCCGGAAGCGCCTGCTGCCATTGGGTTATTGGTGGCGAGAGCCCTGCAGCCCGTTGCCTGTCAAGTGACAACTAGTTTCCATCATAGTATAGATTAGTGCAGCCAGTGCTATTGACTGCCTGCCCCGTCACCACGTCGGCCGCCACTGGTGGTGCAGTCTTGGCGGGGCGTTGTGTCAAGTGGAGCCTGTTACACTGGGTCGGCAGGCGGCGCAACCACTCCTGCCAGCACCACTGGGTTTGGCCACCAAGTCGTCAGTTCGCTGTGCACTAGTGACTAGGGAACACGTCGGACAACAACTATACACACATGCTCCTCCTAGCACTTTTAATGAAAAGGAGAAGGCGAAGGGAGAGGAAGACGCGTGTACACCCTATGCTATCGTTAAGAGAATCTAAAGAATTGTATTCTACTATTTTTGATGAACTGTGTTCAGACGACAACAAGTTTTTTAATTACCTACGAATGTCTATAGCGTCTTTCTTTGCTTAAATACTTGTTGTTGTGATCTTCAGTCCTGAGACTGGTCTGATGCAGCTCTCCATGCTACTCTATCCTGTGCAAGCTTCTTCATCTCCCAGTACCTACTGCAACCTACATCCTTCTGAATCTGCTTAGTGTATTCATCTCTTGGTCTCCTTCTACGATTTTTACCCTCCACGCTGCCCCCCCAGTACTAAATTGGTGAGCTCTTGATGCCTCAGAACATGTCCTACCAACCGATCCCTTCTTCTAGTCAAGTCGTGCACAAACTCCTCTTCTCCCCAATTCCATTCAATACCTCCTCATTAGTCATATGACCTACCCACCTAAACTTCAACATTCTTCTGTAGCACCATATTTCGAAAGCTTCTATTCTCTTTTTGTCCAAACTATTTACTGTCAATGTTTCACTTCCATACATGGCTACACTCCATACAAATACTTTCAGAAACGACTTCCTGACACTTAAAGCAATACTCGATGTTAACAAATTTCTCTTCTTCAGAAATGCTTTCCTTGCCATTGCCAGTCTACATACTTTAAGTATCTCATTTCTTAATCTAATTCTCTCAGCATCACCCGACTTAATTCGACTACATTCCATTATCCTCGTTTTGCTTTTGTTGATGTTCATCTTATACCCTCCTTTCAAGACACTGTCCTTCCGTTCAACTGCTCTTCCAAGTCGTTTGCTGTCTCTGACAGAATTACAATGTCATCGGCGAACCTCAAAGTTTTTATTTCTTCTCCATGGATTTTAATACCTACTCCGAATTTTTCTTTTGTTTCCTTTACCGCTTGCTCAATATACAGATCGAATAGCATCGGGGAGAGGCTACAAACCTGTCTCACTCCCTTCCCAACCACTGTTTCGTTTTCATGCCCCTCGACTCTTATAACTGACATGTGCTTTCTGTACAAATTGTAAATAGCCTTTCTCTCCCTGTATTTTACCCCTGCCACCTTCAGAATTTGAAAGAGAGTATTCCAGTGAACATTGTCAAAAGCTTTCTCTAAGTCTACAAATGCGAGAAACGTAGGTTTGCCTTTCCTTAATCTTTCTTCTAAGATAAGTCGGTGGGTCAGTACTGCCTCACGTGTTCCAACATTTCTATGGAACCCAAACTGATCTTCTCCGAGGTCGGCTTCTACCAGTTTTTCCATTCGTCTGTAAAGAATTCGTGTTAGTATTTTGCAGCTGTGACTTATTAAACTGATAGTTCGGCGGTAATTTTCACATCTGTCAACACCTGCTTTCTTTGGGATTGGAATTATTATATTCTTCTTGAAGTCTGAGGGAATTTCGCCTGTCTGATACATCTTGCTCACCAGATGGCCTTGTTTCGACTCAGGTCTTTCAGTGCTCTGTCGAACTCTTCACGCAGTATCTCATCTCCCATTTCATCTTCATCTACATCCTCTTCCATTTCGATAATATTGCCCTCAAGAACATCGCCCCTGTATAGACTCTCTATATACTCCTTCCACCTTTCTGCTTTCCCTTCTTTGCTTAGAACTGGGTTTCCATCTGAGCACTTGATATTCATGCAAGTGGTTCTCTTTTCTCCAAAGGTCTCTTTAATTTTCCTGTAGGTGGTATCTATCTTACCCCTCGTGAGATAAGCCTCTACATCCTTACATTTGTCCTCTAACCATCCCTGCTTAGCTATTTTGCACTTCCTGTCGATCTCATTTTTGAGACGTTTGTATTCTTTTTTGCCTGGTTCACTTGCTGCATTTTTGTATTTTCTTCTTTCATCAATTAAATTCAGTATCTCTTCTGTTACCCAGGGATTTCTACTAGCCCTCGTCTTTTTACCTACTTGATCTTCTGCTGCCTTCACTATTTCATCCCTCAAAGCTACCCATTCTTCTTCTTCTGTATTTCGTTCCCCTAATCCTGTCAATCGTTCCCTTATGCTCTCCCTGAAACTCTGCGCAACCTCAGGTTCTTTCAGTTTATCCAGATCCCATCTCCTTAAATTCCCACCTTATTGCAGTTTCTTCAGTTTTAATCTACAGTTGGTAACCAATAGATTGTGGTCAGAGTCCACATCTGACCCTGGGAATGTCTTACAATTTAAAACCTGGTTCCTAAATCTCTGTCTTACCATTATATATCTGATACTTCTGATACTTCTAGTCTATCCAGGCTTCTTCCATGTATACAACCTACTTTCATGATTCTTGAACCAAGTGTTAGCTATGATTAAGTTGTGCTCTGTGTAAAATTCTACCAGGCGGCTTCCTCTTTCATTTCTTAGCCCCAATCCATATTCACCTATTACGTTTCCTTCTCTTCCTTTTCCTACTGTCGAATTCCAGTCACGCATGACTATTAAATTTTCGTGTCTCTTCACTACCTGAATAATTTATTTTATCTCATCATACATTCCATCAATTTCTTCATCATCTGCAGAGCTAGTTGGCAATAAACTTGTACTACTGTAGTAGGCGTGGGCTTCGTGTCTATGTTGGCCACAATAATGCGTCACTATGCTGTTTGTAGTAGCTTATCCGCACTCCTATTTTCCTTTTCATTATTAAAGCTACTACTGCATTACCCCTATTTGATTTTGTACACTCCTGGAAATGGAAAAAAGCACACATTGACACCGGTGTGTCAGACCCACCATACTTGCTCCGGACACTGCGAGAGGGCTGTACAAGCAATGATCACACGCACGGCACAGCGGACACACCAGGAACCGCGGTGTTGGCCGTCGAATGGCGCTTGCTGCGCAGCATTTGTGCACCGCCGCCGTCAGTGTCAGCCAGTTTGCCGTGGCATACGGAGCTCCATCGCAGTCTTTAACACTGGTAGCACGCCGCGACAGCGTGGACGTGAACCGTATGTGCAGTTGACGGACTTTGAGCGAGGGCGTATAGTGGGCATGCGGGAGGCCGGGTGGACGTACCGCCGAATTGCTCAACACGTGGGGCGTGAGGTCTCCACAGTACATCGATGTTGTCGCCAGTGGTCGGCGGAAGGTGCACGTGCACGTCGACCTGGGACCGGACCGCAGCGACGCACGGATGCACGCCAAGACCGTAGGATCCTACGCAGTGCCGTAGGGGACCGCACCGCCACTTCCCAGCAAATTAGGGACACTGTTGCTCCTGGGGTATCGGCGAGGACCATTCGCAACCGTCTCCATGAAGCTGGGCTACGGTCCCGCACACCGTTAGGCCGTCTTCCGCTCACGCCCCAACATTGTGCAGCCCGCCTCCAGTGGTGTCGCGACAGGCGTGAATGGAGGGACGAATGGAGACGTGTCGTCTTCAGCGATGAGAGTCGCTTCTGCCTTGGTGCCAATGATGGTCGTATGCGTGTTTGGCGCCGTGCAGGTGAGCGCCACAATCAGGACTGCATACGACCGAGGCACACAGGGCCAACACCCAGCATCATGGAGTGGGGAGCGATCTCCTACACTGGCCGTACACCACTGGTGATCGTCGAGGGGACACTGAATAGTGCACGGTACATCCAAACCGTCATCGAACCCATCGTTCTACCATTCCTAGACCGGCAAGGGAACTTGCTGTTCCAACAGGACAATGCACGTCCGCTTGTATCCCGTGCCACCCAACGTGCTCTAGAAGGTGTAAGTCAACTACCCTGGCCACCAAGATCTCCGGATCCGTCCCCCATTGAGCATGTTTGGGACTGGATGAAGCGTCGTCTCACGCGGTCTGCACGTCCAGCACGAACGCTGGTCCAACTGAGGCGCCAGGTGGAAATGGCGTGGCAAGCCGTTCCACGGGACTACATCCAGCATCTCTACGATCGTCTCCATGGGAGAATAGCAGCCTGCATTGCTGCGAAAGGTGGATATACACTGTACTAGTGGCGACATTGTGCATGCTCTGTTGCCTGTGTCTATGTGCCTGTGGTTCTGTCAGTGTGATCATGTGATGTATCTGACCCCAGGAATGTGTCAATAAAGTTTCCCCTTCCTGGGACAATGAATTCACGGTGTTCTTATTTCAATTTCCAGGAGTGTATTTATAACCCTGTATTCACCTGACCAAAGTCTTGTTCCTCCTGCCACCGAACTTCACTAATTCCCACGATGTCTAACTTTAACCTATCCATTTCCCTTTTTAAATTTTCTAACCTACATGCCTTGTTAAGGGATCTGACATTCGATGCTCCGATCCGTAGAACGCCAGTTTTCTTTCTCCTGATAACAACGTCCTCTTGAGTAGTCCCTGCCCGGAGATCCGAATGGGGGACTATTTTACCTCCGGAATATTTTACCCAAGAGGACGCCATCATCATTTAATCATACAGTAAAGCTGCATGCCCTCAGGAAAAATGACAGTTGTAGTTTCCCCTTGATTTCAGCCGTTTGCAGTATCGCAACAGGAAGGCCGTTTTGGTTAGTGTTGCAAGGCCAGATCAGCCAGTCATCCAGACTGTTGCCCCTGCAACTACTGAAAAGGCTGCTGCCCCTCTTCAGGAACCACACGTTTGTCTGGCCTCTCAACAGATACCCCTCCGTTGTTGTTGCACCTACGGTACGGCTATCTGTATCGTTGAGGCACGCAAGCCTCCCCACCAATGGCACGGTCCATGGTTCATGGGGGCACTTAAATACTTACAAAGGTTATTTCTCTCAACCACGGACTGCTGCTCAAAAGCCGGTCGGAGTGAACAAATAATTTCATTCCAAGCATTTAGTTTTAACTGGCTGTTGCTGTAAGCTTCAGAACTGGTGTCCCAAAGTGCGAGATGTTGTTCAAGTGCACAAATGAAATCTTCGGTATTTACTTGTGTGTCCAATATCTTCTGGCATTCTTTCAGTGCTTCTTCCAGCTTCATGTTTTTTCCTTTTGCCGTGTGTACACTTTACAGTGACTTTCTGCAGTTTACTAGACATACTGAAGCAAATGAAATAGTGCACAGAAAAGAGTGCGAGGAAAGCAGACTGCCCAGTTGGCCACTGCGCCACTGGCGACCTAGTGTAATGAACAGCGCCTCCGGTGGCGTGGCTGGGTGCG
Source organism: Schistocerca americana (assembly GCF_021461395.2). Taxonomy (NCBI): domain Eukaryota; kingdom Metazoa; phylum Arthropoda; class Insecta; order Orthoptera; family Acrididae; genus Schistocerca; species Schistocerca americana. The sequence continues at coordinate 331,203,663 of NC_060126.1, forward strand.
CAGCCTGGCGGCGTAATGTAATGAGGCCCTATAGGTGCCGCACCTGTCGTGGTGTCGTCCTAGTCAGCGTTCTTTTGGCTGACGTCATCTCTCAGCCTTCTCTGCTGTAACGTTCCAGGCCGACGTGCCGGCGCTTGATGTTACGCTGTATCATCTGGCTAACCGTTTGTGTAGTATCGTGACAAAAAACAAAAACACATATAGCCGTCCTTATGATTTTAATTTATTTTGTCGCTACCAGTTTCGACGCTTCATTGCGATCTTCAGGCTGTTTTGATGCGGTACAGGTTGATACGATCCCCGTGCAAAACCTATCAGTTGCCAGCATTACTCGATTCACAGATAATGTGTCAGCACTCCAACCATCAACTGTCAGCTGACACGAGAACCATTCAGACGGGTAGCGACAAAATAAAATCAAATCATAAGGACGGCTGTAGGTATTTTTATTTTTTGTCACGATAGTAAACGGCCGTCGTCCCAGAGACGTCCTGCTAAAAGGACGGACATACAAAATTTTGTGTAGTAATTTGCATGTTAATAGGAATGAAAGCGCTTGATGATCGCAGAATACCTTAGTGTGATTTCCCCGTAAAAATACTGAAATATTTGAAAAGCCACTGCTTTGGATTCCGTGACTGAATAAACTCTTCACTTTCTGTAAGCGTACAACTTGCGAAACTGATGTTCATGTTTTGATGTCCCTGTTGTGTTGTGATTTGAAACAATATTGCCCCCAGTCCTTGTGATGAGGCATCAGTATTAAGACAGAATTCTGTTGTCGTGTTTGAGTCCGCTAAAATGTCTGTGTTTATTAAAGCCTCTTTAATTGCCTCAAAATCCTCTTGGCACTTGGGCATCCACGTCGACGTGTGGTTTTTCCTCAATAAATTCAGAAGAGAATCGCAATTTAGTAAATGATGGGCCACGAATTTTTGAAAAAATGATGCTAACCATAGTATGCCCGTAGAGGCTTGCTGGGATCAGGTATTAAACCTGTAGGTGAGATGATGAGGCTTAAAAATTTTCTCTCTTCCCGCGCGAACTCAGATGTTTTCAAGACTTTTCTAAGTATTTACACAAGAGCTTCCCACGTGGATGTGGCGAGAAGAAGGTTAGCTACATACACAGTGTCTTGACTCAAAAGTTCTCGTCCAAGCTCTGTAATGCTGCAATAAATACGCCGGCACTTACGTTAAGGCCAAACGGCAGAACGCAAAATTGGTAACTTCTACTGTTGCACAAGAAGGCAGTACTAGGTCTGTTGATATTTTTTTAAAATATAGGGATTCCGATATATCAATATTTAAAAAAATATCATTATCGGCCTAGATATATCGAGAGTAAATACCTATATATCAACGGAAAAAATATCGATGTATCGGCCTATAAAAATTCGGCTGCACATTGTACAAAGGGTACTGGGAAAGTTTTTCAATACAGCCTTATTTATTTAATTTTTTCGAAGTAATTTCCGCTACATTGAATATACCTCTGCACCCTCAGAAACCAATCCCTAAACCAGTTCTCTCAAGTTTCTGTAGGGAGTAAGGCACACTCGTTGTCCCAAGCCCTCAGGAGATCCCCATCACTTGAAAGCTACACTCCTTCCATCTTCATTTTCACATGCAGGAACAGTCCAAAGTCACAAGGAGCAATGCCTGGACTGTAAGGAGAGTGGTCAAGAAGCTTCAGTCCCATACCCCACAAATATTCGGTGCGCGCTTTGGTGCAGTGAGCTGGAGCGTTGTCGTAATGGAGGAACCAAGTGTCCATTTTTGACTTCGCTCACAGGTTCTTCAAAGATTGGATGACTCTGGGCAGGCACTGATCAGTGTACTACTTAGGTGTGACTGTCTTCTGTGTGTCCAAAACGACACGCTCCACAATTCCAATCGATTGGAAAAAAAAACCTATCATTTTCTTCTTTACTGATCCTGATTTTCTGACAGCTACGGGTGTGTCGTCATCTTCAAAGACTCAAATTTTGTTTCAAGTCTTAGTGTTTCGAGTCTTAGTCAGCACATTACAGTAGTACAGCCAAGTCTCATCACCGGTCATGATGTTGTTCACATACTGAGACTGTCCCTTAGAAAGCATCTTTAAAATCTCCTGGCACCAAGTCACACGTCGTATCAGTACTAGGACAGAATTCTTTCGTCGTGTCTAGGCATGCCACCTATACTTGCTTCACCTAGTCAAAGGGTGTGATGAAAGCTCAAAGAGTAAAAAGACTCCTTCACACAGTGAATGTAAAGATACGTTCCATTGTAATTTCAAAAAGACATTTTCAAATAATTACCGAAAATTGCGAGAAAATATAATATAAAAATATCTGACTCGATATTCCCATTTAGATATCGATATCTGGAGGGCTAGAATACCTATATATATATCAGTATTTTCGGAAAAATCTAGGTATATCGATATTTTGTCAACAGCTGTAGGCAGTGTATTGGAGACTTTCAGGATGAGTAAAATTTGTCAGTACGAGACCCTGAGATCAATAGAGGTCAAATACTTAAGGGGAGTTAGAATGGGAAATTTTTTTTCATATTTTCGGATTTTTATCTCATTATAAACTTTGCAAGTTTCTGAATAAAATGATATATGTATCACTTATAAGCTCACATGGGAAGTATTTTATTTTTTAAATGTAATCTATACCTGTTGAAAATGTTAAAATTTTTACATGCATTACTTAAAGATCAGCCGGCCATGGTGCTGAGCAGTTCTAGGTGCTTCAGTCCGGAACCGCGCAACTGCTATGGTCGCAGGTTCGAATCCTGCCTCAGGCATGGATGTGTGTGATGTCCTTAAGTTAGTTAGGTTTAAGTAGTTCTGCACTACTGGCCATTAAAACTGCTAAACCAAGAAGAAATGCAGATGATAAACGGGTATTCATTGGACAAATATATTATACTAGAACTGACATGTGATTACATTTTCACGCAGTTTGGGTGCATGTATCCTGAGGAATCGGTACCCAGAACAACCACCTCGGGCCATAATAACAGCCTTGATGCGCCTGGGCATTGAGTAAACAAAGGTTGGATGGCGTGTACAGGTACAGCTGCCCATGCAGCTTCAACACGATACCACAGTTCATCAAGAGTAGTGACTGGCATATTGTGGTGAGCCAGTTGCTCAGCCACCATTGACCACACGTTTTCAATTGGTGAGGGGTCTGGAGAATGTGTTGGCCAGGGCAGCAGACTAACATTTTCTGTATCCAGAAAGGCCCGTACAGGACCTGCAACATGTGGTCGTGCATTATCCTGCTGAAATGGAGGGTTTCGCAGGGATCGAATGAAGGGTAGAGTCACGGGTCTTAACACACCTGAAATGTAATGTCCACTGTTCAAAGTGCCATCAATGCGAACAAGAGGAGACCTGTAACCAATGGCACCCCATACCATCACGCCGGGAGATACGCCAGTATGGCGATGACGAATACATGCTTCCAATGTGCGTTCCCGCGATGTCGCCAAACACGGATGCGACCATCATGATGCTGTAAGCCGGCCGGAGTGGCCGTGCGGTTCTAGGCGCTACAGTCTGGAACCGAGCGACCGTTGCGGTCGCGGGTTCGAATCCTCCCTCGGGCATGGATGTGTGTGATGTCGTTAGGTTAGTTAGGTTTAATTAGTTCTAAGTTCTAGGCGACTGATGACCTCAGCAGTTAAGTCGCATAGTGCTCAGAGCCATTTGAACCATTTGATGCTGTAAACAGAACCTGGATGCATCCGAAAAAATTACGTTTTGCCATTCGTGCACCCAGGTTCGTCGTTGAGTACACCATCGCAGGCGCTCCTGTCTGTGATGCAGCGTCAAGGGTAACCGCAGCCATGGTCTCCGAGCTGATAGTCCATGCTGCTGCAAACGTCGTCGAACTGTTCGTGCAGATGGTTGTTGTTTTGCAAACGTCCCCATCTGTTGACTCAGGCATCGGGACATGGCTGCACGATCCGTTGCAGCCATGCGGATAAGATGCCTGTCATCTCGACTGCTAGTGATACGAGGCCGTTGGGATCCAGCACGGCGTTCCGTATTACCCTCCTGAACCCACCGATTCCATATTCTGCTAACAGTCATTGGATCTCGACCAACGCGAGCAGCAATGTCGCGATACGATAAACCGCAATCACGATAGGCTACAATCCGACCTTTATCAAAATCGGAAACGTGATGGTACACATTTCTCCTCCTCACACGAGGCATCACAACAACGTTTCACCAGGTAACTGCTGTTTGTGTATGAGAAATCGGTTGGAAACTTTCCTCATGTCAGCTCGTTGTAGGTGTCGCCACCGGCGCCAACCTTGTGTGAATGCTCTGAAAAGCTAATCATTTGCATATCACAGCATCTTCTTCCTGTCGATTGAATTTCGCGTCTGTAGCACGTCACCTTCGTGGTGTAGCAATTTTAATGGCCAGTTGTGTAAGTTCTAGGGGACTGATGACCTCAGATGTTAAAGTCCCATAGTGCTCAGTGGCATTTGAACCATTTGAACTTCAAGATCTAATAAAATCGGTAATTTTTTATGTAGAAGGTTGTGGATTGCTGTGTTATAAAGGTTAAATTACGTGTTTGTATTGGTAGCACTGTCAAAAACAGTATTGTATCGTTTCATAGTATAAATACGCGTTGTATGTCAAAGTGCTAATCTTTTTCCCGAGAACAAGTGACGAATAGACTGGTAAATCTCTCCAAAAGTGAAGTATGACGCCAAAACGAAGTGTTTTTAAGAAACGTGGGTTTCATGGTAATAGATTTTAGAGTAAAGAGAAACATTGTGTTCAACATGTGTCGCGTGATGTTACAGACAATGAAATACAAGCGGACTTGTTAGTATGTAGAGAAACACCCATTAGTGCTTCGAAGATTAAAATAAAACTGTGTGATACACAGTTTTCTCAAAACCCTAGTGATGTAAATGGTAGGTTAGGTTATATTCTGATAGATTTATACATCCTAATAAGCGTGTTAGGTGAATGTCTGTGTTGTAAAATATGTGGAAGGCAAGTTGGTTTACATGAAGACAGTGGGGTATCAAATGGACTAGCCAGGGAACTTATCATTAATTGTGTCAGTTGTAAATATAGTCATTCATTTTGGAAATCTGATAAGTGTAAAGTTAATTATTTTGAAGTAAATGTTAAGTGGTTTTATGGATTGAGAGCTATTGGCAAAGGACACACTGCAGCAGAAACAATGTGTGCCGTGATGAATATACTATGTCCACATTGTAAAATCGACAACTATGCAGGATTTACTGGAGCTGCTGTGGAATCTGTTGCATGTGAGCCAATGAAGGGTGCTGCAAACGAAACTGCTGAAATAAATGATGGTATGGCTGACATATCAGTCTCTTTTGATGACACTTGGCAGAAGTTCCACGAATTCTGTTGCTATGGTGACCAGTGGGGATACTGGAAAGGTAATAGGCGTCCAGTTTTTAACCAAACAACGTTATAAGTGTAAATCAGGGAATGAAGAAGGGCATATGTGTGACAGAAATTATGAAGGAACAAGTGGTGGTATGGAGACCTCTGCAGCTATTGAAATTTTTAGTCAATCTGTGAACGAAAAGGGAGTGTGTTACACTAAGTTCTTAGGTGATGGTGACTCAAAAACATATAACAGCGTAGTAGCCACTCAGCCTTGTGGTGAGAAGATTATCACAAAACTGGAATGTATTGGTCATTTCCAGAAGAGGATGGGCATCAGGTTGAGGAAGGTGAAACAAAGTTCGAGACACAAGAAACTTTCTGATGGTAAAACCATAAGACGCAGGCTGACAGACAAAATGATTGATGAACTACAGCAGTAATATGGGATGCCATTAGAAATAATACTGAGGATTTGTTGAAAGTGAAGCAGGCAGTATGGACTACCCTCTTCCACAGACTGTCAACTGATGAAAAACTAATACACCACCTTTGCCCTGATTCATGGTGCAATGCCCAGTACTCAAACAGTTCATACAACCACAAACATTCCATCCCAGCAGCAGTCATGGATATCATAAAACCTATTTACAGAGACCTGGCAAATCCTGAATTACTGAAGAAGTGTCTGCACTTTCAGACTCAAAATCCCAATGAGTCTTTCAATAATCCTATATGGACTCGCTTACCAAAAAATGTTTTTGTTGGAATGAAGACACTAATGTGGAGGATCAGTGTTGCTGTTATTGCTTCTAATTATGGAAACATTGGTAGGGTGAAAGTGCTACAGCATATGGGAATTAATCCTGGAGCAAACTATATCAGAGAACTTGAACACATGGATAAGGTTCGCATTGATAAAGCAGAGTATGTAGCACAGTTGGCCACTAGGAAGTCCAGAAAGAAGAAAAGAAGAAAAAACTTGGAAAAAGGTCAAGAGGATGATACACAGTTTGGTGCAGGGTGCTTCTGAGTTACTAAAAATAAAAAATGAAGCATATATTAAGTGAGTTACAGTTTTTTGAAACTTTAGAAGCTGTTCCTAAAAATTTTCTGTTGCATTTTCCCCTAAATCTCAGAAACCACTTTGAGTAGAGTATTCAAATTTTCAGGGAGTAATAACATATGTATCCTGAGTGTACTGAACTAAAAGAAGAACATAATGTTATATATAATTAAAATTATTTAGGATAACGTACAAAAAGTACACAAAATTTTAACTGTGTAGTTAAAAAATTGTATTTCCGAAAGCAGGGGCTGAAATGCAATTATTGTAGTTCAGTAGACTCAGAACATACAGTTTAATGTCCTGTAAAAGTTTCATGTCAAAAGCTACAGTAGTTCCTGAAATACCGGGAAGCCAAGTCACTAAATTTAACATTGTCAGGATAGGGCATTCCAACCCCCTTAACTCCGTGAAATTTTAACAATTGCTCTTCAATATTGTCTGGCCTGGTTCTTATGGGCAGGATGATTTTATTTATTTTCCCTGTCATCCAGGTCATTTGTAGGACAACAAGGACATCAGCGCAATTTGTTAGTGCCGGTTGCCTTCATGCAGAGGAAAGTATACATTCAGTGGCAAACCTATTGCTCTCTTTTGATTCACAGGTCCTTAACCTATTGTTCTGCTAAGATGATTATGATCTGCTGGGGATAATCCATCCTTAACCTATTGTTCAGTTAAGCGGTTTCCAAGTCATTCACATCCCTTCCCCACCCTCTCGGAAGACTGCCAACACTTCTGATACCAAATTAATTGACTAATTAATTAAACTGATTGAAAAAAAACTGGCGCCAAATTGCTCAATTTGCCTCTTTCGGTATTCACGAGCTGCTTCATGTTATTCAAATAGCCCTCCTAACACTGTATCAGTTTGATTGACTAATTAATTAAGTCGCTATCACTCAGATTTCCTTGCCGCCCTCCCCTTTCTGGAAATATTGATTCCTCAATTGCATTGCATGGAATAATGTTTAAACAATTTAGACAGTTGTGGAACATGGTTTACTTAAACAATTTACAGGATGGAAGGTGGTGTATGGAATACAGTTTATTTAAAGAATTTGTAAGGTTGTCGATTGCAGTGTGTGGAATATTTAAACAATTGTGCCGCCTTTTTCATTCCGATCGTGTAAGGAAATACACAATAATGCTGTCACAGATCGCCTAAACATATCTGAAAACTTTCTCACATCTCGCCACCCTTGCGGATTGTCCTGGCTGTGCACCCAAAGGACCCCGATGGCCGCCCTGCCACTCCAGTGAGAGCCTGAGAAGTAGTGGTGCGCTCGGGCTCAAATGGCTCTGAGCACTATGGGACTTAACATCTATGGTCATCAGTCCCCTAGAACTTAGAACTGCTTAAACCTAACTAACCTAAGGACAGCACACAACACACAGGGATGGTGCGCTTGGGCTTATGCGCCTGGGCCTTGGAACCATCAGTGTCCATGCCGACCGCTACAACTTGCAGGAAGTTAAGCCCTCCCCAAACAAGAACACACTCCCTGTCAGCGTCCAGAGCCAACTCAAGCGGTCTGTGTGCATAAATCTATCTGTCGGATTACGGCGTATGTGAGAGACACCCTCACTACAATGCAAATGCCTGACTGGGAATCGATCCAGTAATACTTCTGAAGTTAATACGTAATTAATTCCCGGTCACAGGATCGATATGTATGGCATATGGGGCAGATGCGGTAGCTATTTCACACACACAAATCGACGAGTCACTTAACTAATGCCAGGCTGACTCGAAATACACTGTCAAAAAAGATCGTTGCATACAAAGAGATAGACAGAGAGCTGTAGCTTGCTTTGCAGATGACATACGAAGTAGGATGGGATGTTTCATTCCCCCATGGAGTCTAAACAGCCCCAGTCTTCCTGGTGCACTTTTTTTGTGGTACACTTCATGAACTGTTTCAGGAGTACTTAAATATAGTGCAGAAAATCGTATCTTGAAGATGTCACAATAAGCACTTCAGAAGATGTGCCTTGGGAAACATTAATTAAATCGTTAATGTAGGCATTTAAAGAATTTACTTCACACAGTTTGGAACTACTCGAACTAAAAAAAAAAGATCTACACTCCACAGAAGTTTTGCGTGCATAAGTAGGTGCCATGTTTTAGATAAGAAATTTTAGTAAATGATCCAAATCTATTATTATTTGACTTCAAAAATGGAAGCGGTGTTACACGAATTGGTAGATAGAATTTCAAATTTCGACGTGAATTTATATCGTCATGGTCATAGAATTTCCGACCACTACGGGACTGCTGAGTATATTTTCTTTTTTAAAAGTACTATAGAATTCCTAATTTGAGTGCTTCTCTCAGCTACACTAGGACGAAGAAGGAGGGAGGAAAGAGTTTACCGCATGGTAGGGTAGTAACAACAACAAATACCAGTGCGCTATATTGAGAAACATGACCCATTTATGGCTAGAGACAGAGATCGTTGAAAACACTCTCACATCCCACGTAAGTGAAACAGCGACTTAATGATACATACTTGTTTAGATGTTTTATCATGTGTGTGCGGGAGCTGAATTTTCAGAAAGGAATACCATCTTATATATAAACCTCCTACAGGCTTGAATGCAAAAAATGCTTTATTCCCAGCTTACAATAGACTTCTGTTTACCCCTTTCAGCGCACCAGCTGTATGTAACGGAATAATCACTATGACTCCATCGTCATTCAGTTCTTCAACTTCAAGTGTGTGCAGGATGTCTGTGAATAAGGTAATATCGTAATTTCAAAATATGAGCCCTTCTTTAAGCATTATGACTTGAATGCGCGATGCCACATTGATGGCCCACCGTCAGTTAAGATGTATTGTATTGGATGTATAGCTGAAAAGATCAATAATAATGATAATAATAATAATATCTTTTCTGTGTCCACGTAAGATGCTACTACTTTTTAATGACCTGTTTCTTTACTTCATGGCTTCTATGATGATGAGCATAGACAACTCATATTAAAAGATGTTGCATCTTAGCGTACACAGAAGATGCCGGAATAATAGAGACATTCTCAACAATCATTGCATCACCAAGGTCTTTCAAGAATGTGAAGTGCGCTAAAACACCGAAGAGTGTGAAGTGGTTAACACATTTCTACCATGGACTTCACTAGGATGATCCTGGTATAGCCTATAAAGATATGGTGACGTCGCTTCAATTATTTCAAATGGCTCTGAGCACTATGCGACTCAACTTCTGAGGTCATCAGTCGCCTAGAACTAAGAACTAATTAAACCTAACTAACCTAAGGACATCACACACATCCATGCCCGAGGCAGGATTCGATCCTGCGACCGTAGCGGTCGCCCGGCTCCAGACTGTAGCGCCCGGAACCGCACGGCCACTCCGGGCGGCACTTCAATTATTTGACCACAAGGATACCATCATCTACGTGAAGGGGAAGCAGAAGATCTCATAGATGAGTCGAATCTTCAAGTTTGCTGCTGTTCAAGACCTGGAATTCTACGGGTACCCTGCTCTCCATCATCTCAAACAGAAGATGTGTAAATATAGTGTTGCTGTTGTACCTTCTTATGAAAATGTAAAATTACTTTGTGAAAGAAAGAAATCTTTACTACATAATATGTGCGTGATTTCTCTTAACCCCGTTCCGACTTCGATAGTATACTGTTTTGTAGAGATACTATGTCTGGTTTTCTTGAAACACGGGAGACATAATGTGACTTTAATCACTAGCAGCCGGTAAAAAGTTAAAAACTATTGTATTTACGAGATGCACACAGTGCATATATATATACACTCCTGGAAATGGAAAAAAGAACACATTGACACCGGTGTGTCAGACCCACCATACTTGCTCCGGACACTGCGAGAGGGCTGTACAAGCAATGATCACACGCACGGCACAGCGGACACACCAGGAACCGCGGTGTTGGCCGTCGAATGGCGCTAGCTGCGCAGCATTTGTGCACCGCCGCCGTCAGTGTCAGCCAGTTTGCCGTGGCATACGGAGCTCCATCGCAGTCTTTAACACTGGTAGCATGCCGCGACAGCGTGGACGTGAACCGTATGTGCAGTTGACGGACTTTGAGCGAGAGCGTATAGTGGGCATGCGGGAGGCCGGGTGGACGTACCGCCGAATTGCTCAACACGTGGGGCGTGAGGTCTCAACAGTACATCGATGTTGTCGCCAGTGGTCGGCGGAAGGTGCACGTGCCCGTCGACCTGGGACCGGACCGCAGCGACGCACGGATGCACGCCAAGACCGTAGGATCCTACGCAGTGCCGTAGGGGACCGCACCGCCACTTCCCAGCAAATTAGGGACACTGTTGCTCCTGGGGTATCGGCGAGGACCATTCGCAACCGTCTCCATGAAGCTGGGCTACGGTCCCGCACACCGTTAGGCCGTCTTCCGCTCACGCCCCAACATCGTGCAGCCCGCCTCCAGTGGTGTCGCGACAGGCGTGAATGGAGGGACGAATGGAGACGTGTCGTCTTCAGCGATGAGAGTCGCTTCTGCCTTGGTGCCAATGATGGTCGTATGCGTGTTTGGCGCCGTGCAGGTGAGCGCCACAATCAGGACTGCATACGACCGAGGCACACAGGGCCAACACCCGGCATCATGGTGTGGGGAGCGATCTCCTACACTGGCCGTACACCACTGGTGATCGTCGAGGGGACACTGAATAGTGCACGGTACATCCAAACCGTCATCGAACCCATCGTTCTACCATTCCTAGACCGGCAAGGGAACTTGCTGTTCCAACAGGACAATGCACGTCCGCATGTATTCCGTGCCACCCAACGTGCTTAGAAGGTGTAAGTCAACTACCCTGGCCAGCAAGATCTCCGGATCTGTCCCCCATTGAGCATGTTTGGGACTGGATGAAGCGTCGTCTCACGCGGTCTGCACGTCCAGCACGAACGCTGGTCCAACTGAGGCGCCAGGTGGAAATGGCATGGCAAGCCGTTCTACAGGACTACATCCAGCATCTCTACGATCGTCTCCATGGGAGAATAGCAGCCTGCATTGCTGCGAAAGGTGGATATACACTGTACTAGTGCCGACATTGTGCATGCTTTGTTGCCTGTGTCTATGTGCCTGTGGTTCTGTCAGTGTGATCATGTGATGTATCTGACCCCAGGAATGTGTCAATAAAGTTTCCCCTTCCTGGGACAGTGAATTCACGGTGTTCTTATTTCAATTTCCAGGAGTGTGTATATGTGTGTGTGTGTTACAAATATTTATATCTTTACTTGTACTATGTACAAGTGCATATACACATGCCATGTGTTTAAAAAAAGATAAAAACTAGGAAAAATTTATTCATATATGCATACAGTGTGTGTGAAAAAAGTTTTAAGAAGCATAAAAAAACATATTTACATTTATTAAAAAAGCATAAACAGAGAAAATATTTGTGTATTTATTCATACACAATGTATGTACACCCTATATATAATGAAAGTGGTACATGTGGAGTTCTGATAGGTCTCGTATGCACATCCCCACGTAAATAGGTTTCATAAACGCTACTGCAGTCTTCGCCATCTCCACAGCATCAAAGTTATTATTGAATATGGTGACCTCCAGAAAGTTTGGCGTGGCAATGCATTTTCTTACGCCGTAATGTCCATCGCATTCGGTTCAAAGCAAAATTTCACGTCTTTCCCTCAAAGTTTCCATTGTTTTGCCGAAAACTGAATTATTCATTAATTTATAAAAATCTTTCTCGAAGTCATAAGTTGTGGAAGTTCTCTGTCTCGTATTAAAATCAGTATACTCTTTCAGCCAGGGGGATTGCTTAAAGGAGATAGCCCAGGTGATTCTAACCAGCTCAATCCCCAAGCTGAGACTCCTGGAGATTATGATAATGGTTAAGGTATCTCCACTTATTCCCATGTGTTGTCATCAGTTTTGGGATGGAGCCTCATCATGGAACTAGTTGCTCTGGACACAGCGGCAAATCGGTGTGCATATCATGCAAAGCAGTAGTGTATGTGAGTTCTGCCTCCACCACATACACTACATCAGAATCGGCCACCATACCTCCCATGATTTTTCCACATAATCCCTTGCATTCATCTTGAGGCACCCATCTAAACTCACCAACTGGCTGTGATTGCTGCTTAGTGCGCCTGTGTAAGTTTGAAACATGTATGTCTGAAGTATGATTGAAATCACATTACTGACAGTAGTCTGAAACACAACTGTTAGAATGGGAATGGCATGTGAACGTGTATTTTATCTCATTGTTTATGCGTTTTGCCCTGTACTGAACTTTTCTGACTGCGAGAATGGAAATTTAATTTAGCTGCGAGAGTGTACACTGACAATAACTTTAAATCAAAACCAAAACTGCATGAATTTACATAACACAAAAGGGAATCTGATGCAACACTATTGATTTGAAATTTGCCCTGGTAATAAAATAAAACTTGATTAATTTGAAAATAATGGTCCTTGTTCTTAATGAATGCTATCCCTGAAATAATAAAATTTCTTACCTTTGTCTGCACAATGGTAGCGCTCTTCACACTGCACTATGTTAGAACTTTCAACTGCACAGTCAGCAAAAAGCTATTGTGCAAGGGTGTTACTTAGCAAACATTTTAATTATATCGAATATGAATGGACAATAACTTCTTGAGAAAAATAGTTAATGAAAAAGGACATGGATCTGGGAACTGGTATTGACTGGGGGTAAGTGACAATATGGCACTAAGTTTAAAACACCTATTTTGTCTCTTTGAAAATTAATAATGCTCACAATTAACACACTCAATAAACTGATTATGCAATAATAATTAGCTTTACAAAATCATGAGATGTGAGTGTTATACATTGTCTCAGTTATCACGTATGAATTGCATTGTTGTTGTGGTCTTCAGTCCTGAGACTGGTTTGATGCAGCTCTCCATGCTACTCTATCCTGTGCAAGCTTCTTCATCTCCCAGTACTTACTGCAACCTACATCCTTCTGAATGTGCTTAGTGTATTCATCTCTTGGTCTCCCTCTACGATTTTTACCCTCCACGCTGCCCTCCAATGCTAAATTTGTGATCCCTTGATGCCTCAAAACATGTCCTACCAACCGATCCCTTCTTCTTGTCAAGTTGTGCCACAAACTCCTCTTCTCCCCAATTCCATTCAATACCTCCTCATTAGTTACGTGATCTACCCACCTTATCTTCAGCATTCTTCTGTAGCACCACATTTCGAAAGCTTCTATTCTCTTCTTGTCCAAACTAGTTATCGTCCATGTTTCACTTCCATACATGGCTACACTCCATACAAATACTTTCAGAAACGACTTCCTGACACTTAAATCTATACTCGATGTTAACAAATTTCTCTTCTTCAGAAACGATTTCCTTGCCATTGCCAGTCTACATTTTATATCCTCTCTACTTCGACCATCATCAGTTATATTACTCCCTAAATACCAAAACTCCTTTACTACTTTAAGTGTCTCATTTTCTAATCTAATTCCCACAGCATCACCCGATTTAATTTGACTACATTCCATTATCCTCGTTTTGCTTTTGTTGATGTTCATCTTATATCCTCCTTTCAAGACACTGTCCATTCCGTTCAACTGCTCTTCCAAGTGCTTTGCTGTCTCTGACAGAATTACGATGTCATCGGCGAACCTCAAAGTTTTTACTTCTTCTCCATGAATTTTAATACCTATTCCGAATTTTTCTTTTGTTTCCTTTACTGCTTGCTCAATATACAGATTGAATAACATCGGGGAAAGGCTACAACCCTGTCTCACTCCGTTCCCAACCACTGCTTCCCTTTCATGCCCCTCGACTCTAATAACTGCCATCTGGTTTCTGTACAAATTGTAAATAGCCTTTCGCTCCCAGTATTTTACCCCTGCCACCTTCAGAATTTGAAAGAGAGTATTCCAGTTAACATTTTCAAAAGCTTTCTCTAAGTCTGCAAATGCTAGAAACGTAGGTTTGCCTTTTCTTAATCTTTCTTCTAAGATAAGTCGTAAGGTTAGTATTGCCTCACGTGTTCCAACATTTCTACGGAATCCAAACTGATCTTCCCCGAGGTCCGCTTCTACCAGTTTTTCCATTCGTCTGTAAAGAATTCGCGTTAGTATTTTGCAGCTGTGACTTATTAAACTGATATTTCGGTAATTTTCACATCTGTCAACACCTGCTTTCTTTGGGATTGGTATTATTATATTCTTCTTGACGTCTGAGGGTATTTCGCCTGTCTCATACATCTTGCTCACCAGATGGTAGAGTTTTGTCATGACTGGCTCTCCGAAGGCCATCAGTAGTTCTAATGGAATGTTGTCTACTCCCGGGGCCTTGTTTCGACTCAGGTCTTTCAGTGCTCTGTCAAACTCTTCACGCAGTATCTTATCTCCCATTTCGTCTTCATCTACATCCTCTTCCATTTCCATAATATTGTCCTCCAGTGCATCGCCCTTGTATAAACCCTCTATATACTCCTTCCACCTTTCTGTCTTCCCTTCTTTGCTTAGAACTGGGTTGCCATCTGAGCTCTTGATATTCATACAAGTGGTTCTCTTTTCTCCAAAGGTCTCTCTAATTTTCCTGTAGGCAGTATCTATCTTACCCCTAGTGAGACAAGCCTCTACATCCTTACATTTGTCCTCTAGCCATCTCTGCTCAGCCATTTTGCACTTCTTGTCGATCTCATTTTTGAGACGTTTGTATTCCTTTTTGCCTGCTTCATTTACAGCATTTTTATATTTTCTCCTTTCATCAATTAAATTCAATATTTCTTCTGTTACCCAAGGATTTCTATTAGCCCTCGTCTTTTTACCTACTTGATCGTCTGCTGCCTTCACAACTTCATCCCTCAGAGCTACCCATTCTTCTTCTAGTGTATTTCCTTCCCCCATTCCTGTCAATTGTTCCCTTATGCTCTCCTTGAGATTCTCTACAACCTCTGGTTCTTTCAGTTTATCCAGGTCCCATCTCCTTAAATTCCCACCTTTTTGCAGTTTCTTCAGTTTCAATCTGCAGTTCATAACCAATTGATTGTGGTCAGAATCCACATCTGCCCCTGGAAATGTCTTACAATTTAAAACCTGGTTCCTAAATCTCTGTCTTACCATTATATAATCTGTCTGATACCTTTTAGTATCTCCAGGATTCTTCCAGGTATACAACCTTCTTTTATGATTCTTGAACCAGGTGTTAGCTATGATTAAGTTATGCTCTGTGCAAAATTCTACAAGGCGGCTTCCTCTTTCATTTCTTCCCCCCAATCCATATTCACCTAGTATGTTTCCTTCTCTCCCTTTTCCTACTGACGAATTCCAGTCACCCATGACTATTAAATTTTCGTCTCCCTTCACTACCTGAATAATTTATTTTATCTCGTCATACATTTCATCTCAAAAAAACTTTCTTTACCTTAATTATTTCCAACTTCTGTTGAGATTCCTTTTACAGTTAGCGAACATCGTAGTGTCTTGCAAATAAAAAAATCATTACTGCCCATTACAAGTAATTATATATCCAGCACACATCAAATACGTCTTTACACTTGAGAGTCCTCCATACATCTCTCCATCTAAAGTTACTCTAACACATTACCCATAACGCTTTGAATCAGCAACTGCTGTTGAGCAGCGTCGCTGCTATATGATCAATATTACATTGACCACCTCTGGTTCAATATAATATTTTCTTGCAAAACTTGTATTAATTTGCCCTTTGTATATACCTTTCAAGCTGTTACATCCAAGTACATTACGTATCTTGAATCAAGGGATGCATTGAACCTGTCACCCATCTGTGGGTTATTTGCCTTTGTGTGCCTATGGAAACATTGGCGAAGTCCTCCATAGATCCCTCGCTCAAAGAAAATAAGCATGTCAGCATCGGTCAATATTTCGATGTTGCACTTCGTTTTCTTGCGCATTGCGTCCCAAGACAATCCAGGCGCCGTGTAATAAAAGGCGGGAACCAGAGTATATGTGGTCATGCATAGACTCCGGAATTGCTCGGAAGGTCTGCAAGCAAGTGCACTTCTGTGTCCATGTAAAGCCATGTGTGCTCTCCTAAAGTGGAGGTATTGAATTCCCATCAGACATTCATGGCATGCTGCGTCCATTATGGCATCGCCTGTAAGGTTGCTGGAGAATACAGTTATGTCGGGTAGCCTGGTTTTGTTGATTTTCGCCATGCTATCCACATATTCGTATGGGAAAACCCCCTTTCTTGTCAAAAACTGAAAAATTTCCTCGTCCCAAATTGCAGCTCGAGTGATATGCATATCCCTCTGAGGAAGAGTTTTAACAAGTTTCTGGAGTGGCGCTTATATAAAGCGTAGCATGTCAAGGAAGCTTAGTGTAATTCTTGGTATCACTTTTTTGTAGAATGAAATGTATTTCGCGACACTCTCAAGTAGGATACTGACTTGATCTTTCTTCCATCAGCCAAGTGCTCAGCTAGAAAGTGAGCGTCATGCCCGCTTAAATTACGGAAGAAAACGGATATGTGCCTTGATAATTGATACTTCAGATTGCATGTACTGTGAGCTGAATCATGGAACTTCCCTGTAAGATGACAGTGGTCCCTACAAGGAGTTTCCGCTTTTCTACGGCAACCCACAAATATGAAAGTCAACTGCGTTGTTATACAAATCTTCATTCTCCTTCGATTTGGTCATGGGAAATCTGTCGCTGCAAAGCTTATCAACTTTCCATGAAAGTTTTTCGAACTCAGTGAGCAGCCAAATCCCAGGATTACCCCCCGACATAAGATTTGTAAGTGGTTAAGAGATGAGTCAAAGGTCGGTACAGTTTGGTAAGCTGCTGCATATGGTACACCTCTTTCTGTAAACGTGGTATGCGAAGTCGTGTGTTCACCTTCACAGTGAGTCACAGGAGCGAGGAGGCATGCAAAGTCGGCATACAATACAAACAGGCATCGCTCCTGGTGGTGAGCATTTTTAAAGTTTACGAATTTTTCTTCCTCAGTAGGCATAAATAATAACATGTACCGGGTTCTTGGATGCACAATCTACTAGATGCGGCGCTAATAACTTGTCTGAGGAAAAATAATTCAGGCACCTTAAGCAAACATGCTTTTTACACCTGTCGTTATTCAGTTGAGAGAATAGAATTTGAACATGTCTTTGATCCAAACGTAATGATAATTATCACCTTCGGAGAATAGCAGCGTATTTAAGTTGATCTCACGCTCACCAGCAAGTTCTGAGAGCTGGAGGGGACCGACGACCAGGCCATTCCGATATTCTGGTAATGTGCGCCTAAAATTTAGGAGTTTCTTGGACCTTGATGGGGAACTCGATGCCGTCAAAGCTATAACACTTATGAATGTCGAGGTATCTACCGCACTGAGATGTGTGCTGTGGATTTTTTTGGTACTTCACTCACAAGCCAGAACTGACCATGCAAAACATGCTTGATCACTTCTATTTTCGACGTTAATACATGTCCTCTTATCAGATATATCCCTAGGGAGCTTGATATAGTTAGACCCTCTATTTACTGGATCAAAGCCTTGTGTATGGATGTCCAGGTGTAGTGTTTGGCTGAGTACTTTAGCTGATCCTCTAACTTTCTTTTCTCGGAAAACTGTGCCAGCGTAGCACTCAAGGTGGATTTATGAAACCACTTGACAATTGACATGCTCTGCGCCATCTTGCCATTCTTCCCCAAAAGATAATGAAGACTTGTCTCTTCGGTGCCAGAGACAACTTTGGAAGGGGGATGGGGGTGCAATAGTTCGACACAGAGCACTGCATTGCATTTAATGCCGAGATACTGCAGATCATTGGCTACTTTGATGAGCTCCGTTTCCGCTACAGGAAAGCACACCCTTAGAAACCCGGTAGTCTCGCTGAACCCTCCTGCCAGATTGTTGATCCCTGTGAACGAGATTCGCTCATCAAAGACATCTGCAATCACCGAATATTCTAAATGCAGTATGGTGTCACTGACCTGATGTTCTCCACTAAAAGGGTAGGAGAGGGAACTGCCGCTAGCCACAGGATCATCTCTATTACTAATACTACAACTAGAAGATGAAGCTGCTTGCATTGATGTGTTGGGGGGTATGAGCTGTGCCTTGTGAGATCGGCGAGGACGTGATGGTGGAGGAGGAGGAGATGCTGCGGAATCTGGCCAGTGTGAGCAGTTCTGCTGCTGAAGCCCTGGCCCTCTTGCCAGAGGAAGAGTGGTCCATGGACGCCAATACGGAGCTGCTGTGGGAGCAACGGTGGAAGAGGGGGGGGGGGGGGTGGCTGCGAAAGAAGCGGCGGTGTTGGCGGTGGCTGCGGCTTCTCGCTCGGTGACTAGCGGCGCCCTTGCTGGCGAAGCGTGCCACACAGAATCGCCGCTTCTGGTACACGAGCCAAGCCGTATTGTATCAATTCTCCTGCAATCGTGCCCGCCGTAGAGTAACGAAGAAAAAGCACGATGTACTAGACATCGCCAGCTGCTGCTGCTGCTGCTGCTGCTGCTGCAAGGAAAGGAAGGACACTGATTGTTTGTAAGTAGAGTGAGTATGTATCACCTATTTCGCTCTAGCTTCTAGGCATCTCCCTCATCTCCTCATTTCCTCCACCCGCTGTGGTATTTAACCCTCTCCTGAATTGGGGAGGACTCATCGATTCATCTCACTGATATATATAGTGAAACAATATGAAATTTTTAGTGAAAAGAAAAGAAGTAACTTTTATCGATTTTGGTCTCTCGAAATCATCAGTAACAACCTCATTCTCATTGATCACAACATATTACATATACGATGCTGCTGTTGCTGCCGCTGCAGCTGCTGCCACTGTTGTTGCAGCCAGTGCTGCTGCTGTTACTGTAGCTGTAGCCTCTCGGCCTCTTCAGTTACCGACTGGATGTTGTTGTTGTTGTTGTCTTCAGTCCTGAGACTGGTTTCATTCAGCTCTCCATGCTACTCTATCCTGTGCAAGCTTCTTCATCTCCCAGTACCCGCTGCAAGGTACATCCTTCTGAATCTGCTTAGTGTATTCATGTCTTGGTCTCGCTCTACGATTTTTACCCTCCACGCTGCCCTCCAAAACTAAATTAGTGATCCCTTGATGCCTCAGAACATGTCCTACCAACCGATCCCTTCTTCTTGTCAAGTTGTGCCACAAACTCCTCTTCTCCCCAATGCTATTCAATACCTCCTCATTAGTTACGTGATCTACCCACCTTATCTTCAGCATTCTTCTGTAGCACCACATTTCGAAAGCTTCTATTCTCTTCTTGTCCAAACTAGTTATCGTCCATGTTTCACTTCCATACATGGCTACACTCCATACAAATACTTTCACAAACGACTTCCTAACACTTAAATCTATACTCGATGTTAACAAATTTCTCTTCCTCAGAAACGCTTTCCTTGTCATTGCCAGTCTGCATTTTATATCCTCTCTACTTCGACCATCATCAGTTATTTTGCTCCCCAAATAGCAAAACTCATTTACTACTTTAAGCGTCTCATTTCCTAATCTAATACCCTCAGCATCACCCGATTTAATTCGACTACATTCCATTATCCTCGTTTTGCTTTTGTTGATGTTCATCTTTTATCCTCCTTTCAAGACACTGTCCATTCCGTTCAACAGCTCTTCCAAGTTCCTTGCTGTCTGACAGAATTACAATGTCATCGATGAACCTCAAAGTTTTTATTTCTTCTCGATGGATTTTAATATCTACTCCGAATTTTCGTTTTGTTTCCTTTACGACTTGCTCAATATACGGATTGAATAACATCGGGGAGAGGCTACAACCCTGTCTCACTCCCTTCCCAACCACTGCTTCCCTTTCATGCCCCTCGAGTCTTATAACTGCCATCTGGTTTCTGTACAAATTGTAAATAGCCTTTCGCTCCCTGTATTTTACCCCTATCACCTTCAGAATTTGAAAGAGAATTCCAGTCAATATTTTCAAAAGCTTTCTTTAAGTCTACAAATGCTAGAAACGTAGGTTTGCCTTTCCGTAATCTATTTTCTAAGATAATTCGTAGGGTGAGTATAGCCTCACGTGTTGCAATATTTCTACGGAATCCAAATTGATCTTCCCCGAGGTCGGCTTCTACTAGTTTTTGCATTCGTCTGTAAAGAATTCGCGTTAATATTTTGCAGCCGTGACTTATTAAACTGATATTTCGGTACTTTTGACATCTGTCAACATCTGCTATCTTTGGGATTGGAATTATTACATTCTTCTTTAAGTCTGAGGGTATTTCGCCTGTCTCATACATCTTGCTCACCAGATGGTAGAGTTTTGTCAGGACTGGCTCTCCCACGGCCGTCAGTAGTCCTAATGGAATGTTGTCTACTCTCGGGGCCTTGTTTCGTCTCAGGTCTTTCAGTGCTCTGTCAAACTCTTCACGCAGTATCGTATCTCCCATTGCAAATCATCTATATTCTCTTCCATTTCCATAATATTGTCCTCAAGAACATCGCCGTTGTATATAGCCTCTATAAACTCCTTCCACCTTTCTGCTTTCCTTTCATTGCTTAGAATTGGGTTTCCATCTGAACTGTTGATATTCATACAAGTGGTTCTCTTTTTTCCAAAGGTCTCTCTAATTTACCTGTAGGCAGTATCTATCTTATCCCCAGTGAGATAAGCCTCTACATCCTTACATTTGTCCTCTAGCCATCCCTGCTTAGCCATTTTGCACTTCCTGTCGATATCATTTTTGAGACGTTTGTATTCCTTTTTGCCTGCTTCATTTACTGCATTTTTATATTTTCTCCTTTCATCAATTAAATTCAATATTTCTTCTGTTACCCAAGGATTTCTACTAGCCCTCGTCTTATTACCTACTTGATCCTCTGCTGCTTTCACTACTTCATCTCTCAAAGCTACCCAATCTTCTTCTGCTGTATTTTTTCCCCCATTCCTGTCAATTGTTCCCGTATGCTCTCCCTGAGACTCTGTGCTACCTCCGGTTTAGTCAGTTTATTCAGGTCCCAATTCCTTAAATTCCCACCTTTTTGCAGTTTCTTCAGTTTTAATCTACAGTTCATAACCAATGGATTGTGGTCAGAGTCCACATCTGCCCATGGAAATGTCTTACAAATTAAAACCTGGTTCCTAAATCTCTGTCTTACCATTATATAATATATCTCATACCTTATAGTCTATCCAGGCTTCTTCCATGTAAACAACCTTCTTTCATGATTCTTGAACCAAGTGTTAGCTATCATTAAGTTATGCTCTGTGCAAAATTCTACCAGACGGCTTCCTCTTTCATTTCTTACCCCCAATCCATATTCACCCACGTTTCCTTCTCTTCCTTTTCCTGCTATCGAATTCCAGTGACCCACGAATATTAAATTTTCTTCTCCCTTCACTATCTGAACAATTTCTTTTATCTCATGATACGTTTCTTCAATGTCTTCGTCATCTGCAGAGCTAGTTGGCACATAAACTTGTACTACTGTAGTAGGCGTGGGCTTCGTGTCGATCTTGGCCACAATAATGCGTTCACTATGCTGTTTGTAGTAGCTTACCCGCTGGGTGTATACTGAAAATTAACATGTATTCAATACGAAATTCTTTGTGAAAAAAGTCACAATTATCGATTTTGATCCCTCGAAACTATCTGCAGACTCGATGGTCACACCAGTACTACAAAGATGGAATATATACTTACAATGCTGCATATGCTGCTGTTACTGTCTCTGCTGTTGCATCACAGCATTCATTTCATACACGATTTGGTGTTGGTGCTGGTGGATATGCGCTGAAACAATAAGAAGAAGAAAAGTATTCAGTACAACGAAATACTTAATGGAAGAGAAAAGTTACAGTTATCGATTTGAATCTGTACTTATCAGGGAATTCCCCATCATGGTCTAACGGTCTCTGCCGTTTGCCGCCACTAGCCTACTGACGGTGTTTGATGCTGCTGAACGCTTCATTTTTCGCCTAATCTGCTGGAAAAACTGGTAGAAGCGGACCTCGGGGAAGATCAGTTTGGATTCCGTAGAAATGTTGGAACACGTGAGGCAATACTAACCTTACGTCTTATCTTAGAAGAAAGATTAAGAAAAGGCAAACCTACGTTTCTAGCATTTGTAGACTTAGAGAAAGCTTTTGACAACGTTAACTGGAATACTCTCTTTCAAATTCTGAAGGTGGCAGGGGTAAAATACAGGGAGCGAAAGGCTATTTACAATTTGTACAGAAACCAGATGGCAGTTATAAGAGTTGAGGGGCATGAAAGGGAAGCAGTGGTTGGGAAAGGAGTGAGACAGGGTTGTAGCCTCTCCCCGATGTTATTCAATCTGTATATTGAGCAAGCAGTAAAGGAAACAAAAGAAAAATTCGGAGTAGGTATTAAAATTCATGGAGAAGAAGTAAAAACTTTGAGGTTCGCCGATGACATTGTAATTCTGTCAGAGACAGCAAAGGACTTGGAAGAGCAGTTGAACGGAATGGACAGTGTCTTGAAAGGAGGATATAAGATGAACATCAACAAAAGCAAAACGAGGATAATGGAATGTAGTCAAATTAAATCGGGTGGTGCTGAGGGGATTAGATTAGGAAATGAGACACTTAAAGTAGTAAAGGAGTTTTGCTATTTAGGGAGTAAAATAACTGATGATGGTCGAAGTAGAGAGGATATAAAATGTAGACTGGCAATGGCAAGGAAATCGTTTCTGAAGAAGAGAAATTTGTTAACATCGAGTATAGATTTAAGTGTCAGGAAGTCGTTTCTGAAAGTATTTGTATGGAGTGTAGCCATGTATGGAAGTGAAACATGGACGATAACCAGTTTGGACATGAAGAGAATAGAAGCTTTCGAAATGTGGTGCTACAGAAGAATGCTGAAGATAAGGTGGGTATATCACGTAACTAATGAGGAGGTATTGAATAGGATTGGGGAGAAGAGAAGTTTGTGGCACAACTTGACTAGAAGAAGGGATCGGTTGGTAGGACATGTTTTGAGGCAACAAGGGATCACAAATTTAGCATTGGAGGGCAGCGTGGAGGGTAAAAATCGTAGAGGGAGACCAAGAGATGAATACACTAAGCAGATTCAGAAGGATGTAGGTTGCAGTAGGTACTGGGAGATGAAGAAGCTTGCACAGGATAGAGTAGCATGGAGAGCTGCATCAAACCAGTCTCAGGACCGACGACCACAACAACAACAACTGCTGACGTGCACGCAATAAAGGAGCAAACTGACGCTCTACATCTGCATCTACATTATACTCCGCAAGCCACCCAATGGTGTGTGGCGGAGTGTACTTTCGGTACCACTATCTGATCCCTCCAAACCCGTTCCACTTGCGAATAGTGCGTGGGAAGAATGATTGTCGGTAAGTCTCTGTATTGACTCTAATTTCTCGAATTTTCTCCTCGTGGTCAATATGCGAGATGTACGTGAGGGGAAGTAATATGTTATCTGATTCCTCCTGAAAAGTGCTGTCCCGAAATTTCAATAGTAAATCTCTCCGTGATACACAACGCCTCTCTTGTAACGTCTGCCAGAGGAATTTTTTTAGCATCTCCTTAACGCTCCTTCGTCAGCTAAACGATCCTGTGACGAAACGCATTGCTCTTCGTTGGATCTTCTCTATCTAATCTATCTGTCCTACCTGATAGGGATCCCATGTAGATGAACGATACTCAAGAATCGGGCGAACAAGCTCCTTATAAGTCACTTCGTTCGTGGATGACTTAGATTCCCTTAAGATTCTTCCAATGAATCTGTGTCTGGTGTCTGCTTTTCCCACCCTCTCTTTTATGTGGTCGTTCCACTTAAGGTCGCTCTGGATAGTTACACCTAGATATTTTATAGCAGACCCTGCCTCTAGCTGTTTGTTATCAATAGCGTAGCTGTGCAGCAGTGGATTTCTTTTCCTATGTATGCGCAATATGTTACATTTATTTACGGTAGGGTCAACTGCCAGAGCCAGCACCATTCATCAGTTCTCTGCAGACCGTTCTGCAAATTCTTACTATCTTCTGGCGTTGCTACTTTGGTGTGGACAACTGCATCATTTTTTTTATTTACACGTCAATTTCCGTAGGACCAAATTGAGGAGCAAATCTCCAAGGACATGGAACGTGTCAGTACTTGAAATTACAACATAAAAGTAATAACAGATAAAAATAAAATTTTTATGAACCCGAAAAAAAGTCAATCCATACGTTTAAGTAAACGCAATCAGCAATACAACAAGAATCAGCTTAATTTTTCTAGAAACTCCTCGACAGAACAAAAGGAATGACCCATGAGGAAACTCTTGAGTTTCGATTTTAAAGCGCGTGGATTACTGCTAAGATTTTTGAATTCGAGTGGTAGCTTATTAAAAATGGATGCAACATTATACTGAACACCTTCCTGCACAAGAGTAAAGGAAGTCCGATCCAAATCATCTGCCAATATCCTTAAAGAGCAACCGACGCTTTCTAGTAGTTCATTTATATACATTGTAAACAGTAAACGTCCTATTACACTTCCCTGTGGTACTCCGGCTATTACGTTTACATCTGTCGATTTTGTTCCGTTAAGAGGGACTTGTTGAGTTCTGTCTGCAAGAAAGTCTTGAATCCAATCGTAAATCTGTTCTGATACTCGGTAAGCTCTTATTTTTTCCATTAAACGGCGATACGGGGCGCTGTCACTTATTTTTTCCATTAAACGGCGATACGGGACGCTGTCAAATGCCTTACTGAAATCAAGGAACACGGCATCAACCCGAATGCCATTGTCCACTGCGCTGTCGATCTAACGGAGGAACAGAGCGAGCTGAGTTTCGCAGGATCTCTGTTTGCGGAATCCAGTTGATTTTTATAGATGAGATGTTCATTTTCCAAAAACGTCATAACTCTTGAGCATAAAACATGTTCCATAACTCTACAACAGACTTACGTCAACTGTATAGGTCTATAATTGTGTGGATCTGGCTTACGGCCGTCTTTAAAAACGGGAATGATCTGCGCTTTTTTCCAGTCGTTAGGTATCATTCGTTGCTCAAGCGGTCTACGATAAATTACTGCTGGAAGGGGAGCAAGTTCTTTCCCATAATCTCTGTAGAATCTTATAGGTATCTCATCTGGTCCTGACGCATTTCCGCTACTAAGCGATTTTAACTGGTTTTCATTTTCGCGATCGGTTATCTCAATATCTGTCATTTCGACTTTCGCACGAGGTTTGAAAGGAGGGACAGTGTTACGATCTTCCGCGGTGAAACAGCTTCGGAAGACCGAATACAGCATTTCGGCCTTCTGTCTGTTATCTTTCGTTACGTTGTCGATGGTCGCTGAGAGAATGAATAGATTTTGATCCACTTAATGATTTTACGTTAGGGTTTTTACTCAGGTCAGTTGATAACGTCTTACTTTCCAAATCATTGAACGCTTGTTTCTTTGCCCTCCTTACGCTCATTTTCGCTTCGTTCAGCTTTCGTTTGTCAGCTAGGTTTTTACTTCTCTTGAATCTGAGATGAAGTGCTCTTTGTTTACGTAGAACTTGTCTAACACTGCTATTAAACCATGGTGGATCTTTTCCGTCCCTTTAAGGGAACACTCTGTTCTAAGGCATATTGAAAGATGCCTCTGAAATTTTTCCATTTTTTCTCCACATCTTCGTCCTCATCACCGTATATTTGATGCTGACTGCTGAGGTATTTTGAAATTTGTATCCTGTCACCCTTGCTAAGCAAATATCTTCCTACCTTTCTTAACATTCCTTGTAGGATCCATAGATGCGGTCACAGCCTTACGATCATTGATACCTTCCTCTACGTTAACTGATTCGATAAGTTCGGTCTGTTTGTTGCCAGGAGGTCTAAGACGTTATCCTCATGAGTTGGTTCTCTGTCTTCTCGAGGTAATTTTCGGACAAGACATCCAGAGCAATGCCACACGAATCCCTGTCTCTGGCATCAGTTTTGATGGCATAATGCACCCAGCAAGTTTAAGTCACGCCCTATTACGACAGCATGATCAGAAAAATTACTAACGATATTCTGCCTGTTCTGTTTGAAGCGCTCTACAACTACAGATCCTGACCCATGTGGTCTATATGAGCACCCGATCACCATTTTTGACCGGTCTTTGATATTCAATTTCACCCACGAGCGAAAGCAGAACAGTCGACTTCACACTACGATGGTTGACGACAGAATGAGGGCGACTGGTAATGGAATGGCATTTATATACCCTCTGCCCCCTCTACCCACTACTTCCCCCAGGGAGCCATTAGGAATGAAGCATTCTACCCCATCTGCAGATGAGTGCTGACCTGAGCGTGCTGGATAGGTTGGTGCCGGTCTGAGCTCCCTGGACAAGTCTGTGATGGTCTGCAAGCACTGCTTGTGTCCTGCTGGCTGTGGGATTTTTGCTATTCGGTAAAACCGAACGTAAGATTAATTGTAGGTAATGCTCGCCCTCATTTCGCTAAAACTCTACGTTCAGCTTTATACATATATAGGGTTGCCACAATTTCTGTCTGACAAACTGGAACGTTTCTCTTAATTAACTAAAAATGAACGTAATTTGAGCAGGAGAAATCGGGGCCAAGTGGGCTGCTTCTCCTAAACATAAAGAAACTGAAAGATTGGGGCAAATACTGCTTTTAATTGCGATCAGCTGTAGTTATATCCGAAAAATGGAACTTTGAAAGATCAGTGTTTATTTGTTTGACAGTCTCGGACGCTAACAATTACTTCATAATAGCTGATTTTGTTATGCGCAACGTCACATTTTTTGCTGCGTCGGAAACATTAAAAAATTTGGAGCTTAGCGTGAAAATATAGTTAACTGATCTGAAAGACGTAATGACATGACAGCACATTGCTAACTTCGCTGCTGTTACTAACTGATCATGTTTGAATGATTTTGAAACAAAGTAATTGCCCATTTTTAAGTGCTTCCAGAGTCCACGTTTGATTTGCGCATTACGCTCGCTAAATAAACCCTAATCTCTGCTCTCCCCCCATCTCCAATAATATTATAACGCTTACAAATTACACATTCTGCTTCACAGTCACGCCTCCGTCGTTTTGTGAAGAATCATTCCTCTGAATATTTCTCTTGGAATGAACACTTCCTCTTCGGCATTTTGAGTTTACTTGAAACAATCAGACACCTTAATAACAAATTAAGCGTGATACGAATCTGAGAAAAAGAGAATCACGTTGTTGCAAAGCTCAAACTGAAGTGAGGTGAGGGACATTGATGGTAGTCGATCAATGTGGGTTCGCGCATTCGTGTCATACTACTTAAAGAAGGGTTCATACTCTTAAATGAGTTCATCCCTTTTATACACGTCAGGTAGCAAACAAAATACATATCACATAGTAATGGTACAAGTTGCGTAGGGCACATGTACTAATCGAAACCATTCACGTGGCAACGACTATTAATCAGTTTCATATAAATATCCGAGGGCACATTACACACATTTCTTGATTCCACCCGCTCAAACACGTTGTAAGCAGTCTAGAACATTTTTATTTAATGTGTTGCTACAGCTCTGTTCTTGAATAAGCAGAATTGTGCAGTCACTATCCTCCTTTAACAGCGATAACTAAAGCATGACCACACTTTGCACAATACACTCGCTATCACTTTTCAAATTCACTATTACAATTACGGAATTAACTTGTACACAGACATCCTGTACACACTTGAAGTTGAATAACTGAATGACGATGGATTCATAGTGATTATTCTGTTACCTACAACTGGTGCCCTGAAAGGGGCAAACAGAAGTCTATTGTACGCTGGGAATAAAACATTCTTTGCTTTCAAGTCTATAAGAGGTTTATAGTACATAACATGGTATTTCTTTCTGAAAATTCAGCTCCCACACACACGTGTTATAGGATCTAAAAAAAGTGTGTATCATTTAGTCGCCGTTCTCGCACAAGCAACAAACACAATCTTTGTATGATGTTCTAAGTTCTTTCGTTTTTACGTAACAAACTCAGTTTTACCAGCTGAAACAGCAGACTTGTCTCGCGCTGATCCTCCTCGTACTCAAAAGTGTTAAACAGGTATGGTGCTTAGCAATAGGAATTTAAAAATATGCTTGGACTAGAACACTTTTGCGGTTTCTCCAACAATCTGCTTGGTTCCTGAAAATTGCCTCTGAATGGACGTACTCTAGTATATATTGCATTCGCTGTGATTTCTTGGTCAGGGGAAGTTTGTATGATCTGGGTGGAGGTAGGTAGGTGCATGGAATGCACTGACACAAAACTCCGCCTTGGCGGTCTGATTATATTAAAGTCGCCACTTTGTGTTTGCTGGCTTTACAAGTACGAAAATACGAAAAGGTTTCGTGGATGTGGTGAAATCGATAAAATAAAAAAAGACACTAGGGCATTTTTAAATTGGAATTACATCTTTTATTCATCGACAGAACCGCGATGGCGGGAGGCTGTTTTGGCACTGGGTATTGCGAAAACGACACCCAGCTGGTGCAAATGTGGACGTATCTTAATTTTTTATGCAGCTACAAACGGTAGTCAGAAATGTATTGCTGCTGTTGGAATATGAAGGTACTGTGGCTTATGACCCAGCATATCACCTGACATTTGTGAGAAGTAATCAGATTACTATTCATGTAATAAAAAATTACGTATTACTAGTCGTAATGGGAGGATAGATTTGACGTGGTGAATAGCGATTTCAACGCATTGAGGAGTATATCCGCATCTAAGGTGTGACAGATTCATTTCGTAAACAGCTGTACAGGATAGCAATGTGAGGGTTTGACTTGATCTGCTTTAGTGTACAGACACTATGGGCAATACGGCTGTAACAAAAAACAAATAGACAGAACATCCCCTCATCTGGTCCCCAAAGCAGATCTTCACGTTTTCTTTGTTGCACTTACAGTGGTAGGTGGGGGGAGGCTATTTGAATAATCTGAAGAACCACATCAATACTAACAGTGGCACAACTGAGCTACCCACTGCCAATGTTTTTAATCAATTTATTTAATTACTCAAGTAATTTGATATCGGAAGTGTTACTGGGTTTCCAAGAAGGTGGGGAAGGGGTGGGGTGACATGGGAAACCACTTAAGTGAACAATAGATAAAGGATGGATTATCCCCAGGAGATCATAATCCTCTTAGCTGAACAATAGGTTAAGGACCTGTGGATCAAAAGAGAATAATAGGTTTGCCCCTGAATATATGTAACCCGCACTAACGAACTGCGCTGATGTCTTTGTTGCTCCACTTAACAGGACGAGGTAAACATTGCCGTCGGGTTTGGCTATTGCTAAAATTGGATTGCAGTATGTTGACTGCTATGGTTCAATTATATTCCATTTAATCATGTGCTCGATCTCTTTCCTGACAGCCTCCTTTTTCGTCTATGAAATTGCATATGACGTGCGACAGAAAGTTTCACGTGGATATACCTTCATCTGATACATGTACTCCTTATCACGCCGGGTTATTCAAAAATGAGTGAGAATTGCTTCAATAGGACATGGAAATCATGCTTCTGTTCTTGCGTAAGTGCGGTTTAACCTTTCACTTTTTGGTGTATATCGTATGGGGTGGTCACCTTCTCCAAATTTACATCGTTAAATGTTTCGTGTGTATACAGGGTGATTCATGAAGGTATGCAAATATTTTAATGTGTTATTCTACAAGTAAAACTAAAGAAAAAAGTTCATATAAGCATAGGTCCGCAAATGTTTAGTTAAGGAATTATGGCTAATAAAAGATTTTGCCTGAACTTTAGCAACTTCGCTAATATGAAGCCATCGCAAAACAGTACGAGTTTAAAGTAAAGCACGATTTCCATTTATTTTGTTGTTATTGATCTGGTGACTCTAATAAAACATGTCCCAGAATTATATCTGGACTAGTTTTCCGGAACATCACGAGTGGTAAAGAAGTAATTTCGTAAACTTTTTAATTTATTAACTACATGGCCCAATTTGTTTTTTAAATTCCAGACAATTTCACAAAGTTTTCAAGAGAAGTTGTAGAGAATTTAATTTTAAAATGATGGTACTAACGTTAACTGAAATTGTATGAATGTGTCAGATAATCTGCCTTTATTAATATCATAGCACACGTGAGTTCATGTTAAACCGGGGAAAAAAGCAAAGCTGAGTTGTACAATGTACACAGAATTTCACAACACAGTCTACATTCTTAATGTAAAGTAAACAAATTTACTTGTATAATAATCTTTGCTTCTCTGGATGTTCTGGAAAACTACTGCAGATACACGTCTGGGACTTGTTTTATTAGATTCACCACACCAATAACAACAAAATAAATGGAAATTGTGCTTTACTTTAACCTCATACAGTTTTGCGATGGCTTCATATTAGCGAAGTTGCTAAAGTTCGGGCAAAATCATTTATTAGCCGTAACCAAGTAATTAAACATTTGCCGACCTACGTTTATATCAACTTTTTTCTTTAGGTTTACTTGTAGAATAACACATTAAAATATTTACATATCTTCGTGAATCGCCCTGTGTAAAATGTCAGGATACGTCAACTTAATATTAAACTTGTTTGTCAAATGACTGTGGACATTTGCCTTTTTTTTAAAAAACAAATCAACTGAAAAAGGTTTTTCATCGACATACAAACGGTACTTAGCTCTACCTAGATTAATCTTTACCTGATACTTCCTGAAAAATTTCATGTGAACTGTTAATTTTTCGACAACTAAAAATGTGCATTGTAATATGTTCTCATTTATGTTAACAGGTAAACAAGTTATCAGCCTCACAACCTTTGATTTATCACCCAGTGCAATTATAATGTGACAATTTTGTACTGGTAAAGTAGGCAAATTCTGTTCGTTCTGCAGATTGTCAAACGGACTTTGTGAAATTAAATTCGCCGCTGCGCCAGTGTCTAGCACAACCAGTACGTATGTGTCGCCAATTTAGGCATTTATAATAGCCTGTATTTCGTCCTCTATTCCTTTAATATTACTCATGTCTTCATCCGTATAAAGATCGTGCCTCATTTTACTGATCATATTTTACAAAATAGCTATTCAAAAGCCTTATGCCCCCGCTACCGTTCACTGTCGCGCCCGGGGGCTTGGCCCGACCGATCGCTGTTTGCTTGTGGCGTAGGTGGGAGGCTAATCCCTCCAACCGTCACACCAACTACGTATATCGTGGATTCAGAAATAGTATACTTACGCCGGCATGACCTTGTTCTGTATTTCTCCCGCTCCTGTAACCAGTGATATTATTGTAGTTACTCATTGCTTGATTATTACGATTACCAAAATTTTGTTGTGCGTTGCCGTTGGAGCCATACGCGTTATTCCATCCATTCTGGTTATTAGAATGTTGAGAACCCCGATTTCGTTGATTTGAAGCCCCTGCCGTTAAGGTCTCTGTTATCGCTTCTTCGGTTGCTTCCGAAGTTATGGTTCTCACTATATCCCTGAGGTGGTGCGTGTGGATGATAGCTTATTTCTCGTTACCATATTGGTTGCTGGGGTTTGCTAGCTATCCTATTGTCATTATTGCTGTAATTGTTGTGATTGTTAAGATTTCCATTTCCGGGCGCTACTGACTGATTACGATTGTAATGGTTTGTCTTATGGCTGCTTTCATATATGAGATGAATTGAATCGACTGTGGACGAAAAAATTCGAAGTTGTAAGTCGGAATTTCACGTATATGTGTGGATAACCGTCCTTTTAATATTCTTAACACGTCAACATGTGACATCGTGTTATTCCAATATGTTGTCTTGCTGAAACATTTTTCGAAATATTTTCGCAACCCACGGTGTTTTGCATTGAAAGGTTGCGGGTCAAAGACCTCCATTCGAAGTCTCTATTGTATTCGCTGCGACCAGAGTTTCTCTAAGAAGGCTTGTTCGAATTCTTCATATGTGCGACAACTGTCAGCTTCTTCCGCTGTCCCTAAACGGGAGTCACCCTGAATCCGTCCTACAACGAGTTGGAAAATCCAGGATGGGACGTAAAAATATTATGGGGATAGTTGCTACTCACCATGTAGCGGAGATGCTGACTCGCAGATACCCTCAACAAAAAGGTGTGGTTTCAGTTGCCTGAGACTGCAGTCTTGTGTGTGAGTTGCGTTTGCGTGAGTGTGTGTGCTTGTGCGTATGTGTCTATTGTTGACGAAGGCCTTAATGGCCAAAAGTTATAATTGTGAGAGTCTTTTTGTTGTGCGTATCTGCGACTCAGCATCTCCGCTCTACAGGGTGGAGAAAAACTGTGTCACGAAATTTTAACCCCAGATAGCTGATGCCAGTAGGAACCAAAATTACAAATGTTGTGTGGGTCGACAACGCACAATTTTTAAAATACGGAAATTTGGCGCCACATGCTCCGATAGGCCGTGAATTGCCCTGTAGTCGGATGCTCTGGACAACATGACCGCGAATGCTTTGCCTGCCGGAGATGGCGATGCATTCAAGGCGGCCCGCACGCTCGGTGGTAGCGCGTCAGCTTTCCACTCTGGGGGCCTGCAGGCGAAGCCGCCGGGTCCCGACACAGCCATTGTAGATTCATGATAAGATGTACCGGGAACAAACCCGTCAACAGCTGTTAGTTCGCATACAGAAACTCTTTTACAAATTGTGTCGGCCCTGAAAAGGACCCTTCTTTGTACCTAGAACATAGTTCACTTAAAGCAGGTGATCAAAGTGGCGACCCTCTAACGCGACACAAGCTTGGTAACGTCGAAGGGTGTTTTGCCAAACTCTTTCAAAGATTCCTGGCATTGCCCTGATGTGATTGGCGTCATGTTGAATGCGCTCCACTAATTCCTTTTCGTTGAGTGGGTGTTTTTTCGTGTGCCACTATCACAGCACAGGCCTACATTGATCTTTTAAGCACTTTCAACGCTATCGAGCACCTGCTCATAATGCACGGTCTGTGGCGGAAGGTTACACGACTATAACATCCATGTAATGGACTGGCCTACACAGAGTCCTGACCTGAATCTTATAGAACACATCCGGGATGTTTTGGAACGCCGACTTCGTGCCAGGCCTCGCCGACCGACATCGATACCTCTCCTCAGTGCAGCACTCCGTGAAAAATGGGCTGCCATTCCCATATAAGAACCCTTCCAGCACCTAATTGAATGTATGCCTGCGAGAGTGGAAGCTATCATCAAGGCTAAGGATGGGCCAACACCATACTAAATTCCAGCATTACCGATGGAAGGCGCCTTTTGTGTCATTTTCAGCCAGGTGTCCGGATACTTTTGAGCACATAGTTTAGGGTCGTGGTGGAATTGCTTTCGTAAGCATAAAATTCGATAATGCTCTTGATTCTACCTTGAAAGTTGTCTTGTTCAGGTTTCCTCGTAATACGGATTTTTGTAGTTTCCAATATATTTGGATGGATGTTTCTTGTTTCCAGTAATTATTAACTGAAGTCATGCGCGGAAAACGGGCTAACCCTGAAATGTAAAAGCTTAGAGATAAGTGTTGCCATCTGCTTCTGGGTACGGGAACTATCAAAATTGACATTGGTCTCACCGCTAAGAATCCTAATGTGATATTTTGGGTGGGAACTATGTAATTCGGTTAGTTCCTGCACCTAGCAACAGATGGCAACACTTATCTCTAAGCTTTTACATTTCAGGGTTCGCTCGTTTTTCCACGCAGGTCTTCAATTGTATTTTCCGTTTTTCTCCCCCCTGTATCATATGCAACAAAAAATAATTATTAGTACAATGTCGATCTCCAATAATGGATTCTAATTTTGTTGTATTTACACGTAAAAGTTTTGGAGATCTCGGTTACTGTTCGGTCGCCATTTGTAGGGTATTATTTGTGGAAAAAGGGATTGGGAATGATATGGGAAATATTATTAAAAAGGGTAAATTATTTTTAAGATTATTCTGGAATATATTATTGGATAAAGGAGGGATTTCAGCTATCTGAACAGTCACCGTAGCTAATGAAGAAAAAGTTGAATAATAGGATTTTGATTCGAATACATAGATACAAAAATTAAAAAATGTTCTTATGTTTGTGGCGTCTCTGGCGCAGAGTGCCATTCTTTGGTTTAGATAGTTCTTGTGTGAACTTTCGGCACGCAGATGTGTACCTGCCATTCTTTGTTATATGTACGAGTGACCAATAAATGTGTATTCAGTATTAAGTGCGTTATCTCTCAACTAATCTTCTATGATAACCGTAGTGGTGACCCCGACACCGTCGTCGTCTCATCCAGCGTTTTTTGTGCTTCTTTTCGTCATTCATCCACATTGTGTGCCAGACTGCATTGTTTCTGCCACAATGGAACTATCAGTGTATTTCAGTGCAAGTGTAACAGGCCCTATCAACTCTGCCGCTTGCTACTATGAGTGGACAAGTGCACCTCCTTCGAACCTGGTTAAAAGTGGCAGCACAACAACATTGACAACATGGACATTGCACGCTACCTAACCATAACATGGAGGATCTTCCAGTTAAAGACATTGTGCTTTATCCTTCATGTTCGTCGTTACCTCCGGGATGGCTTGACGAGTCAGCAAATTTCCAGAACAGTGAATCGAACACTTGTATGCACGGGGTAGCACATTATTGTTTACATACTGTCGCTGCACCCCCCCCCCCCCACCCCCCTCTCTCCGCAGGCCATTTCGGCGACGCCGGTCGCCTCAACCGCGCCAGATTTCGCGACCGTCGCACCGTGGTTGCACCACGACCGCCTTCCGTTCGCTTTCGTAAGGGCGCCATCTGTTCCACTTGCGCCAGTTACCGGGTCCGCCGCCCCGCGGCTCCGCCACAACTGCCCCCGCCCGCTATTGCTACGGCTCCGGCCGTTACACACGTGCCCTTAGCGCTAGGATTTCACCCGGACCAAGTCCCGCCCATTCAGCCCCCTCCATGCCTATCCATGGTGTGAGCCCCCCCCCCCCCCCCCCCCCTAAACAGCTGCCAGTTCCGCAAACTGGAAGCTACATCAAAGTTGTTATCGTCACAGTCCAACACATGTTACACAGTGATGAAATTCAGTAATGTTAGTAAGAAATTTAAGTTTTCTGCATAGTAATATAATGTGTATGTGCATTATTAAAGAAATAAAAATATTTACAGAGAATTGCAAGCATCGCCACCAGCAGAAAAGAAAAAATAACGTGATGTTATTTACGGGCAATAAGGACAAATTTTGATTAGCTAATTCACTTATTAAAATACGTTTATTTGAGGGAAACAGCAGAGCAAACATACAATGCGAAAACAATGGTCTCGAATCTGTCATGTCGGTAGTAAAGCCACGGATACAGTAGAACAACTCTGTTGTCTAAAACCAATGTTATATAGAAATAAGTCAAAGTCGTAGGCACTCATAGTAGCTCACGAAAATTAAAGAATATAAGAATGCCATAAAGGAGAAATGCCCTATGAAAGCGGTATTGGACATATTTCGTTAGTATTTGCATGGGTAATGTGTGAATTTTAACTTGTAAAATCTTCCTATCCCATGCCTGCGCATTACAAACGAGGTTATAAAGAATTGTGACTGTTTCTGTGTGATTAGTGTCCTATATGCTGTTGCAAACGTCCCAGGAAAATAATCTGTCGTTATTCTTTGTCCTGTCTGTTTATAACCACAAGATTTATTAATTTCGTAAATGTCATTCAAACCATTTTTTTAAAATAATAATGATGATGTGTGTGTTTGTCACAGAGCAGTTATGGAGGAAATAAATGCTGCAGTGCTTCACGGCTGTAAAACGCCGTTCATGCTGCGCTAGTTCTTCTTCCACCCCTAAAACTTTTCAGCAAAACTATTCAGTGAATAACACGCTTGGATTGATCTAGCGAGAACAAAGTAATTTTGATGCCCTCTGGAAGTATAATGAATATTGGTGCTTGTTTCACATATACTGTCTGAGTTCTGAAAGTTAAGTGTCAAGTATACTGTGGTTCCTCTTCTCCAAGCAAATTATTCTTTGAGGGTGGATTTTTTCTGTTTTCTCTTTGGGTGCTTTTTCTCACATAGAAGTATGTTTCTTCATAGGCTATTCATCTGAATACTGAGTTCTCGTATTTAAAGAATTCAGTGCTAAATTGTTTTCTCTTATGTTTGCTGTGGAAGTACCTGGCACAGCTGAGGCCAATTTGCACGTTTTTTGTAACGTGTTTTTTAACTACCTGGCAAAATTTAAGACCTAGAAAGATATTAATTTAACATTCACTCCAAGTGCAGCCGAACGTGATAAACCATGTCGGTCAACTGAAACGATGCCCAGGCGCCGAACAAAGACTGGGAAAACCGGGGGTGAGTGGGCGGGACTTGTTCCGGGTGAAATCCTAGCGCTAACGATTCCTCCGTTACACCCGTGTCGCGCTCCTCAACAGGCTTGCCGATTGGACAAAACTCGCCGGCTTATACGCACGCCGCCTCCTCCGCGCACTCGGTATTGTGTGCTACTTGCGGCCACCGCCCCACCCAGACCTCGGGCGACGCACCACTTAACGCTACCGCACTTTCGGCATCGGGGGCGTCCTGCTCTGCCCGCACCGATTTTCATCTGCCGGTGCTGCCTCAATATGTGTTGCCAGGCAGATTCATTTAGCTACCTGCATTGCAAAAAGACAACCTAGAAACTTGGTTTGCCTTAGTGGACCACTTCCTGGACATCCATGGCATTTCCGACGACAGCGCCCGTTTTGCCTGCCTGGTGAGCCATCTCCACCCACATACGTACCTCATCAGCAACTAGCTCCCCTCACCGACCAACTCCCACAAATATTCAATGGCCAAATCACTGCTTATGGAGTGCCTTTCCCGCGCTCCGGTCAATGCTATCCATCACAGTATTAATGAGGAGCATCTTGATGACCGCTACCCACGTCTGCCAAAATTTGTACAGAAACAGACATTTCAGTTGACACACGAAAGTTTCGAAGTGACTAGATTTATTATAGCACTAAATGGTAGGACGTGCATTACTGGTTAACCTCCTGAAGTGGAATTCGGGGGACCAGCATTTTCTAAGGAATAATTTTACAGCTCGGTGCTTGGAAGCGCCATAGCCCAGCCAATCCAAACAGAGTAAACAGCGCAAAAGCATTCGGTATAAAATTACTTCTTCGCAGGGAGACTCCGCCGCCAGACATCTCCTCCGCCGGCCTGCAACGCCGCCATAATAGATGAGCTGAGGAACTTACAAAGATTTCGGGATGATTTGACTTACCCGCTAGCGAGGGTCATTGGTGTACCGGCAATGATTGATTCTGCAGCCGCTTCAGTGTCCACCTACAGCTTACCATGTTGAGATGGAGCCGCGACTGCGAGATGATGCTTAGGGATAGGAAAGTTATTTTTTTACGATACCAGTAACTTCAAGCTATACTTTGAAAACTTGCATTCAGATTAAGACGACCAGTTTGCTTTCAGCTACGACCACAGATGCAACACATTCCCTTCTTTAGCACTATCTGTCTTTTATACTAACATCACGACAGTCACAGTAACACTTCGTAACTGAAACTGTTTCATTTGCACGATTATCAGAATCCCTTTTATAACATGTGTCACGGTTTTACTTTGATATTATTATTGTTTGTTAAGCGTTTTACTAATCAGTTTAACGGAATAAACCGAATTAATTGTAATTCTTGTTTCAGTTCGTAACCATCGAATTACTAGTTCATTATTTTGGAGGCTATCTAGTTAATTTATTTTAGATCGCAGGGCCAATTTACATACCTACACCTTAGAATACGACTCACCTCTTTACGTTATCCGCTACGGCTTCTAGTCTCATAAAGTGTTCTAGGAATTGCCATCTAAAATCAGGTCAATTAGTATAGCTCCTTTTATGAATCACCTGCACCCTTGTAGTTACACAACTGACATACCACATACAATGTGTTGGGCTATTTTTCAGAAGATGACTCGCTCTCCTGTTATTCACAGCTTCCTTAAAATTCAGTTAATTGTTTGAATTCTGATCGTCAACGGAATCCTGACATGTTTACTTTACTTACTAACCCAGTGCGATAGTCGAAACAAATAACCACCCTTTCAGAAATTCAAATAAAATTCTTACTGGGTCAGCATTTTCATGTTCAGTTCGCGGTTCATACCACGTCCACAGCACTTCATTTTGAACCACTACCTTCGCTCCCATCTATCAGTAGCCAATACACAAGTGTTTTTTTTCTGTTTCGTCTTTAGATCATTTTTCATTCTGCAATGGTGTATTACTGTAGCTGAGGCTGAATGACTGGTAGCGTTACGGAAAAGATAATGAAAGCTCTGATGCATATCTGGTAAGATATCTTTCATGATCAGAACGTACTGGGCATTGAATTGCGTTGAAGAGGAAAACACGTTGCATTGGCTGGAGGTTTGATGATTTGGTCACAGGACGGTAAGATGACGTTGGATGGTAGCCCCGCTACGGTCGCAGGTTCGAATCCTGCCTCGGGCATGGATGTTTGTGATGTCCTTAGGTTAGTTAGGTTTAACTAGTTCTAAGTTCTAGGGGACTAATGACCTCTGCAGTTGAGTCCCATAGTGCTCAGAGCCATTTGAGCCATTTGATGGTAGTCCAGCAACTGTAGATTGATGGTTACATTATCTAGCCGCAAATACATCATTTGTGAGACGTCCCAAAGCGCAAAATGCCACCTACGAAAAAATAAAACCGGACAGGAATATTGTTACGGTTATGACAGTAGGAAAGATTAAGTAGGCATTGCAGATTGTTCATTAGGCCTCTTTAGAAAGCACTGGCCTACGTATGAAATTAGAAGAGTAATACCTGCTGTTATGCGACGTTAGGCCTCATCTTTGCAAATTTGTTGTTTAAAAAGGTGTGAAAACACTTGACTTTCTTCGTTGAGAGAGAGGGAGAGAGAAAGAGAAAGAGAGAGAGAGAGAGAGAGAAATATTAGTTCCGTGGTGACAAATGCACGTTTTTGTGGCGCTAGCGTGTTGGAACAATTATCTATCTCCTGCTGAAAGACAATTAGTAAAATTTGTCTAACGACACACTAATGACGTGCACAGTTTGGTAATGATTTGTGTTAATGAGCCTGTCGTTATTATGACAATGCTATTCAGAGCATGCACGAGAAAATTCGGCCATCGTTGATGAAAATGCTAGTATCCGATTCATTGAACAGTATAAAGATATGAAGAGTTTTTCAAAATATTTAGTTGAACGGTATGTAGGCTATTCTCAGTTGATGGTGTTTACGTTTTTTCTTCTTTTGTGTGATTTGTCTTTTGAAATCAGAAACACTTCGGCAGCAGGATATAGCATTAAAAGTTATGAAGATAAACCACTGGCAGCTCTGATGCAAAAGCCTAAATTTGATTCTGTTTTGAAATGGAACGAAGTATTTATTGGAAATGAAGGCGGTCGTATACGAAAGCGCACAATTTCTTGACATTCACAGACATGAAACTTGATTTTAAACTCCCGGAAAGCGTTACAGATGGTCGTCTATTAACCCTCCGTTAGGCACGCGACAATATCTGACACGGTCACTCGCGCGGATAATAGGAGTCATCCAAAACGTAAACGGCGTATTTGAAAACTTTGAACGGCGTATATGAGTGATTTTAGGAATGTTTCATTTAAATATAAGATAACAAGTTTAATGCACTAAGTGAGATATATCTTTTTCAGTTGTTCGTAAATAGCTCCAGTACCTCTCTGATAGCAACCAACCTGACAATCTCTCTGTGAACCCCTCTATCAACGATACTACCTAACATCAGACAAGAGCAAAAGAAATCAATTTTCACTCATGCATAAGTAACATGATTTAAGTCTGTTGCCCTTTTAGTTATCACACAGCTTCGATAAATTCTTTGTAGAGCGTTGCAGAGATCCACACATAGGCTAATATTATAAACCAATGAAATCTCTGGTATCTATAACATTTCTTTAGCATCCCTTTTCCTAGAAAAGTTTAGATATGCTTCATTGATGTAATTATTAGTACATATTTTAATAATATGTATTATATTTTCATCAAAGAATGTTTCTGAATCTATTTCTGTCTTTGTTATACGAGTTTCATTTTTGAGTCGAGGTGAAAGCGTAATAAAATTACAAGATCTTGTTCTAACATTGTTAGGTCTTTTGTTTTACTGCCATTTATTTATTCCATCTACAAGAATTAGTCGTTCGTGTGATTCAAATTCATAATTTTCTGACGCCTCCTGTTCTGTTCCTGAAGCATAACCGATTTCATGTACACAAGCCAGGTTCTCTGAGTCAGCAATGTCAGTGTCAGGATCTTCATAACTCAGCTCATAACACCGTTCCAGCCGTACATCAGGAAGTCTGCTGAACACTGTCCCGGTTTTCTTGAACCTTTGACACTTATTCCACAAACTAAAAATAAAGAGAATATTTACTTTTCTTAGGTACGTATTCTAGGTAAAAAGCAAAATAACTGTAATTAGTTTCGATACTCCTACAAGTATATACACGAAAGTTGGATTGATCTAAGAAGGCAATAAAGTAACATAGACTTACTTTGTTTCAGGCTGTAGCAGTAGAGCTCGCATGATGACCAGCGTCGACCAAGCTATAATACTCTTTTATCAACAGTTCAACCTGCATAACTGTAAGCTAGTAATGGCTAAAGCTAACTGATGGTGAGTTAACGGAAAGGTACTGAAAAGAGCACGGACTAAATCCAGTCCAGTCAGACAAAACGGAGCGGGCAAAATCATGTGGATAACAACTGTCATCCGCGCTAGCAATGAAGGGTCAGTACCACAATACTGCATGTGGTGTGATATGTCTGACAGAACTGAGTATCTGTTAACAATTAGAAACTTTATCTTACCACCAATGACAAGTTTTGTTGTAGAAACTGAGCTAGGTGACTAAGTGATCACGACGATAGAAACTTATTCGAAGGGACTGGAGTTGAAATCCTATCCAGCCATCCTAGATCGGTGCAGAAGGAAGTTGGGAGCTTTCTTGAAAGAGTTCACTGCCACTTCCATTAACCTGCTGTACAACCGACTCGTGGCGGACGTCCGAGAAAGCGATAGGACGATGACCTTAAAATTCCCATTTCTAAACAAACATTTCAGAGTCATATTTCCATCGTGTCTAGGGCGCTACAGCCAATTGCAATACCGACGTCAGACAACGGTATCTGAGCTCGTCTGTTGATGCACTACAGTTAATTTGAAAGGTTTCATTTCAAATGAGTTCCTGTGCATCTCTGTGAGTTGATTCTTCTACACATGACTTTAACGTGCTGTGTGCTAAACGTCCGACTACGGACTAATATATAATGTGTTCATAACTCAGATTATAATACACACAGCAAAACTTTACACACAACAAAAAAAGTTTTGCATCACCCCAGTTCCCAGACCTCCTGAAGATAGACGTTGACTGTGGATATTGTATCACAAACACAGTCCCTTTGACTATTCAGAGATGTCATTACACCCACCCAAAGATGTAAAGAACCATGCATGAGCAGCGCCTTTTAGACGGATGGGGTCCGACAGCCGATCAGTTCCAGTCACTCCGCCAGGAAGGATGTACACGCCTCGTGTTGTCTGTAGTTAAACCATGCCTAGACGGTCAATACCGCTGTTCGATCGCAACCGCATTGTTACTTTGTGACAGGAAGGGCCCTCAACAAGGGAAGTTCAGATGGTTCAAATGGTGAGCACTATGGGACTTAACATCTGAGGTCACCAGTGCCCTAGACTTAGAACTACGTCAACCTTACTAACTTAAAGACATCACACACATCCATGCCTGCGGCAGGATTCGAACCTGAGACCGT
Organism: Schistocerca americana; assembly: GCF_021461395.2. Taxonomy (NCBI): domain Eukaryota; kingdom Metazoa; phylum Arthropoda; class Insecta; order Orthoptera; family Acrididae; genus Schistocerca; species Schistocerca americana. The sequence continues at coordinate 331,245,862 of NC_060126.1, forward strand.
AGCAGCCGTGTGGTTCCGGACTGAAGCGCTTAGAACCGCTTGGCCACAGCAGCCGGCAACAAGGGAAGTGTCCAGGAGTCTCGGAGTGAACCAAAGCGATGTTGTTCGGGCATGGAAGAGATACAGATCGATATGAACTGTCGATGACATGCCTCGATCAGGCCGCCCAAGGACTACTACTGCAGTGGATGACCGCTATCTACGGATTATGGCTCGGAGGAACTCTGTCAGCAAAGCCACCATATTGACTAATGCTTTTCGTGCAGCCATAGGACGTCGTGTTACGACTCAAACTATGCGCGACAGGCTGCTTGATGCGCGACTTCACTCCCGACGTCCATGGCGAGGTCCATCTTTTCAAACACGACACCATACAGAGCGCTACAGATGGGCCCAACAACATGCCGAATGGACCGCTCAGGTAGCATCACGTTCTCTTCACCGATGAGTGTCGCATATGCCTTCAACTAGACAATCGTTGGAGACGTGTTTGGAGGCAACCCAGTCAGGCTGAGCGCCTTAGACACACTGTCCAGCGAGTGCAATAAGGTGGATGTTCCCTTCTGTTTTGGGGTGGCATTATGTGGGGCCGACATACGCCGCTGGTGGCCATGGAAGGCGCCGTAACGGTTGTGCGATAGTGCAACAAATGGTTCAAATGGCTCTGAGCACTATGCGACTTAACTTCTGAGGTCATCAGTCGCCTAGAACTTAGAACTAATTAAACCTAACTAACCTAAGGACATCACACACATCCATGCCCGAGGCAGGATTCGAACCTGCGACCGTAGCGGTCGCTCGGCTCCAGACTGTAGCGCCTAGAACCGCATGGACACTCCGGCCGGCTGATAGTGCAACATATCGGCAGCATATTGACGAGGCATTCGTCTTCATGGACGATAGTTCGAGCCCTCATCGTGCACAGCTTTTGAATGATTTCCTTCATGATAACGACATCGCTCGACTAGAGTGGTTAGCATGTTCTCCAGACATGAATCCTATCGAACAAGCCTGGGATGGATTGATAAATTGTTGTTTATGGACGACGGGACCCACGAACCACTCTGACGGATCTACGCCGAATCGCCGTTGAGGAGTAGGACAATCTGGACCAACAGTGCCTTGATGAACTTGCGGATAGTATGCCACGACGTATACAGGCATGCATCAATGCAAGAGGACATGCTACTGGGTATTAGAGGTACCGGTGTGTACAGCAATCTGGACCCCCACCTCAGAAGGTCTCGCTGTACTGTGGTACAACATACAACGTGTGGTTTTCATGAGTACTAAAAGGGCGGAAATGATGTCATGTTGATCTCTTTTCCAATTTTATGTACAGGTTCCGAAACTCTAGGGACCGAAGTGATGCAAAACCTTTTTTGATGTGTGCAGAATGTTTCTGACGGCCACTAATGTCAGACACATCGGTCGTAGACTCATTCAAAGCTAGCTTAAACGCGATAGTACGAAAATACCCGAAACATATGGTAGTAATAATTGTCACTTTAACCTACCTAGTATAGTCTGAGAAAGCACGAATATCGGCGGTAAGGACAAGAAATATTGCTAAGTAATACTGAAAACATTGTTTGACAACTGCCTAGAAAAACTATCCGACTCCCCACAAAAGGCATAATTATTTTAGATTTACTGACTACAAACAGACACGATCATTTCGAGAGTGTCGCCCAGCGAGAGAGGGAATAGCGACCATGCTGATATTACAGGATGGGTGCCACCAAAGGCAGAAACGTTATCACGATAACTGGGAAAGATTTTATGTTTGATCCAACTGATAGACAATTACTAACAAACTACTTAAAAGAAGAGCAGAGTAGTTTAGACCAGACAAGACAAACGTAGAAAAAATTTAGGCAAAACTGAGATTATAAACTACGATCTAGAGCACTGCTTTCCAAACTGGATGTCCCAACTTCTCGTGGTGTCGAGCAGTAGCATCAAGGGTATCGAGAAAGAGGTAAATCCACAATGTAAAACAAATGAAAACCTTGCGACAAAATAGTTCAAAATATCCTTCTTTTCGTTCAGTTTAACCACAGACCACGCCTTAAAGGAGTGATAGGTATGCTGTATTTGATAAGGGATGCATTAAAAGACGATCTCTGGAGCACAAAACTAGCTTGCCTTTCTGATTTGTTTCAGATATTCATCAAGACAAATACTAGTTACAAGGTATGAGTGCAAATATCCCCACCACCACAGACAAAAATGCATCCTCACGAAACAAAGCAAAGATATGGTTGAGAAAAAAAAGGAAGCATTTATGAAATATTTTCATTGACATCTAAATGGGCAATTAGTAACAAATTACAGCCATTAAGTAATGACCATCTAGCGCATTTGAAAGAGTGGTTGGATGGCTATTTCACAACACCCAGTGTAAACAAATGTGGCTGGATAAAAAATCCTTTCGCACTTTCCGGTACTTGTGAACTTCAACTTCTGAAAGAGGAGGAACTAGGAGACATGAACAACAACTACACTATAAAACTACCATAAAGTACCTAGAAGCAGATTACACAACTTCTGGATTTCTATTCAACAAGATTACCCTCTCCTAAATAAAAGAGCACTCATTGTTTGGCTCCAGTTTTCTACAACATATTCGTGTGAAAGTACATTCTTTATTATGACTAATATAAAATAATAATTATTTCATTAAAATTTCATTTCTTACAATTGTAGCTGTTTCATTAGTATTGGGAAAGTGTGTCTCGTGATCCTGTATGAGCTATAAGGGTGGCGTCACGATGAAAAGTTTGGAAAGATCTGTTCTAGGTAAATACGTACTAAAAGGCGGAAAATATTGACCTTGGGTTAATGCTGTTGTTCGAAAACTGTAGCGAAAACAGACTACTGCTCTTTCGCTATAATACAGGGTGCAAGGGAAACCGGTAGAGAAAACCTGGTACAAACTTGTGCATCCGTAAGAAAGACTTTGCATGAAGACTGCTATACCTTTCACAGTCAGATCATGGCTAAAGAGCTTTCAGACAAACATAGAAAGCTCTTATCGTACGTAAATTCAATGAACGGATCCAAATATTTCATTCAGTTTCTCGTAACGACATCAGTCTGCTATTGATGCCGAAGACAGCAGATTGAATCATAAATATTAAATCCTGCGTTTAAAAATGTATGTAGGTACACACGAGAATCTAACCGTACCAATATTTGATCACCCGACAGGCTAACAGATAACAGATATTGATATTAGCACAACCTGTACTGGAAAACAGTTCTGACAAGTAAATGCTACTAATGCACAAGGTCCTGCAGGATTTTCAATTAGATGTTACATTTGAGACACTGCAGAGTTAGCCCCTTCCTTAGCTTATGTTTACCGAGAATGTCTTGAGCAGAGAATAGTCCTCCATGACCGGAAAATGGCGTAGATGCCTCCTTTTTGCAAAAGGGAAGAAGATCATATTGCGTATGGAATCACATACTACTATCACTGATACATGATTGTAGAGCATATTCTACATTCAAACATTATCACGTGCCTGGAAATAAAAGTAGCTTTTCTCAGCACATTCGTGTGAAACGCAACTCGCTTTCTTCATATTCAGTATCCTGCAAAAAAGAGATGAAGAAGAAGAGATAGATTTTATCTTCTGATGTTTCCAGAAGGCGTTCGACAGTGTACGACATTGCCGACTATAGTCGGCGAGAGAGTTAATGGCCTCTGGCCCTGCAGCTCGCAAGGAATGCTGCGTTGTCAACTCGATTGAAATTGCACCAGTATCGCCACAGGCCATTGCAGTGCATTCCCGCATTTTGGCAACACTGCAGACTCCCTCGCTTGTTTGTGAAACACTTTGGCGCCTTCTAGGTGTTTCACCCATTATGGAAACACAAACAGAACACAAAGAAACCAGTCAATCGTAGTTTCTCGCGCCTAAAACGCGGTATAATGCTCAAATATAACGGCCTGGATGGCGCATATTCAACATAAATGATAATTACGTCGAGCTTAACATGTTCGCAGAACACAAGGACGATTTACCAGGGAAGATTAACAGTACTGTCGGATCGTTCACTGACGATGCTGTTACCTACATGAATGTCGTTGGACGATCCTTTGTCTATACAGAAACGTTTGGAAAATTTACACAAATGTTATAATGAATGATAGGTCTTTTTAAATATGGATAAATGCACAAAACCACAAAGTTAAAAAAACCGCAAGTATCTGATTACAAGACTATGGGTATTCTGCAATATTTACGTAATGTACCAATTATGTAATATATGTAATCATTAACTTCATTGACTTATAGATGAATATTTAAAATTTTCTGAAATTTGCAGATTTCTACAATTTTTTTTTCGGTTGATGTCATTTTAAAATCTGCCCTTCAGTATAATATATGTGCTAATTGTTAATTAATGTAGCTGCTTCGTGCATACTGACTATAGCACTGGTTCCCAAACTTTCTAAGACCATTACCCCAGAGCACTGTTCATTTCTTACAACCTTTTTCTTATATAATGGTGAAGAAATTCTCAGTCCATCGCAAGTGCTGTCTACAATTCATTCTCAGGAAGCAAAGTTTTTTTTTTTTTTTGGTCATCAATCTACTGACTGGTTTGATGCGGCCCGCCACGAATTCCTTTCCTGTGCTAACCTCTTCATCTCAGAGTAGCACTTACAACCCACGTCCTCAATTATTTGCTTGACGTATTCCAATCTCTGTCTTCCTCTACAGTTTTTGCCCTCTACAGCTCCCTCTAGTACCATGGAAGTCATTCCCTCATGTCTTAGCAGATGTCCTATCATCCTGTCCCTTCTCCTTATCAGTATTTTCCACATATTCCTTTCCTCTCCGATTCTGCGTAGAACCTCCTCATTCCTTACCTTATCAGTCCACCTAATTTTCAACATTCGTCTATAGCAGCACATCTCAAATGCTTCGATTCTCTTCTGTTCCGGTTTTCCCACAGTCCATGTTTCACTACCATACAATGCTGTACTCCAGACGTACATCCACAGAAATTTCTTCCTCAAATTAAGGCCGGTATTTGATATTAGTAGACTTCTCTTGGCCAGAAATGCCTTTTTTGCCATAGCGAGTCTGCTTTTGATGTCCTCCTTGCTCCGTCCGTCATTGGTTATTTTACTGCCTAGGTAGCAGAATTCCTTAACTTCATTGACATCGTGACCATCAACCTGATGTTAAGTTTCTCGCTGTTCTCGTTTCTACTACTTCTCATTACTTTCGTCTTTCTCCGATTTACTCTCAAACCATACTGTGTACTCATTAGACTGTTCATTCCGTTCAGCAGATCATTTAATTCTTCTTCACTTTCACTCAGGATAGCAATGTCATCAGCGAATCGTATCATTGATATCCTTTCACCTTGTATTTTAATTCCACTCCTGAACCTTTCTTTTATTTCCATCATTGCTTCCTCGATGTACAGATTGAAGAGTAGGGGCGAAAGGCTACAGCCTTGTCTTACGCCCTTCTTAATACGAGCACTTCGTTCTTGATCGTCCACTCTTATTATTCCCTCTTGGTTGTTGTACATATTGTATATGACCCGTCTCTCCCTATAGCTTACCCCTACATTTTTCAGAATCTCGAACAGCTTGCACCATTTTATATTATCGAACGCTTTTTCCAGGTCGACAAATCCTATGAAAGTGTCCTGATTTTTCTTTAGCCTTGCTTCCATTATTAGCCGTGACGTCAGAATTGCCTCTCTCGTCCCTTTACTTTTCCTAAAGCCAAACTGATCTTCACCTAGCGCATTCTCAATTTTCTTTTCCATTCTTCTGTATATTATTCTTGTAAGCAGCTTCGATGCATGAGCTGTTAAGCTGATTGTGCGATAATTCTCGCACTTGTCTTCGGAATTGTGTGGATGATGCTTTTCCGAAAGTCTGATGGTATGTCGCCAGACTCATATATTCTACACACCAACGTGAATAGTCGTTTTGTTGCCACTTCCCCCAATGATTTTAGAAATTCTGATGGAATGTTATCTATCCCTTCTGCCTTATTTGACCGTAAGTCCTCCAAAGCTCTTTTAAATTCCGATTCTAATACTGGATCCCCGATCTCTTCTAAATCGACTCCTGTTTCTTCTTCTATCACATCAGACAAATCTTCCCCCTCATAGAAGCTTTCAATGTATTCTTTCCACCTATCTGCTCTCTCCTCTGCATTTAACAGTGGAATTCCCGTTGCACTCTTAATGTTACCACCGTTGCTTTTAATATCACCAAAGGTTGTTTTGACTTTCCTATATGCTGTGTCTGTCCTTCCGACAATCATATCTTTTTCGATGTCTTCACATTTTTCCTGCAGCCATTTCGTCTTAGTTTCCCTGCACTTCCTATTTATTTCATTCCTCAGCGACTTGTATTTCTGTATTCCTGATTTTCCCGGAACGTGTTTGTACTTCCTCCTTTCATCAATCAACTGAAGTATTTCTTCTGTTACCCATGGTTTCTTCGCAGCTACCTTCTTTGTACCTATGTTTTCCTTCCCAACTTCTGTGATGGCCCTTTTTAGAGATGTCCATTCCTCTTCAACTGTACTGCCTACTGCGCTATTCCTTATTGCTGTATCTATAGCGTTAGAGAACTTCAAACGTATCTCGTCATTCCTTAGTACTTCCGTATCCCACTTCTTTGCGTATTGATTCTTCCTGACTAATGTCTTGAACTTCAGCCTACTCTTTATCACTACTATATTGTGATCTGAGTCTATATCTGCTCCTGGGTACGCCTTACAATCCAGTATCTGATTTCGGAATCTCTGTCTGAGCATGATGTAATCTAATTGCAATCTTCCCGTATCTCCCGGCCTTTTCCAAGTATACCTCCTCCTCTTGTGATTCTTGAACAGGGTATTCACTATTACTAGCTGAAACTTGTTACAGAACTCAATTAGTCTTTCTCCTCTTTCATTCGTTGTCCCAAGCCCATATTCTCCTGTAACTTTTTCTTCTACTCCTTCCCCTACAACTGCATTCCAGTCGCCCATGACTATTAGATTTTCGTCCCCCTTTACATACTGCATTACCCCTTGGATATCCTCATACACTTTCTCTGTCTGTTCATCTTCAGCCTGCGACGTCGGCATGTATACCTAAACTATCGTTGTCGGTGTTGGTCTGCTGTCGATTCTGATTAGAACAACCCGGTCGTTGAACTGTTCACAGTAACACACCCTCTGCCCTACCTTCCTATTCATAACGAATCCTACACCTGTTATACCATTTCCTGCTGCTGTTGATATTCCCCGATACTCATCTGACCAGAAATCCTTGTCTTCCTTCCACTTCACTTCACTGACCCCTACTATATCTAGATTGAGCCTTTGCATTTCCCTTTTCAGATTTTCTAGTTTCCCTACCACGTTCAAGCTTCTGACATTCCACGCCCGACTCGTGGAACGTTATCCTTTCGTTGATTATTCAATCTTTTTCTCATGGTAACCTCCCCCTTGGCATTCCCCTCCCGGAGATCCGAATGGGGGACTATTCCGGAATCTTTTGCTAATGGAGAGATCATCATGACACTTCTTCAATTACAGGCCACATGTCCTGTGGATACACGTTACGTGTCTTTAATGCAGTGGTTTCCATTGCCTTCTGCATCCTCATGTCGTTGATCATTGCTGATTCTTCCGCCTTTAGGGGCAATTTCCCTCCCCTGGGACAAGAGAGTGCCCTGAACCTCTATCCGCTCCTCCGCCCTCTTTGACAAGGCCGTTGGCAGAATGAGGCTGACTTCTTATGCCGGAAGTCTTCGGCCGCCAATGCTGATTATTTATCAAAATTTAGGCAGTGGTGGGAATCGAACCCGGGACCAAAGACGTTTTGATTATGGATCAAAGACGCTACCCCTAGACCACGGGTCCTGGTAACGATCTTCAATGAGGACAAACTCTTGCTACAAAACATGTTTACTCTGCACCGCACTTCTTCCAAGCAATACTTGCGTCACCCACACCTGTACTGCCATTTCAAATCAACCAAGACGAAATGCATGTGCTACATTTATTGTCTGTAAGTCACTTGACTGCTGACCTTCTCACATCTGAACTGGCAGAAACTGGAAGACTTCAGGCTACCAGCTCTTTGTGTCTAACCACTGTCACTAATAATGATACTATTACTACCACTAGTACTACTACTGCTGCTACTAACAATAGTAATAACTAATAATAACAATAATAATAGTAATAATAAAATACTATGTAAACCTCACAGAAGAGTAGAGTCAATACATAGTTATTGTTGTGTTGTGCAATCAATTAGATGACTCATCTATTGCTATGTGAATATAGAAACATTGTTTGGTCTTTTCCAGAAATTACCCAGAATTCGGAGAAGTCTTTTTCAAAAGACAGTTAAGAATACACGTCTCTATTTTGCTGTCATAGATGGCAAGTACAAAGTATATGTACAACGTGTGGACTAGTGAGAAATATTTTGTTTATACCTTCGTTTTACAAAGTTTAAAGTCCGCCACATTATGTCACATGTTAATGCTAGTATTTGAGGAAAAATGTAGTTGGTGCTAACTTATGTAATCGGTATTACAGTCTTACGAAATAGTGACAACAGCAATGGTATTTTAAAAATAATTTTGTATTTGAAACACAGCACAGTTTTGTTTTTACTCCTCAGAAAATTAAATGTTACCGCTTAGGGGGTAATTAGACCAAGTTGGGAACCCCTGGAATATAATATTGTAAATACAAGGGCTGGAACTTAAAACCGCTGTATGCTCCCGCGCATTGTCTTGCAAAATGATGGATGGGTTGCGCAGAAAGTGTCGCCGCTTCTTTCGCAAAGCTGGTCGCAGGTGATGTTCCAAAAACGAACACTAATACTGTACATTGACGGTCTGCCTTGGAGGAACGTAATGCGTTAGGATAACACCATCACAGTCGTATACGAGAATCACCGTAACTTTCACCATACTGGGGCTCTGACGCACTTTCGACTTTCGCAGCGACTCATAATGATGCCATTCGTTGGACTGGCGTTTCAGTTTTGGCTTCGTGACATTCGCTTCAGTACTGTTCAAAGAGATTCGACAGGCGGTAGATCGCTCCATTCGCACCATCAACAGATTCAAATGGTTCAAATGGCTGTCAGCACTATGGGACTAAACATCTGTGGTCATCATTCCTCTAGAACTTAGAACTACTTAAACCTAACTAACCTAAGACATCACACACATCCATGCCCGAGGCAGGATTCTAACCTGCGACCGTAGCGGTCACACGGTTCCAGACTGAAGCGCCTAGAACCGCACGACCACCGGCCGGCCCATCAACAGAACAGGTTCTCCTAAAGGTATACTACACCTTGCACATCTACGTCTACATTTATACTCCACAAGCCTCCCAACGATGTGTGGCGGAGGGTACTTTACGTGCCACTGTCATTTCCTCCCTTTCCTGTTCCAGTCGCGTGTGGTTCGCGGGAAGAACGACTGCCGGAAAGCCTCCGTGCGCGCTCGAATATCTCTAATTTTTCATTCGTGATCTCCTCGGGAGGTATAAGTAGGGGGAAGCAATATATTCGATAAGTCATCCAGAAACGCACCCTCTCGAAACCTGGACAGCAAGCTACACCGCGTTGCAGAGCGCTTGTCTTGCAGAATTTGGCACTTGAGTTTGCTAAACATCTCCGTAAGGCCATCACGCTTACCAAATAACCCTGTGACGAAACGCGCCGCTCTTCTTTGGATCTTCTCTATCTCCTCCGTCAACCCGACCTGGTACGGATCCCAAACTGATGAGCAATACTCAAGTATAGGTCGAACGAGTGTTTTGTAAGCCACCTCCTTTGTTGATGGACTACATTTTCTAAGGACTCTCCCAATGAATCTCAATCTGGCACCCGCCTTACCAACAATTAATTTTATATGATTATTCCACTTCAAATCATTCCGTACGCATACTCCCAGATATTTTACAGAAGTAACTGCTACCAGTGTTTGTTCCGCTATCATATAATCATACAATAAAGGATCCTTCTTTCTATGTATTCCCAATACATTACATTTGTCTATGTTAAGGGTCAGTTGCCACTCCCTGCACCAAGTGCCTATCCGCTGCAGATCTTCCTGCAATTCGCTGCAATTTTCTAATGCTGCAACTTCTCTTTATACTACAGCATCATCCGCGAAAAGCCGCATGGAACTTCCGACACTATCTACTAGGTCATTTATATATATTGCGAAAAGCAATGGTCTCATAACACTCCCCTGTGGTACGCCAGAGGTTACTTTAACGTCTGTAGACGTCTCTCCTTTGAGAACAACATGCTGTGTTCTGTTTGCTAAAAACTCTTCAATCCAGCCACACAGCTGGTCTGTTATTCCGTAGGCTCTTACTATGTTTATCAAGCGACAGTGCGGAACTCTATCGAACGCCTTCGGGAAGTCAAGGAAAGTGACAACTACCTGGGAGCCTGTATCTAATATTTTCTGGGCCTCATGAACAAATAAAGCGAGTTAAGTCTCACAGGATCGCCGTTTCCGGAATCCATGTTGATTCCTACAGAGTAGATTCTGGGTTTCCAGGAATGACATGATACGCGAGCAAAAAATATGTTCTAAAATTCTACAACAGATCGATGGCAGAGATATGGGCGTATAGTTTTGCGCATCTGTTCGACGGCCCTTCTTGAAAGCTAGAACTACCTACGATCTTTTCCAATTATTTGGAAACTTGCGGTACACTTCTGTTAGAAGGGGGGGAAGTTCTTTCGCGTACTCTATGTAGAATCGAATTGGTATCCTGTCAAGTCCAGTGGATTTTCCTCTGTTGAGTGATTCCAGTTGCTTTTCTATTCCTTGGACACTTATTTCGATGTCAGCCATTTTTTTGTTCGTGCGATGATTTAGAGAAGGAACTGCAGTGCGGTCTTCCTCTGTGAAACAGCTTTGGAAAAAGGTGTTTAGTATTTCAGCTTTACGCGTGCCATCCTCTGTTTCAATGCCATTAGCATTCCAGAGTGTTGGATATGTTATTTAGATCCACTTACAGATTTAACGTAAGACCAGAACTTCCTAGCATTTTCTGTCAAGTCAGTACATAGAATTTTACTTTCGAATTCACTGAACGCTTCACGCATAGCCCTCCTTACGCTAACTTTGACATCGCTTAGCTTCTGTTTGTCTGAGAGGTTTTGGGTGCGTTTAAATTTGGTGTGAAGCTGTCTTTGCTTTCGCAGAAGTTTCCTAACTTTGTTGTTGAACCACGGTCGGTTCTTCCCGTCCCTCACAGTTATACTCGGCACGTACATGTCTAAAACGCAGTTTACGATTGCCTTGAACTTTTTCCATAAGCACTCAACATTGTCAGTGTCGGAACAGAAATTTTCGTTTTGATCTGTTAGGTAGTCTGAAATCTGCCTCCTATTACTCTTGCTAAACAGATAAACCTTCCTCCCTTTTTTTATATTCCTATTTACTTCCATATTGAGGGATGCTGCAACGGCCTTATGATCACTGATTCCCTGTTCTGCACTTACAAAGTCGAAAAGTTCGGGTCTATTGTTATCAGTAGGTCCAAGATGCTATCTCCACGTGTCGGTTCTCTGTTTAATTGCTCGAGGTAATTTTCGGATAGTGCACTCAGTATAATGTCACTCGATGCTCTGTCCCAACCACCCGTCCTAAACATCTGAATGTCCCAGTCTATATCTGGTAAATTGAAATCTCCACCTAAGACTATAACATGCTGTGAAAATTTATGTGAAATGAATTCCAGTTTTTCTCTCAGTTGTTCTGCCACTAATGCTGTTGAGTCGGGAGGTCGGTAAAAGGAGCCAACTATTAACCTAGCTCGGTTGTTGAGTAAAACTTCCACCCATAATAATTCACAGGAACTATTCACTTCTATTTCACTACAGGATAGACTACTACTAACAGCGACGAACACTCCACCACCAGTTGCATGCAATCTATCCTTTCTAAACACCGTCTGTGCCTTTGTAAAAATTTCGGCAGAATTTATCTCTGGCTTCAGCCTCCTTTCCTTACCTATAACGATTTCAGCTTCGGTGCTTTCTATCGGCGCTTGAAGTTCCGGTACTTTACCAACGCAGCTTCGACAGTTTACAATTACAATACCGATTGCTGCTTGGTCCCTGCATATCCTGTCTTTGTCCCACACCCTTTGAGGCTGTTGTCCGTCCTGTACATGCCCGAGGCCATCTAACCTAAAAAAAACGCCCAGTCCATGCCACACAACCCCTGCTACCCGTGTAGCCGCCTGCTGTGTGCAGTGGACTCCTGACCTATCCAGCGGAACCCGAAACCCCACCACCCTATTGGAGCAAGTCGAGGAATCTTCAGACTACCCGGTCGCAGAACCGTCTCAGCCTCTGATTCAGACCCTCCACTCGGCTCTGTACCAAAGGTCCACAGTCAATCCTGTCGACAATGCTGCAGATGGTGAGCTCTGCTTTCATCCCACTAGCGAGACTGGCAGTCTTCAACAAATCAGATAGCCGCCGGAATCCAGAGAGGATTTCCTCCGATCCATAGCGACACACATCGTTGGTGCCGACATGAGCGACCACCTGCAGATGGGTGCACCCTGTACCCTTCATGGCATCCGGAAGGACCCTTTACACATCTGGAATGACTCCCCCCGGTACGCACAGGGAGTGCACATTGGTTTTCATCCCCCCTCTTGCAGACATATCCCTAAGGGGCCCCATTAAGCGCCTGACGTTGGAGCTTCCAACTACCAGTATGCCTACCCTTTGCGGCCACCCGGATCTTGCAGACTGAGGGGCAACCTCTGGAACAGGACAAGCAGTCATATCCGGTCGAAGATCAGTATCAGCCGGAGACAAACTGGAAAGGCCTCCAGAATGTCTTTCGCCCCCTGCCACACCTCGAGACGACCTCCCACTCTATCACAGGTGAAGGCTCAGCCTCTATGTGGGCAGTGTCCCTGTCAGCCACAGCCGTTGTCCGATTGGGGAATGCGTGGGACGAGCTGGCCGTCCCCGACAATCCCTGTCCGGACCCCCACAGTGGCAACTGCTGTGTTCGGTTGCAGGCTGAGTTGGCATCCCTTCGCTCCCAGCTTCAGGCAGTGTTGGCTTCGGTCACACAGCTTGAGGCTGTTGCCAATGGGCATCACTGTGGGGGTCCGGATGGGGGTTTGTCGGGGACGGCCAGCTCGTCCCACGCATCCCCTGATCGGACTACGACTGTGGTTGCCCGGGATACTGCCCGCATTGAGGCTGATCCCTCACCTGTGGTAGAGTGGGAGGTCGTTTCAAGGTGTGGCAGGGGGCGAAAGACATTTCGGAGGGCTGAACGGAAAGCCTCTCCAGTTTGTCTGACGAACCGGTTTCAGGCTCTGTCTCAGGCTGATACTGATCTTCGGCCTGACATGGCTGCTTGTCCTGTTCCAGAGGTTGCCCCTCAGTCTGCAAGATCCGGGCAGTTGCAGAGGGTGGGCTTACTGGTAGTTGGGAGCTCCAACGTCAGGCGCGTAATGGGGCCGCTTAGGGAAATGGCAGCAAGAGAGGGGAAGAAAACCAATGTGCACTCCGTGTGCATACCGGGGGGAGTCATTCCAGATGTGGAAAGGGTCCTTCCGGATGCCATGAAGGGTACAGGGTGCACCCATCTGCAGGTGGTCGCTCATGTCGGCACCAATGATGCGTGTCGCTATGGATCGGAGGAAATCCTCTCTGGCTTCCGGCGGCTATCTGATTTGGTGAAGACTGCCAGTCTCGCAAGCGGGATGAAAGCAGAGCTCACCATCTGCAGCATCGTCGACAGGACTGACTGCGGACCTTTGGTACAGAGCCGAGTGGAGGATCTGAATCAGAGGCTGAGACGGTTCTGCGACCGTGTGGGCTGCAGATTCCTCGACTTGCGCCATAGGGTGGTGGGGTTTCGGGTTCCGCTGGATAGGTCAGGAGTCCACTACACGCAACATGCGGCTACACGGGTAGCAGGGGTTGTGTGGCGTGGGCTGGGCGGTTTTTTAGGTTAGATGGCCTTGGGCAAGTACAGAAAGGGCAACAGCCTCAACGGGTGCGGGGCAAAGTCAGGACATGGGGGGACCAAGCAGCAATCGGTATTGTAATTGTCAACTGTCGAAGCTGCGTTGGTAAAGTACCGGAACTTCAAGCGCTGATAGAAAGCACCGAAGCTGAAATCGTTATAGGTACAGAAAGCTGGCTTAAGCCAGAGATAAATTCTGCCGAAATTTTTACAAAGGTACAGATGGTGTTTAGAAAGGATAGATTGCATGCAACCCGTGGTGGAGTGTTCGTCGCTGTTAGTAGTAGTTTATCCTGTAGTGAAGTAGAAGTGGATAGTTCCTGTGAATTATTATGGGTGGAGGTTACACTAAACAACCGAACTAGGTTAATAATTGGCTCCTTTTACCGACCTCCCGACTCAGCAGCATTAGTGGCAGAACAACTGAGAGAAAATTTGGAATACATTTCACATAAATTTTCTCAGCGTGTTATAGTCTTAGGTGGAGATTTCAATTTACCAGATATAGACTGGGACACTCAGATGTTTAGGACGGGTGGTAGGGACAGAGCATCGAGTGACATTATACTGAGTGCACTATCCGAAAATTACCTCGAGCAATTAAACAGAGAACCGACTCGTGGAGATAACATATTGGACCTACTGATAACAAACAGACCCGAACTTTTCGACTCTGTATGTACAGAACAGGGAATCAGTGATCATAAGGCCGTTGCAGCATCCCTCAATATGGAAGTTAATAGGAATATAAAAAAAGGGAGGAAGGTTTATCTGTTTAGCAAGAGTAATAGGAGGCAGATTTCAGACTACCTAACAGATCAAAACGAAAATTTCTGTTCCTACACTGACAATGTTGAGTGTTTATGGAAAAAGTTCAAGGCAATCGTAAAATGCGTTTTAGACAGGTACGTGCCGAGTAAAACTGTGAGGGGCGGGAAAAACCCACCGTGGTACAACAACAAAGTTAGGAAACTACTGCGAAAGCAAAGAGAGCCCCACTCCAAGTTTAAACGTAGCCAAAACCTCTCAGACAAACAGAAGCTAAACGATGTCAAAGTTAGCGTAAGGAGGGCTATGCGTGAAGCGTTCATTGAATTCGAAAGTGAAATTCTATGTACCGACTTGACAGAAAATCCTAGGAAGTTCTGGTCTTACGTCAAATCAGTAAGTGGCTCGAAACAGCATATCCAGACACTACGGGATGATGATGGCATTGAAACAGAGGATGGCACGCGTAAAGCTGAAATACTAAACCCCTTTTTCCAAAGCTGTTTCACAGATGAAGACCGCACTGCAGTTCCTTCTCTAAATCCTCGCACAAACGAAAAAATGTCTGACATCGAAATAAGTGTCCAAGGAATAGAAAAGCAACTGGAATCACTCAATAGAGGAAAGTCCACTGGACCTGACGGGATACCAATTCGATTCTACACAGAGTATGCGAAAGAACTTCCCCCCTTCTAACAGCCGTGTACCGCAAGTCTCTAGAGGAACGGAGGGTTCCAAATGATTGGAAAAGAGCACAGATAGTTCCAGTCTTCAAGAAGGGTCGTCGAGCAGATGCGCAAAACTATAGACCTATATCTCTTATGTCGATCTCTTGTAGAATTTTAGAACATGTTTTTTGCTCGCGTATCATGTCATTTCTGGAAACCAAGAATCTACTATATAGGAATCAGCATGGATTCCGGAAACAGCGATCGTGTGAGACCCAACTCGCCTTATTTGTTCATGAGACCCAGAAAATATTAGATACAGGCTCCCAGGTAGATGCTATTTTTCTTGACTTCCGGAAGGCGTTCGATACAGTTCCGCACTGTCGCCTGATAAACAAAGTAAGAGCCTACGGAATATCAGACCAGTTGTGTGGCTGGATTGAAGAGTTTTTAGCAAACAGAACACAGCATGTTGTTATCAATGGAGAGACGTCTACAGACGTTAAAGTAACCTCTGGCGTGCCACAGGGGAGTGTTATGGGACCATTGCTTTTCACAATATATTTAAATGACTTAGTAGATAGTGTCGGAAGTTCCATGCGGCTTTTCGCGGATGATGCTGTAATGTACAGAGAAGTTGCAGCATTAGAAAATTGTAGCGAAATGCAGGAAGATCTGCAGCGGATAGGCACTTGGTGCAGGGAGTGGCAACTGACCCTTAACATAGACAAATGTAATGTATTGCGAATACATAGAAAGAAGGATCCTTTATTGTATGATTATATGATAGCGGAACAAACACTGGTAGCAGTTACTTCTGTAAAATATCTGGGAGTATGCGTGCGGAACGATTTGAAGTGGAATGATCATATAAAATTAATTGTTGGTAAGGCGGGTACCAGGTTGAGATTCATTGGGAGAGTGCTTAGAAAATGTAGTCCATCAACAAAGGAGGTGGCTTACAAAACACTCGTTCGACCTATACTTGAGTATTGCTCATCAGTGTGGGATCCGTACCAGATCGGTCTGACGGAGGAGATAGAGAAGATCCAAAGAAGAGCGGCGCGTTTCGTCACAGGGTTATTTGGTAACCGTGATAGCGTTACGGAGATGTTTAATAAACTCAAGTGGCAGACTGCAAGAGAGGCGCTCTGCATCGCGGTGTAGCTTGTTCGCCAGGTTTCGAGAGGGTGCGTTTCTGGATGAAGTATCGAATATATTGCTTCCCCCTACTTACACCTCCCGAGGAGATCACGAATGTAAAATTAGAGAGATTAGAGCGCGCACGGAGGCTTTCAGACAGTCGTTCTTCCCGCGAACCATACGCGACTGGAACAGGAAAGGGAGGTAATGACAGTGGCACGCAAAGTGCCCTCCGCCACACACCGTTGGGTGGCTTGCGGAGTATCAATGTAGATGTAGATGTAGATCAACGGGTTCTACACAAAGCAGGTGACTTCTTTGAAGGACAGTAACAGATGGAAACATGTAACTCTCTTGTATCGGTTGTGAATAAATAGTTGCCACTATTTGAGTTACAACCCTAATAGTTGGAAAAGACCGAGGAAAACCCTCCATTATGGAAAGGTTAAGGCGTGAATGGAATATGCGGAGAGGCGTGAAGATAGCGCGCAAAGTGGTTCTGCTGGCAAGAGTCTGTGGTTATTCTTTGAAGTGTGAACATTTCAAGTGCTATAGTGAGGTCAAAGTGGTTATAACTGATGATTAAAACGCCTTGGATGGAAATGGCTACTAGAGGCAGCAAAATGGCATTTAATGGTACGCTCTAAATTGATAATTACGACGCCAAAAAGGATACATGGAGTACATTACATCAAGAGCCATTATTGTGCCATACTGCGTTATATCATCAGCACAGAAGATCGGCCCCATACATCGTCAGGAATGCTTTAGTTCTGTACATGCACACATGAATCAGTGTTGACTGCAATGTTTCTGTTTAAGTGGAGCAGTGCGTTATATGCCTTACTTTGTAGTGAGTCAATAACCTTATTAGCATCCTATTCCGATTCCATGAACAGTCTGAGCCATGAACTAAGCGAATATGATGAAATAATTATTTAAAAATTATTTAAAAGAAAGTGTTAGATTATCTGTCATCATTTTAGTGAGTTTGAAAGTAGGCGTTAGCTCAATGGTATCCATGTATTAGTTAAAAGTTATTAATTTACTTAGTAGTAAAAGTGGAGTTATTTAAAGTTCTATAAAATGATGTAATGTTAAAGTACTTCATATGATATAAACAGTGGTTGCAATGTAGATTATCAGCCGTAACAAATTAAAGTCCGACATCAACTTCATAAGTGCAACAGCTTTGTAATCAGGGAAATTTGTTTATTTATGTTGATTTATATATGCTGCTAGTGTTTATTCTTGAATGTGGTGATTGGTGAGAAAGTTACAAGACAGAACATTAAAGTGTCCCCTTACGCTAGGATAACTGTAATTAGTAAATTAACTGTGAAAAGTTTGTTGTGCCCTAGTTAAGTGGCATCCTGCAAATAACATTCGGCCAATCATTCCTTACTGAGATGATTAGTGTACGTTAGTATAACACATTTTGTTGCATTTACTGCGTCAGGCAGCTATTGAATTTATTACTGTCTGTTTCAAGAACCTGATATTGTGATCCTATCTGATTTCTAGGATTTTTCTTACTGAAGTGCAGTATAATCTAGCAACTGTTTTACACCAGGAAACCATTACTATAAATTTTGTTGAATTTACTTTTGTCCATTCTTGATGGCAGTGGATGATGTCATTTGAGTAGCAATAACTTCACACTGATATTTCCACTCTGTGCGCGTCCTCAGCAGCGGATGTGGGTTCCTTATATTTAATAATTCAGAAATAATCGTGGAGAAACTAAACTATTTTGTGCTTTCAGAAACTCTCGGTATTACATAGTCCATATATGGTGTGGTGATTCAAAAAATGCCCGCATCTCGTGGTCGTGCGGTAGCGTTCTCGCTTCCCACGCCCGGGTTCCCGGGTTCGATTCCCGGCGGGGTCAGGGATTTTCTCTGCCTCGTGATGGCTGGGTGTTGTGTGCTGTCCTTAGGTTAGTTAGGTTTAAGTAGTTCTAAGTTCTAGGGGACTGATGACCATAGATGTTAAGTCCCATAGTGCTCAGAGCCATTTGAACCATTTGAACCATTTAAAAAATCGTTTAAAAAAACGATAACTATAAAAGTGCGAAAATGTTATGTTTTGCTTTGTTTCTTGCAGTCATTTTTAAAGGAAAACCTGTAAACGACAGTGGCACTAATTTAGAGACTTTTTGATTTTACGAGACCTACCGATCAGATCCAGGACTACAGGGCATTTAAACATTTTCCAAATAAGTTCCATACTGATCACGAAATTACAGATTTCACACTCTCTGCCTCCTGACACTGACATAAGGCAAAGAGATTTACTATTACTACAAGAAGCTAGTAATACTTGAGGGAAGCCATTTTCGAAAAGGACTTGTATTCCATAGCAGCCTGATGTCTTTTGACTTATAAATAAATTTCTGTACTTGAAAATGGCCTTAGGCAGAAATTTGGATTGTATAACAATAAAATAAAAATTATTGGTGTCAAAAGCGGCAGCATCATTCATCAAGTTCACCATGACTGTGTCTCCAGACAAGATAAAAATTATCGATGGCATGAAGGTGATGATGGTAGGATATTCCTTACACACCCGTGAGCATGTATGGTCGTGAATACGTATCATAGGCTCAGTGTGCGTTTAACCCCGTATAAAAATCAAATGGCGGCAGTATCACTAAGAAAAATTACCGTGACTGTTGCTCCAGTCGAAATAAAAATTATCAATGGTATTAAGGTGATACCCCGCGTATACCTGTGAGCATGTGTGATTGTGCATGCATATCATACACTCGGTGCATATTTAACCTTAGGGTTACTTGAAACACTTTCGAATTTTGAAGCGATCTTTCATCGCAAGAATGTATGGACACACAACAACATGTATTCCAATCTTTGAGACATGCTCCCAATCGAGTTTTCCCCAACAGTTAACAAAGTTATAGGTCAATATTTACTATTACAAAAATAGGAAAATATGGGTCTTTCAAGTTACACTTTTATAGCGGGTTTCTTGAAACACTTGGTTTTCTGGCATTAAATGACATGGTAAAAACGTGAGGTGTAAGCAGTAACATCGCAGAAACGTTTTTAAAGACCTAGAAAAATAATTTAGCTGTAAAATTATTACCTGCTCTCCTAGAAATTTCGAGGA
Source organism: Schistocerca americana (assembly GCF_021461395.2). Taxonomy (NCBI): domain Eukaryota; kingdom Metazoa; phylum Arthropoda; class Insecta; order Orthoptera; family Acrididae; genus Schistocerca; species Schistocerca americana. The sequence continues at coordinate 331,265,608 of NC_060126.1, forward strand.
ATCTAAGAATACAGTGACTGGACACTTCAGTAATTCTGTCACATGTGACGGCAGCTATAAATTGCTTCATACCATTGAAGATTAAAGGAAGCAGCTAGCGTCCGGAATTTTCTTTTATTTATTAATTTTTTTATTTGAGCAACAAATTTCTTTGACGATTCATTCCTTAAGCCTTCAACACAGTTTAGGGACAGTATAGTAAATGCATTCACATTAAATTGCTAAATTCTTGAAAGTTATATTATCCCTCAGGGACCTTTAAACTCAATTCTAGACAATTACTGTACTGTAGCTATCAACGCAACAATGGTCATCATCATCATTGCTGATCTCATTATTTTTGAGTGAAAAAATATTCATTGTTTTTCCAAATTACCCCACTTTATACATGGCATTATAAAAAAAAAGAAATTTAAACAAGTCTGGTGAGATAACAAGGAATTGTTAATGTGGCATAATCAGCAACAGGATAGGCTATGCTTATTTTTTCATCAAATTACCTGGTATTTCATATGTTGGCTTGTAGAAAATAAGCTTTAGAGGTAAATTTTCACTTCTAAAATCATCGTCAACATGGATGTGAAGAAGTGCTCCGTAAAAAACTATTAATAGTATGGCGTTTGTTTTTCCGACATTTTTACGATATTAATTTTTTAAAATAATCTTATTATGATTCTTTGTTGTTGGGTATGATTTTAAATTGAAGTAATGACTGAATAAAATAAGATAGTCTCGTTTCTTAAAATGTTGTTAACATTAAAACATGCAGCAAAGTACCAGGGTTCTCAAAGTGTTACGCCCGAGGAAAAGCTCGAGAACCTGTGATGTAGATGATAGTAATTTCATTCATTTACTTCAGTTTCTTACTAAAATTACTGCTCACCGTATGGTTGTTCAGTATCACAGAGAAAACCAGCGATTATATTACGCACACCATGATGCCAACATTAAAAACATGGTAGTTGCGAATTGTTTCGAGTTACCCCGCTGTTCAAGTAACCCAATTTCGCGGTACTCGTTTTTACGTGGTATTCAAAAGAAGAGAAAACCTATCATACGAAATGGTCCCATTACAAAATTCCCATTACAATATCTAAAGTCAATAACACTTTTTACGAATGCTCTGCACACTTATACATGTAACGTCATTTTCACAGCTAATATGCAAAGCAAATCCGTTGATTTTTTTTTACGGAATGAACCAAACTTCAAACACTTAACAATACATATAATATGTGGAGAGGTGGTAGGTAACTGTAGTATGCAGTCGTGCAATAATTGCTTAACAGCGACATATCGGCGTTGCCTCCGTTCACATATCCTGTCTTAATAACAACACGCGTGGAAACTTTCCGTACTAAGTTGAGTAATGTTTAATTAGTACTGATTACACCACAGTTCATGAAACGCAGCAAAATTTACTTTTGCGCAACAAAGTTAGCTTTGTCACCTTTTGACCCTTTATTATCCCAAATAATTTGCGATTTGGGTATGATGTGTGTTTTTGTGTCTGTACTACCTTTCAGGTGCACACGTGTTAGGTTTGAACGCGTCAACACTCTTTAGCATATACAGGATTTTTTTGTCGCTGTTTTTTTGTCAGACGGTTCTGACAGACGATAGACTGCGTTATCCATCTTGAGTCGAAGATTAATCGTTTGACCGACAAATCGTTAAAAGACACTTGGAACTATTATTTCGGATTGAACTGAAGGGCACCAAGGCATCTACAACTTCTCCCTGCAAGCACTTTCAGCAATTATGAGTAAAATATTTCATTCTGCACTGTCAAGATTGCCTGTACCATACAGGCAACAAGAAACAGATAGAAGCAGTTGTATGCGAGTTCTGGGGACAAGGTATGCATCGCCCTAATTGCTGATTTTGCGCTTACTTACGACAGAACCAGTAACCACTCGCGTTTGAGCAAGTACTGTCATTTGAGATGAAAAGAGCAATTTTACAACGGTCAGAAAACATCTCTAAATTTGTGTCGTTGCCTTTTACGGGTTTTGTGTTTAATACTGGCCGCAAGAAACAAAGCAAAACATCACATTATCATAAATTTATAATTATCGTTTTTTAAACGATTTTTTCAAATCACCACATCATATGTAGTCTATATAACATCGAATGTTTTTGAAAGCAGAAAACAGTTTAGTTTCTCCAGTATAATTTCTGAATATCGTACGTAAAACCTAATCGCTTCACGCCCGAGATTCAAGTGACGATGAACTAACCAAAAAACAATAGATAATAGTAACGTTAAAAAACACGTTCATAAGAGATGTTGGACATGATGGCCATGGGCTTCCAGGCATCGCTGGCTTCGTGTGATTAGGTTACCAGCAAGACGCTGTAATTCTGCAGGCGTGATGATGTTAATTTCTCTAATAACGTTCCGTTTCAGATCGTCTGTTGTGCGAGGACTGTCAGCAAACACTTTACTTGTTAGTATGTCTCATAAGTAAAAATCACACGATGTTAAGTCAGAGGACCGTGGAGAAGTCTGTCTCCAGGGAACATGTTGGTGATGTGGGCCATACTTTTGTTGGATGTATGAGCGGTTGCTCCATCTTGTAGGCATACTGTATACAGCTTTTCCGAATCTGTTAACTGTGCCCAGAAAGAGTTAAAGATCTAGATATTTGGCGCTGTATAAGATGTAATTGAAACATATGGGGCCGATTACCTGCACGCCTGGCAACGCACATCAGAGTGGAGGGTTCTTCATGCAGAATATGTGGATTGTCCTGCGACAAACGAAACCAGACGTCATATGTCATGTCGTAAAGCAAGGAGTCCAAGTAACCGTTGGCAATTGATGTTAACAGCCAGTTAAAGTAATGAACTCTTTTTCCTTGATCCTGAAATTCCAACTCTTTACCTTGATCGTCTTAAATTTTACCTTGAACCTCAAATTTCAACTCTTGCACCACATTCACACGATGGATTGTCAATTCTATATCTTTTAGTACACGATGACGCGATGTACGAGGTACTTCAACCTACTGCGATAACCTCCTTAACGACTTGTGGGGACATCTAGCAATGTCCATGCGAATTCTGTCTGTAGTTTTCCGGGGTCCTCACTGTCGGTCCCCTATTCCTCTGCACATTCGGAACGTATCGCACAGCCCTCAATTTCTTGTACTTAGCCTGAATAGTGCTGGTCGTGGGGAGTTTCTTACGAGGATACTTCCCTTAGAAACATTTGTTTAGGTTCCTTCAGGGAGCCTAACACTCCACAGTAAAAATTCGCTGTTCTGATGCAAACTGACCTATATCTGTTACAACTCGAGAATACGAGCTTCTCACAACAATAAACGTGCAAACACACAGCTGCACTGAGCTCCGATAAAATGCAGCGTAGCCAACTTTCCAGCCGGTGGTTCCACTTGAAAAGCAATTAGACTAGAGACTATTAACCGGTACGTGAAATGTACCGGTTTTATGTGGGACACATTATATAATGAATCCTCCATGGGCGAGGGCATGCAGAGTGGAAATATCCTTGTGATGCTGTTGCCACTCAAGTGGCACATCCACTGCCATTCTGGACTGGCGACCGTATTTGGTTTTCATGACCAACTATTTGTACTTCTTGCTACAGACTGTTGATTATATTTCCGGTGTAATTACTTCCCATCCTTTCAGTTCATAGCTCGCAAAGAATGGGAAATAAAGTCCGACCACCTTTCCATTAGTTATACGATCACGGTCATCTGAAATCCTGTCGAAGGGGTAGTATTTTAGTATTCCCCTATGGTGTTAAAGACGTCTTGAGAATTTTACATCGAAGAATAGTGAAGGTGCATTTACGATGCCCTCGGCTGTTGCGTTGTATTCTAATGTTGGTAAACTCTCGTGCAATGGGAACTGAATACCGCGAATCGTGAATCTGATGTCGCTAGCTTGTCTCAAGGTTCGTTCATAATTTTCTATAGTTCGTGAAAAAGTAAGCAAGTATTTTGTTTTATTAAACTAGAATTTAACCACATCGTCGGAATATCCGCGAAATCGGAAATAAGACATATAACTTGGTTGTTGCCATGATGAATGTGTATCTCGGGCTACTCCACGCATCAGTCGATTGTAGAAATCATGGTTCTCTGTTGACAATCGTTGACTATGCCAGCTAACAAACAAATTATAACATTCCAACCTAACTTAAGCCTCGGGCTTCGCTATAAGTCAGCCCATCAGCACAACTGGGTTTCTTTTTTTCTGTTCACTAAATAAATAGCCGTCCGGGGTGACCGAGCAGTTGTAGGCGCTACAGTCTGGAACCTGCGACCGATACGGTCGCAGGTTCGAATCCTGCCTCGGGCATGGGTGTGTGTGTGATGTCCTTAGGTTAGTTAGGTTTAAGTATTTTTAAGTTCTAGGGGACTGATGACGTCAGAAGTTAAGTCCCATAATGCTCAGAACCATTTGAACCATTTTGAACTAAATAAATACGGAAATCAGTCACCAACGTACCAACCTTAAAATTCATAATAACCTGAACAGCAGTAGCTATTCTGGCGCTCTCCATATCGAAAACGAATGTAATCAATCCGTATCTTCCACCGAAAAAAAAGCATTACATAATGGCATAAAAGCCGAAATGTGGATAGTACAAAATGTAAATACACTCCTGGAAATTGAAATAAGAACACCGTGAATTCGTTGTCCCAGGAAGGGGAAACTTTATTGACACATTCCTGGGGTCAGATACATCACATGATCACACTGACAGAACCACAGGCACGTAGACACAGGCAACAGAGCATGCACAATGTCGGCACTAGTACAGTGTATATCCACCTTTCGCAGCAATGCAGGCTGCTATTCTCCCATGGAGACGATCGCAGAGATGCTGGATGTAGTCCTGTGGAACGGCTTGCCATGCCATTTCCACCTGGCGCCTCAGTTGGACCAGCGTTCGTGCTGGACGTGCAGACCGCGTGAGACGACGCTTCATCCAGTCCCAAACATGCTCAATGGGGGACAGATCCGGAGATCTTGCTGGCCAGGGTAGTTGACTTACGCCTTCTAGAGCACGTTGGGTGGCACGGGATACATGCGGACGTGCATTGTCCTGTTGGAACAGCAAGTTCCCTTGCCGGTCTAGGAATGGTAGAACGATGGGTTCGATGACGGTTTGGATGTACCGTGCACTATTCAGTGTCCCCTCGACGACCACCAGTGGTGTACGGCCAGTGTAGGAGATCGCTCCCTACACCATGATGCCGGGTGTTGGCCCTGTGTGCCTCGGTCGTATGCAGTCCCGATTGTGGCGCTCACCTGCACGGCGCCAAACACGCATACGACCATCATTGGCACCAAGGCAGAAGCGACTCTCATCGCTGAAGACAACACGTCTCCATTCGTCCCTCCATTCACGCCTGTCGCGACACCACTGGAGGCGGGCTGCGCGATGTTGGGGCGTGAGCGGAAGACGGCCTAACGGTGTGCGGGACCGTAGCCCAGCTTCATGGAGACGGTTGCGAATGGTCCTCGCCGATACCCCAGGAGCAACAGTGTCCCTAATTTGCTGGGAAGTGGCGGTGCGGTCCCCTACGGCACTGCGTAGGATCCAACGGTCTTGGCGTGCATCCGTGCGTCGCTGCGGTCCGGTCCCAGGTCGACGGGCACGTGCACCTTCCGCCGACGACTGGCGACAACATCGATGTACTGTGGAGACCTCACGCCCCACGTGTTGAGCAATTCGGCGGTACGTCCACCCGGCCTCCCGCATGCCCACTATACGCCCTCGCTCAAAGTCCGTCAACTGCACATACGGTTCACGTCCACGCTGTCGCGGCATGCTACCAGTGTTAAAGACTGCGATGGAGCTCCGTATGCCACGGCAAACTGGCTGACACTGACGGCGGCGGTGCACAAATGCTGCGCAGCTAGCGCCATTCGACGGCCAACACCGCGGTTCCTGGTGTGTCCGCTGTGCCGTGCGTGTGATCATTGCTTGTACAGCCCTCTCGCAGTGTCCGGAGCAAGTATGGTGGGTCTGACACACCGGTGTCAATGTGTTCTTTTTTCCATTTCCAGGAGTGTATAATAATACACAGACAAATCACGGTTTACTCTTTTAAAAAGTATTGCGTGACTGTGGCTTAACACCACCGAAAACAACGACTACGATCAACGCCAGTGAATAGCGAGAGCCGCGGATATCGTAACTGCACTCCATCCTCATACAGGATGAATAACAAAAATGGTTCAAATGGCTCTGAGCACTATGGGACTTGACATCTTAGGTCATCAGTCCCCTAGAACTTAGAACTACTTAAACCTAACTAACCTAAGGACATCACACACATCCATGCCTGAGGCAGGATTCGAAACTGCGACCGTAGCAGTCCCGCGGTTCCGGACTGCAGCGCCTAGAACCGCACGGCCACCGCGGCCGGCGGATGAATAACACTATCAGATTGTTCACTGAGGATGACGTTATTTACAAGACAAAATTTCCAAAAAAAAATGGTTCAAATGGCTCTGAGCACTATGGGACTCAACTGCTGAGGTCATTAGCCCCCTAGAACTTAGAACTAGTTAAACCTAACTAACCTAAGGACATCACAAACATCCATGCCCGAGGCAGGATTCGAACCTGCGACCGTAGCGGTCTTGCGGTTCCAGACTGCAGCGCCTTTAACCGCACGGCCACTGCGGCCGGCCAAAATTTCCACTCATGGTGTAATGCATAAGAGCCCTCTCTGAATGTGGAAATAAGGGTGAGCATCGGAAGAATTCACACCGTGAAAAATATTTACATATGGTGTAATTGAATAACAGTTCTTTTTAGATGTAGAAATACGCACCATACTGCCTATCACAAAGTGAAAAAGAACAATATTATCTGTTTACAAGATTATCGGTGAAGATATTAAGAAATACATATCGACAAAATATTTAGGGATAATGATAATAAGCCGTATTAAATGGGGTGGGCCAACACCTTATAACACGTGACGAACGAACATTTAAAATCAGGATTAGGAAAGGCGGATGGAAGACTCGTATTTGTTGTCAGTGTTCTAGATAAGTGCAATGCATCTATAAAGTATGATGCTAACGCGACCATTTCTCGAGTATTACTCCACAGTTTGGAGTCTTACTCTAGTAGGTACGACAACAGTCAACGATCGGATTCGTAGACACGTCGCATGGATCGTAACAGGTCGGCATAGCCCATATGAAACAGGAACAGAGATGCTTGGGAGATGTAAAACTGGAGTCAGGGGATGAAAAGTACTGTAGTTCTTGCTAAATCCTGTTTCGTAAATTTAGAAACTCTTTATTCGATGAAGAGTGTGCGACACTCTCGCGTAGAGATAACGAGAATAAGACATAAGGGCGTGTGCATAGGCATACAGATGATCATTTTTTCTTTGTTGAACACGTGCATTTTTTACATAGCTATCCTTAGTATAACCATTGGCGATTTCTTGCAGCGGTATGTGGGGTGCCCGAAAGTTAGGTTGAGATTTGCACTGTTAATCATTAATTACATTAGAACCTGTACATGTGGCGTAGCAAATAGTTTAAAGACAATAAAGGTACTTACAGTGCAAGAAAATCTGTAAGTGTGCTGCATTCTGTATAAGAAATTCATATGCGTCACGCTGGACACATTGTTGTGATTGTGTACCAAAGAAGCTACATTTGTTGTCAAATATTTTACAGCCAAGGAATATACATAACAGATTCATAGCCACACTCTAACATAACAGCCACGACACTCCGTCTCGTTTATGTTACCCACAGCGGCCAACAAGGGACACTTCGGAATATGGTATCGGATGAGTACGAATCGTAACATTTATATTCGTCTGAGGTATAGGTTTTACGATGGGGAATCTATGTAATGTCACAAAAATCGACGATAACTACAGAATGATATCACATTTCATACTTTAGTTTCCTAAGGACCTTGGAAGGAACGGAATGGTACATTACAGAATAATTGATTTACGATTCTCTTGTAACGTATAATTATTTACCGAATAACGTAGTTTTCCTGTAACAGCAAAAAATTGCTAGTAAACGCCAGAAGTCCTGACCTATTGCAGAAAGACGCTGTATATCTAACCAAAAAAGTGGAGTTTTGTTCGTTACACTTTCAGCCAAATGAGAGAATTTGGAGCGTAGGAATCCTGCCATGTAATGTAGTACCTACATTATTTAATGTAAGAAATAAGCCGCCACAGTTGCAGTTTAAGAGGAAGCGACGCAGACGTAATAGTGAACCGTCAAAAGCAGTAAAACTGCTTCCCAACACAGAAGAAACCAGTTCCACAATTGTTGCTAAATTAAAGTCGCAGCAGCAAGAATCTTCAACACCTTCACTTTTGAATCGAAAATAATTACATTTACAATATTATTCGTGTATCAGAAAGCCGAGTGAAGTGTCTAGGAGATTGTCTGTGATAATAAACAACTGCCGACAACAGAAATGTACGCTTCACATGCAGCGGAATAAGCTACAAATATACACATATTCGAAAGTATTTTTCCATGAATAAATAATAGCTTATGTCATTCAATCTGTGTGATTCGGCTGGTTTAACATTTGTTTCACGATAATTCATTTCTCTTGGTAATTTAATAATGCATGGAACGCAGAATGACAACTATTTCGTTAATTTAACTAAAAATGAACATTACCCATACGACGCATGTGACCGTCTCTTGCCCACCATTTGCAGCGCCAGTGTTGCTCCAGCTTTTAAACCGCAACGGTTTCCACACCAGAGAGTGCCGTGACTGTATGTAATAGACTGTGTTCGTAGCCCAGTCAAAAGGGATCCACACATGAGCGAAGTATCGCAGCGATCCGTCGCATGCGAGGTCGCCTGCAAACAGTCGTTCGCATCGATATCCCCCACACGAGTGATTTTTCCAAGCAATTTCAGTCAGTATAATGAAAGTCACTGCGTTGGAAAGTTCCGCGATGGAAAATGAATTGCTATGTTTAGCAGCAACTACAATCGATTTCCGTACCGCACGAATACTTGCAAAACACAGAATGAAAATAAACGATAACTGAAAGTTATTAAACCTGCTTTGAAACGCCTGTCTTGGGAAATGTAGGTCACTTTACAGTATATATTTACATTTTTCATTGTCGCCGAATGCGCTGTATACGAATTGCTAGTGTGCCAATACAATTCGTTTTACGTTTATTAGTCCTTAGTTTCTTTATGTTTCATTATTTTATTCGTTAGTCTTATAGTTTAACAGCAAGTATTTACACAACTTACTTGATATGTCTATAGAGACGTTGTCAGTAGCAGCACTACTGATTACCGCAACACTTGCTATAAATTATATGAAGAAGAATTAAATTGTATGAAATGACTTGGAACTTGAGAATAACTACAATAGATTTGTCCTGGACATTTAAATTAAAATGTCCTATTAACATTACAGTAGATAGGCCTACGTATGTCATTAGGTATAGCAGCTAAATGCGTATCAATTTCATAAATAACTTAAAAACATAAGATGGAGCCCATTGTAAACGCGGATATTACTATGAACATCATATCAGTTCTACTTCTGTAGCACAAATTTTAGAATGCTAATACTGTAAAATCGGAGGGTGTATTTTATGTTACGTCTTAATACAAATGCCAACCCTGGCTTCCACTTCAATTCTCATAGTGGCTCGTGGTCACTGGAACTTAATTTGAAAGTTCTTTGTTTTAGTCAACTGAAATAATTGAGTAGGTGGAACTCCTTTGTGTGAAAAACTATTGAATACAACTGAATCTACTGTCTCGTTACTTATTTTTATCATTTCTACACCGACCTACAGAAATTTCTCCGACAAAGACAACTCAAACTTAACCTGTTCATTTATTACCCACAATATACAAGCGCAAAGCAATCTGACTACTCTAAAACAACATGACTTCAAATAATTAACACAAAAAAATGATCCTGAATTGGAAGAAATCCTAACAAAAACCCATACTTTTTCACAAGTCGCTTACCTCACAGAAAACCTTCGTAACACGAACCACAGCAGTTACTGCAAGCAGTAACTACAGCCAACTAAATAAAAAGATTTTAACTACTGTAGGCTCTAACTACTAAGAGGCACATGATTAGCAAAACAGAGATTTCGTTGAAGAGCAGTGTATTAAGAAGATTTTATCTTTGTCATGTGACATACAGTTCCAAAAATTATGCAATCGTCAATAAGTACACTACCCAAACAGTACCAAGTACATCCATCTTCATTTTACAATGCATGTCAAACCAACACTGAGGCTCCCTGAAGGACACATGTTCAAGCCGTCCGCTCGCTAACTGCTAACTGCTAGTCCGTCCAACGACAGAGTCTCTTACTGTGGGCGCAGAGCGCCCAACGACATTGATTACGATCTATAGCGCTGTCAACATATAAACTGGCTACCCCCGACTCCCTTCAAAAAATTTTACAAGGTGTTTTGGGCAGCGGCCAAGACTAAGTTGTGTAACATCCACGAGATAAATTCTAGCTACAGTGCGACGAGTGGTAATTATGCCTCTAACAGTTATAAACATTATCTATCAGACATATGAAAAAACAGTGAAATAAATATTAATTATTTATATAATATTTTATGATGTAATTGACCATATCGATGTGTATCATACAAAGACAATGATAATTGTAAATTCCTTTTATGATCTGCGTTTGTCTTGCTTTGTTTTTACCTTTTGTTGGTTGGCTTTTGTAGATTGCGGACGCAAGACGCATATCAAACTGAGGTCTGTTAAGAAATTGTAATTATTTTTTAATTATTACTTGAGAATAGAGTTCATTATTATTATAAATATGAGTGAATAATTATTTGTAACTTTTAATTCCTCTCTCAATAAGCATTATCTGTGTTAATTATTTCTTTCCGCTGCAAGGATCGCAGCCATTGATGATAGCGATTTGTACTGCGTTTTTATCTGTGTTTCTTAGAAAAAATCAAAGGTTTGCTTGATGAAAATTAGCCTAAATAGTGCACAATATGAAAGTAAAGTTTAATAAGCATTTCAAATACTTATCCTGTTAAAAAGAAAATTTCCTCTAACAATAGAAAGTCTCTATCAATTGTCTGCCGCCATCTTAACAATTATCTCAGCGGAAAATTCAAATTACGCAACTCTGCAGACATAAATGCCGAAGGTAATAAAAATATGTAAAAATAAATGTGCACCGGTGGTCCTGAACTCATTTTAATGAAAATAATTCGAATCAGATTGGTTCTTTAGAAACAGTGCTCATAGCACGATCGATATAACAAACTTTTCTAGCTGATGTATTTATCCGAAATTAATTACGCACGAGTTGCGAAGAATATTGTTTCAGGTAACATACGTCAGTGTTGTGCGCGGCTGATATTCGGTGGTTTTAATGATCATTTTGCTGAAGATAACTGTTTCCATCATAATCAATAGTTGTACAGCATCTGTTGTATGAACTGTGATTTAGTGACACTTACACAACTTACAGACAACACTTTAACACAACGTTAACTTGGAGTTCTTTAGCAACTTGACCAAATCTTTAACCGGGGAAAAATTATTTAGTAATTACTCACTGTAATAAAATAAGATTATCATTTTCATTTACAAATTAGTTAAATACCAAACCACTGAATAACACAGCGAACGCCACAGTTGTTAAATTTTTTTATATTAACAATATCAAATAGATCAGATGCACACAAAGGTTAAGTAATATGCTGTTGGTCAATAAAGTAAAAATTCTCCTCACACTCCCTAAAGGCAGTTCTAATTCAGCAGAAGAGAAGTGTACACCAATTTTATACACAAAGGCTGAGCAGTAAAAGAAAATGCACACGTAAGCAGTGGACCATCATGCAGCCTTGAATATGTAGTGTGGTCCTCCCCACGGAAACACAGTGATGAATCTCGATATGAATATTTCAGTCGAAGAGACTGGTAATGGTCCACAACAGAGCAGACCCACAGTAGAGTCAGTCGGAGTCTTGAAGAATATTGGTAGAATTGGTGGGTCGCCACAGACCAGACCCACAATATTCCTTGTAGAGATTGTGATAGTAATGGGCCACCAGAAGTACAGACCCTCTGTAGTAAAAATGGCCAGCAGCCATCCGTTGTGACTGTGCAGGTGCACAATCACAATTGAAGAGTCTTGAGGATAATGTAGTACGTATATGAACCACCACTTGTGGACTCACTAACTTTTTTTTGCAATATCCTTAGAACCAGCAATGCTGTTAACTAGTCCTTTGCTGAATTATCAACACACGTGCAAGCACTAACACAGTCATAAAATCTCTGTGATTTTATACATATAGTATGACAAACAGACAAATGTGTACAATAAAATGAATCCCTATTATTTACCTAATTTGAAAAACTGGTGTCTATACAATTACAATTTAACAGCATATAGATTCAATTACAAATTGTAACGTACTCTCTCTTTTATTGTTTTTTGTTATTGTTTTTTTTTGTTATTGTAGTTGTAGAGATATGAAATTATTGTAGCGGTTTTCTTAGTCAGCCGTACTTCGGAATTTTTTGACATTGAATGGAGCCTGAAACTTGCGTAATAAATACTTCGCGTGAAGTGCGATTTGCGGCATAAACAAAAATTAATTGCGGAGATGCAATCCACAGAATATTAACAGAAAAGCTTTAGAACAACGCGCACGACTGACTAGACACATTCAGAGGGTACGTACATTCACGTACGAGTAGTTGCGATCTGATGAGAAAGATTCATCTTAATTTTTTTTGTGTGAAATAATTACGTCGTAACACACTCGGAGATAGCGAACGTACAATCGGGGTAGAGGCACGTAATTTCTATCATTACCCGTGGCCTGAGTAAAAGAATTGCAGTTATTTAAGAATATTTCTTTTTCAACTGGACTCCTATTTTTATACGAAATGGAAGATTGCAGGTTCTGAATGTCTCGGCAAAAACACATCGAAATTAATCTTAGCGGCCACCAAAGGAAAGTAGTGAGACCAATCACGTACCTCTGTTGTTGAGCAGCGCCGTCGTAAAGATCGTCGCCTCCATCTAAAATTCGCCTTCTCGAATTAACAGAATAATTTGTACTCCATTGATATGGGATTTAGGCTTGATCTTGACAGAAATTATAAAACACATTTTTCATCATTTAACACATTCATTTAACACACACACAGACATGAAACTATACAGTACGTCTTTACGCCAGCACGTCAGAACAAAAAGGTAGTTAATACTCGAAGTAATAAAAGGATCTCGAAGTTAGTACTTTGTCTCTCAATGATAAAAAAGTTTTTTAGAGTATTCCTCTGGTATGACAGTCGAACAAATTTTCTTCTTGTATCTTTGAGATTAAATTACAACATTTTTTAGTTCCTTTTCAAAATGTAAAGAAAACATCATTATAGTAAAGAACACGATAATACAAATAACATTTGTAGTAATACAGACTTTTCAAAAAGGATAAAAATAAGCGTATATACAAGTATTGCAGGAATTATGACATAAGTTAATAAATGAAAAATGAGAATATCAGTCGAAGCATAACAGAATAAATAATGTTTAAACATCTACCTAACATAGAGTACATGGTACAAAAGCAGAGGTCAGATTTGAGGATAGCAATATTCCTCATCATAGTGAATGCAGCTTAGTATTAGAAGCGAAAAAAAAAATTCTAGCAAATTTATTTTATCAGGTAAAGACACAGAAATAGAAAGAACACAGACACAATAGGGTACACAAAAACATAGAGGAATAACACAAAAGAAAAGGACAGGATCTGTTATCATGTGTAAATGTATCGAAGTGTAACTGTAACATTTGGTACTGCAGTACTCGTGGTGAGCATTTTATACCTAATTTATGCTCATACCTGTTTTACTTTCAACCAAAACTACTCCATTTCCAACTAAAACTTTATGTAATTCTCGCCAGCCTCTCTTGCTTCAACATTTGTTTACACAAAAAATCCTATTTTCCATATTTAACCAAAACTACTTGATTTACTCTTTCTCAATAATTATTCCTCGTTATACAATACTTTTTGGCCAAGCCTTTTTCTTATAGCTTCTCAATGCATTTCTTCCCAACTCATCATAGCTCATTTTCTTATATGGCATACCCCCTCTTAAACTAACTTAAGTCTACTGAGCTCAGATACATGAACTAGAGAATGAGGCGATTCAGCAGCACAAAAATTAATACAAACAACAACGACATAAATGCAAATTGGCTAAGCAAGCAGCAGCACATCTAAATTAGCAAAGCAATTGCAACATTACAACTAATATAAGGCAATATGCAGAAAACAAGGAGAATAAATCCCTAGTAAAACTGGCTTATCACAGTAATACAAAGTAACATTCAGTAGGAAATGTAAGTGTAATCTTACAATAACATGTGTGCATCTGTGATCATCAAAACTATGCAAAGCACCAGCACAAGGAACAAGACCTATTCTATCTCCCATGTGAAATGCAATGATTTTATGTCACATGTTAACACTAAAGTGGTGCACCACAACAGCTTATTCTACCAATAAATTACCAAATCCTTGAAAAGAAAATCGTGTATGCAGTTCCTGTCACTACACCCTTCTCCGTCTTATTGTTCTTCCCTTTCCAAGTGTTTTTTAAGTATATGGATCATAAAATTATTATTTAATGGATCTGTTGACAGAAAGAGTTCACATTAGCACATGTATTGAATTTTATTTTATAAAAGCAATACAACAGCGCAGCTAGAAACCAGAGATCAAATAAAATAAGCAAATATGTACAAAGCAAAACATAAAAACGTCATTGAACAGCCATGTGGCATAAAGTAAGTCAGTAGCAATTCTCTCAACTCTCGTAGAGATACACTTGTCATAATCAGGTGTGTAAACATAAGAATATTTCTCATCAATTCATAAGTATTTCAGTAAGTAACACAAAGTACAAACTCAAAAGTGTAATCATATGTTTGCAAGTAATAGTGTGTCGTGCTTGTGATGTGTTCTGCAAAGGAATATTAATAGCGAGGTCAATGCCCTCTCTTTTATAAAGGTGTGTGAGCGCTTGCAGGAGTGCAGTGAGCTTAAAAGCGGCTGAAATGACACCATTAAAATTGTCAGACAACACAACAATGGGTATTTCCTGCTGGCTAGCACGCAGCCCAGCCCAGAAGCGCATTTCGTCAAAGTCACATACAATATACACCACTCGAAGCTCTCACAGCATCACAATGGTTCCAAAGTAAATGTGAACAGTTCACAAAATGCAATTTTCTAAATGCGAAGAAATACCACTGTGTAATTACCTAGACATATGTCAGAGACGTAGTAAAAAATGTTTATTTCTCTCTGTGAAATGACCAGATAGCTGTGTAATTTTGTGCTACTGAGAAATATGGTACCGTATATGAAACTGTATAGGCAAATACAATATTACCTAGGGCTCCTTGCGCTTGCCACTCACATGATACACAAAGTAGGCGTACCTCCATGAGAGATAATCTAATTACAGCTCAGATCTTGAAGATGTATATTTCTCAAGGCCCTTTCCAAAAATTCAGATCTTGAGTCATACCTTACTAAATTCACAGCTCGTCTAGAGGAAATAAAAACGACTTGTGAACATTTTATGAGTTCCCTTTATGGTGGTAACCATCCAACTACAACACTCAACAGGCCGAAGTAAAAGCAGCAGCCGACACTAGCCTACAAAGCATGAGCGGATACGGTTTCCATACCTCCACTGAAGCTGCAGCTCAACAGCACACCTTCAGGTTTTTCCATCAGTTGCAGCAGTGGATCGGAAACTGCTTGCATGCAAAGCAGTGAGAATGGAATTTGACAAAAACTGTATTGACTCTCAAAACCACACTGGAACCCCCGGTCCCCTAAAGGATTCTTCAGCTTATCTCTCGCAGATACAAGAAAAATTGACAAAGACGGTGTAGGTGAGCAGGTCTGATCTTCAAGCAGCCGTGAAAACAATGTGGAGATTCGTGTTCCAGCACGGACGGCAATTTTGGTATAGAAGGTGAAGACGACCTGGACGATCCCCTTGCAGTACCACTGTCTGAAGCAGCTGAGACGCAGAAGGCATTAATTCGTGTAATATTCTGCATTATTATTCATCTTTGCTAATCAGTCTTATCTATCGTAACAGTAATCATTTAATTGCGAATTTTTGCAGTTGAAGAACAGCAACAACGCATTGTTCAGCCTAGACCTTCCACAGCCTCTGTCGCTTTACCTGACATTCCTTTGCTCCAGATGCTTCGCGTGGGTCCTATAATGCCCAAGAAACAAGGGATTGTTTGGCTATAGGGCGCAGAAGGCATTCGTAAATTCCTCTTCGCTCCCTCCCTCCTTCCGACAAAACTGAGTGTTTCAAACGTTTCTTCTACGAAATTTAATGTACTTTCATGAAGTGTAGTCGGTTTTACGATAAAATATATATTTTTCGACTTGTAAGGGGTGGGTGTGGCCGTTTCCGACGTTTCCGCAGAAGGGCCAAATAACAGCTGCTTTTCAGCACGCTCTAGCACCGATACCGCACGTCATAAAATCAAACCTGAAGCCGAAACCAAAAATCTCCTCTCTGCCTTATGGTGACCCAATATCCGGAGGGATCGGTAGACTGACTAATGCATTTTTTTTTTAAATTTTGTCTAATTTTATACTGAATGGCCAGCTTCGAAAAATGCGCAGTTTTTCGAAATATGAACGAAAAACTGAAAATAGTGCGAAAATTGATTGTGATGTTTCTTTCGTTTTTCGTCGTGAAACCGACCTCCTACGAGGCAACAAACATAAAATTCGGCTTCAACACCCCAAAAACATAGTACCGTTGACAAAAAAGCTTTCACAATTTTATTACGAAAATGCCTGTTTTGTAAATCTATTCACTGGGTAGTTCGTATCTAATCAGTAAGGTGAAGTTTAGTTCACTAAACTTCCATTCAGTGAATGAATGTTGAACATAGGAAATATATATGGAATGCGATATCTACATTACTTAACGTACCAAATAAGCAACCACAACTAGCTGAAGGCAAAGCACATAAACGTGACAATGAAATGTCAAAATCAATAAAACTCTTTCCCAACACAGAAGAAACCAATTTCATACATACTGTTGCGAGATCTGAGCTGCAAACGGCAAAAATGTTCAACACATTCGATTTTGAAGCGAGAGTAATTACATTTACAAAGGTATTCTTGTATTAAAAAGTCTAGTGAGGTGTAAGTATGTTCGAATCATTAGGCTTCACACAAAACTGTTACGCGTCAAGGAAAGTGTCTATCGCAATAAGAAATGTGTGCTTCTCACGCGTGAAATATACGCTTATGTTGTTTTACTTTCATTGGAGCAAGCTGCAAGTATTCACATATTCTAAAGTATTTCTTCATGAATAAGTTGCAGTTTATGTCAATGATTCAGTGAGATTAGGCTGTTCTTTTTTTTTCATTTACTTCACGATCATTCAAGTATAGTGAAAATTTACGGCTGGTTGGAATGCAAAAATATAATAAGTATTTCTTTAATTACATAGAAAAACAAAAACAAACATTAATTTTGCAGCTTACTTTCTCCCCGCTAGCGGCGCTAGCGTCCTTTCATCTGTCAGTGGTGAAACACAGCACTGAGCATCGCTATTGTGGAGGTAAAAATAATAGTGGTTGTCATGACGTCAAAAACTTTAAACTGACTCTGCATCTTAGTTGCCCCGAAGTGTTACGACTGTTTTGAGTTGTGATTATTGTTTGATGAAAAATGCCTGCTTGCGTTGTTAATGTGTGTACTAGTCGTTTGTTTTCAGCCTACTTTGGGTGCACGGTGTTGTGTCCTGCCTACTCGTCGAATATGGCGTGCCTAGGAAACTTGATTTCTCGGATGGCTGGACAACGATTCGAGCAAATCGTCAATATACACAATACCTAATACAAGTGAAATAATACAGTTCCTAAGCCACTGCTATAGAGCTCGTAGAACGGCTAGTCTTCAACTGGGGCGCGGCCAGGCGGAGGGGTGCTTATGTTCTCTGCGTGTAGATGACGCTGTTGTCTCGGTGTCGTCCTAGAGAGGCTACGGTGAGCGTACTATTGGCTGACGTCGTCTCGCAGAGCTCTGTTCTATCGTTCCTGACTGTCGTGCTGCTGCTTGACTATTAATGCCGGAACATTCCCTCCCCCCCCCCCCCACCCCCCCACCCCCGCCAGCCCTACCCCAAAGCGACGGACCGTCGTCGTCTAAGGAGCTCGATAGCGGCGGGGGATGCAAGTTTGTGGACTCTGCGCTGGACCAGAAGCTGTGGCTGCAGGGGACATCGGCTTCCGGTCGTACCCCGCCATCCAACCTGCGTTCTCGCCGAAGCGTCCCCCGGAAAACGACCAGAAGGGTGCGCATCCACCTTCTGAGGCCCAAAATCAGATGTAGAAAGTGTTGGCTGCTGCGACGTGGGCGGGTCCACCTCCACTGGCAGGACAACAGGAGGCGGAGGGGACAAAGGCTCCGTCTCCATGGGGTCGTCCTGCGGTGTCATGATGACACCCTCTGGCGGCTGCTGCGGCCACGTTGTCCTCGAGATCCGTGAATCTGGAGGAAGGGACACAGAAGGATCACCATGCACATAACTGTTACGTCTGCCACAGACGGCCCCTGCCAGGCAGACTACACTCAAGACATCCCTGTGTACCATATAACATACACAAGGTAGAGCGGGCGTGAGTCGTGCTTCGGTAGCTCAGTTGGACTGAGCACTTGCCCGCGAAAGGCAAAGGTCCCGAGTTCGAGTCTCGGTCGGGCACACAGTTTTAATCTGCCAGGAAGTTTCATACGGATTGTAAGTGGCCTTTCTTGCCACAAGCGTAACACTATGCTGCCGGGACGGGCAGTCTTGGCGCTTGTGCCGTGAGTAGCACTGAGGGCATGAGTTAATGCCATTCACGCTTTTAGAGTGCTGCTTATGCAGAATGGAGAAGTGTATACGCGGCGTGTCGTGTGCAAGCTGCTGCCTCTTGACGGGCTGGTTGCGAGCAAGGGCCGGCCGTGGCGGCCGAGCGGTTGTAGACGCTTCAGTCCAGAACCGTGCGGCTGCTACTGTCGCAAGTTCGAATCCTGCCTCGGGCAAGGATGTGTGTGATGTCCTCAGGTTAGTTAGGTTTAAGTAGTTCTAAGTTCTAGGGGACTGATGACCTCAGAAGTTAAGTCCCATACTGCTCAGAGCCATTTGAGCCATTTTTGCGAGCAAGGGTCAACTCAACCCTACAAGTAGCCGGCTGCTCAAACTTACCAGCTGACATGACACCTGAATTTTACTGATCTAGTAGTTGCACTATGTGCTGAAATGATGGATCGTACTGTTCCAAAATCTTTCCCTGAGTCTGACATCAGTTAACTTGTACAGTGATTGCATCACGCAACATTACATCTGAATACAAAGCATCACAAGCATATTTGAATTTGCATTTCCTTGTCATACCACGCAAATCTGTTACCTACTTGCAACAAGTGTGTCCTGACCATTTCTTGCAACTAAAGAATTGGTACCCAGCTGCTAGCACATTCACTTATTGGCCATAATAGTTAGCGGTTCTAAAACCTGACCATACGCAAGTTCACTTGGAGTTGCGTTAGGAAATAACTTTTGAATGAGTCTAAACACTTCACTTCCTAGGATAGTAAGGGGAGTTTCACAGTACCTTATGAGCAATTACGTGGGATTCAAACTTTTGCAACCACTCGAGCCATTCCTCTTCTTGTTCATGAAGCTGGCGAAAAGGCGGCATGGCACTTGGAGCTGCTGTAGGTGTAGTATGGTTTACCAGAGCTGTTGTTCCATGAATAGTAGCGATAAAAATTGTTGGCACTGAAACTGAAACATCTGCGTTAGCTGAGTTGCATCTAACGCTTGCAGCTATGGTGCTGAGCAGGGATTGGCATAGATGGGGTGGGCATGTTGGAAGAAACAAACTGAGACAAGGCAAGCAAAAGAAACAAGTACAGGCTGTTTATAAATGAATATCAGGGTTTTAACGCTTTATAATATTTATTACATTAAACTTACAGTTATAAATGATATGTCAAACAAAAGAGCAATTCAAACAGTTGTGTTTGGCATCAGTGCGCATGCACAGCGTGCAATGTTTCCGCTTCAATGCGCTAGACAGTGGTAGTAGCGAAGATGGCGACTAGTGAACAGAAAGCGTTTTTTGTTTTGCAGTTTGCAAAGACCGAATCTGTAGTTGCTGTACAACGTGCGTTCCAGCTGAAGTTCGGTTGTGATCCTGCAAGTGATAATAACATTCATAGATGGTATCATCAATTCGAAGATACCGGCTGCCTTTGTAAAGGGAAGAGCACAGGACGACCAAGAGTTAGTGAAGAGACTGTTGAGCGATTGAGAGAGTCGTTCACTTGTAGACCAAAGAAATCAGTCCAGAAGGCTATTCGTGAATTACAAGTTCCCATGTCAAATTTTTGGAAAGTTTTAAGCAAACACGTACAACTACGTCCTTACCGTTTACAGTTATTACAAGCTCTAAAACTCGCAGACCATGGATTATGTGCCAACTTCGCAAACGAAATGTTGTTTCATGACGATGAAGATTTTTTAGATCATGTCGTCTTCAGTGATGAATCGACCTTTCACCTTATTGGTCATGTTAACACTCACCATGCGCGCTTCTGGGGCTCATAAAATCCTCACGAGGTGGTACAAATGCAACGAGATTCCCCTAAAGTGACTAATTTTGTGCCGTATCCCGGCAGAAAGTTTATGGGCCTTTTTTGTTGAACCTGCTGTAAATGGCATTTCTTACCTTGATACACTAGACAATGGCTCTTGGTTCAAATGGCTCTAAGCACTATGGGACTTAACATCTGAGGTCATCAGTCCCCTAGAACTTAGAACTACTTAAACCTAACTAATCTAAGGACATCACACACATCCATGCCCGAGGCAAGATTCGAACCTGCGACCATAGCGGTCACGCGGTTCCAGACTGAAGCGGCCGGCGCAATGGTTCTTCCTTCAGTTAGAAGAAGATGATCCAGTGAACTTCATTTTCCAGCAAGATGGTGCGCCACCTCACTGGCGTAGAGAAGTACGCGATTGGTTGAACTCTACTGTGCCCAAGCGCTGGATAAGCCGCAAGGGGCCCAATGACAGGGCTTGCTTTGCATGGCCCCCAAGTTCACCCGACCTAACGCCATGCGATTTTTTTCCTTTGGGACTTCATCAAGAATCGTGTGTACGTGCCTCTTGCACCAGCAGACCTCCCTGAATTAAGAAACCGAATTGAAGCTGCTGTTGCTACAATCACTGAAGACACAGTTATCAACGTTTGGGAAGAACTCGGCTACAGACTTGATGTAAGTCGTGTGAGAAGTAGTGCTCACATTGAACATTTATAACCTTCTTGGTAAAACTGTTTGAGTTGCTCTTTCATTTGACAAATCATTTATAACTGTAAGTTTAATATAATAAATATTATAATGCGTTAAAACCCTAATGTTCATTCATAAACACCTTGTACAAAAGCAAAGAAAATTTCTGCAACGCCCACCTGAAAACACTAGTTAGCAGACACACGATAAGAGTTGCTGTTAAAGCAGGAAAATACATCCCTGCAAAGAAAAGACAAAAGAGAATTAAGGTGCCAGCAAAACACAAGAGCCCACAAAAAGAAAACAGAGAATCTGTGGTGGCTGTCGCTATGGGATCCGTCGACCTCCTCATCGTCAATGTTGTGATCTGCCTACTCATCGAATATTGGGTGCCTAGGAAGCCTGCTTTCACGGGTCGCTAGACAAAATTTCGAGCAAACCTTATTAATGAAGTTTATTACGAAAGGAAATGATTACAATACTGAACTTTGTGAAACACAGAATGTGTCGTAAGTAATGGGCGACAGGCAAATAAAGAATCTCTTCAGTACATACAATTCCTAATACAAGTGAAATAGTACAGGTCCTAAGTCGCTGCTATAGAACTCGTAGGACGGCTAGTCTTCAATTGGGTCACGGCCAGGCGGCGTCCTCTGCGTGTAGATGGCGCTGTTGTCTCGGTGTCATCCTAGAGAGGGCTCGGCCAGCGTACTATTGGCTGACTACTTTGCAGCCCTCTCTGCGCTAACGTTCCCGACCGCCGTGCCCATGCTTGACTTTTACGCTGGAACACACAGTGTGGCGAAATTTTATATCGGCCTTTGCTTTATTATTAAACAATGTAACGGTTCTAGCTTCGTTTACTTTATATGAGTAACTGGCAAGTATTGTTGGAAAGCCAGTAACATGAATCTATAGCATTATAAGATGTAGCATTGAAGTAGAAAATGAATCTTGATCATTCTTCCTCAGCACCGAGTGGACCTTGATCATTTTTCCCAAGTATATCAAAACATTAGCCCATATTTAGGATCGTGTTGATCTTTTTTCCTAAAACAAATCTTGCCAATTTATAGTTCTTCCATTCCTCTATAAATCGATATTATGAACAATTTTAAATTTTGATGGACCTTGATCGCTATAAACGGAGAAGAAGTGTACACTACAACGGCGTCAACGCACTGACAGTCTAATAAAACAAGAACTCATTTGTGCATGGAGGTATCTGTCAATGCAGTTTTGTTCCTTCGACATTTCGAATTGATAGTTGATAGTTAGAGAGATAACAGGTAGTCTGCGTAAACCAGTTGTAGATGTTGGCCACTGATGCATCGTCTATACGGTTGGTGTTAACCCCGTCTACATCAGCTAAGGTCTGAAGATGCACTGAAGCACCGAAAGTGGTAACCATACAACAAATCATATCATAAGGACGGCTGTAGGTGTTTCATTTCCTGTAGTTCACCAGCTCCCCAAACGCAAGGATGGACATACAAAAATTTCGAGACTGTTTCACTTTGACATCCACAAGTCATGGTAGCATATTTCTTTCATCATTGCGTAAACTTATGAGGCAACGAAGAAAACATAGATAAGTTTTCTTTTTCAAAGGTGAACATTAAATATGTTGCATATGATTTGAAAGTGGAAAATGTAGCTCGTAAGAATCAGTATCAGTAAGCAAACAACATGGATTTCGGAATTATAACTTTACCCACTATCGACGCAAAAACAGTAAAACAGGATTCGAATGGATTACACAAGCGTCCTTTTCACATCACACACAATACTTCTCTTCTTGGTTATTTGAAATGTATAAACAAAAAGAATATACACTATTGCTCATAAATTAAGGATAATGCTGATACACGGTGAAACAACGCTCTGGTGGGCGGTTTGCAGGTGTAAATCAACTCGGAGTATGACCATGCGGTGCATTTGACCTGCGGTCGTTGCATATTGGCGCTGGCAGCAGTCCACATACGCAGAGGTGTGTTGATGCAAGTCAGAGTACGGTGCAGCGAGTAAGTGTGCAGACGTTTTCAGACGTACTAATGGTGACTGTGTGTTTAAAATGGCTCAAAGAACAATTGTTGATGACGTCATGAGGGGCAGAATACTGGGGTGACAGGAGGCTGGTCAAACACAGCAGGTCGTAGCACGGGTCCTCCATGTGCCACAAAGTGTGATCTCAAGATTATGGCAACGATTCCAGCAGGCAGGAAACGTGTACAGGCGCTACAGTACGAGACGTCCACAGTGTACAACACCACAAGAAGATCAATATCTCACCATCAGTGCCCGCAGACGGCCACGGAGTACTGCGGGTCTGCGGGTAGTCTTGTTCGGGACCTTACCGCAGCCGCTGGAACAGTTGTCTCCAGACACACAGTCTACAGACGACTGAACAGACATGGTTTATTCGCCCGGAAACCTGCAAGATGCATTCCACTGACCCCTGGTCACCGGACAACCCGTAAAGCCTGGTGTCAAGAACACAGTACATGGTCATTGGAACAGTGGTCCCAGGTTATGTTCACAGACGAATCCAGATATATTCTGAACAGTGATTCTCGCCGGGATTTCATCTGGCGAGAACGAGGAACCAGACACCAACCCCTTAATGTCCTTGAAAGGGACCTGTATGGAGGTCGTGGTTTGATGGTGTGGGGTGGGATTATGTTTGGTGCACGTACACCCCTGCATGTCTTTGACAGAGGAACTGTAACAGGTCAGGTGTATCGAGGCGTCATTTTGCACCAGTATGACCGCCTTTTCAGGGGTGCAGTGGGTCCCACCTTCCTCGTGATGGATGATGACGCACGGTCCCACCGAGCTGCGATCGTGGAGGAGTTCCTTTAAACAGAAGATATCAGGCGAATGAAGTGGCCTGCCTGTCCTCCAGACCTAAAACCCTACGTCTGGGATGCTCTCGGTCGACGTATCGCTGCACGTCTTTAAACCCCTAGGACACTTCAGGAGCTCCGACAGGCACTGGTGCAAGAATGGGAGGCTATACCCCAGCAGCTGCTGTACCACCTGATCCAGAGAATGCGAACCCGTTGAGCGGCCTGTATACGTGTGCATGGTGATCATATCCCATATTGATGTCGGGGTACATGCGCAGGAAACAGCGGCGTTTTGTAGCACATGTGTTTCGGGATGGTATTCTCAACTTATCACCAATACCGTGGACTTACAGATCTGTGTCGTGTGTGTTCCCTATGTGCCTATGCTATTAACGCCAGTTTTGTATAGTGCCACATTGTGTGGCACCACATTCTGCAATTATCCTTAATTTATGAGCATCAGCGTGTTTACGACGGCAAATGCGTCGTATTACTGGATCAAATAAGCATTTAAGGCCAGAAAATTGTTTGAAAATGCCTTCCTGACATTATGTTATTAGGATAAACTCTGCCATATTCACTGTTTAAAACAAATGCCCGTGCACAAGACAGAAATAACGAACAAAAAGCAATCGCAAACAGTATTTCATATAAGCTATAGCCTGCTTGCGTGTCCGAAGGAACAGGTACTACGGTGACTACAGCCGTCATATAATACATAAAATGTGTTCGCAATTGCAAATATGGACTACCATCAGTTGTGTAATGGAATGACGAGAATGAAAATTTGTGCGGAACCGTGATTCGAACCCGGGTTTTCCACTTATCGCGAGCGGTAGCCTTAACATTTGGCTCTCCAAAGGCGACTCGCGGTCAGACAGTAATTTCCATAAGTCGTCAGCCATGTGTCTACAACATGTACTCTCACATTCATCATGCATGTCCGAAGGATCATTACATCGTAATTCGGAGTAACCAAGGCACTGCAATATCGATTATTTGCTGAGACAGGGCAAGCGACTTCCAAGTAAAATGTCTCCCATGTACGGGAATACACATAATGGATGTGCGACTACAGGCTGTAGACAGATTGTAGACTACAGATGAAAGTTTGGCCGTGAGTTGTGCTCGGACAGCCAAATGGTAAGGCGACCGCTCGCGATTATTGGGAAATCCGTGTTCGAGACCCAGTGTGTCACATATTTTCGTTGTCGTCATTCCATTCTACAGCTGATGGTGATTCATATTTGCAACTGCGAATACATTTCATGTGTTCTTCGTTTGGTTTCCTGAAACCAAACAAGTGAAAGATGCACAAACTGAATATCAGACGGTAGTAAGGACCTTGTAACGCCGGAAATGCATATACTCGTATTTCCATCTATTGTACTATAATTTTTTTCCTTATTTTGTTACCTGAATATATGACGTTTCTGTGTCTTTGTATATTGTAATTGTTTTACTATTTGTGTATATATATATATATATATATATATATATATGCATTTATGTCGATGTATAATTGGTTTGTTGTGTAAAGATTATTTGTATTTTTACGCTGGGTCTGGCCTAGGGAAACTATGCTATCGAACCATTACATCGATAGGTCGTGTGGAGAACCAAAGTGTTTAGGATCTTTGGTAGTGTTAACTCTGCCGCGTGGAGCGCGGGCAGAGCAGAGGGAGTCTGGCTGGGGTAGTGCAGTGGAGCAGGTGTGTTGTGTCACGCTCCCGCGAGTTGCCGCGCTTCCGGGGTTGGGCAGCATGTAATTGCGCTCGACTTGCTATGATAGTTTCTGACACGGTGTCGAGGACGGGAAGCATTAGCTGGCGCACATCAAGAGCCCGTTTCGCCTGGTGACCGTGTCGAGAAGAAGGCGCGCCAACATCCAGCTTCTGCAACAGCGACGGCCGACAATGAGTGACTGTCGCCACCTCCTCGATCGACGGCTTCAAACCTTCAATCAACCAACAAGGAAGACTGGAAGCGCGTAAAGTTCTAGAACTGTATGGCAGACCTCAGCTTTTCAAACTGTTCAAATCACAAAATTACAGCAACGTAGCATGAACCTTTGTTGCTCATCGTCCCAATTGCATTACCAAGCAGGGTCCCTTCCTTTTCCGGAATGAACCCGAGTGTCGTTGAAATTCAAACGCCAGCATCATTCGATTTCACTGCTTTAATTTCAAAGTTCAGTTAAGGTATTCATAGCTGGCTACAATATTTAGATTACACAAGCACAAATTAAGAGTGCGAGTTTTGTTACCGTATTTTAGCTTACCTGTGACTGCTGCTCTGCTTGGTACGTACTAAATTTTACTATTGTTAATTGTTCAGAATCATTTAATTCAAGTTCAAAGTTAAATCTCTTATTTCTAAATTGCGTAGATTCAAGTAGCTTTTGAAATGATTGTTGAGGTAGTCCAAGACTAACCGTATCTTACTGAATTTCGATGTGCTTCAGAAAGAAAGCTCACTATTAACTTTAGTCACTAAATTAACTTTCGATTTTCCGGTTTTATTAATTCTTTTGCTAAATTAAGTCAGAATGTAGCGAAATTTATTACTTCTGACAAACTTCCAGTTTTCACACTACACGTGTCAACTTTCAGTTGCCACGCTTCTAGTGCTAATTATATGTGTAATAACCCTTCTTTTTCAGTTACTATAGTAATTGTCCTTAGGACTGGCGACCGTAATTTCCCCCAAATCTCAAATATCTAATTACCGCTAGTTAATTGTTAACGTAACGACCGCACATTTACTTTCTTTATTAACTTTACCCCTTTTCACAATTAATTTCCACCAGTTTCAATTGCATTTTTCCTTTCATTTAGATGTAACCCTTTCCTCTCTCTTTACCGACAAATTGACTTCGGTGACGATTGCTTTTTCCAAATTTCCGTTAGGCACACGCGGTTTAATTTTTCACTGTCATTAAGGTCGATAAGTGAGGGGGAGGTTACAACCTGAGTCGAAACAAGGCCCCGGGAGTAGACAACATTCCATTAGAACTACTGACAGCCTTGGGAGAGACAGGCCTAACAAAACTCTACCATCTAGTGAGCAAGATGTATGCGGCAGGCGAAATACCCTCAGACTCCAAGAAGAATATAATAATTCCAATCTCAAAGAAAGCAAGTGTTGACAGATGTGAAAATACAGATGTGAAAATTACTGAACTATCAGTTTAATAAGTCACTGCTGCAAAATACTAACTCGAATTCTTTACAGACGAATGGAAAAACTAGTAGAAGCCTACCTCGGGGAAGATCAGTTTGAATTCCGTAGAAATATCGGAACACGTGAGGCAATACTGACCCTACGGCTTATCTTAGAAGCCAGATTAAGGAAAGGCAAACCTACGTTTCTAGCATTTGTAGACTTAGAGGAAGCTTTTGACAATGTTGACTGGAATTACCTCTTTTAAATTCTGAAGGTGGCAGGGGTAAAATACAGGGAGCGAAAGGCTATTTACAATTTGTACAGAAACCAGATGGCAGTTATAAGAGTCGAGGGACATGAAAGGGAAGCTTTTGTGGCGGCGTTCGTAGGGACAAACAATTCGCTGTAGAAACGGATTACGAAGTCACCGCCACACTTTTAATAGCGGGCCGACCGGTCCGCTGGAACAGTGAACAGAAAGATGAAAACCCAAACACTCTGATTAAATAAAAGTCGGTACTTATCTTTATTAACGAAGATACAGAAACACAGTAGTGAACTCCGTGTCTACAGAGATCTGTCTAGTTCGAGTCGGAGCGGCTAGGTCAGCGTCGGCTGACGACAAACAACAGCTCTGCTGCGATGAACACACAACTGACTAGCAAGTACACAATTCGGTGGCGAGTATACAACTGAGCGGCGAATACAGAACTGTCCTAGCGCTCGCGACTCCAGCGCTTAAGAACCCAGAAGCCAGCGGTGGCGCGCGCAGACTTGCGGCGATTTCCTGTCTCGCTGGCGCTGCCTATGCGGACGGCGTCCGGACTTTGATGCTGCCAACCTTTTGGCAGCGGGCTCGGGTGGCATTACAGGCTAGGATATAACAGAAGCAGTGGTTGGCAAGGGAGTGAGATAGGGTTGTAGCCTCTCCCCGATGTTATTCAATCTGTATATTGAGCAAGCACTAAAAGAAACAAAAGAAAAACTTGGAGTAGGAATGAGAATCCATGGAGAAGAACTGAAAACTTTGAGGTTCACTTATGACATTGTAATTCAATCAGAGACAGCAAAGGACCTGGAAGAGCAGTTGAACGGAATGGACAGTGTCTTGAAAGAAGGATATAAGACTGAACATCAACAAAAGCACGATGAGGATACTGGAATGTAGTCGAATTAAGTCGGGTGATGCTAAGGGAATTAGATTAGGAAATGAGACTCTATGAGACTCTTAAAGTAGTAGACGAGTTTTGCTATTTGGGGAGCAAAATAACTGATGATGCTCGAAGCAGAGAGGATATAAAATGTAGACTTGCAATGGAAAGGAAAGCGTTTCTGAAGAACAGAAATTTGTTAACATCGAGTATAAATTTAAGTGTCAGGAAGTCGTTTCTCAAAGTATTTGTATGGAATGTATCCATGTATGGAAGTGAAACGTGGACGATAAATAGTTTGGACATGAAGAGCGTGGTGGGTAAAAATCGTAGAGGGAGACCAAGAGATGAATACACTAAGCAGATTCAGAAGGATGTAGGTTGCAGTAGGTACTGGGAGATGAAGAAGCTTGCACAGGATAGAGTAGCATGGAGAACTGCATCAAACAAGTCTCAGGACTGAAGACCACAACAACAACAACAACAACAGCAACAACAACAGTAAGGATCGAAAGCGATCCGAAGTCTGAGCAGTATCGCGCGTTCTCATCTGCGTTATAAGAACCACTGACAGTTGTATCTGGCGGGCGCTTGAATTTTAGCGTCTAATTGGCTAAATTGAATGCTGATCAACGTGGAAGCTGCGCAAAGTATCGAATTTTTTCCTTAACAGTTATTTCTTGGTACAACCAAGCTTTTCACGTCATTCCTAACCACACTGTACATTATAATTTAAAAAAAAAACCGGCATTAAGTCTGAGCGAAAATGGATCCCCACATTGTGAACAGATTAAATAATCAGTTTAATTCGGCATTCGTTTCTGTGTGGGTCGTCTATAGCCAGTACGTCTCCCCTTTTAACACATCGGTGGTGTACTGAATTTTCCTACCTCCAGCATGTGCAAAGCCAAATGAAGGACTGCCCGACGCTGCCGTCAATGTGATTTGGGCGCTGTTAGTGCACGCACAGATGACATATGACAGCGGGGGTTACCTGGAAAAGCGGCTGTCGACAATTTGGCCGCCTCTTTCATTCCGCGCCACGGCAGATTGCGCTTAATGAGCTGAATGGCTAATTACGAATGACCCCTCAATTAGAGACGGGCCGCCGTGGTCGGACTGGGCCTTGTCTGTGATTTCCGCCATTAATACTCATGTGCGCAATAGCCAGCAGACCGAAACCTATTATCATTAGCATTTCCCGCTGGGCGGGCGTGATTTATCACTTCGGTGCCGTTGGCCACGAGCGTCAACGCGCGACGACCCCATCAGCGAGCAACTGGCTCCCCGTATCGCTGCACAGTAGCGATAGAAGCGAGAAAACCCGGCCGAACCGAGGCCCGCTTCGTCGCCGAACTAGCTGCGGACCTTGGCGATCGACAGCCCACGGCTGCCAACTGCTAATAAGCAGTCTCAGTTGTGAGATTTACTGGGCGCCATTCTTTGGTTGTGCGGCTTTCTGTCCGAGATGATTATTTTGCTTACCTAGTTTCTAAGGGAGATGGTCTTACGTGTGCTGTCAGGCTATGGAGTATTGTTTTGTTTTTATTTGCGTGAACTGTTATGGTGCTTCCACAGCGATGGCAGGGTACAGTTCTCGTGGAGGTTCAAGTGTTTTGGAGAACACAGTTTAGCGCACGTTGTTCAACATGGAATCCGTAGCCGGTGACACCGACTAGTTCCCATTGTGACCCAACGGCATTGTAAGTTACCAGTGGTTTCTGCCTGAAACCACTAGATGGTACACTGAAGTACTTCAACGGATGTCCATGAAATGTATTCAAAGTTGCGAATATGGGTAATCATCAGTTGTGAATGGCATGACGACAATGAAAATTTTTGCCAGACAGGGAGTCGAACCTGGATTTCCCGCTTATCGTGAGGGGACGCCTTACCATTGAGCTACCCAAGCACACTTCACGGTCAGACCCAAACTTTCGTATGTCGTCAACTGTATGTCTACAACGTGCACTCATACATCCATTATGCTCGCATGTCTGAAGGACAGGCACTGCAGCGACTACAGCATGTCCGAAGGGACATTGCATCATATTTCTGAACAACGAAGGCACTACAATATCATATTTATTCTCCGACTCGGAGCAAGCGACTTTCAATTAAAATGTCTCCCCTGTACGTGAATATATACAGTATAATGCCCCTACGAGTGCAGGTTGCAGACATATGGTTGACGAAATGTGGAAGTTTGGGTCTGGTGGTGGACTGTGGTCGGAAAGCCTAATGGTAAGCCGACCGCTCGCAGCAAGTGAGAAATCTGGGTTCGAGTGCTGTTCCGGCACAAATTTTCATTCTCGTCATTGCATTGTACAGCTGATAGTTGCCCATATGGGCAACTGCTATTGCATTTCATGTATTTCATAATGTTTGCAGTCGCCACAGTGCCCGTTCCTTCGGATACGTATGCATGTCTGAAGAAACACTGCAACGTACCTCAGAGCAA
This sequence comes from Schistocerca americana, assembly GCF_021461395.2. Lineage (NCBI taxonomy): Eukaryota > Metazoa > Arthropoda > Insecta > Orthoptera > Acrididae > Schistocerca > Schistocerca americana. The sequence goes on from NC_060126.1 coordinate 331,296,633, forward strand.
TACAAGCACTGCAACATCGTGTACATCGACAGTTAAAACTGGCTCCACTCCACACTGGGCGCCTGGTACAGCAACCAGTTACTAATTTCACGAAATGAGACAGTCTTTGTCGCAACCAAGACTGTCTTATATCAAGACATCGACAGTTATTACAAGGTAGGTTTGAGTTTGTACTACTGCTTTAATGAGTTATCTCAAAGTGAAGACACTGAGCAGTATGTACTTTCGATATAAAATTTATTAAATTTGAGGAGAATTTTTGGTTGGTTTTTAGGACTTTAAATTGTTTTAGGCGTTATGATTACATGGAAATTTCGAGATGTGGAATTGCGCCTAGAAAAAATGCGTATTTCCTTTCAAATATATTACACTAAATGATGGGTGGTTGAAAAGCGTGTGGGTAATGGTTCCCAAATAGACCCATCTCCTTAAAACAATTAATAGTTTTTGTCAATTTCTTCTTGTATTCGTTGCTTTCTATGATAGTAAAGGTTAGCTTGGTAAAAAAATTTAAATGTTCAAATGTGTGCGAAATCTTATGGGGCTTAACTGCTAAGGTCAACAGTCCCTTAGCTTACGCACTACTTAATCTAAATTATCCTAAGGACAAACACATACACCCATGCCTGAGCGAGGACTCGAACCTCCACCGGGATCAGCCGCACAGCCCATGACTGCAGCGCCCCAGACCGCTCGGCTAATCCCGCGCCGCAAAAATTTAAAATTATACTTCTTTTCATGTCGCTGGGACTCAAACTTAGTTCAACCATGCTCGCACTTAGAACCATTGCAAATCTGGGGAGTCAAATCAGTAAGCTGACATATTTAGCGTATTTCCATTCAATAATGTCATACGGAATGATGTTATGGGTTAACTCATCTTTAAGAAAGAAAGTATTCCTTGCCCAAAAAGGTACTGAGAAAAAAAAATGTGGTGCTTATCCACTGTCGACCAACAGGCTTGCCGCAGTGGTAACACCGGTTCCCGCCAGATCACCAAAGTTAAGCGCTGTTGGGCTTGGCTGGCACTCGTATGGGTGACCGTCCGATCTGCCGAGGGCTGTTCGCAAGTGGGGTCCACGCAGCCATTGTGAGGTCAATTGAAGACCTGTGAGATGAGGAAGTAGCGGCTCCGGTCACGAAAACTGGCAACGGCCGGGAGAGTAGTGTGCGAGCACATGCCCCTCCAATCCGCATCCAGTGATGCGTGTGGGTTGAGGATGAAACGGCGGTCGGTGGGTACCGTTGGGCCTTCAAGGCCTGTTCGGACGAAGTTCAGTTTAGTTTTACCCACTATCATCTTGTAGACATCTATTTAAGGAGATAGATATTTTGACTACTGCTTCACAATGCATTTATTCCCTCATGGAAGTTTATATAAATAAACCTCTGGGATTTGTTAGCGATGGTTCACTGTCTACATACGCTCGCATTTGCAGAGACGACAGTTTAGCATAGCCTTCAGCTACGTCATTTGCTACGACCTAGCAAAAAAAAAAAAAAAAAAAAAAAAAAAAAATTGTTCAAATGGCTCTGAGCACTATGAGACTTAACATCTGTGGTCATCAGTCCCCTAGAACTTAGAACTACTTAAACCTAACTAACCTAAGGACATCACACACATCCATGCCCGAGGCAGGATTCGAACCTGCGACCGTAGCGGTCACGCGGTTCAGATTGAAGCGCCTAGAACCGCAAGGCCACACCGGCCGGCTACGACCTAGCAAGGCGCCATATTCAGTTCCTATAAGTAATAACTTCAAGAATGTATTCTGAACAGACAATATTGTGAATCATGTACCGTCAAGAGCGACGTTCATCATTAATGGATTAAAGTTAAGTATCTAACTAATTACGTCCGCTTTCTGAATTCTAATTCCTTGTCATGTTCCAGACCTCACGTCAGTGTAGTTCTTCCCTCCTCACGCCAGTCTGCGTGAGCTAAAATGCGTGCATTTCCGCCTCCTCACGTAAAACGGTGTTGGCTCTTCAGCCAACCCAACATTTTGATCATTTACCGAGTGATACAAAATGTTTGACAGACAGAAAAGCATGAAAACAAACACAAGAATTTTCTGCTCCGTAGAAGAATTGGTGACGTTTTAATGTGTGAAAGGTGGTGGGTAGGAGTTATTAGTTCAGGTGTGTATATTAAACAAATATTTGTAAATGGTGAGTATGTAGTCATATTTACAAATTAATTTGTAACGTGAATACAAAATGACTCGTTCCACATAACTTCGATTTATCGTGCAAATTATTCGTGGACATGAAACCAACTGATTATGATACAGTGTCCAAACAACTACTTGAAACATGGACCGCACCACAGACCCTGACCTGTGCGGACAGTACAACGCTAACGGGGACATCCACTTGGCCTTCTACAGAACTGCTCTAGTAATCGAAGGCACCATGACAGTTGTGGATTATATGAACATTATTGCAGATCACCTGTATCCCTTGATTTCTTCCCCGATAATGACGGAATTTCCAGCAGGATAACTGTCCATACCGGAATCTTGCTACGGTGGTTTGAGAAGGTTGGTGGTGAACTCACGTTGTGTCTGCCACCAAATTTGCATGACCTGAACCCAATGGAACACATCTGTGACGTTATGGGACGACAGTTCCGGGCATATCTTTTGGAGCCTAGACGACTGGACGAACGGAAATGGTACGTTCCCGGACATGGGCTCCAGTTCAAGAATTATCTACTCACTCCCCTCTACAAGTCCTGGAAGTTTGTAACGGAAATTTTCGCGCACCCTGTATATACAGTGGAAGAGGTTCATTACTTTCGACTACGCTACTGGCGGTAAGTCACTGGAAAGACTAACAACTGTGAAACATGTAGGAGCAATTGTCTGGTGGGACGTCAAGCGGAAATATCATATGAAATTAATTATAGGAGATGCAGGTCACAGGGCGAGAAAACATATTTCGGTACATGATTTATTCACTGTTGAAGTGGCGTACAAAACAATCTTTCGAGCGATCCTTGTGCATTGCTGATCAGTGTCGGATCCTTATAAGGTTGGGCTGATAGTAGAAAATGAAAGATCCAACGAGGGGCAACGCGTTTCGTCACGGAATCGTTCAGTAATCACTAGAGCGTAATTCAAGTGGCAGACACTACAAGAGAGGGTGTGCATCACGGAGAGGATATTGCTGAAATCCGAGAATGTACGTTTCAAGAAGGCTCGAGCGACAAATTAATTACTTTCATATACATCTCGCGAAATCATCACGACAAATAAAGCAGGCAAATTAAAATTATGGTTCTCTTTATCAAGACCACAGAAAGGTTTCCTCTAACTAATATAAATTCAGATTTCTGCTTATTTTCTATTCCGATAGCTACGCACTCCTCCATTAAGACTTTGTTTCCTGTGGAGAGATTATTATATTTTTGTGGTGTGCGTACTGTAAGACCTTCGGTACACACACCATCAGATTATTTGACTTGTCTTTCTAACGAAGTAGGCGAGTGTCAGCAATAAGTCTCGTGGTCTTATCGTGGCGTGTTTATCTTCTGCCGGTAGGTCAGACGATAGAAATGCCACTTGCACGCTTAGAGTAGCAGATTGACGGTGACCAACTTTAAACAGAACTTGATTAACTTTTACACACATTTATTAAAATAATAACAATAATAAACCTTACTTAACTTGATTCTGGATGCTATTTACAATTGACAATCTGAAGTTCCTTTGGTCTTGGTACGTTAATCTTATTCTCACATATCTCTGATACTTGACAAAGTGTCTATACATTTCTCTTCATGGCTATGTACAGGAATATGATAATCTTATTAGGCGCAGACTGAAACTTGACTGTAGACTAGTACAGACTAATGTAGACTGGTACAAACAGGTGCAAATAAATGCAGACTCGTTCAGGTATCATTGCGCGAGTGTGATCCGCGAGGAGAAAAGGTTCTACGTTAGCAGCAATCTCACTGGCTGCGAGACACATTAATACACGGATCGTCGGAAGCAGAATTTGGTCCGTCTCTAAGACAGCGCCATCTCGTAGTGCGGAGATGGATGAGCGCTGCGCCTGCGCTGTTGTGGGTTGGGTTGTTTTGGGGAAGGAGACCAGACAGCGAGGTCATCAGTCTCATCGGATTAGGGAAGGACGGGGAAGGAAGTCGGCTGTGCCCTTTGAAATGAACCATCCTTGCATTTGCCTGGAGCGATTTAGGGAAATCATGGAAAACCTAAATCAGGATGTCCGGACGCGGGATTGAACCGTCGTCCTCCCGAATGCGAGTCCAGTGTCTTAACTACTGCGCCACCTCGCTCGGTGCGCTGTTGTGCTTAGCGGGGCGCGCTCTATTGGGAAAGTTGTGTACGCGCTGACTACGCGGAACTATGTACACAACACATTTCAACAAAAATAAATAATTATTTACAGTTTAAAGTATAACAAAATATCATTCACTGACTACTCTGTTGATTCATGGTAGAATATTTTACCCATTAGGAGCGAAAAATACACGACATTTGTGTAGTATTCTACAACGTTTCGGCTGTTAGACCATCATAAGGTAAAAAGAAAATAAATATGCGTAGCTGTGAATTGTTTGAGATCGGGGATTTTGAACCAAGTGCGTCCAGTGTCTCAATCGTTGAAACAAAGGCGTTTTTTGTTGCGGTGGAACCTTCTCACGAAATTTGGATCACCAAATTTCTCCTCCGAATGCGAAAATATTTTGTTGACGCCGACCTACATAGGGAGAAACGATCATCGTAATAAAATAAGGGAAATCAGAGCTCGCACGGAAAGATATAGGTGTTGGTTTTTTCTGCGCGCTGTTCGAGATCGGAATAATAGAGAATTATTGTGAAGGTGGTTCGATGAACCCTCTGCCAGGCACTTAAGTGTAATTTGCAGAGTATTCATGTAGATGTAGATGTCCATCGTCTGTCAAGGATGACAATTATTAGGGCTCGATATGAGACTAAAGTGAGAAGAATTTTTTCGATAAAAATGTGAAGTGCAAGATATTTAATGTGTGACACATTGACTTAATGAACTACATGACAGCTACAACGGTTGTTGAGAGATGAAAAATAAACTGTCCAAAATGCATGTAACTTTGATGAGATGTTTCAAGGGCATGAGTGAACAACATAATACTGTCTTAAACAAGTATAACAAATGAGACTAAACTGGTAAATAAAAGAACTGTTATTATACAAAATAAAATTACAGGGCAAGTGCAACCAAAGTAACTGAAGTAAAGTTGCTGAATAAAACTAAATGGATGTATCTAGTTATATATCTTTGATCATACAAAATTCACACCCAGCTGTTGGCTGAAGACGGCCTAACATCCGAATAACAGCCGGAAACTGGTTAGTTAATTAATAAATATTGCACAAGAATAATACATCTACGTTCATGCTCTGCAAATAACTGTGCAATGTATGGCAGAGAACCAGTTATAGTATTCTCCCGTTTCATTTATGCATGAAGTGGTGGGAGAGTGACTGGTACGTAGGTTTTCTTGGGACAGTTTACTTCTCTTTTCAAGAGGCTGCCAGTTCAGTTTCTTCAGTATCTCCGTGACATTCTCTCACGGGTCAAACAAGCCAGAGGCCATTGGTGCTCCCTTGTTGTGTGTATGTTCAATCTCCCCAATTAGTCCTAGTTGGTACGCGTCACGCACACTTGATAAATATTCTATTATGGGCCGCACGAGTGATTTCTAAGCAATCTCCTTAGTGTTTGCATTTCTTCAATATTATACGAATAAACCTAAGTCTGTCTCCTGCTTTATCCACAACTGTGATCATTCTACTCAATATCCATACAATGTGTTAACGCTCAGGTATTCGTATGTGTTGGCCGATTCCATCTGCGATTCATTTAGATTACAGTGATAGGATACTTCGTTTTTTCGTTTTGTGAAGTGCACAATTTTATGTTTCTGAACATTTAAAGAAAATTGCAAATCTTTGCACCAGCATCGCGTGCCAATAGACCCGAAGTAACTTTTACATCTGTCAATGACTCTCCGTCCCTACGCCAAAAAATCCTCAGTCCAGTCACAGATATCACTTGATGCCCAATACGACCGTACTTTTGGTAATAAGCGTATATATGGCACTGAGCTTTTCGGAGATCGAGAAGTAGTACATCTACCTGACTGCATGGTATAACGCTTTCAGTAAGTCGTGTGGAAAAAGTATGGATGGATGCCGCAGGATCGATATTTTCAGAATCCATGTTGGTTGACATGGAGGAGGTCATTCTGTACGTGATACCTCATTATATTTGAGCTCAGAACGTGTTTAAAGACAGTACAGTTTCTGTCTACTGGGCAGGTGTTTTTTTCGAGGGATCTACGATTAATTGTAGTTAAAAGGGGGACTTACTCAGCCGCAAATTCAGTATAGAGTTTGATATGATTGCATCGGGCACTGGACCTTTGTTCTATTTAAGCTGTTTATCAACACCACTGGCTGCGATATCTGTATCACTCATCTTGTATGTGTGGTAGGAGAACACTCCTGATTTCCCTTTGTAGAGGGGCACTTGAAATCAGTACTACGCATTTGTGATTTTGTTTTCCAACTCTCAGTTTTAGTTCCTGTCTCATTCAAAGTGAATGGGTGCTAACCCTGGTGCAACTAACAATGTTTATATATGACCAGAATGTCTTTGAGTTTTCTGAAAGATTGTCTGAGTGTTCTGCTATGGTAGTCACTGAGGGCTATATGCATTGCTCTCTTGACGGCCAAAGGCACTTCATTCAGCATCTATATATCTACAGTCCTATGATTTATTTTTCACGTATTATGCATAGTTTCTGTTTTTAACGTCCGCAGCTCGTGGTCGTGCGGTAGCGTTCTCGCTTCCCACGCCCGGGTTCCCGGGTTCGATTCCCGGCGGGGTCAGGGATTTTCTCTGCCTCGTGATGACTGGGTGTTGTGTGTTGTCCTTAGGTTAGTTAGGTTTAAGTAGTTCTAAGCTCTAGGGGACTGATGACCATAGATGTTAAGTCCCATAGTGCTCAGAGCCATTTTTTTCTGTTTTTAAACGTTCCTCTGCAGGGACTGCATACCATGGAGCACCTTTCCCATCGTGGGCTATTCTGCTGCTACATATCTGTTCAAAGCATGGTCAACTATTCTTTGAAACTTGAGCCATAGTTCCTGTACATGCTCCTGTCTCGTGCTAAAAGTGTCAAGTTCCTCACTGAGCTATAACAATACTACTTTTTTATCTAGTTTTCTGAACATATAAGTCTTCCTATCTCCTTTAGTTGTCCTTTGTACATCGATTATCACTACCGCCGCAACTGCCTCGTGATAATTGATACCAGTTTTGATGCGACCATCCTCAATGACGTCAGATCTATTTGTTGCCTTTAGACCTAATATATTTCCATCACGAGTGGGGTTCCGAGCTATCTATTCTAAACAGTTTTCAGAAAAGGCATTTAGTAAATGTTTCACAGGATGTCTTGTCAAGCCCACCACTAACAAAACTGTAATTTTCCCAGTTGATTGTTGGATGCTTAAAAAAATGGTTCAAATGGCTCTGAGCACTATGGGACTTAACATCTATTGTCATCAGTCCCCTAGAACTTAGAACGACTTAAACCTAACTAACCTAAGGACTGCACACAACACCCAGCCATCACGAGGCAGAGAAAATCCCTAACCCCGCCGGGAATCGAACCCGGGAACCCGGGTGTGGGAAGCGAGAACGCTACCGCACGACCACGAGATGCGGGCGTGTTGGATGATTAAAATATCCACTTATGATTACAGTACGATTGGGAAACTTATGCACTAGCGAAGTGAGATTCGTACGTGTGTTTGCGGGTGGGCATATTCAGCAACCAAATAACTGTGAAAATTCGTGGTGAAACCTTCAGTAGTCATTTGTTTTGCTCAGTTCTCTACTTGTTTCGGCCAATGACCATTATCAAGCGTAGCTGGCATAATAGGCAGGGAAGCTATACTGCAATTTGACCAAAAGTTATTTGCTCTTTTAAGCCCAACATAGTACACAAAAATTTCTCAAAATAATAGCTGTGTACGATAATTTTGGTCAAGAAGTTAACTGTAGTTGTGGAGATGCTTCTTGACGAAAATTACCGCACACAATTATTATTGTAGAAATTTTGAATGTACTGTGGTGGGTTTTAAAGAGCAAATTACTTTTGGTCAAATTATAGTATAACTTTCGTTCCGTTTGTGCCAGATAAGCTTGATAATGGTCATTCACCGAAACTAGCAGCGAATTGTGCAAAATAAGTGACAGGTGAAGGTTTCGACATTAATTTTAACGACTGAGGTTTTCCCTGAAGTCTTCGGTTACATTAGGAGGTGAGTCTCGTGGTTAGCAGAACGATCCAGTTATAGTTTTATGCCCAACCCTGACACTGAGTCTTAACCAAACAATCTCAGACGTAGCTTCAATTTCTGTTTTGGTGGATTTGAGTTTCTTGTCTGCTGTGACACATACAACAGCTCAGTTTCCCATTACCCTACCCTTTCGATTTAGGCATCAATTTTTGCCAAAAATCTCACTGCTATCAACTTCAGGTTTAACTGGCTCTCTCTACCTAGAATTATGCGAGGTTCATTGGTTTTCAGGAGTGTCTCAAACTCTGGCACATTGGTACGAATGCTATGGCAGTTAACTCTTAGGATTTTACTACTCTCGCCTGTAGGGGACACCCCTTTGGACCCTACACAAATACTTCCGCAACTCCTACAGCTGTCGTTATCTAGACTGGATGGAGAATTGCGTATTCTAAAAAGACCTTGTGTGCACCCGGCATATAGTCAACTACTCAGGTAGCAGCCCCTGGGGTGTAGTGTACACTTGCCCCATTTAAGGGGACCGTACAGTTTTCAACTGTATGGTCCAAGTCCAGAAAGTCGCGGCCTAGCTTTTTACAGAACCTTCGAAGCCTCTGGTACAATCCTTCCACTTGTCCCAAAACCAGTGGGCCACGACCAGTTCTGAAGCCAGTGCTGAAAACTGGGAGCATCGTTAAAGTCATTGTGCAAGGCTGGTCTTCTCAACCTTCTCTGACAGTCGGTGGAATGATCCAAGTATGACCTTGAAGTCCAGACGACAGGCTTCGTTTGTTCCAGTGTGCGCCACAATCTGCAGTTGGTTGCGCCCTCTTCCCTCAATGGCTTCTGGAATAGTCTCTTCAACATGTTAAATGCATCACCACGCGCCGTAAAGAGAAGTGGCTCTCTCGGCTTGTGATGGCAACACCGCTTGACCCATGCTAGAAAGCTTCTCTTCATACGTAATTATGCGAGAGAACTAAGTACGTCACGCGAAATTGTATTTTTGTTTTTCATGTTTCTTCCAGTTTCTCTCCTGCATCTTCCCACTGACTGCTTTCAAATATGGTGAATGTATTCCACATTTATTTATTTTCGTTACCGTGTTCTCGAAATTATCAACTGAAAACGAGAAAACAATCACTAAGATGAACGTATTGCGGTAGTCTGCTGCAGTTAACAGAAAGATCAATGTTTCTGACTGCATTTGAATTCCCTCCGTCTTTATGTGCAGGTTCGGAAGCATTTATTGGTCGATTTGTACTCTGGCTTGGTACCACAAGATGCACATTCAACATATCTGCGTCAATGGGATGAAGCGCAATACCGTAAAAAAACCGTTATAGGGACATAACTTTTATAAACTAACATAGAAATGGAGTCTATTATTAAAGCGGTTTTATCTGATCCCGTCTCTTAACTGTCTTAGGATACTGATGTAGCAGAGCGTTAGCTTACTTCGGTAATATTACTCTGTGCTATTTGTTATTTTTTCTTTAGTCTTACAGTAGGCAGCAGTTTTAATATTTACGGAAACTAATATGACGACGTGTCACTAATAAAGTAAGCCTGCCGCAGAGAAATTAATTGACACTGCGGATATATAATAGATGTGGCTTTAGAATATATTTCTTAGTAGCAGACGTGATTATTTCAGATAAATAATTTAACACTTAGGACAGTGAGGTCCAGCAGTATTACAAGAATAGAAACAACAGTATTGGGAACACTTGTTAAAAGCAGAATACAATTTGTTTACCATTTGATGGTCAGATTATTAAAATCAACACACTGAAATTCGAATTAATTCGAGTTCAATTAGAGACCCTGCGATGTCATGAGAGAGTGCGTGAGCGCTATGATTCTTTGTCAGTCTTCTCACAGGTACCATCAGACTTCCCAAGGAGAAGTCAATGGATTGAGAGGATCGGCACACATTCTGTTAAACTGTCCTATCCTGTACCGCTAAACGTACCTAAACGGTTCCCCGTGATGTATCCGACCACGAAATAGGGACGAGAAGGCCGTTTTGAATGAAATAACAGTTGTATAGTCTGGCAGCCGTATTGAATAAAATACTGTTAAACGGTAATTATTATTTGTCTGAAACTCGATATTCATGTACTGCAGTACCTAGAACCAAGCTAGTATTTCTCCTTTTCTCATCAGGTGGTAGCATACATAAATACATAGATTAAAATAACTATTTAGTGAAAATTAGAAATACTGAAGAATGTTCCGGCGTATTTACACATTAAAATGTTACGTCATAAACCGTCTGATATATCCCAGACTCCATCCTTAGCATAAGTTGTAACGTGACAAGTATATGGTTCATTATACCAGCCTGGGAACCAGCAGTTTAAACGTGTGACCGTTGGCAGACGCATCGTGAGTCAAATTGTGAATGCAATAACATTGTTGTTGCAACGAATTCTGTTGTGTAATAGTGAATACAGAAAGTTTGTGGTTTTACACCAGTACATCATTTTAGGCTAGTTTTCCCTGTCTACAGGCGAGTCACACATATTTATTAAAAAAAAATACCTGCAGTGGGTGTATGTTTTTACGAGGAGCGTTCAATAAGTAATGCAACACATTTTTTTTTTTTTTTTTTTTTTTTTTTTTACTGAAAGAGGGTTGGTTTTATTCATGATTCCAATACACCATATTATTTCCCACTCTTTTGGATACAAAACCTTAATTTTCAGCCGCGCGGGGTAGCTGCGCGGTCTAAGGCGTCTTGTCAGTCTGCGCGGCTGCCCCCGTCGGAGGTAATTTAGTTTAAGTTAGATTAATACGAGGACCTGTATGCCAGCACGGTACCACACTGCTGGTCGGAGATAACGTCTTGCTGCACCAATAACCTAACTCATATCCACGTACTGCTTCCCGCCGAGTGCATCCTTCATTGGGCCAAAGAGATGGAAGTCGGAAGGTTCGAGATCTGGGCTGTAGGGTGGATGAGAAACAACAGTCCAATGAAGTTCTGTATGCTCCACTCGGGTGAGCAGACTAGTATGGGGCCTTGAGTTGCCATAGAGAAGGAGAGGTTCTCTCGCATTTTGTGGTGACGAATGCAGAGAAGTAATTTCTTTAGTTTCTCTAGGGTAGCAAAATACACTTCAGTGTTGATAGTTGCACCATGAGGGAGGACATCAAACAGAGAAACGCCTTCAGACTCCCAGAAGACCGATGCCATGACATTACAAGTTCAGGGTGTGGCTTCGACCTTTTCCTCGGAGGAGACGTGGTGTGGGGCCACCCCATGGATTGCCATTTTGTTTCGGGTTCGAAGTGATGAAACCATCTTTCGTCGCCTGTGACGATATTCGTCAAAAATTGTAACCATCAGCCTCGTAACGCACAAGCAATTGCGCACAGATGGTCCTCCGTTGCTCTTTATGGTCTTCTGTTAGGCGGCGAGGAACCCAGATGGCACACACCTTTGAGTGACCCAACTGGTGGACAAGTATGCGAGTACCACCAACAGAGACGTCCAGCTGAGGAGCGAGGTGTTTGGTTGTGATCTGTCGGTCACATCAAATGAGAGTGTCCACACGTTCCAACATTGCAGGAATCACAGCTGTGTACGGCTGGGATATCGAAGTGCACGCGACCTTCTGCGATGATGACAGATGCCTCACCCAACCATTCACGGTGCTTTTGTTCACTGCCAGGTCTCCGTCGACTCTACAAGCCCCGATGAATATCTGCGGTGCTCTGGTTTCCCGCGAAAGGAACTCAATGACAACTCCCTGCCTGGAACGCATCTCCGTTACAGATGTCATTTTTAAGGCTACGTATCGCGGCGCCACCTATCGGAACGTCATGAAACTATAGGGGCTGGAGATGAAATATTCCACTATGTCTCACAACAAAATGGTTCAAATGGCTCTGAGCACTATGGGGCTTAACATCTGAGGTCATCAGTCCCCTAGAACATAGAACTACGCTACTGGTCATTAAAGTTACTACACCAAGAAGAAATGCAGATGAAAAACGGGTATTCATTGGACAAATATGTTATACTGGAACTGACATATGATTAGATTTTCAAACAATTTGGGTACATAGATCCTGAGAAATCAGTACCCAGAACAACCGCCTCTGGCCGTATTAACGGCCTCGATACGCCTGGGCATTGAGTGAAACAGAGCCTGGACGGCGTATACAGGTACAGCTGCCCATGCAGCTTCAACACGATACCACAGTTCATCAAGAGTAGTGACTGGTGTATTGTGACGAGCCAGTTGCTCGGCCACCATTGACCAGACGTTTCAAATGGTGAGAGATCTCGAGAATATGCTGGCCAGGGCAGCAGTCGAACATTTTCTGTATCCAGAAAGGCCCGTACAGGACCTGCAACATGCGGTCGTGCCTTATATTGCTGAAATGTAGGGTTTCGCAGGGTTCGAATGAAGGGTAGAGCCACGGGTCGCAACACATCTGAAATGTAACGTCGAGTGTTCAAAGTGCTGTCAGAGCGAACAAGAGGTGACCGAGACTTGTAACCAATGGCACCCCATACCATCACGCAGGGTGATACGCCAGTATGGCGATAACGAATACACGCTTCCAATGTGAGTTCACCGTGATATCGTCAAACACGGATGCGACCATCATGATGCTGTAAACAGAACCTGGATTCATCCGAAAAAAAGACGTTTTGCCATTCGTACACCCAGGTTCGTCGTTGAGTACACCACCGCAGGCGCTCCTGTCTATGATGCAGCGTCAAGGGTAACCGAGGCCGTGGTCTCGGAGCTGATAGTCCATGCTGCTGCAAACGTCGTCGAACTATTCGTGCAGATGGTTGTTGTCTTGCAAACGTCCCCACTGTTGACTCAGGCATCGGGACGTGGCTGCACGATCCGTTACAGCCAAGCGGATAAGATGCCTATCATCTCGAGTGCTAGTGATACGAGGCCGTTGGGATCCGGCACGGCGTTCCATATTACCCTCCTGAACCCACCGCTTCCATATTCTGCTAACAATCATTGGATCTCGACCAACGCGAGCAGCAATGTCGCGATACGAGAAACCGCATTCGCGATAGGCTACAATCCGACCTTTACTAAAGTCGGAAACGTGATGGTACGCATTTCTCCTCCTTACACGAGGCATCACAACAACGTTTCACCAGGCAACGCCGGTCAACTGCTGTTTGTGTATGAGAAATCGGTTGGAAACTTTCCTCATGTCAGCACGTTGTAGGTGTCGCCACCGGCGCCAACCTTGTGTGAATGCTCTGAAAAGCTGGTCATTTGCATATCACAGTATCTTCTTCCTGTCGGTTAATTTCGCGTCTGTAGCATGTCATCGTTGTGGTGTAGCAATTTTAATGGCCAGTAGTGTTCTTAAACCTAACTAACCTAACGACATCACACACATCCGTACCCGAAGCAGGATTCGAGCCTGCGACAGTCGCGCTCTTGCAGTTCCAGACTGAAGTGCCTAGAACCGCTCGGCCACAGCGGCCGGCTGTCCCACAACAAATTCCGCATATTTCAACGGAAACTGGTGGAGGAAAAAAAGTTTTGTTTTACGTATTGAACGCCCCTCGTACTTTGTTGTTGATTTCATTTCCTCGTGGGGTTTCACATTTGTGTACACAAGTCAGACGCAGCAAACTTTCTTGCATCAGAATTTCCTAGGCGTTTACCCTCGTTTAACTGATACTGATGCTTGATGGTGGCTGTTTCCTTGACATTTACTGATTTTGGTTTCGCGGCAACAGTGGTACCACTGACATTCTTCTCTGCGTTGTCTCGTCTGGCAGGCTGCAGATCAGACGCGTGAGATGCAGAACATCATACAACGTCACTTCCTCGCAGGGAGCAAAGAAGGGGAGGGAGCAGTGTGCCCAGCGCAGCCGGGAAGCCGGCTCCCTGTTTGCACAGCGCATCCCAACACCATCCTTCCCCTTCGCGCACCGCTCCCCCGTCTCAGTTCACAGACGCTCACTTATATTAATTACGCTCTAAATGTTTATCTCTCTAAGAGTTTCGGTCCGTGCCAAGTTTGAGATTACATAGAGGCTAAGTAATTAGCCTTCGTACTGCAGGCACGTGCTGAAACGAAGAGTTTATCTTGGGGATAAGGCAGAGCGGATACGGGGTGGGAGAAGCGCGGAGTTAAGAACACGTCCGCAGGATATGGAGCAGCAGCACGTTATGAGACTGGTGGTTTGCACGCTGAAATGGTGAAGATGCGTTGTAGTCAGAACAGGGAGGCCGTCTAAAAGCGGGAGCTCTGCAGCCGAATCCATGTTCATCAGCAAAGTGGACGTGCATGCGCGATTGTTGCATAGACGTCTGTTGGATGTACAATGTCGAGTCATTTTATTAACAACTAGCTGACAAACCCGTCTTCGCCCGGGTATTCATTTTGCCAATTTTCTATTAGAAATAGAAACAAAAAATGAACTGTGTTTGTACTGTAATATCGAAAAAACTGAATTCCCATGCATTTGTGAAAACACTTTTGAAACCATGAAACAGTCGTACAAACAAATACGCCTAACTTAGAAATGTGTAAATGCAGCTGCTTCGCGTGCCTACCAGACAATTATGGTAGCGCATGCTCATAGCACTGAAGACGGCTACTGTTTGCGCCTACAGCCGTTTGCGCTACGCAGTTGAAAGCTGTCGGAAACGCTGCCAGGTGTCACGGATTTCCTTAATTCGACTCCACTATACGAAAGTCTTGGTGTAGGATGCGGCAATTTTTCACGCATATCAATGTTAGTGACGCCATATCTCTTGAACTATGCGTAGTTCAATTACGTACTTATGTAGGGACATTCAGCGCCAGACGTCGATATCGTCTGTAAAATTAGTTGTGAATAGAGGTAGTAGCAAAGGAGTAATTTAAACGTCAATCGTGATGCGGCAGCTTTTCACACATCTACATCTACATCTACATCTACATCCATACTCCGCAAGCCACCCGACGGTGCGAGGTGGAGGGTACTTTGAGTACCTCTACCGGTTCTCCCTTCTATTCCAGTCTCGTATTATTCGTGGAAAGAAAGATTGTCGGTATGCCTCCGTGTGGGCTCTAATCTCTCTCATTTTATCCTCATGGTGTCTTCGCGAGATATACGTAGGAGGGAGCAATATACTGCTTGACTCCTCGGTGAAGGTATGTTCTCGAAACTTCAACAAAAGCCCGTACCGAGCTACTGAGTGTCTCTCTTGCAGAGTCTTCCACTGGAGTTTATCTATCATCTCCGTAACGCTTTCGCGATTACTAAATGATCCTGTAACGAAGCGCGTTGCTCTCCGTTGGATCTTCTCTATCTCTTCTATCAACCCTGTCTGGTACGGATCCCACACTGCTGAGCAGTATTCAAGCAGTGGGCGAACAAGTGTACTGTAACCTACTTCCTTTGTTTTCGGATTGCATTTCCTTAGGATTCTTCCAATGAATCTCAGTCTGGCATCTGCTTTACCGACGCCAAACTTCATATGATCATTCCATTTTATATCACTCCTAATGCGTACTCCCAGATAATTTATGGAATTAACTGCTTCCAGTTGCTGACCTGCTATATTGTAGCTAAATGATAAAGGATCTTTCTTTCTACGTATTCGCAGCACATTACACTTGACTACATTGAGATTCAATTGCCATTCCCTGCACCATGCGTCAATTCGTTGCAGATCCTCCTGCATTTCAGTACAATTTTCCATTGTCACAACCTCTCGATGTACTACAGCATCATCGCAAAAGGGCTCAGTGAACTTCCGATGTTATCCACAAGGTCATTTATGAATATTGTGAATAGCAACGGTCCTACGACACTCCACTGCGGCACACCTGAAATCACTCTTACTTCGGAAGACTTCTCTCCATTGAGAATGACATGCTGTGTTCTGTTATCTAGGAACTCTTCAATCCAATCACACAATTGGTCTGATAGTCCATATGCTCTTACTTTGTTCATTATACGAGTGTGGGGTACTGTATCAAACGCCTTGCGGAAATCAAGAAACACGGCATCTGCTTGGGAACCCATTCTATGGCCCTCTGAGTCTCGTGGACGAATAGCGAGAGCTGGGTTTCACACGATCGTCTTTTTCGAAACCCATGCTGATTCCTACAGAATAAATTTCTAGTCTCCAGAAAAGTCATTATACTCGAACATAATACGTGTTCCAAAATTCTACAACTGATCGACGTTAAAGATATAGGTCTATAGTTCTGCACATCTGTTCGACGTCCCTTCTTGAAAAGGGGGATGACCTGTGCCCTTTTTCAATCCTTTGGAACGCTACGCTCTTCTAGAGACCTCAGCGTTTATTTCGTCTTATATCCTGATATACGTGTCATACAACGATATAATTTTATAGGTACATTCAGTAGAATATGTGGGTACTGCCTGCAAAATGTGTTGAGAAGAGAGTCAGTAGAAAAGAAGTAATAAATTTAAACGTCATGCACAATGCTGCAGTTATTTCCACATCTCAATGTTTATGACGTTTTATCTCCTGAACTATGTCTGGTACCAAAATATACTTTTGTAGGTGTATTTAGTGACATATGTGTATACTGCATGCGAAACTTACTGCTAATACAGTCAGTAGCACCGAAGTAATACATTTAATGTCACGATGCGGCAGTTTTACACGCATCTCATTTTATGACGTCATATCTCCTGACCTATGTTAGGTAGGTGGTTCTTACCTTCACAAAGGATATGTGTACCAAGTTGGGTTGAAATTGCTCCAGTGGTTTAGGAGGTGATGTGGAAATACACACACACACACACACACACACACACACACACACACACACACACACACACACATCGTCTCCTAAACCACTGGAGCAATTTCAACCCAACTTGGTACAGACATATATATATATATATATATATATATATATATATATATATATATATATATATATATATATATGTGTGTGTGTGTGTGTGTGTGTGTAGTGTACATACATCCATTTTTATAACATGTATGTAAATGTGTATCTTAATGCATGTGTGATAGAAAGGTTACTGGTGAAGCAGATGTTTCTTTTTCTTTGGTAAATCAGTATTACTACGGATATCGACTCTACACCCTTCAATTTCCTGTGCCCCTATGCCTCTTCCTTAAACTGTTGGTAACTTTGTCCTTTTTAGGGTTCAGTACCACAGTCGGTAAAAACTGAATCCTTTACAGGCTCACTTCGCTGTCTGGCTGCATGTCTGACCGACTGTTAGTTTCCATTTTGCTGCATGCGTCTTATTGTTGACTCGCAAAGTAATGCGACAGCTTAATCTTCTGAAGAAGGGCACTAGGAGCCCGAAGCCGATTAAGAAGTTAAATTTCTTTTACGCAACTGGTTGCTGATTATTTCCATATAATGGCGAAAGTACATTAACTGGAATCTGAATTGGTTCCTCATCCACCCTGTTCACCAGACTTAGCCCTAAGTGATTTCCACCTGTTCCTCAACTCGGAACTTTGGCTTGCTGGGAAGAAATTTTCATCAAATGAGGAAATAATAGTTGCAGTCAACGAGTGTTTTACAGAATTTGACAAAACGTATTTTTCCAATGGCATGAAAAAGTTGGAGGATCGTTTATATCCCTCACGAGAGACTATGTTGAGAAGTAAGGTGCGTTGTTTAAGAAACAAACATTTTTCTTGCTTTTTTACCAAACTGCTCCTACCTATTTCAGTACCTCTCTACTCTGTTCGAAATGTGGGCTTAACTGTTTAGATGTTTGCGGGTCTTTAGGAAAATATGCATATATAACTGAGTCTGTGGTCGAGTCTTACTCAGAGTTGTGTTATCCCCTTCTGTTCTTAGTCTATCGACTGTAATTCTGAAGACAAGACCGAATCACGCCTGAAGCAGTAGATGAAGTCGATGCTTTAGCCACAGTCACGGAAGGGATTAGCGTAGTGTGTGCCCGTTTCCAAGTCACTTAGCTGTGGACGTGGTTTCACCTTTTCGCTGTGTGGTATTTTTCTTCCACGGTAGCAGAATGACTCCATTTCTACTACTTCGTAATCCCCGCTTTTGATGTTAAGTTTGTCGCTAGTATCATTTTTGATCCTCTTCCGTTTATTCTCAGTCCATAGACTGTACTCACTTCACTTTGTAGGAGTAGCCCACAGTGAATCTCTGCTGTTTGTCGCGATGAAGGCCAAGGAACGTATGTGGTGTCGCCAGACGCAATAAAACGGGATTATTAGGACATTTATTTCTCTGAATACATCTTATTGCCATTATCTTCGGCGGTGGCTGGGGACATAGCAAGCTGGCGAGGAATCTGCTGAACCCAGTGGCTGGCTCAGGTTGCTGAATCTCGCTGCGTCAGCCCCATGCTCAGTCCCGTGACTCCTAGAAAACGGGTTGCCACCGGTGGTGTGGAATGCCCGACCCGTCGGAAGTTCTGTTCGGAGATGGCGATCACCACAGTGCGCCGTGTGTTGTGTCTCACACTCCGTTCTGGAAGTACTATGCCCCTCCCAGGTCACTGCCCACGTTGTCCCATCAGATGAAACGTGGTGTCGGATGCCATGGCAGTCGTATTGAATGCTTATTCTGGCCCGCTGGTTCGATAAACTGTCTGAATCAAGCGATTCCGGTATTTAGAACAGTTCGTGCCCCAGGCTGGAACAGTGTTGGTAGGCCCCTGGATTACCCATTAGTGGTGGCTGTGCTGTAGGCTGATTTCTGTCATCCGTCGCTACGGATCAGTGGCCATTTTGTAAGGCGGCAGGACTATGATTGGTACTAGAACAATCTTGTACACAACATGCTACAACACGTAATCAGAGAATCGAGTGCGAACGACCTGAACGCCCTCGGTCCTACTGATAGATTGAATGTAGCCTAGTGGGGTGGAGTATTTATTGAGTTGAGGAGAGGCTCTGCTCATCTGTCATGACCGAATCAATCCTTTCCTTTACGAGTTGTCAGTGGTCTTACGTTCTGCTACATTTGCTTAACCAATTTTTTTCAATGCCTTAACTGCTTTTTCAGACCCCTGATGAGTTTTTTGCGTCCTCCTTAGCGTTTCTTACACAATGTTACGAGGACAACGGAGGCAGGTTGGTCTGCATTCGTCTGAACCTTTACCACTGAGCTCGCTGGCACTAACACACAGAGCCGGCCGCGGTGGTCTCGCGGTTCTAGGCGCGCAGTCCGGAACCGTGCGACTGCTACGGTCGCAGGTTCGAATCCTGCCTCGGGCATGGATGTGTGTGATGTCCTTAGGTTAGTTAGGTTTAAGTAGTTCTAAGTTCTAGGGGACTGATGACCACAGCAGTTGAGTCCCATAGTGCTCAGAGCCAGCCACTAACACACAGAATTGTGACCCACTAACGGTATCGAGGTGTTTACAACCAGTTGCTGGCTCGTGTTGATACTTCCTTATGCTTGAGCAATGCCGTTCTGTTTGGACTTCGAAAATTTCACTTGCCGTTCCCTTACTTTCTTGATGCATAACAACTTTCACTGAGAATAGCAATGTCATCAGTGATTCCTATCACTGACATCATTTGACTGTGAAGTTTGCGCCCTCTCCTAAAACATCTTTTTATTTCCGTCATTGCTTCTTTGATATACTGACTGAATATTAGGGGAAAAAGTCAACAGAGCTGTTTTATTACGTTTCTAATTGGAGCACTTCGTACTTGGTCTTCCATTCGTATTGTTCCCTCTTGGTTCTTGCACATATTGTACAGTACCCTTCTATCCGTACAGCTTAATCGTATTTTACGCAGAATTTCGAACATCTTGCACCATTTTACATTATCGAACGATTTTTCTAGGTGCGCAAATCCCAGGAGCGTATCTTGCTTCCATAATCAAGCAGGACGTTAGAATTTCCGCTCTAGTGTCTTTTAGCGTTATTAATTCAAGGGTGTTCTTCGTCTATCACATCCTTAATCTTCTTTTCCATTATACTCTATATTACTCTTATCCTGAATTTATTACCTGTTACGCTTTACTGCGTTTAACAGTGGAATACTTCTTCCACTCTTAATGTTGACTCCTTAGCTGTAACTTTTCTACATGCTGAAATAGTTCTTCCGCGAAAAATTCGGTTCGATTTCTTTGCATTTTCTCTGAGCTGTTTCCCTTTTCCTTGACCCCGTTTTTTGACTGTCAAACTCCTGTGATTCCCTTTGATGAGACGTCCATTCCTCTGCAACCGAACTGCCTATTTTTGTATCGATTATCACTGCATCTGTTCTTTTTAGAACTTCAAACATACGTTAACATTCCTCAGTGATACAGCATCTCACTTCTTTCCCCACTGATTCTTCCATGCGATTTCCCCAACTTCAGCCCACTCGTCAATATTACTAAATTGAGTTCTGAGTCTATATTTCTCCTGCCTACGACAGTTTCTGATGTAAGGATCTCTGTCTCAGCAGGTTGTAATCCAGGTGGTATATTTCCATGTCTCCGGGTCTTTATTAATACCTCCTCCTCTTGTGGTTTTTGAACACTATATTCACTATATGTCATTTGCCTCTCTTATTCCTACTACCGGGCTCATATTTCCCAGTAACTATGGCTTCTGTCCCTTCCTGTATTATTGTGTTCCAATTCCCCATTGTTATTAGACTTTCATTTCTGTTAATTATTGCTTTAATCGTTCACTGCTATCATACACCCTATTTACTAATCAGTTATTTGTGATGTCAGCGTAGGTACTCGAAATCCAACCACGGAAAGAGGACCTTCAGTTTAACGTGGAATCCCACCCACGTACCGTTCCTGGTAACTCCTCGCACCGTTGAGATATCAGGCTAGGTTAAAATGAAGACTGAAAAAATTCCTGGTCCAACAGGACTTCACTCTCGATAACTCTCGGTTTCCGGGCACGCACCATGTCGGTAGACCACCAGGCCCGAGATGTATGTTCGTGTATAGGTTTTGCTGAGTGACTTTGCGAGTATCAAAATATGTAACATATATGGTAATATCTTTTGGTGGGACTGACTTAGAAGCTTAAATTTTTATCCTGCTGATGGACACAAGACATAAATTTCTACTTGATACCTCTAACCGTTCCTGAGACGGACAGAGAGAGAGATGGACAACAAATGGGAGAAAAGTATTGTTTATGTGACATAATTACAAATTATCAGTTTCCAGATTTTTACTTTATTTATATTGTGGAGCCTTGCTTGTTGTGAAATTTCAAAATTCTGTGTCCCTATAACCTATACATTTTGATAGTGAGATTGCACTATCAAAATATGTGACACATATGGCCGCAGCTTTTGATTGTATTGACTTAGAAGCTTACATTTTTATCCCAGCAAGGAAACATAACCTTGGCATGTGATACAGATTTAAGCGTGACACTTCTCCCCTAATTATTTCAATACATACAGCTACAGTTGCTGGGGATGGATTAAATACTGTAGGCGCCCCGGTGGTCCCGGTCGCCTACGGTGGACTGGAAGCCGAGCGGTGACCTCTCCAGTTGTCAGGATGCTAGGAAATGACTGTGGACGCGTCAGAAACGCCAAAGAAACATTATTAATTCATGACACCTTTATTCCTGCTGAGTACAATGTGGCCCGCTTAACACAGGCTGGCTGAGCTTGGTGATATCAACGACCTTGCCCAAGTCCTCGCTCACTCGGAGCGATGTCACCAGCTCCGGGCCGCACCAGTCTTGCTAGCGCAGCGCCGCGTGCTGTGGCATAGCAGTGGAATGCCCTTACTTCGGCCGCAAGTGGCTGGCGGCGCCCGGATGGCCGGCCGGCTCGGAGGTGGACAGCAGGCCGCTGCACGTAGGAGGCTCCGGGTTGGAGTCCAAGCGCTGTCGGCACGAGAGGCGTTCTCGTAGTGTGGAGTGTACTCTATCCCACCCCGTTTTCTTCCCTGCTCCTCCTGGTGGCTCGTCCACTGTGGACGGGCGGAATGGGCTGTAGTCCCCCAGCGTTATCGGCTCACCCGGTTGTGATGGCGGATGCACAGGGCCTAGGCCCCGCACGATCTCGATGACGGCTCATTGATGTGGTCAGCATTGGCGGCGAGCGAGTCGGCTGTGATGTCTGCTAGTCCTGGGTTGATGATTGACAGCGGCAGCAGAGAGACCAGAGCTGGTACTGTCCCCTCATGTCTGCTGCTGGATGGGTCGCCCTTACTGCAACATCTCCTTAATAAAGATTAACATGTCGATCACTGAGCTGAGCGCTACGCAGCGACCCAGTACACATCTAACTGCAAGTCTAACTGCGAGTGCCCTGTTGCTATCAAAGCTGGCGTATTTAAAGGAAGCACGAGCGACGTCCTGACGTCATGCTCGTTTGTAATGAACGCATTCGTTCCACTTATACTGCTGATTCATCTGTCGTACTCGCCCCTTAGGTGTTCTTGTGACAGAGTTACGTGTTGTTACGGCAGACTTAGGCGAAGTTATGAAATGCAGTACAGCTGACGCTATACCTCTGTCTTACACTCTACGAAAGTCTCTGTCTAACACAAACCCATGTGCTAAGCAATTCTCTTTCGCCTGTTGTGTGTAACCAGGCCACTGCCCCTGTGTGACGACACATTCCAATACATGTGCAATCCTCTTACCTCTTGGCTAACCTACTGCCTCTGGCTCTCAGCATAGGCAACGAAACTTTGACAATATTCCATCGTTTCCAACTCTTTACTATTCCGCGACACTACAGTACTAAGCTTTCGCCATTGTTATCGTTGATGTGTGGAATAGTGCATTATCCTGGTGAAAGAGCCCTTTTTGGGTGCCAATCTTCGTCTTTGTTTCAGCCAATGCAAATTTCAAACAATCTAACAATGAAGCATAATAGCGTCGAGCTATAGTTATACCTTGGGAATCCCTAAAAACCATGGTCAACAACTTACCAGCTGAAAAAATGGACTTTGCCTTCTTTGGTGCAGTTTCACCATTCTTTGTCCACTGTTTTGACTGCCAATTTCACTATGGTCTGTAATGACGGGTCCAGGTTTCATCAGCTTTCACAAATCGGCGAAAAAAGTCTTGCAGATTGCGATTAAACATCTTCAGACATTGTATTGAAATGTTGTGCTGATGCGCTTTTGGTCGACTTTGAACAGTCACGGCGCCCACCTTGCACACAACTTCTTCATAGCCATTTCTCTGTGCAGGATGCTATGCGCTCGCCCAGTTGAGATACCTTCAGTCTCTGCAATCTCACAAATTTCTATTGCGGCCTTGTATTAGAATATCATGGAATTTGTCAGTGGTTTCCCTCGTGGTGACTTCAATCGGATGGCTGGAGCGCGCTTCGTTTTCGGTGATTATCCGACCACTTTTAAATTTCTTAATCCAAAACTAAATGGTCTGCAGTGATGGTGCGAAGTCCACGAGAACTTCATCCACTTCTGCTTGACTAATGCCGTAGTCCAACCCTTCAAATGAAAATGGTTAATAATAATGGCAAACTCGATTTTCTCCATTTTCAATCGCAGTCGACAACAATTCAGAAGGTTGTCAACAATGCACTGTACACTGTACATTGTTGAAATTCTTTATACGATCCTTGGAATAATGAAGCTTACCAACCGTGAAGGCGCTACAAAAATGTTCCATTTTTTCATGGAAATTTACCTAATTTATCAAACCATTCTCGTAAGTGGCAAAAGCTCATTACAGTTATTAGAGGACTGGTAGATAAGGCTCCGTCAGTCAGAAAAATTACATACATAAATAATCAGAGCTCACAAAATAAGGAAATAAACACTTAATTGGGGCTAACGAGAGAAATACTAACGATGGCACGTGCCACTAGGACGAGAGATAGGACTCTCAGATAGGCTGCGTAGAGGCGTCGAACTTCGAGATGCGATAGTGATTTCGAGTTGCCATCATAATTCCGGATGATCTGATAATCGCAACTAGCAAACAAACAGATCATTTACTGTTTCACCGACTAACTAGACAATCTATTACCGGCCCTTCTGATGCCTGTAGCGCTTAGTTAAAATGTCTCGTCAAGGCGCTAAACGGTAGGATCGCGTAGCCTGGAGCAGGGTGTCCGAAGCTGTTTCTCAACGGAGCACTTTGAGAATCCTGGTACTTCGATGGAACACCTTTTTTACGAAGCTTAATAAAATTTTAAAAAAATATTTGAAAAGTTTTATTTTATTGAGTGAATACTTCAATTTTAAATCATAACTGATAACACAGAATTCATAACAAAAATTTTAAAAACCAGCTGTTATCGTCAAAATATCTGGAAAAGGCCATATCTACACAAATGAAATGTAAACGTTCGTTTTTTCAAAATCTTAAATATCCAAAAGTTCTTCACTGATTGCTTTGTAATTTTGACACATTGTAAAAATCTCGAAAAGTTGTCGACCGATTTGTTCCATATATTTGCCTGACACTCAGCCTACATTCGGATGGACATAGGACATATGTACTTTTAATACATATAATATATAATCTGATATGTAACATACAAACAGGGAACGTTGTTACAAAAATCACTATTATACAAATGTACAGAAGTTCTGTTAAGACAGACTGCGAGAAAGAAAATCCTGTGCTTTTCTCTGCTGCGGACATGTGAGGTTTTGTTTTCTTAACTACGATGTTTCCCCATATGTATTGTTCCTCATTATAATTTTTTTTAACAAATATTGTATATCCAACAATGTAGTGTTTTTTCTTCCTTCCAGTTGGTTTTCACAGAAAACAGAAAACTTATATTTATGTCTTATTAGCTTATGACTAGAACACTACTACAGAATCTGAATTGGCAATAACGATAAAGAAGGCTCAAGATCAGAGAAAGGGGGACGAGTAGATGGAGAAGGGGGGGGGGGGGGGGTGAGAAAATGGAAACTGAAAGTGAGAGGGGGTTGGGGAAAGGGACATGGGTAGAGAATGGGAGAGGAGAAGATAGATAGGGAGTAGGAAGAGGAGGAGGAGTGATGGACAGAGAGAGGGGTGAGGAGTTTATGGACCAATAAAGAGACGGGGGAGAAGGAGAGTAGGACATGTATACAGTTCCAATACATATTTACCAGTTGCGAGCATTACCGGGCTCGTTAGTCATTAATATTTTTTCACGAATTACTTATTCACTTCCCGCGGAACATCAGTGATCCGCTGAACACAGTTTGGGAAACACTGCTCTGCAGACTGACAGCACTAGCCACCGGAACGAACCTTGACGACAGCAATAACTTCGATCCACGTGAGGCATAGTGGGTTATGTAACATCCCGGATTGCCGATCTAGCTGTACTGACTTACGAAGTTGCTTTTGCCTACTTATGGTCGGTTGTCAGACACTGACAACAGCCAGAACAGCTACTGTGGCACATCTCTGGCGTATTCATGAGCGAAGGGCCTTCCACACAGCACAAAGAAATCCGAGGAAAACAGTTACCTGTGATAAAAAGTGCGGTGTCTAGGAAGCCTGCATACTCGGTTCGCTAGACAATCAATGAGACAAGTCGTATGAATGAGTTATCACAATAAGAAAATTACAATACTTAACTTTTTCAATTACACAGGTGTGTCGCAAGCAAAAGGCGACATACAGAATAAGCAATCTTCTTCAGTGCGAACAATCCCAAGTCTGTGCTACATAGAGAGTACAGGCGAAGTGACTAGAGTTGACGCTGCTATCCAAGTCGCTAATCTTGAAGCTGCTATTGAACTGGGCCGTCACGTCCGTCGAGGCACTTACCTCCTCTTCACATAGGGGCCGCTGCTGTCGCGTTGTTGTCCTGGAGAGAGGTCCGTTCAGCTCGCGATTGGCTGACTTTTTCTCGCAGTCTTCTTTTTCCTGCTGTTCCCGACTGGCCTCGACTTAACGTCATAACAAAAAGGACGAAGTTGCAGGTACTACAAAGAATGGCAACAAATAATGATTTTCCGTTGGTAGGTGATTTTACGATGAAAAATGTTATTGTGCCATCTGTAAGACCGATGTTCGACATTGAATTCGATCCCATCAGCTAAACAAACATTTTAATAACGTATTGTGTGAAAAGAGACATAGCCATGAATGATGATGTAGATGAAAGTACCGATAGCCTCACAGGCGTTCTACTCCACATGGGCAAAAACTCAATCCACAGCACCAGTGAGAAAGAAACCGTGAGGGAAACACGAAATCAGGTTAGATCGGCGATATCTGTGTAGACAACCTCCATGCTGGCAATTAGTGGTCGTCGTCGTGTGACTAGGGCCTCCCGTCTGGCAGACAATTAGTGGTATTATTCATAGAAGATCGGTAAGTTATGCTTAGATTGACAGAGTAAATAGTGGCATTAGAGTACAACGCGAAAGGTTTGGAGCATCATTCATTGACCCAAATAAGTCTTTGAACAATAATTGTCTCGGAAAAGATGGCCTACAAATCAATTGTTTAGGTTCCAGAACCTTCATTAAAATGTTTAAAGACGTTTGTAAAATCCTTAAAAGCAAGGAAAACTGATACATGCAAATTGAGGGCGACAAATCAAAGGTAAAAAATGAAAACAAAAAGTGTAAATATCAATGGAAGGACTCATATCGTATCATAGAAAGTAAGAGAAATGCTGAACTGAAGCACTGGAGTATCAACTGCTTAACAGCAGAACTGCCAGACCTTAAATATTACAAAATTGATGAACTTAAAAAATTTTGCTTTCAGAAATGTAAATATCAAAAGAAATAGCTACACGAACACTGATTAATAGAAGATTGTATAAAATTTTTAAATAGCATTAATACTTTTATCTGACTAGCACATTTTGTAGAAAATCTCCTGGATGCTCTTGCTTTCTTCGAAATTCTGTATTCAGTTATAAAATATTCAGTTATAAAATAAAGGAAAATTTTAATTATTTATATAAAGAGTGTGTTTAAGAGTACTCTGTAGAGTCGAGTGATTTGAATACAGTGATTATACTAGTCTCTAAAATTATTAGATGTGCAGTAACAAAACTGTTCTTATCTACGAGGGTTATTCCAAAAGTAAGGTCCGATTCGCCGTAACTATTGAAATTTGGCGCCAATGACAAAACACGCATGCGCGCCGACTCCCGGCAAGCCTTGCGCGTCAAACGCCGCCATTCGCTTTGTTACTGTTGCTGAGTGTAGTTCACAGTGTCACTTTACAATGTTTAAGACAATTGATCAGCCCGCCGATTGTGAAGTAAGGGCAGTGATACGGTTTTTGTCTGCAAGAAACAATTCAGCGGCGGAAATCCATCGGCAGATTACTGAAGTGTACGGTCCTAACATAATGAGCGACAGTAAAGTGCGCAAGTGGGTGCGAGCTTTTAATGAAGGACGGGATAATGTGCACGATGAACCACGGTGTGGCCGACCATCAGTGATTTCAGACGATTTGGTCAATGCGGTTGACAAAAAAATTCGTGAAGATCGCCGATTCACTATTACAGACGTAGACATGCATTTTCCGAATGTGAGTAGAACAACTTTGTACAGAATTGTGTCTGAACATTTGAAGTTTCACAAATTGTGTGCCCGTTGGGTTCCCAGGCTGCTTACTGAGCCCCAACGAATGAAAAGAATGGCTTTTGCTCTTGATGTTTTGGAGCGATATCATAAGGAAGGTGACAGTCTTTTAGACAATGTTGTCACAGGGGATGAGACATGGGTTTCTCACATCACTCCAGAGTCTAAACGTCAGTCAATGCAATGGCGTCACACGTCATCGCCAGTCAAGGTCAAGGCAAAGCAGACAATCTCAACACGTAAGGTTATGGTGACTGTGTTCTGGGATAGACGTGGAGTATTGTTAGTCGACTTTATGGAGAGAGGAACAATGATTAATAAAGCCGCCTACTGCGCTACCCTGACTAAACTTCGACGTGCAATCCAGAATAAGCGACGTGGTCTTTTGTCGTCTGGAATCTTGTTGTTGCATGACAATGCCAGACCCCACACTGCAAATGAAACGCAAGCTCTGATCAAGAAATTTGGATGGGAACAGATGGACCATCCTCCTTACAGTCCGGACCTGGCGCCAAGTGATTTCCACCTCTTCCGTTACTTAAAGGAGTTTCTCGGCGGCAAGCGCTTCGACACAGATGATGAAGTGAAAGAAGCAGTTAAGGACTGGTTATCGTCACAGGCGGCCGATTTCTATAACATGGGCATTCAAAAGCTTGTTGAACGATGTGACAAATGTTTAAATAAGTATGGAAGTTATGTAGAAAAATAGATAAAGATGTAAGGAATGTAAATAAAACAATTGTTTTGAAAAAACATTTTAGTTTTAATTTTTTTTTATAACCGGACCTTACTTTTGGAATAACCCTCGTAAATGTCAATACCTCCTACCAAAGGACTTCAGGAAGGAAGTATGAACAAAGTTGTGATCGCAGCAGATTTCAAAACAGCGAAACTGCAAAATTCCATGACTTCATTCAAAATCTGGCCTCATGTTGAACCTTTTGTGAAGGTACTGGAGAAAGCAGTAGATCAGTGACCTGCATCAATAATATTATTACAGACTATCAGTTTGAAAATGCCAAGAAGCACTGCTTAGACCCAGGTACACTCCTGGAAATTGAAATAAGAACACCGTGAATTCATTGTCCCAGGAAGGGGAAACTTTATTGACACATTCCTGGGGTCAGATACATCACATGATCACACTGACAGAACCACAGGCACATAGACACAGGCAACAGAGCATGCACAATGTCGGCACTAGTACAGTGTATATCCACCTTTCGCAGCAATGCAGGCTGCTATTCTCCCATGGAGACGATCGTAGAGATGCTGGATGTAGTCCTGTGGAACGGCTTGCCATGCCATTTCCACCTGGCGCCTCAGTTGGACCAGCGTTCGTGCTGGACGTACAGACCGCGTGAGACGACGCTTCATCCAGTCCCAAACATGCTCAATGGGGGACAGATCCGGAGTTCTTGCTGGCCAGGGTAGTCGACTTACACCTTCTAGAGCACGTTGGGTGGCACGGGATACATGCGGACATGCATTGTCCTGTTGGAACAGCAAGTTCCCTTGCCGGTCTAGGAATGGTAGAACGATGGGTTCGATGACGGTTTGGATGTACCGTGCACTATTCAGTGTCCCCTCGACGATCACCATTGGTGTACGGCCAGTGTAGGAGATCGCTCCCCACACCATGATGCCGGGTGTTGGCCCTGTGTGCCTCGGTCGTATGCAGTCCTGATTGTGGCGCTCACCTGCACGGCGTCAAACACGCATACGACCATCATTGGCACCAAGGCAGAAGCGACTCTCATTGCTGAAGACGACACGTCTCCATTCGTCCCTCCATTCACGCCTGTCGCGACACCACTGGAGGCGGGCTGCACGATGTTGGGGCGTGAGCGGAAGACGGCCTAACGGTGTGCGGGACCGTAGCCCAGCTTCATGGAGACGGTTGCGAATGGTCCTCGCCGATACCCCAGGAGCAACAGTGTCCCTAATTTGCTGGGATGTGGCGGTGCGGTCCCCTACGGCACTGCGTAGGATCCTACGGTCTTGGCGTGCATCCGTGCGTCGCTGCGGTCCGGTCCCAGGTCGACGGGCACGTGCACCTTCCGCCGACCACTGGCGACAATATCGATGTACTGTGGAGACCTCACGCCCCACGTGTTGAGCAATTCGGCGGTACGTCCACCCGGCCTCCCGCATGCCCACTATACGCCCTCGCTCAAAGTCCGTCAACTGCACATACGGTTCACGTCCACGCTGTCGCGGCATGCTACCAGTGTTAAAGACTGCGATGGAGCTCCGTATGCCACGGCAAACTGGCTGACACTGACGGCGGCGGTGCACAAATGCTGCGCAGCTAGCGCCATTCGACGGCCAACACCGCGGTCCCTGGTGTGTCCGCTGTGCCGTGCGTGTGATCATTGCTTGTACAGCCCTCTCGCAGTGTCCGGAGCAAGTATGGTGGGTCTGACACACCGGTGTCAATGTGTTCTTTTTTCCATTTCCAGGAGTGTATTTCAGATCATTCAGCTCGGTTTGTTGAGCTCCCAAAACCAGAAATCGAAAGTCTCTAGAAATGTATTGAAAAACTAAGCTGATCAGTAGACCACTACAATTCAAGGCCAAAAAACTCTGACAATTTCTTAAATTGTTTCTTAGATGCATTGTGTGAATCTTTTCCTCCAAGAAACTGGCGAAAGAAACTAAACAGAAAACTTACGTCGATCACACCAGGGATTAAAATCTTTAGTGCCGGAAAGCGACAGCGCCATGATGAACTAAAGTGAAACAGAATTCCTGTTGATGTTGTATACGATGAATACTATAAAGCAGTATTGAGGAAAGTTGTACTGGCTGCTAAAATATCCAAATAATACGTTCATCTTGCTACACAAACACAACACAAAAGCAGTGCGGTCAGTTGTTCATTCAGAATTACGAGGTGACGTTTAAAGTCGAGAACTCTGAAAATTAGATTTGAAGGTGGCAGGACGTTTGTCTGATGATTTTTCTGACGTTTCGCCAGCGCGAGTGGCTGGCATTATCAAAGCTTCACCCTCCATTGTTGGTGGTGAACTGCAGTCGAGCTCGCGGCCCAATCCACCACCAGCAATGGAGGGTGAAGCACTGACAATGCCAGCCACTCGTGCTGGCGCAACGCCTGTAAAATCATTAAATAAACGTCAGCAGAAGAACGCGAGACAGAAGCCAACAGGCAGTTTGTTAGATAGCCTTGTTGAGATGTCCAATGCTTCAAAGAGCGCTTCTTAAATGTAACAAGATCAGACGTAGATATGGCGACCTGTCAAGACAAAGCAAATTTCACAAGCTTGGAAAACAAAAAGAACATACACTTTAAATAATTTTTAAAAAATCTCGTGAAGAGACGTAGATAATGAAATATCTTTTAAAAAAATCTTTTGGGTGTGTGTGATGTCATTTCACTACCACAGCAAACTTAAAAAAGAAAAAAAAATACAAATTTTTTGAGCAGGTTTATTTTCCAAATAAACGTAATATGCCAAGCTAAAACCATTATTCAAAAAGGGGTCGACAGAAGATATGGGGAATTACTACTCTACCTCTCTTATTCCGCTCTTCTCTGAAGTGTTTGAAAAAACTGCAGCAAAACAAACTCAAAAATTTGTTCCTATTAATTTCAAGAGGCCAATGAGCTATGACTAAGCGTAAACAGTGGCTGTGAGCTGTATCGAATGAACCCTCTTGATATCTGCCCCTACTCTACTCTGACGTGATGTCTCGAACTCTGCGCAACGGAACCGATATGAGAACCAATGGCTCGAACAGCTGAGTCGTGGGTGTGCTCCTTGCCAAAACCAGTGGTATTAAATGGATATTTGGGGTTCACTTAGCTACGGAAATCAAAGAAAAGTCTGCTTTGACTGTCGTTTGTTGTTACGAAAATGCGAAAGGGAAACAAAAACATGATTTGTAAATGAAACAATATTTTCTCCAAATCGGCAGGGATAAGAGAAAATTGGAACACAAAAATCATTACAATAAATGCAATTAAAAACAGCTATTGGGAGGCAAAGTCCGTGGAGAAGGGCTGGAGAAAGAATCTGGAACTAATCCACGCTTCACCTCGATAAATCAAACACACGGTTCCGTGTCAGACATGATGCTTTCACAGATGCTTGTGGGGTGAAGGAAAAAAAGAAAACACATGGAGGAACCTGAAATACCTGAATCATGTGCGAGCCATCGGACACAACATAAGTCCTCACAACGTCTCCTTAACTTCAGAAAGAAAGGCGCCTACCAGCGCCTAGTCACTCTCGTCCCGCCTCCCCTAGGCAGCATGAACTTTCATTGACACTGCATTATGAAGAGATGAAGCAGCAGCAAAAGCCGAAGTCGAAGACGCATGAAGTAGTGCGAAGAAGTCTAGCTTAGAAGGCTCAATGGAAGTCGCAGGCTGAGTCTCTAAAGCGACACTAAGAAGTAGAGGAAACACCACAGGTGATGCTCCCCAGAGTTCTCCAAGGAGAAGCCGAAAAAATAGCCTTGCCAATTAGGAATGCCAATGAGATGCTCTAAGTAGGCTGTTCAGGTTTTTATGTTGGTAACGCCACGTAGCGCTCTCTATTAAAATCGCTGACTGCGCTGTGTGCAGTCTATGGCTGGTTGGACTCGTTGGTGGAAATTATTCGCCAGTTAGGCAGTTGGATGTGAACAGCCCGCAGCGTTGGGCAGTTGGAGGTGAGCCGCCAGGAGTGATGGATGTGTGGAGAGAAATTCCATAGTTCTGAGATGTTAATATGAGCGGACGATCTGGACGTGTGTCCGTCAGAGAAAGGTAATTTTTTAAACTGGATGTCACGTATATATACTACGACTTTTGAACATTATTAAGGTAAATACATTGTTTGTTCTCTATCAAAATCTTCATTTGCTAACTATATGCCTATCAGTAGTTAGTGCCTTCAGTAGTTATAATCTTTTATTTAACTGGCAGTATTGGCGCACGCTGTATTGCAGTAGTTCGAGTAACGAAGATTTTTGTGAAGGGCTGTTCTTTTGTAAGGATTATTAAAAGCCGTTGCGCTAAAATATTGTGTGTCAATTTTGAAGTGATCAGAATAAGTAAAGAGAAAACAGCCTCAGTACGTTCAGTTTCACTCTGGAGTTTGAAAATCAAGTAACGCAGTAGTTTTACCAGCACAGTCATTCTTTACAGTCAAAGGGGATGTTTCAATGCTATGTAACAAACCTTGCCCTGCCTCCACCGAAAATTTTATTCATCCACTAGTCAATCTCTATATTTTCCAAGTTTAATAATTTACTCACAGTTTGGTAGCAGACTCACTCTGCCGAAAAGTTGTGACTCAGACCATTGTGAACAAGCCCACGCTTCCTTTTCTTGGAAAATTGCTCCAGGTCTACCGTTCTGTCTACTTTTTTATGGACTATCCAATCATCATGTTTCCCACTCTCTATCTCAGTTCTCGGGTCAACAAACCCCGTGCCCTGGTCACGGAAAATCACACCAATTTTTTCGAAAGCGCGTTAAATATACTGCATGTTTTATTCCCAGAGCGTGGAACTACGTTGTCTGCCGATGCAGTTCGCTCGAATCTCTTCTTTTACGACCAGCGTCTGCCCTGTGTCCAGTGCAAGCAAGCACTGCAGGGGAAGGGAGTAATCTGATTGAGTAGGACACAGCGTAAAGAAACGCAGAGGTCTCCTGCATTTCGAGCTGTTTCTTTACTCCACAACGCGGGAAGCTAATTCGTGCAGAAGGACTGCCAGACGCCTGTCCAGTTTTCGCGGAAAAGTCACTCCACTTCGCCAACTCGGCACCCAATGCACAATGGTCAGCGAGATGGCGAGCGACTGTTGGGGCTGAGGCCAGTCGGTGGAGTAACTCCCTGTCGCCACGACATGGCTCTTACGACTCGAAATAGTGTGTCACTAGGGGGACGTCTGTTGCTGTGATGGCTCACCACGATTCTGATAATTAACCAGCCTAGTAAAACATGCAGACCCAGTGAACAATTAAAAGGAATTATATTATTAGAGGTATGTCATGACGTCTGCAGTCATCAGCGACCCATTTGAATCTAAACTTTTGTGTCACTTGAGCAAGGAAAAGGAAAACAGTATTATTTTCTCGGCAATCACGTTATCGATGAAAAAATAACGATGGACTGACTCCAGCCAGAGGCGTTTCAAAAGGACGTAATATTTAAAAGCCAGTCTGTGTTATAACAATTAAAAAGAATTGTAAATCCTGTCACTGAGCTTACTCAAAAATATGATCCTCATTAGATAAGAGCGGAAAAATCACAGGAATATTCTATGGTCTGAAGAAAGAATTTTATTCAGTAAACCACTCGTTACTTGGAAACACATTACAGGTGTACCGAATCAGCGACCCTGCTTTATAATGGACCAACTCGTACTAAACAGATAGGAAACAAAAAGGGGAATCCTAACTTCAAATTCAAGCAACTGCTCCTCAGACATAAAAACTTTCACAGGGAGTTCCACAAGGTTAGATATTGGATAATTGTTTCTTTCCCGCGTAAAAGATTTACCGCTTGCTAGTTAGTTACATGTTCCGTAGACTGTTTTGATAATTATTTAATCGAAGTGATATGGGATGAGTCAGTTTACCGGACATGTACACATAATTAAATTTATATTAAGGAACACATTTTTTAGTCACACTTATGCAACTACACTTAAAAACAAGGACTTTTCTTAAGTTGCTAGTTTTAAATAGAAATTCGTCCGGGAATAGAAGGAATTGGGAAAGAATGATTTTAAGTTAGATTTAAAACTTACTTTACTATTTGCCAGAAATTTTACGTTATCAGGCAAATGACAAAAAAATTTTGTTGCTGCCTGTTGAGCTCCTATCTTAGCCACTGACACCTTTAACAAAGGTGATTTGTCCCTCTTGTGTTGTAGGTACGGACAACACTGTTCTTCTCAAAGAACGATGGATTATTTAAAAATTTCATTAGTGAATGTATGTGTTTTGACAGTGCAGTTAAAATGACTGTGGGTGAATACCACATATTATTCTTACTGCTTGCTTTTGTGGAATCAGTACTTATTTTCTAAGTGATGAGTTATCCCAGAAAATTGTCCCGTTGTTCCATAAGGTATTATTCAGTGGAAATATGCAAAATTTGTCAGGGGATTGATTCATTTGTTTCAAGGAATAGCATTTATACGAAGAGTAAGAGTAGGTCAACTTCATTGTTTGAGAAGGTCAGTAACATGCTTTTCCATTTCACAAATACACTACGGGCCATTGACATTGTTACACCACAAAGATGACGCGCTACAGACGCGAAATTTAACCCACAGGAAGAAGATGCTGTTATATGCAAATGATTAGCTTTTCAGAGCATTCACACAAGGTTGGCGCCGGTGGCGACACCTACAACGTGCTGACGTGAGGAAAGTTTCCAACCGATATCTCATACACAAACAGCAGTTGACCGGCGTTGCCTGGTGAAACGTTGTTGTGATGCCTCGTGAAAGAAGGAGAAATGCATACCATCACGTTTCCAACTTTGATAAAGGTCGGATTGTAGCCTATCGCGAAATGCGGTTATCGTATCGCGATATTGCTGCTCGCGTTGATCGAGATCCAATGATTGTTAGCAGAATATGGAATCGGTGGGTTCAGGAGGGTAATACGGAACGCCGTGCTGGATCCCAACGGCCTCGTATCACTAGCAGTCGAGATGACAGGCATCTTATCCGCATGGCTGTAACGGATCGTGCAGCCAAGTCTCGATCCCTGAGTCAACAGATGGGGACGTTTGCAAGACAACAACCATCTGCACGAACAGTTCGACGATGTTTGCAGCAGCATGGACTATCAGCTCGGAGACCATGGCTGCGGTTACCCTTGACGCTGCACGGCAGACGGAGCGCCTGCGATGGTGTACTCAACGACGAACCTGGGTGCACGAATGGCAAAACGTCATTTTTTCGAATGAATCCAGGTTCTGTTTACAGCATCATGATGGTCGCATCAGTGTTAGGCGACATCGCGGTGAACGCACATTGGAAGCGTGTATTCGTCATCGCCATACTGGCGTATCACCGAGCGTGATGGAATGGGGTGCCATTTGTTACACGTATCGGTCACCTCTTGTTCGCATTGACGACACTTTGAATAGTGGACGTTACATTTCAGATGTATTACTACCCGTGGCTCTACCCTTCATTCTATCCCTGCGAAACCCTACATTTCAGCAGCATGATGCACGGCCGCATGTTGCAGGACCTGTACGGGCCTTTCTGGAAACAGAAAATGTTCGACTGCTGCCCTGGCTAGCACATTCTCCAGATCTCTCACCAATTGAAAACGTCTGGTCAATGGTGGCCGAGCAACTGGCACGTCACAATACGCCAGTCACTACTCGTGATGAACTGTGGTATCGTGTTGAAGGTGCATGGGCAGCTGTACCTGTACACGCCATCCAAGATCTGTTTGACTCAATGCCCAGGCGTATCAAGGCCGTTATTACGGCCAGAGGTGGTTGTTCTGGGTACTGATTTCTCAGGATCTATGAACCCAAATTGCGTGAAAATATAATAAAAAAATGGTTCAAATGGCTCTGAGCACTATGGGACTTAACATTTGAGGTCATCAGTCCCCTAGAACTTAGAACTACTTAAACCTAACTAACCTAAGGACATCACAAACATCCATGCCCGAGGCAGGATTCGAACCTGCGACCGTAGCAGTCGCGCGGTTCCGGACTGAGCGCCTAGAACCGCTAGACCACCGCGGGCGGCAAAATGTAATCACATGTCAGTTCTAGTATAATATATTTGTCCAATGAATACCCGTTTATAATCTGCATTTCTTCTTTGTGTAGCAATTTTAATGGACAGTAGTGTATGAAGCATTCTAGCCTATTTACTGTGTCTTGTTCATGTGCTACATCGGTTGTTGGTATGATTCTGTTTGTTGTACAGAGCTGAGAATAGTTTGTTTTCTCAACATTTAGGGAGTGTCGAGTAGGCGTGTTGGCAGCTTTATTCCGACTCAGAGGAAGACGGTTGGCGACTGATCCTACATGATCCTACATGGCGGTGGGAGGCGTGCTCCTTGCTTTAACGCCGCTCGGAGTGTAAACGCGTTGATTTTGGTCGCCGCTGGCGGTGGGACAGCGCAAATCCGATCTCACGTATCGATATGCGAATTCGCTGGATGTAGCAGACAACGAGCTCAGTCAATTTATCGTTGGTCATCAGTGCCGGTGCGGAGTGGCCCTAGGCAGATGTGTGCAGATAGGCCTCGGAGGTCAAATGAGTACACAAGGTTTTATCAGATATTATTAATTAGAAATCGGGCGTAGCCGTTCAATGTAAACCGAAACGTTCGCAGTTTGCTCACAGAGGAACCAAACTGCTGCTAGTTTCATCTCGTTAACATACACAGTTAGTTTATTTACATAGACAGTACAAACCGTTTCCATATACTACAAAGTGAACGATTACATTTGCTTAGAGTATTTCGATAACCATATACGTACACCCACAGACTCACTTGTTAACATGTTTAGGCAGCGGCATTCCCAGACCAGCTGAATATATGCTATCTATTTAAAGCATTCAAATTCTTTCCATTTTTCACACAGGCCTAATTTACAACAATTTTTTCATTATCTTGATCACACGGGATAGTTTTATTTAATATGACCATTTTCGGTTCTCTTCTGTACTCATAATCAAATATTGTGACTCGTGTGTCATAATTGTTGTTGCAGTCTTGGGCCCAAAGACTGGTTTGATGCAATTCTTTATGCTGCTATATTCTATGCACGCATCTTCATCTCTGAATAACTAGTGCAACCTACATTCTTTAGAGCCTGCTCACTGTATTCGTCTGTTGTTTTCTCTCTATAGTTTTTACCCCCCACACTTCCCCCGAATATTAAACTGGTGATCCCTTGATGTCACAGAACGTATTCTATCAATAATCCCTTCTTTTAATCAAGTTGCACCATAGATCTCTTTTCTCCCCAGTTATATTCAGTACCTCATCATTAGTTACATGATCTACCCATCTAATCTTCAGCATTCTTCTGTACCACCACATTTCAAAGGCTTCTATTCTCTTCTTGTCTGAACTGTTTGTAGTCCACGTTTTACCTGCATAGAAGGCTACAA
The DNA here is from genome assembly GCF_021461395.2 of Schistocerca americana. Taxonomy (NCBI): domain Eukaryota; kingdom Metazoa; phylum Arthropoda; class Insecta; order Orthoptera; family Acrididae; genus Schistocerca; species Schistocerca americana. The sequence goes on from NC_060126.1 coordinate 331,334,543, forward strand.
TCCAGACATATATACTGCTTGACAACTGCTAAGGAACAACTGACTCTTGCTAAAGAAGAGCTGCCACTTGCTACAGAACAATCGACAATTACGTTGGAACACCAGACCAGTGATAGTAAAATGAAATGTAGAGGACGGGACGTGGTAACTGCAGCGACTCTGTGCAGAAACGCTCTGCATGCATTCGACAGTTCATGCAGTACACTATTTGACATATGTTATCGTGGGACTGGTTGTAGTGCATCATTTACAGCGACATGTCCGCAAAATATAATTTGAGTGCTTACGATTATGGACGAGTAGTTTGGCGGCACAAAGCCAAAGTCTTACTACTCTGGCACATTAACAGTTGTGTCCAAAAGTGTCAACTCGCCATTAAAATAAAAAAAAGCCTCTGAAGATGGAAATGCTAAGCGAAAGCGTGCTGGTGGTCATAGATGGATCATCGCATTGCAAGAGGATCGATACGTAATCCTGGTGGCCAAAAGAAACACACTTCTCACTCCTAGGCAGATCTCTGGGACCTTGCAGCCACAACTGGTCACGTGTCTCCTCCAGAACCATTTCGCAACGATTAAATCAGGATGATTTGTATGTTCAGAAGTCTGTTAAAATCCCACTTCAACCACACCATCATAGAGAAAGAGTTCTTTGGTGTAGGCAGCATGTTGGTTGGGACAGCAACAGTGTTCCACAGTGATGTCTACTTGACTATGGCAAGTGCTTCTGGCCATCAGATGGTGTGGACAGGGGAACATGCTGCACACTACAGAATTGTCATCGGTATGACCTAGAGGCTATGGTGCGAGCAGGCAGTAGTAGTAGTAGTGGGGCAACAGCGCCATGAGGACAATTTGTTAGTACAGGTTGGTTGGTTGGTTGGTTGGTTTGGGGAAGGAGACGAGACAGCGTGGTCATCGGTCTCATCAGATTAGGGAAGGATTGGGAAGGAAGTCGGCCGTGCCCTTTCAGAGGAACCATCCCGGCATTTGCCTGGAGTGATTTAGGGAAATCACGGAAAACCTAAATCAGGATGGCCGGACGCGGAATTGAACCGTCGTCCTCCCGAATGCGAGTCCAGTGTCTAACCACTGCGCCATCCCGCTCGGTGTGTTAGTACAGGTAACCTACATTCACTGGCAAGTATACATTCAGGGGCAACCCTATTGTTCTCCTTTGACTGACAGGTCCTTAACCTATTGTTCTACTAAGAGGATTATGGCCCCTAGTGATAATTCTTCAATCTTTCTTTTTGATTGAAAGGTTCTTAACCTATTGTTCCCCCAGCCCATCCCCTCCCAATCCTCCCCCAACCTCTCAGGAAACCTCCAACCCTCCCCCTCACTGATACAGGTACACTTTCAGGACTGATTTATTCGAATAGCCCCCTCTCACTCCATCAATTTCATTGACTACTTAATTAAATGGATCAATTAATTAACCTCTCCCCCTCTGGTAAACCTCCCAACCCCATCTCTCCCCCTCCCATACCTGGAAACTTGCAGCTCTGTGCTGGAGAGGAAGGATCGTATGACAGGAAGTATTGTTTATTTATAAAAAATTCATTTTTCAGGGGTTGGATCTCTCTTGCTCATCATTATCCGCTGTTTGGTAAGATGCAGGTCTTGTAAAATACATCGAAAGGAAGTAATTAAATCGATCGGTTTTTTATTCTGATTGTGCAAGGAATACCATCATGAAACACCACTCATGTATAATGACACTGTTAAAAGTCTTTCGATCACGAAACATGCGCCGTCCAGTGGCCGTCACAGAACGTCACCCGTGCTGGATCCTCGGAGTCAGTGTGCACTGGCGGTCCCCGCAGAGTGACATGTCTGTTAGTGGCTGCTCCATGTGCCCATGTTCAAGAGGTGGTGGTTCGGGCCCAGCGACTGACAGACCGGATGTCGCGCTCATCACTGAACAAAAGCATCGGGTGACAGTAACCCTTTGATACTTGATACCCGAGAAATTCGTGTCACAACATGTGCTCTCTCTTTATTTCTCTTCATGTCCTGCCAGGCCTGCCGTCAGTCGTGGTCGGACCGAACCGCAAACAAAGCAGCATTTACGCAGTAAAGCCCTGCAGAATACCAATGCACGTGAGAACTCCTTTTAAGGGGCATGCCACCTGAGAATAGATTCCATCATGGGTTCTAAGCTGCCCCAGCCTTTCTGTGCGAACTTTCTTGTGTTGCATTTCATGAATTGCTTCAGGAGTTATTAAATCTGGAATTTTCACAGTAAATGATAACAGCCAACCAGCTGCAGAATAAAGATTTATTGAAATCCTTGACCACGGTTTCGGCATAGCTAAATATACCTTCATCAGAAGCAAAAATCCACCTGAACAGGAAGACACCTTCATTAGCAAAAAACTTAGCAACATAACTGAGCTATTACATTCATACCTTTAAGTAACCATGAAAAACACCAAAGTATTACAAGCACAAACACTTTGAATCACTTACTAAAATCACATCCTGCAGTGGAGATGCATAAAACAATCCTTGTATTCCATTTTTGGGGAACGTATCATACAAGATAAGGAGACGTCTGCAGAAGCAATACGGTATAGAGTTGCCTTTTCCGTAAACAATAGCTTAAAAAAAAGAGTGATTCATATGCTGGGGCACGGGAAGAACTTGGCACTAAATCCGGAGTTTACAAAATTACTTGTAACGACTGCCCCAAATATTACGTTGTACAGACAGGTAGTTCAGTCTGGAACCGCGCGACCGCTACAGTCGCAGGTTCGAATCCTGCCTCGGGCATGGATGTGTGTGATGTCCTTAGGTTAGTTAGGTTTAAGTAGTTCTAAGCTCTAGGGGACTGATGACCTCAGATGTTAAGTCCCATAGTGCTCAGAGCCATTTTTGAACAGACAGGTAGACCCATTAAAGTAAGATCTAAAGAAAACATGCTAGGTAAAAATGGGGAAAACGTGTACAATTCCACGTTTGCTGAACATCTATTGCTTTTACAACATACGCCACGTAAACTGGATGACGTAGAATTGATACACGAAGTGAGTAAGGATTACAAACTGGACCTGTTCGAGGAATTAGAAATTTTCAAGCACCTATCTCGAAAAGATAGTATGTCTTAAAGAACAGGTTCAGCTTAGAAACAAAAATTTCTTGGATAGTTTCAAACCCCTTCTTGCTCGAACGTAATATAGTCTGTGCTGTCTAGAGGCTAGTTTTCTTGTCTGTTGATGCTGGTGAGATGCTCCTTTCCTGTCTTGTTCGGATTTTACGTATTTTTGATGAATGTTGTTCACGGTTTTCGATGTGTATGTGTGCTTTAAGTGATACTGTTATGTTTTCTATTCATGACGACAGTCGGTTTCGATTTACAACATTTTGTCATTTTCGCTAGTTTGTATCCTGGCCTTTAATTTGCGCGAGATTCTCGCGTATAACACTAGTGCCCTCTCTCGTGGGATATGTTCCTTAGCGCAAGCTTCACCTGCTTGGCAGTAGAACACAGGCAAATTGGTGTTTTAAATGCGGGTGTTTTAAATGGTTCTGATATGTTTCATTTATTAAGACAGAGGGTTTAAATTAGCAAAACCTTCAAAATTTTGATGCGTATGTGGATGCATCCCGGTCCTTTAATGTGCGCGAGTGTCTCGCGCACACCGCAAGTGCCCTCTCTCGGTGAAATTGTCTGCCCTAGTGTTCCCACACGCTCTTCACGCTAGTTCACAGGCTAAGTACTGATAATATGCCGTGTTCACATCGACCGCCTATTTATAATTATGCTGTACAGATGGAGGTGATATTTTAATTTTAACTACTGACGACGCCTTTGGCATGATTGTTTTATGCATCTACACAGCAGGACGTGATTTTAGTAAGTGACTAAAAGCTTTTGTGATTGCAATACTTTGGTATTTTTCATGGTTACTTAGAGCTATAAGTGTTCTATCTCAGTTATATTGCTAAGTCTTTTGCTAATGAAGGTGTCTTACTGTTCAGGTGGATTGAAATATACCTAAGCCGTGGTCAAGGATTTCAATAAATCTTTATTCTGCAACTGGTTCGCTGTTATCATTTACCGTGAAGATTTTCAACAGCTGCTGCCCCAGGCATGTTTAAAATTTTGAGATAAATCTGGAATGTAACATCACATTTTGAAGTTGTCACAGGAAGCAAATGTACCACTGTGTAAAGAGAGAGATGTGCAGATGATGTGGGAATATTTAAACAATTCTGAGGAATACCACCACTGCCACACTTGAACACAGACACTAAAAGAAAAGATCATGACACACTTATGAAACCATCCCAGAGACACTTCACTGAATTTGTGGGAAATACAAGGTGCTTCAAGAGTTATAACACTCCATTGCCGTTTGTGCACGCTCCTTTGGTCGCGGTTGGACGGAACCACAAACAAAGCAACGTTTACCAGTAAACCCAGGCAGAATACCGATGCACAGGAGAACTCCTTCCAAGGTAAATGCCTGACTGAGAATGGATTCTGCCATAGCTCTCTAAGCTGCCATCTGTGCTGGAGAGGAAGGAACTCATGGCAGGAAATTCAATTATATAGCATAGGATACACTGTCTATTTATAAAATTGAATTCGCAGGGGCTGGATCTCTGTTGGTGGAAAAGCTCACATCCAGCAACTACATGTCCTAATTACGTAATTACTCTGCTGCGGATTGGAGGTGTCTTTTCATGTGTGCACTCACCTTGACATGCAGAGATCGACTGAGCTAGTGGACAGTGCCACCATCAGAGGATATCCCACCCCCTACCCCTGGCCACCCCCTCTCCGCCCCTCCCAGAAAAAATTGGTAGGAAAAAGACTCACTCTGTGCTGGAGAGGAATGATTTAATGACACGAAATTCAATTCAAAGTCAATAATATAGTGATATGTATTCTTTTTTTAATTAGTTTGCAGGAGATGGGGTACCCCCTTTTGGATAGACATGATAGCTGCACCCTCCACCCTTGCTCCCCATGACATAATAAGTGCATTCCAGTTGCAGGGAATGGAATGAAGTACGTTATAGTAGCCACCGTTTGGGGTCTCCAGTGTGTGTCTGTTGTCAGGGCCCCGCCACAAAGGTCAAAACAGCCCAAACTCCTAATTATAGATCACGTTACTAAATACCACGAATCACGGAGCAGATATCAACCTCCTTTGATCTCGCGCCCCAAACAAAGCATCAAGTGGCGGCTTTCTGTTGACTGGCATATTCCAGACTCGCTTCCTGTCTCTGTCGCTCTCAAGAGGCCACTCGCAACTTGTCTGTGTGAACTAATGTCTCAAAACACGAGGATGGAGGTTATCATCTCTCCTCAGACTACTCTATTCCTTTTGGCTAATGCTGGAGACAAAAGGAAAGATGACCCAATTTCGATATCAAAAATAGAATGAAATAATCCATTTGCACTACCCAGTCAAATTAACTGTTTAACAATTTAGAGGAGTGAAACAGATCGCTTCAAACATTGACTTCCACCTTCGATGATCCTTCTTCATAATAAAACATATTTTCAACGTTTGATTATAACACACAAGCATTATGCAAATCAAATAATGAAATTTCCGTCACAAATAGACCGTAGTGATAAATACACTGCTGGCCATTAAAATTGCTACACCAAGAAGAAATGCAGATGATAAACCGGTATTCATTGGACAAATATATTATACTAGAACTGACATGTCATTACATTTTGACGCAATTTGGTTGCATAGATCCCGAGAAATCATTACCCAGAACAACCACCTCTGGCCATAATAACGGCCTTGATACGCCTGGGCATTGAGTCAAACAGATCTTGGATGGCGTGTACAGGTACAGCTGCCCATGCACCTTTAACACGATACAACATGCATCAGGAGTAGTTACTGGCGTATTGTGACGAGCCAGTTGCTCGGCCATTATTGACCAGACGATTTCAATTGGTGAGAGATCTGGAGAATGTGCTGGCCAGGCCAGCAATCGAACATTTCCTGTATCCAGAAACTCCCATACAGGACCTGTAACATGCGGTCGTGCATTATTCTGCTGAAATATAGGGTTTCGCAGGAATCAAATGAAGGGTAGAGCCACGGGTCGTAACACATCTGAAATGTAACGTCCACTGTTCAAAGTGCCGTCAATGCGAACAAGAGGTGTCCGAGACGTGTAACCAATGCCACCCCATACCATCACGCCGGGTGATACGCCAGTATGGCGATGACGAATACACGCTTCCAATGTGCCTTCACCGCGATGTCGCCAAACACGGGTGCTGTAAACAGAACATTGATTCATCCGAAAAAATGACGTTTTGCCATTCGTGCACCCAGGTTTGTCGTTGAGTACACCATCGCAGGCGCTCCTGTCTGTGGTGCAGCTTCAAGGGTAGCCGCAGCCATGGTCTCCGAGCTGATAGTCCAAGCTGCTCGCAAACGTCGTCGAACCGTTCGTGCAGATGGTTGTTGTCTTGCAAACGTCCCCATATGTTGACGATCCGTTACAGCTATGCGGATAAGATGCCTGTCATCTCGACTGCTAGTGATATAAGGCCGTTGGGATCCAGCACGGCGTTCCGTATTATCCTGAACCCACCGATTCCATATTCTGCTAACAGTCATGGGATCTCGACCAACGCGAGCAGCAATGTCGCGATACGATAAACCGCAATCGCGATAGGCTACAATCCGACCTTAATCAAAGTCGGAAACGTGATGGTACGCATTTCTCCTCCTTACCCGAGGCATCACAACAACTTTTCACCAGGCAACGCCGGTCAACTGGTGTTTGTGTATGAGAAATCGGTTGGAAACTTTCCTCATGTCAGCATGTTGTAGGTGTCGCCACCGGCTCCAACCTTGTGTGAATGTTCTGAAAAGCTAATCATTTGCATATCACAGCATCTTCTTCCTATCGGTTAAATTTCGCGTCCGTAGCACGTCATCTTCGTGGTATAGCAATTTTAATGGGCAGTAGTGTATATTCGAGATCTTGTACGCGCCCTCCTCCACCACAACTTTTCCACTGAACATGTCTGGTGAAAGAAATCCTGACAATCACACAAATTCAGCAATCACGAAGTGCACCGTCTGCTGATTCCAGGGTAGCCTCACACGCGCCGGCCGGGAGAGAGAGAGAGAGACCCACACCCGCGCTGGCCATGCCCGCCTGTACCGAACGCAAATGTGCACGCAATACAACTGTCGGAAACTATAAATTGATCAATCAAGAATTTGATGCCGCGACTGGGTTTTTAAAAGTGCCATAGACTTCCTAAATTGGTTGTCACTGCTACATTCAGAAGGAGGGAAGATTGTTCTACAACGTGATAGGATAGAGACAACAGTAAATACCGCTACAGGGCAGATTCCACTCCGACGTATTGAGAAGCAGTAAACACGACACACTTAAACCGGTGATCCAGTCAATAGCAATAAGCTGTCACGGCTAGATGTCAGAGACGGCTGAAGACACTTGCACATCCCGCGCGGTCATGTCCTGAGGTCCACATGCAGCGCGCCCGTCCCCCTTGTACACCGCCAGCGCTGCCGTAAGGACAAAATTGGAAATTTGTGGTATGGTCTTATGGGACGAAACTGCTGAGATCATCGGTCCCTGAGCCTCCACACTACTTAATCTAACTTAACCTAACTTACGCTATGCACAACACACACACCCATGTCCGAGGTAGGACTCGAATCTCCGACGTAATGAAGTCAGTGCCGCCACAGTCGTGGACGTGCGTGTACGCCAGAGTGCACCACCCCCGGCCATGGAGGGCATCCGGGAATGGTTAGAGTGGTAGGAATTCAGATGCTATCGTCACGTCCAGTGCAAATGTCCATCTTTTTGAATCTTCTCTCACGCAACACACACACGCCCTCTTCTGTCGCGCTCACCCAGCACTCTGGTCACTTCACCAGCCCTCGCTGCCGTGGGCGAGATCAGATAGGTAGGTACATTCCTTGTATACGTCACAGACTGACCTAATCTGTTACTTCAGGTTGCCGACTCCTCGTGACCGCCTTTGCAGGCAGCCGCGGTGCACTGCGAAACAAGCAGCTGCAGCTTGGATCTATACAGTAGTTCTGAAAACAATTCCGCCCAGACATAGACCCACCAGTTTAAAAAACCTGCTTTATCCTATTCGAGACAGCGATGTTGTTGACCATACAACTCGAATTTCTCCCTCGAAATGTAGTTTCCTTCCGTTCATACGAATTTTTTTCGAACATAGAAGAAATCGGACAATACACGCATTTTCACGTCGCTGAAGTATCGTTGTGAAAATACTGTACAGGACTATAGCGTAGGCTGCATTGACACTAAGTAGTTTTTCATCAGGTAGAAAAATATCTGTTCCTATCTGTCAGGTTATGCATCATAGGACTAGAATATTAAACTCACTTTTGGCTCATGACAGAGTGGTACGATCTACCGTTGTTCAGAACGCCCCCTCACTTTCTAACTCTCTCTTAAGGTAACCAAATGTCTCGCCACATAAGGTCTTTTAAGGTAACACAAAGAGAAGTTGTAAATATAAGTTTTATACTACATATCACTTTATAAATTCGGTATCACATCTGATTTTATTACGATGGTTGTCTCTCCCTGTATAGGTGGACGAGTCAAACACCGTTAAAAGATATCGCCTAGACATCGCTTACACCCGCCAGGTGGTATGTCACTGATATCAAAGTGATAGGCTCATTAATTAAATCGATCATGCGAGTCACTTTGCATAATGAATAATTTTTCTTGTGGAGTAATCGGATTACACTCACCAGGTGGTTCAAATAGAAATTCCTGGAGGGACTACGATGTTCTTTCCGAGGAACACTATTGAGAACCGACATTTGAAGCTGACCATGGAAGAATTCTACCACCGGCAACACACATTACACGTAAGGACTGCGCTGCTAAAAACACGATCACAACTACTGTGTTACCGTCAAACTGCATAAAAAGCGATCTTGGTTCTAAAGGCAAACACAAGATTCGCTGGTAGTGTGACGCATTCTGGTACAAATGCTGTCTACGATTTGGAATCAAGTCTCTCCACTCAAACACATACTTGCAATGGGTACTATGGAGACATATTTTAATGATTACAGCCACTGGTGAATAATATTCGTGCTACTCTCATATCTCGAAACGAGTCACCTTTTTCGAACCTATCTGCTACAGCTAAGCTCCAACGTGGTTTTAGACAATTCCTTTGCATCCTGTAACTGCTCCTCAGTCGCTACTCCGGCCTTCCTGGTGCTTCGTCCATGCTATCGTCCCAATTTCGAAACTGAACAAAAGTCGGAGAGCGCTACATCCACTACCTTCTGCAACCTGTGTAGGAACAGGTTGAACTATGTTAATGCAACAGGACTGTCTTTTGACCACTCGTTGAAATGGGAACATGTTGCCGTAGCTCCGCCAACTGTGTCCAATGTGTAAGGTCAGTGCAAATGAAGTTTTCTCCTGCAACACGAAGTAGTATAACTACATCATACAGAGACTGGAAGAAGGACGACGATTTTGCTATTGCATTGCAATGCGTTTCCAACTACATATACACTCCTGGAAATGGAAAAAAGAACACATTGACACCGGTGTGTCAGACCCACCATACTTGCTCCGGACACTGCGAGAGGGCTGTACAAGCAATGATCACACGCACGGCACTGCGGACACACCAGGAACCGCGGTGTTGGCCGTCGAATGACGCTAGCTGCGCAGAATTTGTGCACCGCCGCCGTCAGTGTCAGCCAGTTTGCCGTGGCATACGGAGCTCCATCGCAGTCTTTAACACTGGTAGCATGCCGCGACAGCGTGGACGTGAACCGTATGTGCAATTGACGGACTTTGAGCGAGGGCGTATAGTGGGCATGCGGGAGGCCGGGTGGACGTACCGCCGAATTGCTCAACACGTGGGGCGTGAGGTCTCCACAGTACATCGATGTTCTCGCCAGTGGTCGGCGGAAGGTGCACGTGCCCGTCGACCTGGGACCGGACCGCAGCGACGCACGGATGCACGCCAAGACCGTAGGATCCTACGCAGTGCCGTAGGGGACTGCACCGCCACTTCCCAGCAAATTAGGGACACTGTTGCTCCTGGGGTATCGGCGAGGACCATTCGCAACCGTCTCCATGAAGCTGGGCTACGGTCCCGCACACCGTTAGGCCGTCTTCTGCTCACGCCCCAACATCGTGCAGCCCGCCTCCAGTGGTGTCGCGACAGACGTGAATGGAGGGACGAATGGAGACGTGTCGTCTTCAGCGATGAGAGTCGCTTCTGCCTTGGTGCCAATGATGGTCGTATGCGTGTTTGGCGCCGTGCAGGTGAGCGCCACAATCAGGACTGCATACGACCGAGGCACACAGGGCCAACACACGGCATCATGGTGTGGGGAGCGATCTCCTACACTGGCCGTACACCACTGGTGATCGTCGAGGGGACACTGAATAGTGCACGGTACATCCAAACCGTCATCGAACCCAACGTTCTACCATTCCTAGACCGGCAAGGGAACTTGCTGTTCCAACAGGACAATGCACGTCCGCATGTATCCCGTGCCACCCAACGTGCTCTAGAAGGTGTAAGTGAACTACCCTGGCCAGCAAGATCTCCGGATCTGTCCCCCAATGAGCATGTTTGGGACTGGATGAAGCGTCGTCTCACGCGGTCTGCACGTCCAGCACGAACGCTGGTCCAACTGAGGCGCCAGGTGGAAATGGCATGGCAAGCCGTTCCACAGGACTACATCCAGCATCTGTACGATCGTCTCCATGGGAGAATAGCAGCCTGCATTGCTGCGAAAGGTGGATATACACTGTACTAGTGGCGACATTGTGCATGCTCTGTTGCCTGTGTCTATGTGCCTGTGGTTCTGTCAGTGTGATCATGTGATGTATCTGACCCCAGGAATGTGTCAATAAAGTTTCCCCTTCCTGGGACAATGAATTCACGGTGTTCTTATTTCAATTTCCAGGAGTGTAGGTAGACGAAATAAAAGCTTTCTGGGTATGGTACTGCGTCATATTGTATAAAACTACTGCTGGAGAACGACCAATGTTTTGGCCACGGTTGCAGCAGCCTTCTTCTGGGTCTACTGGTGCGTTCTAGCTACGAAGTGTCCCTTAAATTTTGTTACTGTTGTTCACTGCTTATGCCATTGCATCATAATTTTAAAAAGATAGTTTGTTTCATTGGTCACTTAGAGAAGAATGAGAGGGAACTTTATATTAATAGGTTATTGAGGTGGAAGGAGAGCAATTATACATACAGGTACTACCGCCTGAAGTAGATCTGTGTCCCTCAGGGTTCATTCATGTCTGTCACCCAAACATTCTATCATCGTTATTTTGAACCATCCATTAGAGAAAAACTGTGAGAGGCCCGCTAATTTCATCCGACAGAGAACTCGAAAAGATTTTTACCGCATCCCTCTCTTCCAATATATCGAAAACAAATACCGTCTGTGTGCCGACATTGAGTATATATGGCGATCCTATTAAATATACATGTATTGATTCATTGGAGCAGGTGGCCAGTGATCCAAGTCGCTTGCACAGACCAGTGTAAAGTTTCATCGCCTGTACTGTAGGAGGACCATATCCCACAGATTATCGGTCACAAGCCTGTTGCCTGACATATTGTTTTTTCTGGTGGGACACGCTTTGTACAGCGCCATAGATTTTGTTTTCTCCACCACGAATTTGAGGTCTTGTCAGGTTCTAAACTGACATTAACAACTTTTGATTCATTGGCTCTCACAGAAAACTGGACATTGCATGGGGTAAATCATGTTGCTGCTGCTCCCACAACACACACATTGGATGACTGAAATAAAAGACAGTCACAACACAAGGAAACTGGAAGAACTTGTAATATTAGTAATTTTCGACTCACGAACATTAATATACGCTCAATAGTAAATGCCTGATGGCCTAAAGTTATCGAACAATTGTAAAGTAAAAGAAATGAACCATCGCATAGCAGCGACAGAGTCTATTATTCTTTATCTTTGCCGTTCTTGCGCGGTGCCTGTAAATCTCTATGTACATGTATCGATTAATGGTATAAAAAAGAATTCTGTTGTTTCAAGACAAATGAGGCTTTTGGCGCATCACCTTTTAATGTTTGTATTCTACGAAAAGCGGCCGCGGACTTGCTGCGTCCCGCAACAGTATTTTATATTCTATGTGAATATATTGAGTGAATATGCTAAATGTTATTTTTTTTTTCAATCAGAAAACATGTAGTTTCTTGTAACTGATTACGAACAGACAGCATCAAGAGGACATTTTGACTGTTATGTATAAACTATTTAACCACAATGGTCATCTATTGTAATTTAATATGAAAAGGTACGTAGCATTAAAAAAAGGTGTGTTACAGATAAGTGTGCTTATTTTAGTAAATTAACCTTGGTGATTTCCATCTCATCATTTACTTGAATTATAATTATTTTGTGTTACTTCATCACCAGAAATTACAATCACGCTGATGGGCCGAACGCAGCATGAGGCAGAAGGAACATTATCGTTTTCCTATTACTTCTGAACCAACTTTTTGTGTAGTGTTGCATTTCTTTTAAAGTCTATAAATCTTCTGGTCCCTTAGTGTTGATCCGGGTATGACTACATCGCGACTATAAAAATGCACAGAAATGATAATGTTTCTTCCGAACGATCTCAAATATATATCAATATGCTGCTCTTATTCAGGTATTTAATGCTCAACGTATGTTATTGTAGTAGTGTTCAAATGGTTCAAATGGCTCTGAGCACTATGGGGCTTAACTGCTGTGGTCATCAGTCCCCTAGAACTTAGAACTACTTAAACCTAACTAACCTAAGGACATCACACACATCCATGCCCGAGGCAGGATTCGAACCTGCGACCGTAGCGGTCACGCGGTTCCAGACTGAAGCGCCTTTAACCGCACGGCCACACCGGCCGGCTGTAGTAGTGTAATCAATCCCTGATTCTATTGCCAAGTGGCCCACCAAAATATTCACTTTTTCGACATTAAAAAAAAGTAACAATTCTTTATATTTTCGTCCCCCAAGAGCAACGCTACACTTGGCGCCCGAACAGGGACTTGATCAAAAATCATTTCATGTATGTGTTTAAAAATTTTTCACTGCTTGTTCTAATAATTGTTTCATTTTTTCATGTGGATGCAATTCAACCGAGAAATAGAAGTGGGAAAACCTTTTAATTAATTCAGAAGAACGATTGATGAAATTACCAAAAAACGCGAGTATCTAGCCGTATCACCATCACGACAGCCATAGTACGCAGTAGCCAAGCTTTCGAAGTGACGTTGCATCTTTCGAGTTGATCAGAACGTAAACCTGTCTTTCCTTGCCTTGAAACAGCTTTATTTCAATTTGTCCATAGTCCATTCTCATGTAGTTAAATTCAGTGAAAATGTACCATTGTTGTCAGTGCATAAAAAAATTACGATATGGCGGATAATTACGCTCAAAACTGGTAAAACGTGTGACATTTCATTTGTTTGTAATTAGTAGGAACCATCTTGTCTTCTTGGCGTACATGAACGTTAGTTTTTACCCAGAGTTAAAATTTCATATTAGGTCCCAGTAAGCCATAGCACTACGTCACAGACAAACGACTGACGGCAGTGACAAACAATATCTGTAGCATTTTGACGTTTGACAAATAATTCATGAACATGGCTAACGGTAAACAGTGGACACAAACAAAAGCAGACGACAGCGGTGATGCGAATGGACCTCACTATCCATTACGATCACGCGCGATAGGTACATGAGCGGAGGCAGAAGCAGCCTCGACCGAAGTTTTAGAAGCCGGTCCTAGTGTGCAAACTATTCCCGCTTTTGAAAAAAATGACTTGGCCGCAATGATCGAAGCAATGATGGAACGCAAGTTCGAAAGTCAAAGACAGAGAGAAGCGCAAAGACAGGACCGTGAAAAGCAGGAAAAATTAGATGAAAAGGACCGCGAACAAAAAGAGAAGGCCGAAAGACGGCATAATAAAAATCAGGTCCTTACAAATCTGTGCAATTCAGTAAAAGCAGACATAAATTCAGTAAAAACAGATCTGCAAACGGAGATAAGTGACCTAAATACACGGTTAAAGGCAGACATAACAGCTGATTTAAATACCCTGTTGGGTAATGCCCAAAGCCAAATCAGTAGTCAGATCACGACCATGTGGCTAGAAATTGACACACAAGTAGAGTCAAAAATAGAGGATATTTCAAAACGGTTAGATGAAAAAATCGAAGCAGCCAAGCGAGAGATAAATTCAAAAGTGATGAAATATCAAAAACAAGCTGCGACCTTGAAAGAAGATTATACTGCAATCTCTGATGAGGTCAAAGGAGTTAAAACCGCAGTAGACACGATCGAGAATGATGTGTTGGTAAATGTGCCAACACCTTGTAGATAGAGGCGGCCGAAATGCACGCTATCTAACGCAGACGGGCGTGAATTCTGGAACAGGATAAGTAGTGAATGGTAGCAAGAAAAGTACGTAGCTGCTATACTTAACTTTTATATCTTCATTGGTTTACAACGTTCTTGTAGAGACATGCTTTATACCGTAAGTATCAAACTATGTAAGGCTAATGGCGCCTTGCTAAGTCGTAGCCATGGACTTAGCTGAAGGTTATTCTAACTGTCTCTCGGCAAATGAGAGAAAGGCTTCGTCAGTGTAGTCGCTAGCAAAGTCGTCGTACAACTGGGGCGAGTGCTATATCGTATCTCGAGACCTGCCTTGTGGTAGCGCTCGGTCTGCGATCACACAGTGGCGACACGCGGGTCCGACATGTACTAAATGGACCGCGGCCGATTTAAGATACCACCTAGCAAGTGTGGTGTCTGGCGGTGACACCACAAAGAATGTTGTTGATGATCTTTCCAAACAGATTGAGACGCTTAATGTAGAGGATCAAATAAAGAATACTGTTAAGGCACATGCTGAAGCATTGTCCGACCACTACCAAGAGTGGATTAAAAACAAAGACGGATTCATAGAAAACAAGGTCAAGAACGAACTCAGGGAAACTGTCATAAACGTGACCTTTGAAATATTGGCAGCCCCTGGAAAAACAGGAGACACGGTGACGTCAGAATTAGGCCAGATAAGACGAACGTTAGCTCAAGATTTACCTGAATGGCGTCAACAGATAGTTGATGAAGTTCGTACACTAAAATGTCAAGTTAAAAATTCCTCACCTCCCGTGTCAGGAGAGTGGAATAATTCACCACGATGTAATGAACAACAGCAGGTACATTACCGTTCACCATTTGATAACGCTCAAACTCATAGTTCTATAGAAGCACAATTTAACCAGAGTACCAGCCGACCCACTTTTGTCAGTTTGATGCAGGAGGAAAGCGTGATCAAACATCGTGTTTTTCCGACCTTTCACCCACAGAAAAGAGAAATTCATCGTATAGTGTTCCTCCGAAATTTTTCAGGAATTTTCCCGAATAGCTGGAGTGACCGCCAGCGAATTCAATTTGTTACTGGATTTATCGTAGGCGATGCTGCCTTATGGGGAACCGAAATGGTCGACTCTTGTAAAAGTTACAAAGAGTTTGAACAGATGTTTTTAGGTAAATTCTGGAGTTCTGGTGTGCAGCAGCGCCTGAGAAAAGAGGTTTACAACGCCGAAGTGTGTAACAGTAATCGCGGTAGTTTGAGAAGATATTTCGAAAAGTATTTAGAGAAAATCAAGTTCTGGGATTCGCCGATCACCGCCAAAGACGTTATTATGATTCTCAAAACTAAGCTACCGATTGCGATCAGAGAAAAGTTAGTAAACGTGTATGAGGACGATACGGACACTTTCCTATCTGTATTAGACTCGTTAGATATGATTTACGAGGACGCTAGAGTTGATGTTGGCAACGCCCACTTCAGTGCAGGCGGCCAGCACAATACAGAATACGCAGGCAACAATGGTGGCCGAGCGAAAGCGCGTCACAGCGACGGCCATTACCAACCCCACAACGGTTTCAAAAATAAACACACTACGTACTCCAACAGTAAATACAAAAATAAGTGCAATAACGGCCAGAGATACAATCCAATATATAATTCGTCACCACCTCAGTACGCAAATGCACTTTATAATACACAGCCCCAGCAATATGGAAACACGCAACCGATCAGCGGTAATTATCAAAACGATCAGTCTTACGATTCAAATCGTCAGTGGAAAGGAAATAAATGGCATAATCAAGGTGGAGACCAACGTACACCTTTCAGTAACGGTTACAATCAGCACAAGCCACAGCAAAATACCTTTCAGCCACAAAATATGCACTTCACGCAACAAGCGAACGGACCTTCGGGAAGTCTGAAGCCTAAACGCCCGCATAATACGCAAATTTATTATGCGCAAGCGAATACGCCAGGAGAACAAGATCCATTTCCAACCGAGTTCGTACCACAAAACCAACACCAGTTCCAGACGGAAGAAACTTTAAGAAATATAAATCAGCAGGAAAGTAAGCGTCGATCGGAAAATTAAAAGCAGCACCTTTGAGCCTCCTAGAGGATGCTGCAGGTTTGAGTGGAGGCACCCTGTCCCTTAGTCCACACGAAATTAAAGCAATTAGGTATGACAAAGAGACAAACTTACGGGATGATTTAGTAGCAGACACTGAGACGAAAGACAATGATGACGCATGGGACGAACAAGTTCAAGCTTCCATAAGAGTATCAATTGCCAACATACCAGTAACAGCCATTGTAGATACAGGAGCTAATATAAATGTCTTATCTTTATGTTTATTTAAGCAAATATCCTCTGTATGCAGTTTTATCACTTCCAATTCAAGGTTGCACCGTTTCGGGAGCAATTGGTCCACTAACACAACGTGTAAATCTTCAGCCTCCGCTTCAAATCCAGATACAGTCTATTTCAGTAACGTGCATTTTTCTTATTGTTAAAAACCTATCAGTGCCATGTATCTCGAGTATGGAATTCTTGAGGCAGACGAAAGCTAAAATTGACATCGAGTGTGGAATCTGTACTCCAGTAGCGAGCCAGCAGCAAGTAACTGAAAATTTGTTAAGAAGTAAGGTGAAGACAAACTTTGGGGTGCTTCAAATAGCAGTACGGCCATGGACTAAAAGACAACAGTACAGTCAGACAGAAGACATGACGGATCTTGAAAGTGTTAATGACGATGAGTACAAAGACCTAATTCCCGGTCAGAATGAATTATACGGTAAAGCTAGTGAGTTCACTGAATTATCTAAACAACAGAAGAATGAGCTTTACAATTTTCTAAGAAACCTGGACTAATAAAAGGCTTTGAATATCGAATGGATGTCCTACCCCATTCAACCTACTGTAGAACAAGCTATTCCATTCCATATGCGAGACGCGAAGCTGTCAAGTGCGAGATCAGGAAAATGTTACGCTGGAATTTGATAGGAATATCTCATTCACCTTATTCGAGTCCTTTATTGTCTGCACTAAAATCAGATGGTAGCGTAAGGCTAGTCCTAGATGCAAGATTAATCAATAAAATTATAGTACCCATGAGAACGAGACCAGAGGCTCTTGAAGAGCATCTGCAGAAGTTTCATGGAGTTAAGTATTTGAGCACCCTTGATTTGAAAAGCAGTTACTGGCAAGTAAAACTTGCACAGGAGTCTAGGAAGTACACTGCGTTTATATTTGCTGGTAAATCTTACCATTTCAAAGTTGTACCGTTTGGACTAAATGTGAGTTCCGGAATTTTTATTTCTGACCTTGACTATGTACTAGGTCGTGAACTTTTAGGTGAGGACACAGTCTATGTGGATGACGTTCTTGTAGCATCGAAAAATTGGGAAGATCATGTGGCCCTTCTGCAAAAGGTATTTCAACGATTCAGAGAGTATGGTGTTACAGCAAATCTTAAGAAATCCAAGTTTGGAAAAAGTGAAATTAAATTTTTAGGACACATCGTCACCCCTGAAGGAATTAACCTGACCTGAAAAAATTGACTGCTATAAACAACTTTCCAACCCCTGTTACTAAAAGGCAACTGAAAGGATTTATCGGCCTTACGTCATTTTTGAGACGTTTTGTTCCAAATCAGGTATTGAACAATCCCGCTCTACACAACCTTTTAAAAAAGAATTCACATTGGAATTGGACGCCGGAATGCCAAGACAGATTTCAGAAAATTGAAGACAGTCTGGTTAACAGTAACATTCTCCATCATCCTCAGATGGATAAGGAATTTTGCATTACTGCAGACGCTTCCTTTGTGGGTATCGGCGCTTTTCTTTTCCAGATTCAATTAGTAAATGGACACGAGCTAATCCAAGTGACCAGTTTTGCGAGTCGAGTGTTATCTGAGTGTGAAAAGTCTTATTCGGTTACGGAGTTGGAGGCACTCGCCGTAGTATGGGCTTTTAGGCGATTTAACTATTATATCTATGGAAGAAAAATTAAAGTCTATTCAGACCATCAAGCCTTATCATTCCTCCTTTCATGCAAGTTGCAACATCCCCGTCTTACTCGATGGTGCTTATTCCTGCAGTAATATGACTTTGACATTGTATACATAAAAGGTAAAGATAATGTTATAGCAGACGCACTTTCTCGCTCACCTGAGGTCTTACCAGAAACCAGCGAACTGGTGGAACAAATGTCTAATTATAAAGTTTTGTTAATGAAAGATCCAATTCACAGAAAGTATTTTCTTCAGTTATGTAGGCAGATTCAGATTCTTCAAACTACAGATTCAAAATGGAAAAAGGTTAGACAAATTCTTCACGAAAATCCAGCCCATAAGTTGTCCAAGTTTTATAAAGTTCATAACCAAGTGCTATTTCATAAGACGTCTGAGTCATCTGAGAGGTGGTGTGTTTGCATCCCTCGAAATTTCATTGAACATCTTCTGTGGTACACTCACATTTCATGGGGTCACTACGGACCAGAAAAATGTAAAAGGAAAATCTCGACTTACTGTCATGTTCCGAATCTACATCAGAGAATCCATAAATTATTGAGAAACCGTGTCATCTGTCAAAAGGCAAAATCCTTAAACATTTCCACTTCAATCCCACTAAATCCAATAATTGTTGAAAGGCCAAACCAGCTTCTTAGTATTGATCTGGCAGGTCCACTACCCACCGGTAGGGGAGGCGCTAAATGCTTTGTAGCAATCCTGGACAATTTTTCTAAGCACATAAGACTGTACGCAGTGAAATCTTCTTGTGCAAATCCGATAATTCGTCGCATTGAAAATGATTATTTCCCACGATTCGGGGCTCCAGAATCAATCTTGTCCGATAATGCTTCAAATTTCACATCACGCCCGTGGCGTGCATTTCTTGCTCGCCATGGAATCAAACAAATTTTGATATCCCTGTTTCGACCGCAATCGAATCCGACAGTAAGAATCTTCAAAGAATTTAACAGATTTATAAGGACGTACATTCCGAATAAGCAATCTAAGTGGGTAGACTTCGTAACACCTTTCGAACAGATTGTAAACCACCTTCCTCATCTGTCGACCGGATTCACGCCACATGAGTTAATGTCAAGATCAAAAGAAAGGAATGAATGGATAGACTCCCTTCCAAAGTTACAAGACAACGAATTGGACCTAGACGCAAAAATCAGGCAAGCTCTCATATCATTGACAACGTATGCTAACCTCCGAAAAAAGGCATTTGATAAGAAGGTAAAATAGATTTCAAAGAAGGAGAAAAGGTATTAGTCAGGACTCATTTTAAACCATCCCTGTTGTTAAAGAAGAATCGTAAGTGGCAACACATTTATGAAGGTCCCTTTGTGATAATGAGGAAACTACACATTGGTAGCTATTTGTTATCTGACCCCGCCACGAATAAAATCAAAGGATTGTTCCACCATCATGATTTAAGAAAATTTTATAACGCCAGGAATTAAGTTAATTTAAGCTGTAAGAAAATTCTAAGGTATTAGAGACCAGGATTAACCAATGAGTAACAAGAACTGAACTGAACTGACTACCGACGTTAACCGGTGCTAAAAGGAAACCTTATGTATTAAAACAACGCGTCTGGAAAATAAAATATAGAATAAGTTGCAGACAAGTTCAAAAAATGGCTCTGAGCACTATGGGACTTAACTTCTGTGGTCATCAGTCCCCTAGAACTTAGAACTACTTAAACCTAACTAACCTAAGGACATCACACACATCCATGCCCGAGGCAGGATTCGAACCTGCGACCGTAGCAGTCGCACGGTTCCGGACTGAGCGCCTTAATGTAGACAAGTATTTACATGAATAATCTTTATGTAAACAGGAGGACATGTCCTAGAGGCGATTTTCAATTTTAGTTATAAGTTAGTATGTAAGAAAAATGATGTACTCGAGAGGTATTAATTAGCCCCGAGGTACTAAAATGAGGACAGAGGAAGGAGCGAATAATGCACTTCTCTCGCTAAATAGTAATTTGAGAATGAGCAGGAAGGAACGAATAATGCACTTCTCTCGCTAAGTAGTAATACGAAAATGATGATTATATGTGCTTAGTATTAGTAAGTGAAATTTAATCGAGGACAAATTAATGACCTGTTTTAAAAGGAAATACTTAAACGTCCAGACAAAAGAGGGAAGTTGTGTGAAAAGATTCGATTCCATGAGGTTATTCCCTATTTTCAAATGTGACGTAAATAAGCGCAAAACAGTCGGTAGATTTAGCTTGTAAGTTCCAGCACAGTGCTGTGCCAGCGATAAAATAACATCTGTTTGAAGTAAACAGGTACCTAGGATTAAGCATGAACAGCCTGACGTTAACCTTAAGTAAAAGCGTGATGGAATAAAAAGGAAGTTTATTATATAACGCAAAGTAAGATGAGTCCAGACTATAAACAAGTTGAGTAAAAAAACATATGAGTAACATGGTTTATTATGGCAACTTCACGGTACTATTGAGCATTAGCGATACTGCAAATTCACAAGCTAGCAGCAAATAGAATAAGAATCTCGCCCAAGCTTCACAGGTCGCGACAGTAGCAACCAACAACACTCTAGTGAGAGGCTTATATATACAAATGATAATTAATACCCAAATGCGTAATGCATAAACTTGACTTAGTCTAAGAAATGAACAAAGAGAAGTAAGCAAGCTGCAGCAAGATACATATTAGATATAAATGCTTGAAGTGATAGATTTTTACGGCATTATGGAGCTTTTCCAAACAGTTTATCTTTCACAGTAATGGGATAGCTGAAGGCTCGGAGTTCTGTTTCAACTGATCCCTCACATTGCAGTCTTGTACACGGTCACTGTTTCGGTGCTAGCCATCTCCGGATGATGTTGCTCCTCCACCAAGACTCTTTCTCCATCTCAAATCAAGCTATGCCAGTCAAGGAATCAACAGTATACCAGTGGACAGATGGGATTGAAAAGACACCACTGATATACTGTAATAAGCATCACAGTTGATAGTGCTATCAATTTTAGCAGTTTTACCAGATTTTCACAACGCTGACCAGTGACACGGCAGCACGCTTCCCAATTTCTGTATCATCGCTAAACCGCCTCTCCTCTACTTTGCAAGTACCATTACAAATGTAGATAGATGACTGTGCAGTACGTCCATTCATTGTTAATTCTGAAACATTTACACCAATTTATACCAGACAGCGATCTACATATTTCTAGCTCTTCGATCATAGTGCGTAATTTACGATTACGATTGCCCATCGTTCCCTATGTGGATGAGAGTCACAGAGCATTCTCGCATTCTTAGGATAAAGCCCTACCCCCATGAACCATGGACCTTGCCGTTGGTGGGGAGGCTTGCGTGTCTCAGCGATACAGATAGCTGTACCGTAGGTGCAACCACAACGGAGGGGTATCTGTTGAGAGGCCAGACAAACGTGTGGTTCCTGAAGAGGGGCAGCAGCCTTTTCAGTAGTTGTAGGGCAATAGTCTAGATGATTGAGTGATCTGGCCTTGTAACACTAACCAAAACGGCCTTGCTGTGCTGGTACTGCGAACGGCTGAAAGTAAGGAGAAACTACGGCCGTAATTTTCCCCGAGGGCATGCAGCTTTACTGTATGGTTAAATGATGATGGCATCCTCTTGGGAAAAACATTCCGGAGGTAAAATAGTCCCCCATTCGGATCTCCGGGCGGGGACTACACAAGAGGACGTCGTTAGCAGGAGAAAGAAAACTGGCGTTCTACGGATCGGAGCGTGGAATGTCATTTCCCTTAATTGGGCAGGTAGGTTAGAAAATTTAAAAAGGGAAATGGATAGGTTAAAGTTAGATGTAGTGGGAATTAGTGAAGTTCGGTGGCAGGAGGAACAAGACTTTTGGTCAGGTGAATACTGGGTTATAAATACAAAATTAAATAGGGGTAATGCAGGAGTAGGTTTAATAATGAATAAAAAAAATAGGAGTACGGGTAAGCTACTACAAACAGCATAGTGAACGCATTATTGTGGCCAAGATAGACACGAAGCCCATGCCTACTACAGTAGTACAAGTTTATATGCCAACTAGCTCTGCAGATGATGAAGAAATTGAAGAAGTGTGTGATGAAATAAAAGAAATTATTCAGATAGTGAAGGGAGACGAAAATTTAATAGTCATGGGTGACTGGAATTCGAGAGTAGGAAAAGGGAGAGAAGGAAACATAGTAGGTGAATATGGATTGGGGGTAAAAAACGAGAGAAGAAGCCGCCTGGTAGAATTTTGCACAGAGCACAACCTAATCATAGCTAACACTTGGTTCAAGAATCATAAAAGAAGGATGTATACATGGAAGAAGTCTGGAGATACTGACAGGTTTCAGATAGATTATATAATGGTAAGACAGAGATTTAGGAACCAGGTTTTAAATTGTAAGACATTTCCAGGGGCAGATGTGGACTCTGACCACAATCTATTGGTTATGAACTGTAGATTAAAACGGAAGAAACTGCAAAAAGGCGGGAATTTACGGAGATGGGACCTGGATAAACTGAAAGAACCAGAGGTTGTACAAAGTTTCAGGGAGAGCATAAGGGAACAATTGACAGGAATGGGGGAAAGAAATACAGTAAAAGAAGAATGGGTAGATTTGAGGGATGAAGTGGTGAAGGCAGCAGAGGAGCAAGTAGGTAAAAAGACGAGGGCTAGTAGAAATCCTTGGGTAACAGAAGAAATATTGAATTTAAGTGATCAAAGGAGAAAATATAAAAATGCAGTAAATGAAGCAGGCAAAAAGGAATACAAACGTCTCAAAAATGAGATCGACAGGAAGTGCAAAATGGCTAAGCAGGGATGGCTAGAGGACAAATGTAAGGATGTAGAGGCTTATCTCACTAGGGGTAAGATAGACACTGCCTACAGGAAAATTAAAGAGGCCTTTGGAGAAAGGAGAGCCACTTGTATGAATATCAAGAACTCAGATGGAAACCCAGTTCTAAGCAATGAAGGGAAAGCAGAAAGGCGGAAGGAGTATATAGAGGGTCTATACAAGGGCGATGTTCTTGAGGACAATATTATGGAAATGGAGGAGGATGTAGATGAAGACGAAATGGGAGATATGACACTGCATGAAGAGTTTGACAGAGCACTGAAAGACCTGATTCGCAACAAAGCTCCGGGAGTAGACAACGTTCCATTAGAACTACTGACAGCCATGGGAGAGCCAGTCCTGAAAAAACTACCATCTGGTGAGCAGGCGAAATACCCTCAGACTTCAAGAAGAATATAATAATTCCAATCCCAAAGAAGGCAGGTGTTGACAGATGTGAAAATTACCGAACTATCAGTTTAATAAGTCACAGCTGCAAAATACTAACACGAATTATTTACAGACGAATGGAAAAACTGGCAGAAGCCGACCTCGGGGAAGATCAGTTTGGATTCCGTAGAAATATTGGAACACGTGAGGCAATACTGACCCTACGACTTATCTTAGAAGCTCGATTAAATTCTGAATGTGGCAGGGGTAAAATACAGGGAGCGAAAAGCTATTTACAATTTGTACAGAAACCAGATGGCAGTTATAAAAGTGGAGGGGCATGAAAGGGAAGCAGTGGTTGGGAAGGGAGTGAGACAGGGTTGTAGTCTCTCCCCGATGTTATTCAATCTGTATATGGAACAAGCAGTAGAGGAAAGAAAAGAAAAATTCGGAGTAGGTAATAAAATCCATGGAGAAGAAATAAAAACATTGAGGTTCGCCGATGACATCGTAATTCTGTCAGAGACAGCAAAGGACTTGGAAGAGCAGTTGAACGGAATGGATAGTGTCTTGAAAGGAGGATATAAGATGAACATCAACAAAAGCAAAACGAGGATAATGGAATGTAGTCGAATTAATTCGGGTGATGCTGAGGGAATTAAATTAGGAAATGAGACACTTAAAGTAGTAAAGGAGTTTGCTATTTGGGGAGCAAAATAACTGATGATGGTCGAAATAGAGAGGATATAAAATGTAGACTGGCAATAGCAAGGAAAGCATTTCTGAAGAAAAGAAATTTGTTAACATCGAGTATAGGTTTAAGTGTCAGGAATTCGTTTCTGAAAGTATTTGTATGGAGTGTAGCCATGTATGGAAGTGAAACATGGACGATAAATAGTTTGGACAAGAAGAGAATAGAAACTTTCGAAATGTGGTGCTACAGAAGAATGATGAAGATTACATGGGGAGATCATGTAAGTAATGAGGAAGTACTGAATAGGATTGGGGAGAAGAGAAGTTCGTGGCACAACTTGACTAGAAGAAGGGATCGGTTGGTAGGACATGTTCTGAGGCATCAAGGGATCACCAGTTTAGTATAGGAGGGCAGCGTGGA
Organism: Schistocerca americana; assembly: GCF_021461395.2. NCBI lineage: Eukaryota > Metazoa > Arthropoda > Insecta > Orthoptera > Acrididae > Schistocerca > Schistocerca americana. The sequence continues at coordinate 331,359,322 of NC_060126.1, forward strand.
GGGTAAAAATCGTAGAGGGAGACCAAGAGATGAATACACTAAGCAGATTCAGAAGGATGTAGGTTGCAGTAGGTACTGGGAGATGAAGAAGCTTGGACAGGATAGAGTAGCATGGAGAGCTGCATCAAACCAGTCTCAGAACTGAAGACCACAACAACAACAACATCGGATAAAGTTAGAGACTGGGAGATCTCCTTGCATTGTCTTTGACCAACGCTCCCTGCAACACTGTCACAGATTTAATCTGCAGCTGACCAGAAGTAGACCAGCACACTTCACATTTCATGAAGAAACAGAACGAACTGAGTCTGTAACTAATGTCCCGCAACCATCCAAGAGCACAAGATTTCTCCAGATGCGCGAATGTCGAGGAAGTTAGCACCCCTTTTCGGTGTATAGTAGATATGAAAGAGTTGTGATGGTATAATAGACGGTTAAGAACAAGAAATGAGTGGTTTTGTTCATGATGGAGCACCAGGCGGACGGAGTTTGAAGCATTTTATGTAAATAAATGCGCTGTCGATTCCAAGTATTGTTCTAGTGTCTGGGGTCAGTACCAAGAAGGTATTGGTAAGAGAGAACATAAACACGTGCACCCCAAAGGTTACACGGTTCTGCAATTAAAACACGCTATAATGTTAAATCGTTGCGGCTTCCGATCAATTAGTCGTGTGGAATGCAACGCGGTTACTATTCCAATGAAAGAAATATATTTCCAGCGCATGACATATATTCTTCTTGCAGTTTCTCTACGATTAACTATGGTGACAGAATCTAAAATGAAAAAAAAAATCTGCCTCCTTAAAACATCGGTTCTTCGTGATACATGCATAATATTGCTTTCCAGAGGTGTATAGCGCCCACTGTTCACATCTGATCACAGTTCAGAAACTATATTATGCGCACATCATTCCTATATAAAATAATCGTTAGTAACGGAGAATGCCTTGTACAAAGAAACAGACAAACGCATAGCAGCGGTATTTGACATGTGAAATTACAAGTCATGCCGCCACTTACTCTGTAACAGGACATCTGTCAAGCAGATGTATACACCTCACAAACAACCTGTCGCTAACTTAGAATCACTGTAGCTATGACACTGAAGACTCGATTTCATACCCAAGATTCGGCAGGGGAATGTAGTACGCCGAATCAATCTTCGTTCGTCTAAAGGGATGTGTCGAAACAAGATGTACGTATTTCATCACATATGAGATGGAAGTCCTCTGATGACAGCTGTGTGAGGGTTGAAATTTTTACGTTTTTGAACTTGTTAACTGGAGACTGTGTACGACGGAACTTCTGGAAAGTAATGTGAAAGCAAATACTTTTCTAAATTCCGATTACTGAATCTGAGGTAGGAAAGCCTTTCCTCTCTACTTTTAAATACGAATATAGCTGTGCAAATTAATTTTGCTGAATGTGGCATTAATCTAAATTGCATATGAGTCCTAGAAACAAATATAAAGAATTTTTGTCACTAATACTGAAAGTGACTTTGTCATGTAGCAATCACACACAATTCCCAACTGTTACGTAACGAAAATATGCCCTCTTAGAGAAACACATCAACTACATTTATTTGAAATGTTATAAATAAATATTCTTAATTTCATCTGAAACGGTTCTTTTAAGCTCTACTATTTTTTGTTATCTGTGCAACAGATAGCTCGGATATTCTCTGTCTGCACAGTGCTAAAATATGAAGTACTGAACTGTATGACCTTTAACAAATAACTGCGCAGCAAACAACTTCGGTTTATTTTATTTTCACAAATTAAATTATTGTTTTGTTTCCGCAAATATGTTTCACTCTCTACGCAGCAGTGCAAGGCGTGACAGTGCAGTTATTATCAGATATACTTTTCCTCTAACAGTGAGGATAAACTGCAGTCCAATATTTATAAATAAAGAGGAAAATATACTGCAACCATATTGAATTCTTTTAATGTGGCAGAAAAGACTGGAACTAACAGGAACTATAACCCTTCCCTTAACACTGTCATATACAAAAATTACTTTTACACAATATTAAAATTACGTAAAATTTACTTTTTTTAAATGAAATGCTTTAACTAACAGTGGAGGGAGGGGTGCCAACATGTAGATAGTGCTAGACACATTGAGATCTTTACATTACAATAATTACGCAAGTAAATCTTGCAGCAAAATAAACTCAATGGAAACTACCTTTTTTCCAAATAAATCGACTCTCTACAAAATCCTCTTAAATAATCCTATATCATCAACTACACATTAGGGAGCATCTTAATCGCTGTGCGGTAATCCACCAACCAAGTTCCTCATTCTGCCATGAGAAAATGGCCGCAACTACTTCCAACTCCCTTGCTCTCACGAGCTCTACCCAATATAACTTTTGGTAACCAAAGAATATGTATCACTCATGTTTTCAAACCTGCAAAGATGCTCGTAGTGGTAAACATTGATAATAAACTGTCAAATACACAAAACAAACTGCCATTTCGCGTGATAAGTACATCTTGCATAAACATTTCTCCCAATATGTGCACCCTTCAGTGTTCGTATCTTGGAAAATCTCTTTCTCCCCCTCCCCCAGATGTTCTTTCAGCTTTCCGAAAAGATGTAAATCACATGGTATCAGATGTGGCTTCCCGGTCTGCACCACCCATTCCCTGCTGCCTCAGTCGAATTGTTGGCATTATTTCACTACGGCTGGACACGACATTGCATTTGGTTCATACAAAGCCACCAGAATTTCACCGTGAATCTGTGTGCAACTCAGACGTTTTGCCGACAAGAATCGTACAGTCCCTCGTACATTAGCTTTCGAGTACGTTTTCAGTAGCCACCCCATTTCACTCCCCCCTACCCCCCTCTCTGACGCACCTATTATCCATATCGCAGTAGAACTGTATCTGCAGGAAACCCAGAACATGTACTCTTTTCAGAAAAGACACCACTCTTGTTGCGCAGTCGTCTTAATGTGGGACAGCATATGTAACTTACATCTTGAAGTGCCCATGTAAGATTCTTACCAAAAGAAGGGACGGGCTAGTTGGGCAACTGAAGTGGTATCTGTGAACAGTGAACATGTAGCGGCAGACCATGACTAGAATTGGCGCGGTATAGACGGCGAAGAGTTAATAGTTGTACAAAGTTGAAAAGATTAGTACAAGACAAAAGATTTGAGAGAGCATAAAAACACCTGAAACCCATGTTGGTGTGCTTTTGGGGTTCCATGGCTCAATATGTAAAACCAGAACCTTGTAGGAGCAGTTTGTTGTCCATCTGTCATTCTGTTAAGACTCCTTTTTCTCAGAAGTGGGTACAAGTGTCAAGTTGAAATATGTCAAATACTAAGATCTATGGTTCCTTAACAGTGTAACAAATTTAAGCTCCTCATTTATGTCACATATTTTGATACTGCTACACTCAGTCATCAAAGATGAACTAATTGTATCCACGTCAGGCATGTTTATCCACAGTTAAAGCATGTGCCTGGAAACAGAGAGGCCGTCGAATCGTATCTCGCTTTTTTCCGTTTGCGTATTAACGTAGCTTTGATCTCTCAGCTATGTGAGGACTGCGAGGCTTATAAACTCCAACCTTCAGTAGGAGGGAAGGTATGTGCAAAATAGTATTTTATCAGCCTCTGGAGTATAGGCTGCCCCTTACGACAGGTGTACAGTGTGGGAATTGAATCGGCCTGCCTTAATGACCTGCTTTGCAGTGTAGCCTGTATGTTAGTGGCACACAACAGTTTTCCAGCCCCATCCACATAGGCAGGGCAAAGACTGGGGAAGGAACTGAGGGAGTTGGAGGAGGAGATGCACAGGTAGAAGGGCAGAAGGAGGTGGAGAGCTGCTGGGGTGAAGAGGGGATGGGTAGAGAGAATGGGACTGAAGAGTTGGACTGAGAAGTGAAAGCAGTGCTGGACATTGAGGGTGAGGAGAGAAGGAGGACACAGAGGGGAAGGAGGAGATTTGTCTAACATACACTCTTGGAAATTGAAATAAGAACACCGTGAATTCATTGTCGCAGGAAGGGGAAACTTTATTGACACATCCTGGGGTCAGATACATCACATGATCACACTGACAGAACCACAGGCACATAGACACAGGCAATAGAGCATGCACAATGTCGGCACTAGTACAGTGTATATCCACCTTTCGCAGCAATGCAGGCTGCTATTCTCCCATGGAGACGATCGTAGAGATGCTGGATGTAGTCCTGTGGAACGGCTTGCCATGCCATTTCCACCTGGCGCCTCAGTTGGACCAGCGTTCGTGCTGGACGTGCAGACTGCGTGAGACGACGCTTCATCCAGTCCCAAACATGCTCAATGGGGGACAGATCCGGAGGTCTTGCTGGCCAGGGTAGTTGACTTACACCTTCTAGAGCACGTTGGGTGGCACGGGATACATGCGGACGTGCATTGTCCTGTTGGAACAGCAAGTTCTCTTGCTGGTCTAGGAATGGTAGAACGATGGGTTCGATGACGGTTTGGATGTACCGTGCACTATTCAGTGTCCCCTCGACGATCACCGGTAGTGTACGGCCAGTGTAGGAGATCGCTCCCCACGCCATGATGCTGGGTGTTGGCCCTGTGTGCCTCGGTCGTATGCAGTCCTGATTGTGGCGCTCACCTGCACGGCGCCAAACACTCATACGACCATCATTGGCACCAAGGCAGAAGCGACTCTCATCGCTGAAGACGACACGTCTCCATTCGTCCCTCCATTCACGCCTGTCGCGACACCACTGGAGGCGGGCTGCACGATGTTGGGGCGTGAGCGGAAGACGGCCTAACGGTGTGCGGGACCGTAGCCCAGCTTCATGGAGACGGTTGCGAATGGTCCTCGCCGATACCCCAGGAGCAACAGTGTCCCTAATTTGCTGGGAAGTGGCGGTGCGGTCCCCTACGGCACTGCGTAGGATCCTACGGTCTTGGCGTGCATCCGTGCGTCGCTGCGGTCCGGTCCCAGGTCGACGGGCACGTGCACCTTCCGCCGACCACTGGCGACAACATCGATGTACTGTGGAGACCTCACGCCCCACGTGTTGAGCAATTCGGCGGTACGTCCACCCGGCCTCCCGCATGCCCACTATACGCCCTCGCTCAAAGTCCGTCAACTGCACATACGGTTCACGTCCACGCTGTCGCGGCATGCTACCAGTGTTAAAGACTGCGATGGAGCTCCGTATGCCACGGCAAACTGGCTGACACTGACGGCGGCGGTGCACAAATGCTGCGCAGCTAGCGCCATTCGACGGCCAACACCGCGGTTCCTGGTGTGTCCGCTGTTCCGTGCGTGTGATCATTGCTTGTACAGCCCTCTCGCAGTGTCCGGAGCAAGTATGGTGGGTCTGACACACCGGTGTCAATGTGTTCTTTTTTCCATTTCCAGGAGTGTATAATAATACACAGACAAATCACGGTTTACTCTTTTAAAAAGTATTGCATGACTGTGGCTTAACACCACCGAAAACAACGACTACGATCAACGCCAGTGAATAGCGAGAGCCGCGGATATCGTAACTGCACTCCATCCTCATACAGGATGAATAACAAAAATGGTTCAAATGGCTCTGAGCACTATGGGACTTAACATCTTAGGTCATCAGTCCCCTAGAACTTAGAACTACTGAAACCTAACTAACCTAAGGACATCACACACATCCATGCCTGAGGCAGGATTCGAAACTGCGACCGTAGCAGTCCCGCGGTTCCGGACTGCAGCGCCTAGAACCGCACGGCCACCGCGGCCGGCGGATGAATAACACTATCAGATTGTTCACTGAGGATGACGTTATTTACAAGACAAAATTTCCAAAAAAAATGGTTCAAATGGCTCTGAGCACTATGGGACTCAACTGCTGAGGTCATTAGTCCCCTAGAACTTAGAACTAGTTAAACCTAACTAACCTAAGGACATCACATACATCCATGCCCGAGGCAGGATTCGAACCTGCGACCGTAGCGGTCTTGCGGTTCCAGACTGCAGCGCCTTTAACCGCACGGCCACTGCGGCCGGCCAAAATTTCCACTCATGGTGTAATGCATAAGAGCCCTCTCTGAATGTGGAAATAAGGGTGAGCATCGGAAGAATTCACACCGTGAAAAATATCTACATATGGTGTAATTGAATAACAGTTCTTTTTAGATGTAGAAATACGCACCATACTGCCTATCACAAAGTGAAAAAGAACAATATTATCTGTTTACAAGATTATCGGTGAAGATATTAAGAAATACATATCGACAAAATATTTAGGGATAATGATATTAAGCCGTATTAAATGGGGTGGGCCAACACCTTATAACACGTGACGAACGAACATTTAAAATCAGGATTAGGAAAGGCGGATGGAAGACTCGTATTTGTTGTCAGTGTTCTAGATAAGTGCAATGCATCTATAAAGTATGATGCTAACGCGACCATTTCTCGAGTATTACTCCACAGTTTGGAGTCGTACTCTAGTAGGTACGACAACAGTCAACGATCGGATTCGCAGACACGTCGCATGGATCGTAACAGGTCGGCATAGCCCATATGAAACAGGAACAGAGATGCTTGGGAGATGTAAAACTGGAGTCAGGGGATGAAAAGTACTGTAGTTCTTGCTAAATCCTGTTTCGTAAATTTAGAAACTCTTTATTCGATGAAGAGTGTGCGACACTCTCGCGTAGAGATAACGAGAATAAGACATAAGGGCGTGTGCATAGGCATACAGATGATCATTTTTTCTTTGTTGAACACGTGCATTTTTTACATAGCTATCCTTAGTATAACCATTGGCGATTTCTTGCAGCGGTATGTGGGGTGCCCGAAAGTTAGGTTGAGATTTGCACTGTTAATCATTAATTACATTAGAACCTGTACATGTGGCGTAGCAAATAGTTTAAAGACATTAAAGGTACTTACAGTGCAAGAAAATCTGTAAGTGTGCTGCATTCTGTATAAGAAATTCATATGCGTCACGCTGGACACATTGTTGTGATTGTGTACCAAAGAAGCTACATTTGTTGTCAAATATTTTATAGCCAAGGAATATACATAACAGATTCATAGCCACACTCTAACATAACAGCCACGACACTCCGTCTCGTTTATGTTACCCACAGCGGCCAACAAGGGACACTTCGGAATATGGTATCGGATGAGTACGAATCGTAACATTTATATTCGTCTGAGGTATAGGTTTTACGATGGGGAATCTATGTAATGTCACAAAAATCGACGATAACTACAGAATGATATCACATTTCATACTTTAGTTTCCTAAGGACCTTGGAAGGTACGGAATGGTACATTACAGAATAATTGATTTACGATTCTCTTGTAACGTATAATTATTTACCGAATAACGTAGTTTTCCTGTAACAGCAAAAAATTGCTAGTAAACGCCAGAAGTCCAGACCTATTGCAGAAAGACGCTGTATATCTAACCAAAAAAGTGGAGTTTTGTTCGTTACACTTTCAGCCAAATGAGAGAATTTGGAGCGTAGGAATCCTGCCATGTAATGTAGTACCTACATTATTTAATGTAAGAAATAAGCCGCCACAGTTGCAGTTTAAGAGGAAGCGACGCAGACGTAATAGTGAACCGTCAAAAGCAGTAAAACTGCTTCCCAACACAGAAGAAACCAGTTCCACAATTGTTGCTAAATTAAAGTCGCAGCAGCAAGAATCTTCAACACCTTCACTTTTGAATCGAAAATAATTACATTTACAATATTATTCGTGTATCAGAAAGCCGAGTGAAGTGTCTAGGAGATTGTCTGTGATAATAAACAACTGCCGACAACAGAAATGTACGCTTCACATGCAGCGGAATAAGCTACAAATATACACATATTCGAAAGTATTTTTCCATGAATAAATAATAGCTTATGCCATTCAATCTGTGTGATTCGGCTGGTTTAACATTTGCTTCACGATAATTCATTTCTCTTGGTAATTTAATAACGCATGGAACGCAGAATGACAACTATTTCGTTAATTTAACTAAAAATGAACATTACCCATACGACGCATGTGACCGTCTCTTGCTCACCATTTGCAGCGCCAGTGTTGCTCCAGCTTTTAAACCGCAACGGTTTCCACACCAGAGAGTGCCGTGACTGTATTTAATAGACTGTGTTCGTAGCCCAGTCAAAAGGGATCCACACATGAGCGACGTATCGCAGCGATCCGTCGCATGCGAGGTCGCCTGCAAACAGTCGTTCGCATCGATATCCCCCACACGAGTGATTTTTCCAAGCAATTTCAGTCAGTATAATGAAAGTCACTGCGTTGGAAAGTTCCGCGATGGAAAATGAATTGCTATGTTTAGCAGCAACTACAATCGATTTCCGTACCGCACGAATACTTGCAAAACACAGAATGAAAATAAACGATAACTGAAAGTTATTAAACCTGCTTTGAAACGCCTGTCTTGGGAAATGTAGGTCACTTTACAGTATATATTTACATTTTTCATTGACGCCGAATGCGCTGTATACGAATTGCTAGTGTGCCAATACAATTCGTTTTACGTTTATTAGTCCTTAGTTTCTTTATATTTCATTATTTTATTCGTTAGTCTTATAGTTTAACTGCAAGTATTTACACAACTTACTTGATATGTCTATAGAGACGTTGTCAGTAGCAGCACTACTGATTACCGCAACACTTGCTATAAATTATATGAAGAAGAATTAAATTGTATGAAATGACTTGGAACTTGAGAATAACTACAATAGATTTGTCCTGGACATTTAAATTAAAATGTCCTATTAACATTACAGTAGATAGGCCTACGTATGTCATTAGGTATAGCAGCTAAATGCGTATCAATTTCATAAATAACTTAAAAACATAAGATGGAGCCCACTGTAAACGCGGATATTACTATGAACATCATATCAGTTCTACTTCTGTAGCACAAATTTTAGAATGCTAATACTGTAAAATCGGAGGGTGTATTTTATGTTACGTCTTAATACATATGCCAACCCTGGGTTCCACTTCAATTCTCATAGTGGCTCGTGGTCCCTGGAACTTAATTTGAAAGTTCTTTGTTTTAGTCAACTGAAATAATTGAGTAGGTGGAACTCCTTTGTGTGAAAAACTATTGAATACAACTGAATCTACTGTCTCGTTACTTATTTTTATCATTTCTACACCGACCTACAGAAATTTCTCCGACAAAGACAACTCAAACTTAACCTGTTCATTTATTACCCACAATATACAAGCGCAAAGCAATCTGACTACTCTAAAACAACATGACTTCAAATAATTAACACAAAAAAATGATCCTGAATTGGAAGAAATCCTAACAAAAACCCATACTTTTTCACAAGTCGCTTACCTCACAGAAAACCTTCGTAACACGAACCACAGCAGTTACTGCAAGCAGTAACTACAGCCAACTAAATAAAAAGATTTTAACTACCGTAGGCTCTAACTACTAAGAGGCACATGATTAGCAAAACAGAGATTTCGTTGAAGAGCAGTGTATTAAGAAGATTTTATCTTTGTCATGTGACATACAGTTCCAAATGACACTACCCAAACAGTACCAAGTACATCCATCTTCATTTTACAATGCATGTCTTACCAACACTGAGGCTCCCTGAAGGACACATGTTCAAGCCGTCCGCTCGCTAACTGCTAACTGCTAGTCCGTCCAACGACAGAGTCTCTTACTGTGGGCGCAGAGCGCCCAACGACATTGATTACGGTCTATAGCGCTGTCAACATATAAACAGGCTACCCCCGACTCCCTTCAAAAAATTTTACAAGGTGTTTTGGGCAGCGGCCAAGACTAAGTTGTGTAACATCCACGAGATAAATTCTAGCTACAGTGCGACGAGAGGTAATTATGCCTCTAACAGTTATAAACATTATCTATCAGACATATGAAAAAACAGTGAAATAAATATTAATTATTTATATAATATTTTATGATGTAATTGAACATATCGATGTGTATCATACAAAGACAATGATAATTGTAAATTCCTTTTATGATCTGCGTTTGTCTTGCTTTGTTTTTACCTTTTGTTGGTTGGCTTTTGTAGATTGCGGACGCAAGACGCATATCAAACTGAGGTCTGTTAAGAAATTGTAATTATTTTTTAATTATTACTTGAGAATAGAGTTCATTATTATTATAAATATGAGTGAATAATTATTTGTAACTTTTAATTCCTCTCTCAATAAGCATTATCTGTGTTAATTATTTCTTTCCGCTGCAAGGATCGCAGCCATTGATGATAGCGATTTGTACTGCGGTTTTATCTGTGTTTCTTAGAAAAAATCAAAGGTTTGCTTGACGAAAATTAGCCTAAATAGTGCACAATATGAAAGTAAAGTTTAATAAGCATTTCAAATACTTATCCTGTTAAAAAGAAAATTTCCTGTAACAATAGAAAGTCTCTATCAATTGTCTGCCGCCATCTTAACAATTATCTCAGCGGAAAATTCAAATTACGCAACTCTGCAGACATAAACGCCGAAGGTAATAAAAATGTGTAAAACTAAATGTGCACCGGTGGTCCTGAACTCATTTTAATGAAAATAATTGGAATCAGATTGGTTCTTTAGAAACAGTGCTCATAGCACGATCGATATAACAAACTTTTCTAGCTGATGTATGTAGCCGAAATTAATTACGCACGAGTTTCGAAGAATATTGTTTCAGGTAACATTCGTCAGTGTTGTGCGCGGCTGATATTCGGTGGTTTTAATGATCATTTTGCTGAAGATAACTGTTTCCATCATAATCAATAGTTGTACAGCATCTGTTGTATGAACTGTGATTTAGTGACACTTACACAACTTACAGACAACACTTTAACACAACGTTAATTTGGAGTTCTTTAGCAACTTGACCAAATCTTTAGCCGGGGAAAAATTATTTAGTAATTACTCACTGTAATAAAATAAGATTATCATTTTCATTTACAAATTAGTTAAATACCAAACCACTGAATAACACAGCGAACGCCACAGTTGTTAAATTTTTTTATATTAACAATATCAAATAGATCAGATGCACACAAAGGTTAAGTAATATGCTGTTGGTCAATAAAGTAAAAATTCTCCTCACACTCCCTAAAGGCAGTTCTAATTCAGCAGAAGAGAAGTGTACACCAATTTTATACACAAAGGCTGAGCAGTAAAAGAAAATGCACACGTAAGCAGTGGACCATCATGCAGCCTTGAATATGTAGTGTGGTCCTCCCCACGGAAACACAGTGCTGAATCTCGATATGAATATTTCAGTTGAAGAGACTGGTAATGGTCCACAACAGAGCAGACCCACAGTAGAGTCAGTCGGAGTCTTGAAGAATATTGGTAGAATTGGTGGGTCGCCACAGAGCAGACCCACAATATTCCTTGTAGAGATTGTGATAGTAATGGGCCACCAGAAGTACAGACCCTCTGTAGTAAAAATGGCCAGCAGCCATCCGTTGTGACTGTGCAGGTGCACAATCACAATTGAAGAGTCTTGAGGATAATGTAGTACGTATATGAACCACCACTTGTGGACTCACTAACTTTTTTTTGCAATATCCTTAGAACCAGCAATGCTGTTAACTAGTCCTTTGCTGAATTATCAACACACGTGCAAGCACTAACACAGTCATAAAATCTCTGTGATTTTATACATATAGTATGACAAACAGACAAATGTGTACAATAAAATGAATCCCTACTATTTACCTAATTTGAAGAACTGGTGTCTATACAATTACAATTTAACAGCATATAGATTCAATTACAAATTGTAACGTACCCTCTCTTTTATTGTTTTTTATTATTGTTTTTTTGTTATTGTAGTTGTAGAGATATGAAATTATTGTAGCGGTTTTCTTAGTCAGCCGTACTTCGGAATTTTTTGACATTGAATGGAGCCTGAAACTTGCGTAATAAATAATTCGCGTGAAGTGCGATTTGCGGCATAAACAAAAATTAATTGCGGAGATGCAATCCACAGAATATTAACAGAAAAGCTTTAGAACAACGCGCACGACTGACTAGACACATTCAGAGGGTACGTACATTCACGTACGAGTAGTTGCGATCTGATGAGAAAGATTCATCTTAATTTTTTTTGTGTGAAATAATTACGTCGTAACACACTCGGAGATAGCGAACGTACAATAGGGGTAGAGGCACGTAATTTCTATCATTACCCGTGGCCTGAGTAAAAGAATTGCAGTTATTTAAATTTAAGAATATTTCTTTTTCAACTGGACTCCTATTTTTATACGAAAAGGAAGATTGCAGGTTCTGAATGTCTCGGCAAAAACACATCGAAATTAATCTTAGCGGCCACCAAAGGAAAGTAGTGAGACCAATCACGTACCTCTATTGTTGAGCAGCGCCGTCGTAAAATTCGCCTTCTCGAATTAACAGAATAATTTGTACTCCATTGGTATGGGATTTAGGCTTGATCTTGACAGAAATTATAAAACACATTTTTCATCATTTAACACATTCATTTAACACACACACAGACATGAAACTATACAGTACGTCTTTACGCCAGCACATCAGAACAAAAAGGTAGTTAATACTCGAAGTAATAAAAGGATCTCGAAATTAGTACTTTGTCTCTCAATGATAAAAAAGTTTTTTAGAGTATTCCTCTGGTATGACAGTCGAACAAATTTTCTTCTTGTATCTTTGAGATTAAATTACAACATTTTTTAGTTCCTTTTCAAAATGTAAAGAAAACATCATTATAGTAAAGAACACGATAATGCAAATAACATTTGTAGTAATACAGACTTTCCAAAAAGGATAAAAATAAGCGTATATACAAGTATTGCAGGAATTATGACATAAGTTAATAAATGAAAAATGAGAATATCAGTCGAAGCATAACAGAATAAATAATGTTTAAACATCTACCTAACATAGAGTACATGGTACAAAAGCAGAGGTCAGATTTGAGGATAGCAATATTCCTCATCATAGTGAATGCAGCTTAGTATTAGAAGCGAAAAAAAAATTCTAGCAAATTTATTTTATCAGGTAAAGACACAGAAATAGAAAGAACACAGACACAATAGGGTACACAAAAACATAGAGGAATAACACAAAAGAAAAGGACAGGATCTGTTATCATGTGTAAATGTATCGAAGTGTAACTGTAACATTTGGTACTGCAGTACTCGTGGTGAGCATTTTATACCTAATTTATGCTCATACCTGTTTTACTTTCAACCAAAACTACTCCATTTCCAACTAAAACTTTATGTAATTCTCGCCAGCCTCTCTTGCTTCAACATTTGTTTACACAAAAAATCCTATTTTCCATATTTAACCAAAACTACTTGATTTACTCTTTCTCAATAATTATTCCTCGTTATACAATACTTTTTGGCCAAGCCTTTTTCTTATAGCTTCTCAATGCATTTCTTCCCAACTCATCATAGCTCATTTTCTTATATGGCATACCCCCTCTTAAACTAACTTAAGTCTACTGAGCTCAGATACATGAACTAGAGAATGAGGCGATTCAGCAGCACAAAAATTAATACAAACAACAACGACATAAATGCAAATTGGCTAACCAAGCAGCAGCATATCTAAATTAGCAAAGCAATTGCAACATTACAACTAATATAAGGCAATATGCAGAAAACAAGAAGAATAAATCCCTAGTAAAACTGGCTTATCACAGTAATACAAAGTAACATTCAGTAGGAAATGTAAGTGTAATCTTACAATAACATGTGTGCACCTATGATCATCAAAACTATGCAAAGCACCAGCACAAGGAACAAGATCTATTCTATCTCCCATGTGAAATGCAATGATTTTATGTCACATGTTAACACTAAAGTGGTGCACCACAACAGCTTATTCTACCAATAAATTACCAAATCCTTGAAAAGAAAATCGTGTATGCAGTTCTTGTCACTACACCCTTCTCCTTCTTATTGTTCTTCCCTTTCCAAGTGTTTTTTAAGTATATGGATCATAAAATTATTATTTAATGGATCTGTTGACAGAAAGAGTTCACATTAGCACATTTATTGAATTTTATTTTATAAAAGCAATACAACAGCGCAGCTAGAAACCAGAGATCAAATAAAATAAGCAAATATGTTCAAAGCAAAACATAAAAACGTCATTCAACAGCCATGTGGCATAAAGTAAGTCAGTAGGAATTCTCTCAACTCTCGTAGAGATACACTTGTCATAATCAGGTGTGTAAACATAAGAATATTTCTCATCAATTCATAAGTATTTCAGTAAGTAACACAAAGTACAAACTCAAAAGTGTAATCATATGATTGCAAGTAATAGTGTGTCGTGTTTGTGATGTGTTCTGCAAAGGAATATTAATAGCGAGGTCAATGCCCTCCCTTTTATAAAGCTGTGTGAGCGCTTGCAGGAGTGCAGTGAGCTTAAAAGCGGCTGAAATGACACCATTAAAATTGTCAGACAACACAACAATGGGTATTTCCTGCTGGCTAGCGCGCAGCCCAGCCCAGCCCACAAGGGCATTTCGTCAAAGTCACATACAATATACACCACTCGAAGCTCTCACAGCATCACAATGGTTCCAAAGTAAATGTGAACAGTTCACAAAATGCAGACAAAGTTCAATTTTCTAAATGCGAAGAAATACCACTGTGTAATTACCTAGACATATGTCAGAGACGTAGTAAAAAATGTTTATTTCTCTCTGTGAAATGACCAGATAGCTGTGTAATTTTGTGCTACTGAGAAATATGGTACCGTATATGAAACTGTATAAGCAAATACCATATTAGCTAGGGCTCCTTGCGCTTGCCACTCACATGATACACAAAGTAGGCGTACCTCCATGAGAGATAATCTAATTACAGCTCAGATCTTGCAGATGTATATTTCTCAAGGCCCTTTCCAAAAATTCAGATCTTGAGTCATACCTTACTAAATTCACAGCTCGTCTAGAGGAAATAAAAACGACTTGTGAACATTTTATGAGTTCCCTTTATGGTGGTAACCATCCAACTACAACACTCAACAGGCCGAAGTAGAAGCAGCAGCCGACACTAGCCTACAAAGCATGAGCGGATACGGTTTCCATACCTCCACTGAAGCTGCAGCTCAACAGCACACCTTCAGGTTTTTCCATCAGTTGCAGCAGTGGATCGGAAACTGCTTGGATGCAAAGCAGTGAGAATGGAATTTGACAAAAATTGTATTGACTCTCAAAACCACACTGGAACCCTCGCTCCCCTAAAGGATTCTTCAGCTTATCTCTCGCAGATACAAAAAAAAATTGACAAAGACGGTGTAGGTGAGCAGGTCTGTTCTTCAAGCAGCTGTGAAAACAATGTGGAGATTCGTGTTCCAGCACGGACGGCAATTTTGGTATAGAAGGTAAAGACGACCTGGACGATCCCCTTGCAGTACCACTGTCTGAAGCAGCTGAGACGCAGAAGGCATTAATTCGTGTAATATTCTGCATTATTATTCATCTTTGCTAATCAGTCTTATCTATCGTAACAGTAATCATTTAATTGCGAATTTTTGCAGTTGAAGAACAGCAACAACACATTGTTCAGCCTAGACCTTCCACAGCCTCTGTCGCTTTACCTGACATTCCTTTGCTCCAGATGCTTCGCGTGGGTCCTATAATGCCCAAGAAACAAGGGATCGTTTGGCTATAGGGCGCAGAAGGCATTCGTAAATTCCTCTTCGCTCCCTCCCTCCTTCCGACAAAACTGAGTGTTTCAAACGTTTCTTCTACGAAATTTAATGTACTTTCATGAAGTGTAGTCGGTTTTACGATAAAATATATATTTTTCGACTTGTAAGGGGTGGGTGTGGCCGTTTCCGACGTTTTCGCAGAAGGGCCAAATAACAGCTGCTTTTCAGCGCGCTCTAGCACCGATACCGCACGTCATAAAATCAAACCTGAAGCCGAAACCAAAAATCTCCTCTCTGCCTTATGGTGACCCAATATCCGGAGGGATCGGTAGACTGACTAATGCATTTTTTTTGGAAATTTTGTCTAATTTTATACTGAATGGCCAGCTTCGAAAAATGCGCAGTTTTTCGAAATATGAACGAAAAACTGAAAATAGTGCGAAAGTTGATTGTGATGTTTCTTTCGTTTTTCGTCGTGAAACCGACCTCCTTCGAGGCATCAAACATAAAATTCGGCTGCAACACCCCAAAAACATAGTACCGTTGACAAAAAAGCTTTCACAATTTTATTACGAAAATGCCCGGTTTGTAATTCTATTCGCTGGGTAGTTCGTATCTAATCAGTAAGGTGAAGTTTAGTTCACTAAACTTCCATTCAGTGAATGAATGTTGAACATAGGAAATATATATGGAATGCGATATCTACATTACTTAACGTACCAAATAAGCAACCACAACTAGCTGAAGGCAAAGCACATAAACGTGACAATGAAATGTCAAAATCAATAAAACTCTTTCCCAACACAGAAGAAACCAATTTCATACATACTGTTGCGAGATCTGAGCTGCAAACGGCAAAAATGTTCAACACATTCGATTTTGAAGCGAGAGTAATTACATTTACAAAGGTATTCTTGTATTAAAAAGTCTAGTGAGGTGTAAGAATGTTCGAATCATTAGGCTTCACACAAAACTGTTACGCGCCAAGGAAAGTGTCTATCGCAATAAGAAATGTGTGCTTCTCACGCGTGAAATATACGCTTATGTTGTTTTACTTTCATTGGAGCAAGCTGCAAGTATTCACATATTCTAAAGTATTTCTTCATGAATAAGTTGCAGTTTATGTCAATGATTCAGTGAGATTAGGCTGTTCTTTTTTTTTTTTTTCATTTACTTCACGATCATTCAAGTATAGTGAAAATTTACGGCTGGTTGGAATGCAAAAATATAATAAGTATTTCTTTAATTACATAGAAAAATAAAAACAAACATTAATTTTGCAGCTTACTTTCTCCCCGCTAGCGGCGCTAGCGTCCTTTCATCTGTCAGTGGTGAAACACAGCACTGAGCATCGTTATTGTGGAGGTAAAAATAATAGTGGTTGTCATGACGTCAAAAACTTTAAACTGACTCTGCATCTTAGTTGCCCCGAAGTGTTACGACTGTTTTGAGTTGTGATTATTATTTGATGAAAAATGCCTGCTTGCGTTGTTTATGTGTGTACTAGTCGTTTGTTTTCAGCCTACTTTGGGTGCACGGTGTTGTGTCCTACCTACTCGTCGAATATGGCGTGCCTAGGAAACTTGATTTCTCGGATGGCTGGACAACGATTCGAGCAAATCGTCAATATACACAATTCCTAATACAAGTGAAATAATACAGTTCCTAAGCCACTGCTATAGAGCTCGTAGAACGGCTAGTCTTCAACTGGGCCGCGGCCAGGCGGCGGGGTGCTTATGTTCTCTGCGTGTAGATGACGCTGTTGTCTCGGTGTCGTCCTAGAGAGGCTACGGTGAGCGTACTATTGGCTGACGTCGTCTCGCAGAGCTCTGTTCTATCGTTCCTGACTGTCGTGCTGCTGCTTGACTATTAATGCCGGAACATTCCCTCCCCCCCCCCCCCACGCCCCCCCCCCCCCCACCCCCGCCAGCCCTACCCCAAAGCGACGGACCGTAGTCGTCTAAGTAGCTCGAAAGCGGCGGGGGATGCAAGTTTGTGGACTCTGCGCTGGACCAGAAGCTGTGGCTGCAGGGGACATCGGCTTCCGGTCGTACCCCGCCATCCAACCTGTGTTCTCGCCGAAGCGTCCCCCGGAAAACGACCAGAAGGGTGCGCATCCACCTTCTGAGGCCCAAAATCAGATGTAGAAAGTGTTGGCTGCTGCGACGTGGGCGGGTACAGCTCCACTGGCAGGACGACAGGAGGCGGAGGGGACAAAGGCTCCGTCTCCATGGGGTCGTCCTGTGGTGTCATGATGACACCCTCTGGCGGCTGCTGCGGCCACGTTGTCCGCGAGATCCGTGAATCTGGAGGAAGGGACACAGAAGGATCACCATGCACATAACTGTTTCGTCTGCCACAGACGGCCCCTGCCAGGCAGACTACACTCAAGACACCCCTGTGTACCATATAACATACACAAGGTAGAGCGGGCGTGAGTCGTGCTTCGGTAGCTCAGTTGGACTGAGCACTTGCCCGCGAAAGGCAAAGGTCCCGAGTTCGAGTCTCGGTCGGGCACACAGTTTTAATCTGCCAGGAAGTTTCATACGGATTGTAGGTGGCCTTTCTTGCCACAAGCGTAACACTATGCTGTCGGGACGGGCAGTCTTGGCGTTTGTGCCGTGAGTAGCACTGAGGGCATGAGTTAATGCCATTCACGCTTTTAGAGTGCTGCTTATGCAGAATGGAGAAGTGTATACGCGGCGTGTCGTGTGCAAGCTGCTGCCTCTTGACGGGCTGGTTGCGAGCAAGGGCCGGCCGTGGCGGCCGAGCGGTTGTAGACGCTTCAGTCCAGAACCGTGCGGCTGCTACTGTCGCAAGTTCGAATCCTGCCTCGGGCAAGGATGTGTGTGATGTCCTCAGGTTAGTTAGGTTTAAGTAGTTCTAAGTTCTAGGGGACTGATGACCTCAGAAGTTAAGTCCCATACTGCTCAGAGCCATTTGAGCCATTTTTGCGAGCAAGGGTCAACTCAACCCTACAAGTAGCCGGCTGGTCAAACTTACCAGCTGACATGACACCTGAATTTTACTGATCTAGTAGTTGCACTATGTGCTGAAATGATGGATCGTACTGTTTCAAAATCTTTCCCTGAGTCTGACATCAGTTAACTTGTACAGTGATTGCATCACGCAACATTACATCTGAATACAAAGCATCACAAGCATATTTGAATTTGCATTTCCTTGTCATACCACGCGAATCTGTTACCTACTTGCAACAAGTGTGTCCTGACCATTTCTTGCAATTAAAGAATTGGTACCCAGCTGCTAGCACATTCACTTATTGGCCATAATAGTTAGCGGTTCTAAAACCTGATCATACGCAAGTTCACTTGGAGTTGCGTTAGGAAATAACTTTTGAATGAGTCTAAACACTTCACTTCCTAGGATAGTAAGGGGAGTTTCACAGTACCTTATGAGCAATTACGTGGGATTCAAACTTTTGCAACCACTCGAGCCATTCCTCTTCTTGTTCATGAAGCTGGCGAAAAGGCGGCATAGCACTTGGAGATGCTGTAGGTGTAGTATGGTTTACCAGAGCTGTTGTTCCATGAACAGTAGCGATAAAAATTGTTGGCACTGAAACTGAAACATCTGCGTTAGCTGAGTTGCATCTAACGCTTGCAGCTATGGTGCTGAGCAGGGATTGGCATAGATGGGGTGGGCATGTTGGAAGAAACAAATTGAGACAAGGCAAGCAAAAGAAACAAGTACAGGCTGTTTATAAATGAATATCAGGGTTGCTTTATAATATTTATTACATTAAACTTACAGTTATAAATGATATGTCAAACGAAAGAGCAACTCAAACAGTTGTGTTTGGCATCAGTGCGCATGCACAGCGTGCAATGTTTCCGCTTCAATGCGCTAGACAGTGGTAGTAGCGAAGATGGCGACTAGTGAACAGAAAGCGTTTTTTGTTTTGCAGTTTGCAAAGACCGAATCTGTAGTTGCTGTACAACGTGCGTTCCAGCTGAAGTTCGGTTGTGATCCTCCAAGTGATAATAACATTCATAGATGGTATCATCAATTCGACGATACCGGCTGACTTTGTAAAGGGAAAAGCACAGGACGACCAAGAGTTAGTGAAGAGACTGTTGAGCGATTGAGAGAGTCGTTCAATTGTAGACCAAAGAAATCAGTCCAGAAGGCTATTCGTGAATTACAAGTTCCCATGTCAAATTTTTGGAAAGTTTTAAGCAAACACGTAGAACTACGTCCTTACCGTTTACAGTTATTACAAGCTCTAAAACTCGCAGACCATGGATTATGTGCCAACTTCGCAAACGAAATGTGGTTTCATGACGATGAAGATTCTCTAGATCATGTCGTCTTCAGTGATGAATCGACCTTTCACCTTATTGGTCATGTTAACACTCACCATGCGCGCAACTGGGGCTCATAAAATCCTCACGAGGTGGTACAAATGCAACAAGATTCCCCTAAAGTGACGAATTTTGTGCCGTATCCCGGCAGAAAGTTTATGGGCCTTTTTTGTTGAACCTGCTGTAAATGGCATTTCTTACCTTGATACACTAGACAATGGCTCTTGGTTCAAATGGCTCTGAGCACTATGGGACTTAACATCTGAGGTCATCAGTCCCCTAGAACTTAGAACTACTTAAACCTAACTAATCTAAGGATATCACACACATCCATGCCCGAGGCAGGATTCGAACCTGCGACCGTAGCGGTCACGCGGTTCCAGACTGAAGCGCCTAGAACCGCACGGCCACACCGGCCGGCGCAATGGTTCTTCCTTCAGTTGGAAGAAGATGAGCCAGTGAACTTCATTTTCCAGCAATATGGTGCGCCAACTCACTGGCGTAGAGAAGTACACGATTGGTTGAACTCTACTGTGTCCAAGCACTGGATAAGCCGCAAGGGGCCCAATGACAGGGCTTGCTTTGCATGGCCCCCAAGTTCACCCGACCTAACGCCATGCGATTTTTTTCCTTTGGGGCTTCATCAAGAATCGTGTGTACGTGCCTCTTGCACCAGCAGACCTCCCTGAATTAAGAAACCGAATTGAAGCTGCTGTTGCTACAATCACTGAAGACACAGTTACCAACGATTGGGAAGAACTCGGCTACAGACTTGATGTAAGTCGTGTGAGAAGTAGTGCTCACATTGAACATTTATAACCTTCTTGGTAAAACTGTTTGAGTTGCTCTTTCATTTGACAAATCATTTATAACTGTAAGTTTAATATAATAAATATTATAATGCGTTAAAACCCTGATGTTCATTTATAAACACCTTGTACAAAAGCAAAGAAAATTTCTGCAACGCCCACCTGAAAACACTAGTTAGCAGATACACGATAAGAGTTGCTGTTAAAGCAGGAAAATACATCCCTGCAAAGAAAAGACAAAAGAGAATTAAGGTGCCAGCAAAACACAAGAGCCCACAAAAAGAAAACAGAGAATCTGTGGTGGCTGTCGCTATGGGATCCGTCGACCTCCTCATCGTCAATGTTGTGATCTGCCTACTCATCGAATATTGGGTGCCTAGGAAGCCTGCTTTCACGGGTCGCTAGACAAAATTTCGAGCAAACCTTATTAATGAAGTTTATTACGAAAGGAAATGATTACAATACTGAACTTTGTGAAACACAGAATGTGTCGTAAGTAATGGGCGACAGGCAAATAAAGAATCTCTTCAGTACATACAATTCCTAATACAAGTGAAATAGTACAGGTCCTAAGTCGCTGCTATAGAGCTCGTAGGACGGCTAGTCTTCAATTGGGTCACGGCCAGGCGGCGTCCTCTGCGTGTAGATGGCGCTGTTGTCTCTGTGTCGTCCTAGAGAGGGCTCGGCCAGCGTACTATTGGCTGACTACTTTGCAGCCCTCTCTGCGCTAACGTTCCCGACCGCCGTGCCCATGCTTGACTTTTACGCTGGAACACACAGTGTGGCGAAATTTTATATCGGCCTTTGCTTTATTATTAAATAATGTAACGGTTCTAGCTTCGTTTACTTTATATGAGTAACTGGCAAGTATTGTTGGAAAGCCAGTAACATGAATCTATAGCATTATAAGATGTAGCATTGAAGTAGAAAATGAATCTTGATCATTCTTCCTCAGCACCGAGTGGACCTTGATTATTTTTCCCAAGTATATCAAATCATTAGCCCATATTTAGGATCGTGTTGATCTTTTTTCCTAAAACAAATCTTGCCAATTTATAGTTCTTCCATTCCTCTATAAATCGATATTATGAACAATTTTAAATTTTGATGGACCTTGATCGCTATAAACGGAGAAGAAGTGTACACTACAACGGCGTCAACGCACTGACAGTCTAATAAAACAAGAACTCATTTGTGCATAGAGGTATCTGTCAATGCAGTTTTGTTCCTTCGACATTTCGAATTGATAGTTGATAGTTAGAGAGATAACATCGTGGTTACAGGTAGTCTGCGTAAACCAGTTGTAGATGTTGGCCACTGATGCATCGTCTATACGGTTGGTGTTAACCCCGTCTACATCAGCTAAGGTCTAAAGATGCACTGAAGCACCGAAAGTGGTAGCCATACAACAAATGATATCATAAGGACGGCTGTAGGTGTTTCATTTCCTGTAGTTCACCAGCTCCCCAAACGCAAGGATGGACATACAAAAATTTCGAGACTGTTTCACTTTGACATCCACAAGTCATAGTAGCATATTTCTTTCATCATTGCGTAAACTTATGAGGCAACGAAGAAAACATAGATAAGTTTTCTTTTTCAAAGGTGAACATTAAACATGTTGCGTATGATTTGAAAGTGGAAAATGTAGCTCGTAAGAATCAGTATCAGTAAGCAAACAACATGGATTTCGGAATTATAACTTTACCCACTATCGACGCAAAAACAGTAAAACAGGATTCGAATGGATTACACAGGCGTCCTTTTCACATCACACACAATACTTCTCTTCTTGGTTATTTGAAATGTATAAACAAAAAGAATATACACTATTGCTCATAAATTAAGGATAATGCTGATACACGGTGAAACAACGCTCTGGTGGGCGGTTTGCAGGTGTAAATCAACTCGGAGTATGACCATGCGGTGCATTTGACCTGCGGTCGTCGCATATTGGCGCTGGCAGCAGTCCACATACGCAGAGGTGTGTTGATGCATGTCAGAGTACGGTGCAGCGAGTAAGTGTGCAGACGTTTTCAGACGTACTAATGATGACTGTGTGTTTAAAATGGCTCAAAGAACAATTGTTATGACGTCATGAGGGGCAGAATACTGGGGTGACAGGAGGCTGGTCAATCACAGCAGGTCGTAGCACGGGTCCTCCATGTGCCACAAAGTGTGATCTCAAGATTATGGCAACAATTCCAGCAGGCAGGAAACGTGTACAGGCGCTACAGTACGAGACGTCCACAGAGTACAACACCACAAGAAGACCAATATCTCACCATCAGTGCCCGCAGACGGCCACGGAGTACTGCGGGTCTGCGGGTAGTCTTGTTCGGGACCTTACCGCAGCCGCTGGAACAGTTGTCTCCAGACACACAGTCTACAGACGACTGAACAGACATGGTTTATTCGCCCGGAAACCTGCAAGATGCATTCCACTGACCCCTGGTCACCGGACAACCCGTAAAGCCTGGTGTCAAGAACACAGTACATGGTCATTGGAACAGTGGTCCCAGGTTATGTTCACAGACGAATCCAGATATATTCTGAACAGTGATTCTCGCCGGGATTTCATCTGGCGAGAACGAGGAACCAGACACCAACCCCTTAATGTCCTTGAAAGGGACCTGTATGGAGGTCGTGGTTTGATGGTGTGGGGTGGGATTATGTTTGGTGCACGTACACCCCTGCATGTCTTTGACAGAGGAACTGTAACAGGTCAGGTGTATCGAGACGTCATTTTGCACCAGTATGACCGCCTTTTCAGGGGTGCAGTGGATCCCACCTTCCTCGTGATGGATGATGACGCACGGTCCCACCGAGCTGCGATCGTGGAGGAGTTCCTTTAAACAGAAAATATCAGGCGAATGAAGTGGCCTGCCTGTCCTCCAGACCTAAAACCCTATCGAGCACGTCTGGGATGCTCTCGGTCGACGTATCGCTGCACGTCTTTAAACCCCTAGGACACTTCAGGAGCTCCGACAGGCACTGGTGCAAGAATGGGAGGCTATACCCCAGCAGCTGCTGTACCACCTGATCCAGAGAATGCGAACCCGTTGAGCGGCCTGTATACGTGTGCGTGGTGATCATATCCCATATTGATGTCGGGGTACATGCGCAGGAAACAGCGGCGTTTTGTAGCACATGTGTTTCTGGACGGTATTCTCAACTTATCACCAATACAGTGGACTTACAGATCTGTGTCGTGTGTGTTCCCTATGTGCCTATGCTATTAACGCCAGTTTTGTGTAGTGCCACATTGTGTGGCACCACATTCTGCAATTATCCTTAATTTATGAGCATCAGCGTGTTTACGACGGCAAATGCGTCGTATTACTGGATCAAATAAGCATTTAAGGCCAGAAAATTGTTTGAAAATGCCTTCCTGACATTATGTTATTAGGATAAACTCTGCCATATTTACTGTTTAAAACAAATGCCCGTGCACAAGACAGAAATAACGAACAAAAAGCAATCGCAAACAGTATTTCATATAAGCTATAGCCTACTTGCGTGTCCGAAGGAACAGGTACTACGGTGACTACAGCCGTCATATAATACATGAAATGTATTCGCAATTGCAAATATGGACTACCATCAGTTGTGTAATGGAATGACGAGAATAAAAATTTGTGCGGAACCGTGATTCGAACCCGGGTTTTCCACTTATCGCGAGCGGTAGCCTTAACATTCGGCTCTCCAAAGGCGACTCGCGGTCAGACAGTAATTTCCATAAGTCGTCAGCCATGTGTCTACAACATGTACTCTCACATTCATCATGCATGTCCGAAGGATCATTACATCGTAATTCGGAGTAACCAAGGCACTGCAATATCGATTATCTGCTGAGACAGGGCAAGCGACTTCCAAGTAAAATGTCTCCCATGTACGGGAATACACATAATGGATGTGCGACTACAGGCTGTAGACAGATTGTAGACTACAGATGAAAGTTTGGCCGTGAGTTGTGCTCGGACAGCCAAATGGTAAGGCGACCGCTCGCGATTATTGGGAAATCCGTGTTCGAGACAAAGTGTGTCACATATTTTCGTTGTCGTCATTCCATTCTACAGCTGATGGTGATTCATATTTGCAACTGCGAATACATTTCATGTGTTCTTCGTTTGGTTTCCTGAAACCAAACAAGTGAAAGATGCACAAACTGAATATCAGACGGTAGTAAGGACCTTGTAACGCCGGAAATGCATATCCTCGTATTTCCATCTATTGTACTATAATTTTTTTTCCTTATTTTGTTACCTGAATATATGACGTTTCTGTGTCTTTGTATATTGTAATTGTTTTACTATTTATATATATATATATATATATATATATATATATATATATATATATATATATATATACTTACTTACTTATCGCGAATGGACCCAGAAGGATCACGCAAAGCTTTCTGACGTCGTTTCTTCCATACTTCTTTCATTCGTTCTCCATGTTTTCTTTTTCTTTCTTCTGTCCATTTTGTTCCTGGTCTCTTTAGTGCTTCCTTCTCCGACAATACAATCCACTTTTCCACCTTATTTCTAAAAGTTTTTCTATCTTTGACATCTTTAAGTTCAATATTTGCTTTTTGTAAATCTAATTTTACTTGGCTAATCCATGGTGTTGTTGATTTGACTTTTTCTATGTAAGTGAGAATTCTGTTGGTGAGTCGTGTGGGGGGAAGTCTAGTGACATGTCCATAAAATTTTAATCTTCGCCTTCTTATGTCTGCTGCCAGGTTTGATATAGTTTCTGTGGTTCTTCTTGATTGTATCCGGTATCCTTCTTCTGTTAATTTTGGACCTAAAATCTTTCTCATAATTTTGCGTTCTTCTTTTAGTATTTTTTCTAAATCACATTTTGTGTGGAGTGTGAGCGTTTCACTAGCATATAGTGCTGCTGGCTTAATTACTGCGCAGTAGTGTCTGATTTTTGTGTTCGAGGAGATGCATTTTTTATTGTATATTTCATGTGTCATACCATATGCTCTCTTCATTTTCTGTTGTCTGATCTTCTGTGCAACTTTCTCTCCTCCGGTTGGCTCCAAAATTTCACCTAGGTATTTAAAATGTTTTACTCTATTTATTTTTCCATATTTTGTGTTCAAACTGTGTATATGGAATTTCGTACAGAAAAATTCTGTCTTTTGAAACGAAATTTGTAAACCTACTTTATCCGCGCATTCCTTAAGGATCTCTATTTGTTTGGTGGCGATTTCTTCATCATCTGCATTTATGTCGATGTATAATTGGTTTGTTGTGTAAAGATTATTTGTATTTTTACGCTGGGTCTGGCCTAGGGAAACCATGCTATCGAACCATTACATCGATAGGTCGTGTGGAGAACCAAAGTGTTTAGGATCTTTGGTAGTGTTAACTCTGCCGCGTGGAGCGCGGGCAGAGCAGAGGGAGTCTGGCTGGGGTAGTGCAGTGGAGCAGATGTGTTGTGTGACGCTCCCGCGAGTTGCCGCGCTTCCGGGGTTGGGCAGCATGTAATTGCGCTCGACTTGCTATGATAGTTTCTGACACGGTGTCGAGGACGGGAAGCAGTAGCTGGCGCACATCAAGAGCCCGTTTCGCCTGGTGACCGTGTCGAGAAGAAGGCGCGCCAACATCCAGCTTCTGCAACAGCGACGGCCGACAATGAGTGACTGTCGCCACCTCCTCGATCGACGGCTTCAAACCTTCAATCAACCAACAAGGAAGACTGGAAGCGCGTAAAGTTCTAGAACTGTATGGCAGACCTCAGCTTTTCAAACTGTTCAAATCACAAAATTACAGCAACGTAGCATGAACCTTTGTTGCTCATCGTCCCAATTGCATTACCAAGCAGGGTCCCTTCCTTTTCCGGAATGAACCCGAGTGTCGTTGAAATTCAAACGCCAGCATCATTCGATTTCACTGCTTTAATTTCAAAGTTCAGTTAAGGTATTCATAGCTGGCTACAATATTTAGATTACACAAGCACAAATTAAGAGTGCGAGTTTTGTTACCGTATTTTAGCTTACCTGTGACTGCTGCTCAGCTTGGTACGTCCTAAATTTTACTATTGTTAATTGTTCAGAATCATTTAATTCAAGTTCAAAGTTAAATCTCTTATTTCTAAATTGTGTAGATTCAAGTAGCTTTTGAAATGATTGTTGAGGTAGTCCAAGACTAACTGTATCTTACTGAATTTCGATGTGCTTCAGAAAGAAAGCTCACTATTAACTTTAGTCACTAAATTAACTTTCGATTTTCCGGTTTTATTAATTCTTTTGCTAAATTAAGTCAGAATGTAGCGAAATTTATTACTTCTGACAAACTTTCAGTTTTCACACTACACGTGTCAACTTTCAGTTGCCACGCTTCTAGTGCTAATTATATGTGTAATAACCCTTCTTTTTCAGTTACTATAGTAATTGTCCTTAGGACTGGCGACCGTAATTTCCCCCAAATCTCAAATATCTAATTACCGCTAGTTAATTGTTGACGTAACGGGCGCACATTTACTTTCTTTATTAACTTTACCCCTTTTCACAATTAATTTCCACCAGTTTCAATTGCATTTTTCCTTTCATTTAGATGTAACCCTTTCCTCTCTCTTTACCGACAAATTGACTTCGGTGACGATTGCTTTTTCCAAATTTCCATTAGGTACACGCGGTTTAAAATTTCACTGTCATTAAGGTCGATAAGTGAGGGGGAGGTTACAACCTGAGTCGAAACAAGGCCCCGGGAGTAGACAACATTCCATTAGAACTACTGACAGCCTTGGGAGAGACAGGCCTAACAAAACTCTACCATCTAGTGAGCAAGATGTATGCGGCAGGCGAAATACCCTCAGACTCCAAGAAGAATATAATAATTCCAATCTCAAAGAAAGCAAGTGTTGACAGATGTGAAAATACAGATGTGAAAATTACTGAACTATCAGTTTAATAAGTCACTGCTGCAAAATACTAACGCGAATTCTTTACAGACGAATGGAAAAACTAGTAGAAGCCGATCTCGGGGAAGATCAGTTTGGATTCCGTAGAAATATCGGAACACGTGAGGCAATACTGACCCTACGGCATATCTTAGAAGCCAGATTAAGGAAAGGCAAACCTACGTTTCTAGCATTTGTAGACTTAGAGGAAGCTTTTGACAATGTTGACTGGAATTATCTCTTTTAAATTCTGAAGGTGGCAGGGGTAAAATACAGGGAGCGAAAGGCTATTTACAATTTGTACAGAAACCAGATGGCAGTTATAAGAGTCGAGGGACATGAAAGGGAAGCTTTTGTGGCGGCGTTCGTAGGGACAAACAATTCGCTGTAGAAACGGCTTACGAAGTCACCGCCACACTTTTAATAGCGGGCCGACCGGTCCGCTGGAACAGTGAACAGAAAGATGAAAACCCAAACACTCTGATTAAATAAAAGTCGGTACTTATCTTTATTAACGAAGATACAGAAACACAGTAGTGAACTCCGTGTCTACAGAGATCTGTCTAGTTCGAGTCGGAGCGGCTAGGTCAGCGTCGGCTGACGACAAACAACAGCTCTGCTGCGATGAACACACAACTGACTAGCAAGTACACAATTCGGTGGCGAGTATACAACTGAGCGGCGAATACAGAACTGTCCTAGCGCTCGCGACTCCAGCGCTTAAGAACCCAGAAGCCAGCGGTGGCGCGCGCAGACTTGCGGCGATTTCCTGTCTCGCTGGCGCTGCCTATGCGGACGGCGTCCGGACTTTGATGCTGCCAACCTTTTGGCAGCGGGCTCGGGTGGCGTTACTGGCTAGGATATAACAGAAGCAGTGGTTGGCAAGGGAGTGAGATAGGGTTGTAGCCTCTCCCCGATGTTATTCAATCTGTATATTGAGCAAGCACTAAAAGAAACAAAAGAAAAACTTGGAGTAGGAATGAGAATCCATGGAGAAGAACTGAAAACTTTGAGGTTCACTTATGACATTGTAATTCAATCAGAGACAGCAAAGGACCTGGAAGAGCAGTTGAACGGAATGGACAGTGTCTTGAAAGAAGAATATAAGACTGAACATCAACAAAAGCACGATGAGGATACTGGAATGTAGTCAATTAAGTCGGGTGATGCTAAGGGAATTAGATTAGGAAATGACACTCTATGAGACTCTTAAAGTAGTAGACGAGTTTTGCTATTTGGGGAGCAAAATAACTGATGATGCTCGAAGCAGAGAGGATATAAAATGTAGACTGGCAATGGAAAGGAAAGCGTTTCTGAAGAACAGAAATTTGTTAACATCGAGTATAAATTTAAGTGTCAGGAAGTCGTTTCTCAAAGTATTTGTATGGAGTGTATCCATGTATGGAAGTGAAACGTGGACGATAAATAGTTTGGACATGAAGAGCGTGGTGGGTAAAAATCGTAGAGGGAGACCAAGAGATGAATACACTAAGCAGATTCAGAAGGATGTAGGTTGCAGTAGGTACTGGGAGATGAAGAAGCTTGCACAGGATAGAGTAGCATGGAGAACTGCATCAAACAAGTCTCAGGACTGAAGACCACAACAACAGCAACAACAACAGTAAGGATCGAAAGCGATCCGAAGTCTGAGCAGTATTGCGCGTTCTCATCTGCGTTATAAGAACCACTGACAGTTGTATCTGGCGGGCGCTTGAATTTTAGCGTCTAATTGGCTAAATTGAATGCTGATCAACGTGGAAGCTGCGCAAAGTATCGAATTTTTTCCTTAACAGTTGTTTCTTGATACAACCAAGCTTTTCACGTCATTCCTAACCACACTGTACATTATAATTAAAAAAAAAAACCGGCATTAAGTCTGAGCGAAAATGGATCCCCACATTGTGAACAGATTAAATAATCAGTTTAATACGGCATTCGTTTCTGTGTGGGTCGTCTATAGCCAGTACGTCCCCCTTTTAACACATCGGTGGTGTACTGAATTTTCCTACCTCCAGCATGTGCAAAGCCAAATGAAGGACTGCCCGACGCTGCCGTCAATGTGATTTGGGCGCTGTTAGTGCACGCACAGATGACATATGACAGCGAGGGTTACCTGGAAAAGCGGCTGTCGACAATTTGGCCGCCTCTTTCATTCCGCGCCACGGCAGATTGCGCTTAATGAGCTGAATGGCTAATTACGAATGACCCCTCAATTAGAGACGGGCCGCCGTGGTCGGACTGGGCCTTGTCTGTGATTGCCGCCATTAATACTCATGTGCGCAATAGCCAGCAGACCGAAACCTATTATCATTAGCATTTCCCGCTGGGCGGGCGTGATTTATCACTTCGGTGCCGTTGGCCACGAGCGTCAACGCGCGACGACCCCATCAGCGAGCAACTGGCTCCCCGTATCGCTGCACAGTAGCGATAGAAGCGAGAAAACCCGGCCAAACCGAGGCCCGCTTCGTCGCCGAACTAGCTGCGGACCTTGGCGATCGACAGCCCACGGCTGACAACTGCTAATAAGCAGTCTCAGTTGTGAGATTTACTGGGCGCCATTCTTTGGTTGTGCGGCTTTCTGTCCGAGATGATTATTTTGCTTACCTAGTTTCTAAGGGAGATGGTCTTACGTGTGCTGTCAGGCTATGGAGTATTGTTTTGTTTTTATTTGCGTGAACTGTTATGGTGCTTCCACAACGATGGCAGGGTACAGTTCTCGTGGAGGTTCAAGTGTTTTGGAGAACACAGTTTAGCGCACGTTGTTCAACATGGAATCCGTAGCCGGTGACACCGACTAGTTCCCATTGTGACCCAACGGCATTGTCAGTTACCAGTGGTTTCTGCCTGAAACCACTAGATGGTACACTGAAGTACTTCAACGGATGTCCATGAAATGTATTCAAAGTTGCGAATATGGGTAATCATCAGTTGTGAATGGCATGACGACAATGAAAATTTTTGCCAGACAGGGAGTCGAACCTGGAATTCCCGCTTATCGTGAGGGGACGCCTTACCATTGAGCTACCCAAGCACACTTCACGGTCAGACCCAAACTTTCGTATGTCGTCAACTGTATGTCTACAACGTGCACTCATACATCCATTATGCTCGCATGTCTGAAGGACAGGCACTGCAGCGACTACAGCATGTCCGAAGGGACATTGCATCATATTTCTGAACAACGAAGGCACTACAATATCATATTTATTCTACGACTCGGAGCAAGCGACTTTCAATTAAAATGTCTCCCCTGTACGTGAATATATACAGTATAATGCCCCTACGAGTGCAGGTTGCAGACATATGGTTGACGAAATGTGGAAGTTTGGGTCTGGTGGTGGACTGTGGTCGGAAAGCCTAATGGTAAGCCGACCGCTCGCAGCAAGTGAGAAATCTGGGTTCGAGTGCTGTTCCGGCACAAATTTTCATTCTCGTCATTGCATTGTACAGCTGATAGTTGCCCATATGGGCAACTGCTATTGCATTTCATGTATTTCATAATGTTTGCAGTCGCCACAGTGCCCGTTCCTTCGGATACGTATGCATGTCTGAAGAAACACTGCAACGTACCTCAGAGCAATACAAGCACTGCAACATCGTGTACATCGACAGTTAAAACTGGCTCCACTCCACACTGGGCGCCTGGTACAGCAACCAGTTACTAATTTCACGAAATGAGACAGTCTTTGTCGCAACCAAGACTGTCTTATATCAAGACATCGACAGTTATTACAAGGTAGGTTTGAGTTTGTACTACTGCTTTAATGAGTTATCTCAAAGTGAAGACACTGAGCAGTATGTACTTTCGATATAAAATTTATTAAATCTGAGGAGAATTTTTGGTTGGTTTTTAGGACTTTAAATTGTTTTAGGCGTTATGATTACATGGAAATTTCGAGATGTGGAATTGCGCCTAGAAAAAATGCGTATTTCCTTTCAAATATATTACACTAAATGATGGGTGGTTGAAAAGCGTGTGGGTAATGGTTCCTAAATAGACCCATCTCCTTAAAACAATTAATAGTTTTTGTCAATTTTTTCTTGTATTCGTTGCTTTCTATGATAGTAAAGGTTAGCTTGGTAAAAAAATTTAAATGTTCAAATGTGTGCGAAATCTTATGGGGCTTAACTGCTAAGGTCAACAGTCCCTTAGCTTACACACTACTTAATCTAAATTATCCTAAGGACAAACACATACACCCATGCCTGAGGGAGGACTCGAACCTCCGCCGGGATCAGCCGCACAGTCCATGACTGCAGCGCCCTAGACCGCTCGGCTAATCCCGCGCCGCAAAAATTTAAAATTATACTTCTTTTCATGTCGCTGGGACTCAAACTTAGTTCAATCATGCTCGCACTTAGAACCATTGCAAATCTGGGGAGTCAAATCAGTAAGCTGACATATTTAGCGTATTTCCATTCAATAATGTCATACGGAATGATGTTATGGGTTAACTCATCTTTAAGAAAGAAAGTGTTCCTTGCCCAAAAAGGTACTGAGAAAAGAAAATGTGGTGCTTATCCACTGTCGGCCAACAGGCTTGCCGCAGTGGTAACACCGGTTCCCGCAAGATCACCAAAGTTAAGCGCTGTTGGGCTTGGCTGGCACTCGTATGGGTGACCGTCCGATCTGCCGAGGGCTGTTCGCAAGTGGGGTCCACGCAGCCATTGTGAGGTCAATTGAAGACCTGTGAGATGAGGAAGTAGCGGCTCCGGTCACGAAAACTGGCAACGGCCGGGAGAGTAGTGTGCGAGCACATGCCCCTCCAATCCGCATCCAGTGATGCGTGTGGGTTGAGGATGAAACGGCGGTCGGTGGGTACCGTTGGGCCTTCAAGGCCTGTTCGGAAGAAGTTCAGTTTAGTTTTACCCACTATCATCTTGTAGACATCTATTTAAGGAGATAGATATTTTGACTACTGTTTCACAATGCATTTATTCCCTCATGGAAGTTTATATAAATAAACCTCTGGGATTTGTTAGCGATGGTTCACTGTCTACATACGCTCTCATTTGCAGAGACGACAGTTTAGCATAGCCTTCAGCTACGTCATTTGCTACGACCTAGCAAAAAAAAAAATTGTTCAAATGGCTCTGAGCACTATGGGACTTAACATCTGTGGTCATCAGTCCCCTAGAACTTAGAACTACTTAAACCTAACTAACCTAAGGACATCACACACATCCATGCCCGAGGCCGGATTCGAACCTGCGACCGTAGCGGTCACGCGGTTCAGATTGAAGCGCCTAGAACCGCAAGGCCACACCGGCCGGCTACGACCTAGCAAGGCGCCATATTCAGTTCCTATAAGTAATAACTTCAAGAATGTATTCTGAACAGACAATATTGTGAATCATGTACCGTCAAGAGCGACGTTCATCATTAATGGATTAAAGTTAAGTATCTAACTAATTACGTCCGCTTTCTGAATTCTAATTCCTTGTCATGTTCCAGACCTCACGTCAGTGTAGTTCTTCCCTCCTCACGCCAGTCTGCGTCAGCTAAAATGCGTGCATTTCCGCCTCCTCACGTAAAACGGTGTTGGCTCTTCAGCCAACCCAACATTTTGATCATTTACCGAGTGATACAAAATGTTTGACAGACAGAAAAGTATGAAAACAAACACAAGAATTTTCTGCTCCGTAGAAGAATTTGTGACGTTTTAATGTGTGAAAGGTGGTGGGTAGGAGTTATTAGTTCAGGTGTGTATATTAAACAAATATTTGTAAATGGTGAGTATGTAGTCATATTTACAAATTAATTTGTAACGTGAATACAAAATGACTCGTTCCACATAACTTCGATTTATCGTGCAAATTATTCGTGGACATGAAACCAACTGATTATGATACAGTGTCCAAACAACTACTTGAAACATGGACCGCACCACAGACCCTGACCTGTGCGGACAGTACAACGCTAACGGGGACATCCACTTGGCCTTCTACAGAACTGCTCTAGTAATCGAAGGCACCATGACAGTTGTGGATTATATGAACATTATTGCAGATCACCTGTATCCCTTGATTTCTTCCCCGATAATGACGGAATTTCCAGCAGGATAACTGTCCATACCGGAATCTTGCTACGGTGGTTTGAGAAGGTTGGTGGTGAACTCACGTTGTGTCTGCCACCAAATTTGCGTGATCTGAACCCAATGGAACACATCTGTGACGTTATGGGACGACAGTTCCGGGCATATCTTTTGGAGCCTAGACGACTGGACGAACGGAAATGGTACGTTCCCGGACATGGGCTCCAGTTCAAGAATTATCTACTCACTCCCCTCTACAAGTCCTGGAAGTTTGTAACGGAAATTTTCGCGCACCCTGTATATACAGTGGAAGAGGTTCATTACTTTCGACTACGCTACTGGCGGTAAGTCACTGGAAAGACTAACAACTGTGAAACATGTAGGAGCAATTGTCTGGTGGGACGTCAAGCGGAAATATCATATGAAATTAATTATAGGAGATGCAGGTCACAGGGCGAGAAAACATCTTTCGGTACATGATTTATTCACTGTTGAAGCGGCGTACAAAACAATCTTTCGAGCGATCCTTGTGTATTGCTGATCAGTGTCGGATCCTTATAAGGTTGGGCTGATAGTAGAAAATGAAAGATCCAACGAGGGGCAACGCGTTTCGTCACGGAATCGTTCAGTAATCACTAGAGCGTAATTCAAGTGGCAGACACTACAAGAGAGGGTGTGCATCACGGAGAGGATATTGCTGAAATCCGAGAATGTACGTTTCAAGAAGGCTCGAGCGACAAATTAATTACTTTCATATACATCTCGCGAAATCATCACGACAAATAAAGCAGGCAAATTAAAATTATGGTTCTCTTTATCAAGACCACAGAAAGGTTTCCTCTAACTAATATAAATTCAGATTTCTGCTTATTTTCTATTCCGATAGCTACGCACTCCTCCATTAAGACTTTGTTTCCTGTGGAGAGATTATTATATTTTTGTGGTGTGCGTACTGTAAGACCTTCGGTACACACACCATCAGATTATTTGACTTGTCTTTCTAACGAAGTAGGCGAGTGTCAGCAATAAGTCTCGTGGTCTTATCGTGGCGTGTTTATCTTCTGCCGTTAGGTCAGACGATAGAAATGCCACTTGCACGCTTAGAGTAGCAGATTGACGGTGACCAACTTTAAACAGAACTTGATTAATTTTTACACACATTTATTAAAATAATAACAATAATAAACCTTACTTAACTTGATTCTGGATGCTATTTACAATTGACAATCTGAAGTTCCTTTGGTCTTGGTACGTTAATCTTATTCTCACATATCTCTGATACTTGACAAAGTGTCTATACATTTCTCTTCATGGCTATGTACAGGAATATGATAATCTTATTAGGCGCAGACTGAAACTTGACTATAGACTGGTACAGACTAATGTAGACTGGTACAAACAGGTGCAAATAAATGCAGACTCGTTCAGGTATCATTGCGCGAGTGTGATCCGCGAGGAGAAAAGGTTCTACGTTAGCAGCAATCTCACTGGCTGCGAGACACATTAATACACGGATCGTCGGAAGCAGAATTTGGTCCGTCTCTAAGACAGCGCCATCTCGTAGTGCGGAGATGGATGAGCGCTGCGCCTGCGCTGTTGTGGGTTGGGTTGTTTTGGGGAAGGAGACCAGACAGCGAGGTCATCGGTCTCATCGGATTAGGGAAGGACGGGGAAGGAAGTCGGCTGTGCCCTTTGAAATGAACCATCCTTGCATTTGCCTGGAGCGATTTAGGGAAATCATGGAAAACCTAAATCAGGATGGCCGGACGCGGGATTGAACCGTCGTCCTCCCGAATGCGAGTCCAGTGTCTTAACTACTGCGCCACCTCGCTCGGTGCGCTGTTGTGCTTAGCGGGGCGCGCTCTATTGGGAAAGTTGTGTACGCGCTGACTACGTGGAACTATGTACACAACACATTTCAACAAAAATAAATAATTATTTACAGTTTAAAGTATAACAAAATATCATTCACTGACTACTCTGTTGATTCATGGTAGAATATTTTACCCATTAGGAGCGAAAAATACACGACATTTGTGTAGTATTCTACAACGTTTCGGCTGTTAGACCATCATAAGGTAAAAAGAAAATAAATATGCGTAGCTGTGAATTGTTTGAGATCGGGGATTTTGAACCAAGTGCGTCCAGTGTCTCAATCGTTAAAACAAAGGCGTTTTTTGTTGCGGTGGAACCTTCTCACGAAATTTGGATCACCCAATTTCTCCTCCGAATGCGAAAATATTTTGTTGACGCCGACCTACATAGGGAGAAACGATCATCGTAATAAAATAAGGGAAATCAGAGCTCGCACGGAAAGATATAGGTGTTGGTTTTTTCTGCGCGCTGTTCGAGATCGGAATAATAGAGAATTATTGTGAAGGTGGTTTGATGAACCCTCTGCCAGGCACTTAAGTGTAATTTGCAGAGTATTCATGTAGATGTAGATGCCCATCGTCTGTCAAGGATGACAATTATTAGGGCTCGATATGAGACTAAAGTGAGAAGAATTTTTTCGATAAAAATGTGAAGTGCAAGATATTTAATGTGTGACACATTGACTTAATGAACTACATGACAGCTACAACGGTTGTTGAGAGATGAAAAATAAACTGTCCAAAATGCATGTAACTTTGATGAGATGTTACAAGGGCATGACTGAACAACATAATACTGTCTTAAACAAGTATAACAAATGAGACACATGACGTGACTAAACTGGTAAATAAAAGAACTGTTATTATACAAAATAAAATTACAGGGCAAGTGCAACCAAAGTAACTGAAGTAAAGTTGCTGAATAAAACTAAATGGATGTACCTAGTTATATATCTTTGATCATACAAAATTCACACCCAGCTGTTGGCTGAAGACGGCCTAACATCCGAATAACAGCCGGAAACTGGTTAGTTAATTAATAAATATTGCACAAGAATAATACATCTACGTTCATGCTCTGCAAATAACTGTGCAATGCATGGCAGAGAACCAGTTATAGTATTCTCCCGTTTCATTCATGCATGAAGTGGTGGGAGAGTGACTGGTACGTAGGTTTTCTTGGGACAGTTTACTTCTATTTTCAAGAGGCTGCCAGTTCAGTTTCTTCAGTATCTCCGTGACATTCTCCCACGGGTCAAACAAGCCCGAGGCCATTGGTGCTCCCTTTTTGTGTGTATGTTCAATCTCCCCAATTAGTCCTAGTTGGTACGCGTCACGCACACTTGATCAATATTCTATTATGGGCCGCACGAGTGATTTGTAAGCAATCTCCTTAGTGTTTGCATTTCTTCAATATTATACGAATAAACCTAAGTCTGTCTCCTGCTTTATCCACAACTGTGATCATTCTACTCAATATCCATACAATGTGTTAACGCTCAGGTATTCGTATGTGTTGGCCGACTCCATCAGCGATTCATTTAGATTACAGTGATAGGATACTTCGTTTTTTCGTTTTGTGAAGTGCACAATTTAATGTTTCTGAACATTTAAAGAAAATTGCAAATCTTTGCACCAGCATCGCGTGCCAATATACAACATGAACAGCAGGTTTTAAAGACACTTCCCTACGGCACACCCGAAGTAACTTTTACATCTGTCAATGACTCTCCGTCCCTACACCAAAAAATCCTCAGTCCAGTCACAAATATCACTTGATGCCCAATACGACCGTACTTTTGGTAATAAGCTTATAT
This sequence comes from Schistocerca americana, assembly GCF_021461395.2. NCBI lineage: Eukaryota > Metazoa > Arthropoda > Insecta > Orthoptera > Acrididae > Schistocerca > Schistocerca americana. Next base: position 331,396,738 of record NC_060126.1, read on the forward strand.
ATGGCACTGAGCTTTTCGGAGATCGAGAAGTAGTACATCTACCTGACTGCATGGTATAACGCTTTCAGTAAATCGTGTGGAAAAAGTATGGATGGATGCCGCAGGATCGATATTTTCAGAATCCATGTTGGTTGACATGGAGGAGGTCATTCTGCACGTGATACCTCATTATATTTGAGCTCAGAATGTGTTTAAAGACAGTACAGTTTCTGTGTACTGGGCAGGTGTTTTTTTCGAGGGATCTACGATTAATTGTAGTTAAAAGGGGGACTTACTCAGCCACAAATTCAGTATAGAGTTTGATATGATTGCATCGGGCACTGGACCTTTGTTCTATTTAAGCTGTTTATCAACACCACTGGCTGCGATATCTGTATCACTCATCTTGTATGTGTGGTAGGAGAACACTCCTGATTTCCCTTTGTAGAGGGGCACTTGAAATCAGTACTAAGCATTTGTGATTTTGTTTTCCAACTCTCAGTTTTAGTTCCTGTCTCATTCAAAGTGAATGGGTGCTAACCCTGGTGCAACTAACAATGTTTATATATGACCAGAATGTCTTTGAGTTTTCTGAAAGATTGTCTGAGTGTTCTGCTATGGTAGTCACTGAGGGCTATATGCATTGCTCTCTTGACGGCCAAAGGCACTTCATTCAGCATCTATATATCTACAGTCCTATGATTTGTTTTTCGCGTATTATGCATAGTTTCTGTTTTTAACGTCCGCAGCTCGTGGTCGTGCGGTAGCGTTCTCGCTTCCCACGCCCGGGTTCCCGGGTTCGATTCCCGGCGGGGTCAGGGATTTTCTCTGCCTCGTGGTGACTGGGTGTTGTGTGTTGTCCTTAGGTTAGTTAGGTTTAAGTAGTTCTAAGCTCTAGGGGACTGATGACCATAGATGTTAAGTCCCATAGCGCTCAGAGCCATTTTTTTCTGTTTTTAAACGTTCCTCTGCAGGGACTGCATACCATGGAGCACCTTTCCCATCGTGGGCTATTCTGCTGCTACATATCTGTTCAAAGCATGGTCAACTATTCTTTGAAACTTGAGCCATAGTTCCTGTACATGCTCCTGTCTCGTGCTAAAAGTGTCAAGTTCCTCACTGAGCTATAACAATACTACTTTTTTTTCTAGTTTACTGAACATATAAGTCTTCCTGTCTCCTTCAGTTGTCCTTTGTACATCGATTATCACTACCGCCGCAACTGCCTCGTGATAATTGATACCAGTTTTGATGCGACCATTCTCAATGACGTCAGATCTATTTGCTGCCTTTAGACCTAATATATTTCCATCACGAGTGGGGTTCCGAGCTATCTATTCTAAACAGTTTTCAGGAAAGACATTTAGTAAATGTTTCACAGGATGTCTTGTCAAGCCCACCACTAACAAAACTGTAATTTTCCCAGTTGATTGTTGGATGATTAAAAAAATGGTTCAAATGGCTCTGAGCACTATGGGACTTAACATCTATGGTCATCAGTCCCCTAGAACTTAGAACGACTTAAACCTAACTAACCTAAGGACAGCACACAACACCCAGCCATCACGAGGCAGAGAAAATCCCTGACCCCGCCGGGAATCGAACCCGGGAACGCGGGCGTGGGAAGCGAGAACGCTACCGCACGACCACGAGATGCGGGCGTGTTGGATGATTAAAATATCCACTTATGATTACAGTACGATTGGGAAACTTACGCACTAGCGAAGTGAGATTCGTACGTGTGTTTGCAGGTGGGCATATTCAGCAACCAAATAAGTGTGAAAATTCGTGGTGAAACCTTCAGTAGTCATTTGTTTTGCTCAGTTCTCTACTTGTTTCGGCCAATGACCATTATCAAGCGTAGCTGGCATAATAGGCAGGGAAGCTGTACTGCAATTTGACCAAAAGTAATTTGCTCTTTTAAGCCCAACATAGTACACAAAAATTTCTCAAAATAATAGCTGTGTACGATAATTGTGGTCAAGAAGTTAACTGTAGTTGTGGAGATGCTTCTTGACGAAAATTACCGCACACAATTATTATTGTAGAAATTTTGAATGTACTGTGGTGGGCTTAAAAGAGCAAATTACTTTTGGTCAAATTATAGTATAACTTTCGTTCCGTTTGTGCCAGATAAGCTTGATAATGGTCATTCACCGAAACTAGCATCGAATTGTGCAAAATAAGTGACAGGTGAAGGTTTCGACATTAATTTTAACGACTGAGGTTTTCCCTGAAGTCTTCGGTTACATTAGGAGGTGAGTCTCGTGGTTAGCAGAACGATCCAGTTATAGTTTTATGCCCAACCCTGACACTGAATCTTAACCAAACAATCTCAGACGCAGCTTCAATTTCTTTTTTGGTGGATTTGAGTTTCTTGTCTGCTGTGACACATACAACAGCTCAGTTTCCCATTACCCTACCCTTTCGATTTAGGCATCAATTTTTGCCAAAAATCTCACTGCTATCAACTTCAGGTTTAACCGGCTCTCTCTACCTAGAATTATGCGAGGTTCATTGGTTTTCAGGAGTGTCTCAAACTCGGCACATTGGTACGAATGCTATGGCAGTTAACTCTTAGGATTTTACTACTCTCGCCTGTAGGGGACACCCCTTTGGATCCTACACAAATACTTTCGCAACTCCTACAGCTGTCGTTATCTAGACTGGATGGAGAATTGCGTATTCTAAAAAGACCTTGTGTGCACCCGGCATATAGTCAACTACTCAGGTAGCAGCCTCTGGGGTGTAGTGTACACTTGCCCCATTTAAGGGGACCGTACAGTTTTCAACTATATGGCCCAAGTCCAGAAAGTCGCGGTCTAGCTTTTTACAGAAGCTTCGAAGCCTCTGGTACAATCCTTCCACTTGTCCCAAAAACAGTGGGCCACGACCAGTTCTGAAGCCAGTGCTGAAAACTGGGAGCATCGTTGAAAGCCATTGTGCAAGGCTGGTCTTCTCAACCTTCCCTGACGGTCGCTGGAATGATCCAAGTATGACCTTGAAGTCCAGACGACAGGCTTCGTTTGTTCCAGTGTGCGCCACAATCTGCAGTTGGTTGCGCCCTCTTCCCTCAATGGCTTCTGGAATAGTCTCTTCAACATGTTAAATGCATCACCACGCGCCGTAAATAGACGAGGCTCTCTCGGCTTGTGATGGCAACACCGCTTGACCCTGCTAGAAAGCTTCTCTTCGTACGTAATTATACGAGAGAACTAAGTACGTCACGCGAAATTGTCTTTTTGTTTTTCATGTTTCTTCCAGTTTCTCTCCTGCATCTTCCCACTGACTGCTTTCAAATGTGGTGAATGTATTCCACATTTGTTTCTTTTCGTTATCGTGTTCTCGAAATTATCAACTGAAAACGAGAAAACAATCACTAAGATGAACGTATTGCGGTAGTCTGCTGCAGTTAACAGAAAGATCAATGTTTCTGACTGCATTTGAATTCCCTCCGCCTTTATGTGCAGTTTCGGAAGCATTTATTGGTCGATTTGTAGTCTGGCTTGGTACCACAAGATGCACATTCAACATATCTGCGTCAATGGGATGAAGCGCAATACCGTAAAAAAACCGTTATAGGGACATAACTTTTATAAACTAACATAGAAGTGGAGTCTATTATTAAAGCGGTTTTATCTGATCCCGTCTGTTAACTGTCTTAGGATACTGATGTAGCAGAGCGTTAGCTTACTTCGGTAATATTACTCTGTGCTATTTGTTATTTTTTTCTTTAGCCTTACAGTAGGCAGCAGTTTTAATATTTACGGAAACTAGTATGACGACGTGTCACTAATAAAGTAAGCCTGCCGCAGAGAAATTAATTGACACTGCGGATATATAATAGATGTGGCTTTAGAATATCTTTCTTAGTAGCAGACGTGATTATTCCAGATAAATAATTTAACACTTAGGACAGTGAGGTCCAGCAGTATTACAAGAATAGAAATAACAGTATTGGGAACACTTGTTAAAAGCACAATACAATTTGTTTACCATTTGATAGTCAGATTATTAAAATCAACACACTGAAATTCGAATTAATTCGAGTTCAGTTAGAGACCCTGCGATGTCATGAGAGAGTACGTGAGCGCTATGATTCTTTGTCAGTCTTCTCACAGGTACCATGAGACTTCCCAAGGAGAAGTCAATGGATTGAGAGGATCGGCACACTTTCTGTTAAACTGTCCTATCCTGTACCGCTAAACGTACCTAAACGGTTCCCCGTGATGTATCCGACCACGAAATAGGGACGAGAAGGCCGTTTTGAATGAAATAACAGTTGTATAGTCTGGCAGCCGTATTAAATAAAATACTGTTAAACGGTAATGATTATTCATCTGAAACTCGATATTCATGTACTGCAGTACCTAGAACCAAGCTAGTATCTCTCCTTTTCTCATCAGGTGGTAGCATACATAAATACAAAGATTAAAATAACTATTTAGTGAAAATTAGAAATACTGAAGAATGTTCCGGCGTATTTACAGATTAAAATGTTACGTCATAAACCGTCTGATATATCCCAGACTCCACCCTCAGCATAAGTTGTAACGTGACAAGTATGTGGCTCATTATACCAGCCTGGGAACCAGCAGTTTAAACATGTGACCGTTGGCAGACGCATCGTGAGTCAAATTGTGAATGCAATAACATTGTTGTTGCAACGAATTCTGTTGTGTAATAGTGAATACAGAAAGTTTGTGGTTTTACACCAGTACATCATTTTAGACTAGTTTTCCCTGTCTACAGGCGAGTCACACATATTTATTAAAAAAAAATACCTGCAGTGGGTGTATGTTTTTACGAGGAGCGTTCAATAAGTAATGCAACACATTTTTTTTTTTTTTTTTTTTTTTTTTTTACTGAAAGAGGGTTGGTTTTATTCATGATTCCAATGCACCATATTATTTCCCACTCTTTTGGATACTAAACCTTAATTTTCAGCCGCGCGGGGTAGCTGCGCGGTCTGAGGCGTCTTGTCAGTCTGCGCGGCTGCCCCCGTCGGAGGTAATTTAGTTAAAGTTAGATTAAGTAGTGTGTAAGCTGAGGGACCGATGACCACAGCAATTTGGTCCCATAAGACCTTACCACAAATTTCAAAAATTTTCTTAATTTTGAATATAATCTCCGTTCAATACGACGGTCTTATGTCACCTTATTCGGAGGACCTGTATGCCAGCACGGTACCACACTGCTGGTCGACGTAGGAGATAACGTCTTGCTGCACCAATAACCTAACTCATATCCACGTACTGCTTCCCGCCGAGTGCATCCTTCATTGGGCCAAAGAGATGGAAGTCGGAAGGTTCGAGATCTGGGCTGTAGGGTGGATGAGAAATAACAGTCCAATGAAGTTCTGTATGCTCCACTCGGGTGAGCAGACTAGTATGGGGCCTTGAGTTGCCATGGAGAAGGAGAGGTTCTCTCGCATTTTGTGGTGACGAATGCAGTGAAGTAATTTCTTTAGTTTCTCTAGGGTAGCAAAATACACTTCAGTGTTGATAGTTGCACCATGAGGGAGGACATCAAACAGAAAAACGCCTTCAGATTCCCAGAAGACCGATGCCATGACATTACAAGTTCAGGGTGTGGCTTCGACCTTTTCCTCGGAGGAGACGTGGTGTGGGGCCACCCCATGGATTGCCATTTTGTTTCGGGTTCGAAGTGATGAAACCATCTTTCGTCGCCTGTGACGATATTCGTCAAAAATTGTAACAATCAGCCTCGTAACGCACAAGCAATTGCGCACAGATGGTCCTCCGTTGCTCTTTATGGTCTTCTGTTAGGCGGCGAGGAACCCAGATGGCACACACCTTTGAGTGACCCAACTGGTGGACAAGTATGTGAGTACCACCAACAGAGACGTCCAGCTGAGGAGCGAGGTGTTTGGTTGTGATCTGTCGGTCACATCAAATGAGAGTGTCCACACGTTCCAACATTGCAGGAATCACAGCTGTGTACGGCTGGGATATCGGAGTGCACGCGACCTTCTGCGATGATGGCAGATGCCTCACCCAACCATTCACGGTGCTTTTGTTCACTGCCAGGTCTCCGTCGACTCTACAAGCCCCGATGAATATCTGCGGCGCTCTGGTTTCCCGCGAAAGGAACTCAATGACAACTCCCTGCCTGGAACGCATCTCCGTTACAGATGTCATTTTTAAGGCTACGTATCGCGGCGCCACCTATCGGAACTTCATGAAACTATAGGGGCTGGAGATGAAATATTCCACTATGTCTCACAACAAAATGGTTCAAATGGCTCTGAGCACTATGGGGCTTAACATCTGAGGTCATCAGTCCCCTAGAACATAGAACTACGCTACTGGTCATTAAAGTTACTACACCAAGAAGAAATGCAGATGAAAAACGGGTATTCATTGGACAAATATGTTATACTAGAACTGACATGTGATTAGATTTTCAAACAATTTGGGTACATAGATCCTGAGAAATCAGTACCCAGAACAACCGCCTCTGGCCGTATTAACGGCCTCGATACGCCTGGGCATTGAGTGAAACAGAGCCTGGATGGCGTATACAGGTACAGCTGCCCATGCAGCTTCAACACGATACCACAGTTCATCAAGAGTAGTGACTGGTGTATTGTGACGAGCCAGTTGCTCGGCCACCATTGACCAGACGTTTCAAATGGTGAGAGATCTCGAGAATATGTTGGCCAGGGCAGCAGTCGAACATTTTCTGTATCCAGAAAGGCCCGTACAGGACCTGCAACATGCGGTCGTGCCTTATATTGCTGAAATGTAGGGTTTCGCAGGGTTCGAATGAAGGGTAGAGCCACGGGTCGCAACACATCTGAAATGTAACGTCGAGTGTTCAAAGTGCCGTCAGAGCGAACAAGAGGTGACCGAGACTTGTAACCAATGGCACCCCATACCATCACGCAGGGTGATACGCCAGTATGGCGATAACGAATACACGCTTCCAATGTGAGTTCACCGTGATATCGTCAAACACGGATGCGACCATCATGATGCTGTAAACAGAACCTGGATTCATCCGAAAAAAAAAGACGTTTTGCCATTCGTACACCCAGGTTCGTCGTTGAGTACACCACCGCAGGCGCTCCTGTCTATGATGCAGCGTCAAGGGTAACCGAGGCCGTGGTCTCGGAGCTGATAGTCCATGCTGCTGCAAACGTCGTCGAACTATTCGTGCAGATGGTTGTTGTCTTGCAAACGTCCCCACTGTTGACTCAGGCATCGGGACGTGGCTGCACGATCCGTTACAGCCATGCGGATAAGATGCCTATCATCTCGAGTGCTAGTGATACGAGGCCGTTGGGATCCGGCACGGCGTTCCATATTACCCTCCTGAACCCACCGCTTCCATATTCTGCTAACAATCATTGGATCTCGACCAACGCGAGCAGCAATGTCGCGATACGAGAAACCGCATTCGCGATAGGCTACATTCCGACCTTTATTAAAGTCGGAAACGTGATGGTACGCATTTCTCCTCCTTACACGAGGCATCACAACAACGTTTCACCAGGCAACGCCGGTCAACTGCTGTTTGTGTATGAGAAATCGGTTGGAAACTTTCCTCATGTCAGCACGTTGTAGGTGTCGCCACCGGCGCCAACCTTGTGTGAATGCTCTGAAAAGCTGGTCATTTGCATATCACAGCATCTTCTTCCTGTCGGTTAATTTCGCGTCTGCAGCATGTCATCTTTGTGGTGTAGCAATTTTAATGGCCAGTAGTGTTCTTAAACCTAACTAACCTAACGACATCACACACACCCGTACCCGAAGCAGGATTCGAGCCTGCGACAGTCGCGCCCTTGCAGTTCCAGACTGAAGTGCCTAGAACCGCTCGGTCACAGCGGCCGGCTGTCCCACAACAAATTCCGCATATTTCAACGGAAACTGGTGGAGGAAAAAAAGTGTTGTTTTACGTATTGAACGCCCCTCGTACTTTGTTGTTGATTTCATTTCCTCGTGGGATTTCACATTTGTGTACACAAGTCAGACGCAGCAAACTTTCTTGCATCAGAATTTCCTAGGCGTTTAACCTCGTTTAACTGATACTGATGCTTGATGGTGGCTGTTTCCTTGACATTTACTGATTTTGGTTTCGCGGCAACAGTGGTACCACTGACATTCTTCTCTGCGTTGTCTCGTCTGGCAGGCTGCTGATCAGACGCGTGAGATGCAGAACATCATACAACGTCACTTCCTCGCAGGGAGCAAAGAAGGGGAGGGAGCAGTGTGCCCAGCGCAGCCGGGAAGCCGGCTCCCTGTTTGCACAGCGCATCCCAACACCATCCTTCCCCTTCGCGCACCGCTCCCCCGTCTCAGTTCACAGACGCTCACTTATATTAATTACGCTCTAAATGTTTATCTCTCTAAGAGTTTCGGTCCGTGCCAAGTTTGAGATTACATAGAGGCTAAGTAATTAGCCTTCGTACTGCAGGCACGTGCTGAAACGAAGAGTTTATCTTGGGGATAAGGCAGAGCGGATACGGGGTGGGAGAAGCGCGGAGTTAAGAACACGTCCGCAGGATATGGAGCAGCAGCACGTTATGAGATTGGTGGTTTGCACGCTGAAATGGTGAAGATGCGTTGTAGTCAGAACAGGGAGGCCGTCTAACAGCGGGAGCTCTGCAGCCGAATCCATGTTCATCAGCAAAGTGGACGTGCATGCGCGATTGTTGCATAGACGTCTGTTTGATGTACAATGTCGAGTCATTTTATTAACAACTAGCTGACAAACCCGTCTTCGCCCGGGTATTCATTTTGCCAATTTTCTATTAGAAATAGAAACAAAAAATGAACTGTGTTTGTACTGTAATATCGAAAAAACTGAATTCCCATGCATTTGTGAAAACACTTTTGAAACCATGAAACAGTCGTACAAACAAATACGCCTAACTTAGAAATGTGTAAATGCAGCTGCTTCGCGTGCCTACCAGACAATTATGGTAGCGCATGCTCATAGCACTGAAGACGGCTACTGTTTGCGCCTACAGCCGTTTGCGCTACGCAGTTGAAAGCTGTCGGAAACGCTGCCAGGTGTCACGGATTTCCTTAATTCGACTCCACTATACGAAAGTCTTGGTGTAGGATGCGGCAATTTTTCACGCATATCAATGTTAGTGACGCCATATCTCTTGAACTATGCGTAGTTCAATTACGTACTTATGTAGGGACATTCAGCGCCAGACGTCGATATCGTCTGTAAAATTAGTTGTGAATAGAGGTAGTAGCAAAGGAGTAATTTAAACGTCAATCGTGATGCGGCAGCTTTTCACACATCTACATCTACATCTACATCCATACTCCGCAAGCCACCCGACGGTGCGAGGTGGAGGGTACTTTGAGTACCTCTACCGGTTCTCCCTTCTATTCCAGTCTCGTATTATTCGTGGAAAGAAAGATTGTCGGTATGCCTCCGTGTGGGCTCTAATCTCTCTCATTTTATCCTCATGGTGTCTTCGCGAGATATACGTAGGAGGGAGCAATATACTGCTTGACTCCTCGGTGAAGGTATGTTCTCGAAACTTCAACAAAAGCCCGTACCGAGCTACTGAGTGTCTCTCTTGCAGAGTCTTCCACTGGAGTTTATCTATCATCTCCGTAACGCTTTCGCGATTACTAAATGATCCTGTAACGAAGCGCGTTGCTCTCCGTTGGATCTTCTCTATCTCTTCTATCAACCCTGTCTGGTACGGATCCCACACTGCTGAGCAGTATTCAAGCAGTGGGCGAACAAGTGTACTGTAACCTACTTCCTTTGTTTTCGGATTGCATTTCCTTAGGATTCTTCCAATGAATCTCAGTCTGGCATCTGCTTTACCGACGCCAAACTTCATATGATCATTCCATTTTATATCACTCCTAATGCGTACTCCCAGATAATTTATGGAATTAACTGCTTCCAGTTGCTGACCTGCTATATTGTAGCTAAATGATAAAGGATCTTTCTTTCTACGTATTCGCAGCACATTACACTTGACTACATTGAGATTCAATTGCCATTCCCTGCACCATGCGTCAATTCGTTGCAGATCCTCCTGCATTTCAGTACAATTTTCCATTGTCACAACCTCTCGATGTACTACAGCATCATCGCAAAAGGGCTCAGTGAACTTCCGATGTTATCCACAAGGTCATTTATGAATATTGTGAATAGCAACGGTCCTACGACACTCCACTGCGGCACACCTGAAATCACTCTTACTTCGGAAGACTTCTCTCCATTGAGAATGACATGCTGTGTTCTGTTATCTAGGAACTCTTCAATCCAATCACACAATTGGTCTGATAGTCCATATGCTCTTACTTTGTTCATTATACGAGTGTGGGGTACTGTATCAAACGCCTTGCGGAAATCAAGAAACACGGCATCTGCTTGGGAACCCATTCTATGGCCCTCTGAGTCTCGTGGACGAATAGCGAGAGCTGGGTTTCACACGATCGTCTTTTTCGAAACCCATGCTGATTCCTACAGAATAAATTTCTAGTCTCCAGAAAAGTCATTATACTCGAACATAATACGTGTTCCAAAATTCTACAACTGATCGACGTTAGAGATATAGGTCTATAGTTCTGCACATCTGTTCGACGTCCCTTCTTGAAAAGGGGGATGACCTGTGCCCTTTTTCAATCCTTTGGAACGCTACGCTCTTCTAGAGACCTCAGCGTTTATTTCGTCTTATATCCTGATATACGTGTCATACAACGATATAATTTTATAGGTACATTCAGTGGAATATGTGGGTACTGCCTGCAAAATGTGTTGAGAAGAGAGTCAGTAGAAAAGAAGTAATAAATTTAAACGTCATGCACAATGCTGCAGTTATTTCCACATCTCAATGTTTATGACGTTTTATCTCCTGAACTATGTCTGGTACCAAAATATACTTTTGTAGGTGTATTTAGTGACATATGTGTATACTGCATGCGAAACTTACTGCTAATACAGTCAGTAGCACCGAAGTAATACATTTAATGTCACGATGCGGCAGTTTTACACGCATCTCATTTTATGACGTCATATCTCCTGACCTATGTTAGGTAGGTGGTTCTTACCTTCACAAAGGATATGTGTACCAAGTTGGGTTGAAATTGCTCCAGTGGTTTAGGAGGTGATGTGGAAATACACACACACACACACACACACACACACACACACACACACACACCACACATCGTCTCCTAAACCACTGGAGCAATTTCAACCCAACTTGGTACAGACATATATATATATATATATATATATATATATATATATATATATATATATGTGTGTGTGTGTGTGTGTGTGTGTAGTGTACATACATCCATTTTTATAACATGTATGTAAATGTGTATCTTAATGCATGTGTGATAGAAAGGTTACTGGTGAAGCAGATGTTTCTTTTTCTTTGGTAAATCAGTATTACTACGGATATCGACTCTACACCCTTCAATTTCCTGTGCCCCTATGCCTCTTCCTTAAACTGTTGGTAACTTTGTCCTTTTTAGGGTTCAGTACCACAGTCGGTAAAAACTGAATCCTTTACAGGCTCACTTCGCTGTCTGGCTGCATGTCTGACCGACTGTTAGTTTCCATTTTGCTGCATGCGTCTTATTGTTGACTCGCAAAATAATGCGACAGCTTAATCTTCTGAAGAAGGGCACTAGGAGCCCGAAGCCGATTAAGAAGTTAAATTTCTTTTACGCAACTGGTTGCTGATTATTTCCATATAATGGCGAAAGTACATTAACTGGAATCTGAATTGGTTCCTCATCCACCCTGTTCACCAGACTTAGCCCTAAGTGATTTCCACCTGTTCCTCAACTCGGAACTTTGGCTTGCTGGGAAGAAATTTTCATCAAATGAGGAAATAATAGTTGGAGTCAACGAGTGTTTTACAGAATTTGACAAAACGTATTTTTCCAATGGCATGAAAAAGTTGGAGGATCGTTTATATCCCTCACGAGAGACTATGTTGAGAAGTAAGGTGCGTTGTTTAAGAAACAAACATTTTTCTTGCTTTTTTACCAAACTGCTCCTACCTATTTCAGTACCTCTCTACTCTGTTCGAAATGTGGGCTTAACTGTTTAGATGTTTGCGGGTCTTTAGGAAAATATGCATATATAACTGAGTCTGTGGTCGAGTCTTACTCAGAGTTGTGTTATCCCCTTCTGTTCTTAGTCTATCGACTGTGATTCTGAAGACAAGACCGAATCACGCCTGAAGCAGTAGATGAAGTCGATGCTTTAGCCACAGTCACGGAAGGGATTAGCGTAGTGTGTGCCCGTTTCCAAGTCACTTAGCTGTGGACGTGGTTTCACCTTTTCGCTGTGTGGTATTTTTCTTCCACGGTAGCAGAATGACTCCATTTCTACTACTTCGTAATCCCCGCTTTTGATGTTAAGTTTGTCGCTAGTATCATTTTTGATCCTCTTCCGTTTATTCTCAGTCCATAGACTGTACTCACTTCACTTTGTAGGAGTAGCCCACAGTGAATCTCTGCTGTTTGTCGCGATGAAGGCCAAGGAACGTATGTGGTGTCGCCAGACGCAATAAAACGGGATTATTAGGACATTTATTTCTCTGAATACATCTTATTGCCATTATCTTCGGCGGTGGCTGGGGACATAGCAAGCTGGCGAGGAATCTGCTGAACCCAGTGGCTGGCTCAGGTTGCTGAATCTCGCTGCGTCAGCCCCATGCTCAGTCCCGTGACTCCTAGAAAACGGGTTGCCACCGGTGGTGTGGAATGCCCGACCCGTCGGAAGTTCTGTTCGGAGATGGCGATCACCACAGTGCGCCGTGTGTTGTGTCTCACACTCCGTTCTGGAAGTACTATGCCCCTCCCAGGACACTGCCCACGTTGTCCCATCAGATGAAACGTGGTGTCGGATGCCATGGCAGTCGTATTGAATGCTTATTCTGGCCCGCTGGTTCGATAAACTGTCTGAATCAAGCGATTCCGGTATTTAGAACAGTTCGTGCCCCAGGCTGGAACAGTGTTGGTAGGCCCCTGGATTACCCATTAGTGGTGGCTGTGCTGTAGGCTGATTTCTGTCATCCGTCGCTACGGATCAGTGGCCATTTTGTAAGGCGGCAGGACTATGATTGGTACTAGAACAATCTTGTACACAACATGCTACAACACGTAATCAGAGAATCGAGTGCGAACGACCTGAACGCCCTCGGTCCTACTGATAGATTGAATGTAGCCTAGTGGGGTGGAGTATTTATTGAGTTGAGGAGAGGCTCTGCTCATCTGTCATGACCGAATCAATCCTTTCCTTTACGAGTTGTCAGTGGTCTTACGTTCTGCTACATTTGCTTAACCAATTTTTTTCAATGCCTTAACTGCTTTTTCAGACCCCTGATGAGTTTTTTGCGTCCTCCTTAGCGTTTCTTACACAATGTTACGAGGACAACGGAGGCAGGTTGGTCTGCATTCGTCTGAACCTTTACCACTGAGCTCGCTGGCACTAACACACAGAGCCGGCCGCGGTGGTCTCGCGGTTCTAGGCGCGCAGTCCGGAACCGTGCGACTGCTACGGTCGCAGGTTCGAATCCTGCCTCGGGCATGGATGTGTGTGATGTCCTTAGGTTAGTTAGGTTTAAGTAGTTCTAAGTTCTAGGGGACTGATGACCACAGCAGTTGAGTCCCATAGTGCTCAGAGCCAGCCACTAACACACAGAATTGTGACCCACTAACGGTATCGAAGTGTTTACAACCAGTTGCTGGCTCGTGTTGATACTTCCTTATGCTTGAGCAATGCCGTTCTGTTTGGACTTCGAAAATTTCACTTGCCGTTCCCTTACTTTCTTGATGCATAACAACTTTCACTGAGAATAGCAATGTCATCAGTGATTCCTATCACTGACATCATTTGACTGTGAAGTTTGCGCCCTCTCCTAAAACATCTTTTTATTTCCGTCATTGCTTCTTTGATATACTGACTGAATATTAGGGGAAAAAGTCAACAGAGCTGTTTTATTACGTTCCTAATTGGAGCACTTCGTACTTGGTCTTCCATTCGTATTGTTTCCTCTTGGTTCTTGCACATATTGTACAGTACCCTTCTATCCGTACAGCTTAATCGTATTTTACGCAGAATTTCGAACATCTTGCACCATTTTACATTATCGAACGATTTTTCTAGGTGCGCAAATCCCATGAGCGTATCTTGCTTCCATTATCAGGCACGACGTTAGAATTTCCGCTCTAGTGTCATTTAGCATTGTTAATTCAAGGGTGATCTTCGTCTATCACATCCTTAATCTTCTTTTCCATTATACTCTATATTACTCTTATCCTGAATTTATTACCTGTTACGCTTTACTGCGTTTAACAGTGGAATACTTCTTCCACTCTTAATGTTGACTCCTTAGCTGTAACTTTTCTACATGCTGAAATAGTTCTGCGAAAAATTCGGTTCGATTTCTTTGCATTTTCTCTGAGCTGTTTCCCTTTTCCTTGACCCCGTTTTTTGACTGTCAAACTCCTGTGATTCCCTTTGATGAGACGTCCATTCCTCTTCAACCGAACTGCCTATTTTTGTATCGATTATCACTGCATCTGTTCTTTTTAGAACTTCAAACACACGTTAACATTCCTCAGTGATACAGCATCTCACTTCTTTCCCCACTGATTCTTCCATGCGATTTCCCTAACTTCAGCCCACTCGTCAATATTACTAAATTGAGTTCTGAGTCTATATTTCTCCTGCCTACGACAGTTTCTGATGTAAGGATCTCTGTCTCAGCAGGCTGTAATCCAGGTGGTATATTTCCATGTCTCCGGGTCTTTATTAATACCTCCTCCTCTTGTGGTTTTTGAACACTATATTTGTTGTGACTTGGTCAGACAGCCAAGCCACTATGAGATAGCCGAAAGGCACGCGTTTAAGCTCACGCAGGCTGGCGTGAGGTCTGGAACAGTTAAAGGAGTTGAGTCTAGTAAAAAAAGTACGTAGCTTCTGGAATACTTAACTTTAATCCATAATTGGTAAACATCGGTCTGACGGTACATGCATCACAAGATAAATAGCAAATGATAATGGCGCCTTGCTAGGTCGTAGCAAATGTAGCTGAAGGCTGTGCTAACTATCGTCTCGGCAAATGAGAGCGTAATTTGTCAGTGAACCATCGCTAGCAAAGTCGGCTGTACAACTGGGACGAGTGCTAGGAAGTCTCTCTAGACCTGCCGTGTGGCGGCGCTCGGTCTGCAATCACTGATAGTGGCGACACGCGGGTCCGACGTATACTAGCGGACCGCGGCCGATTTAAAGGCTACCACCTAGCAAGTGTGGTGTCTGGCGGTGACACCACAATATTCACTATATGTCATTTGCCTCTCTTATTCCTACTACTGAGCTCATATTTCCCAGTAACTATGGCTTCTGTCCCTTCCTGTATTATTGTGTTCCAATCCCCCATTGTTATTAGACTTTCATTTCTGTTAATTATTGCTTTAATCGTTCACTGCCATCATACGCCCTATTTACTAATCAGTTATTTGTGATGTCAGGCCGGCCGCGGTGGCCGTGCGGTTCTAGGCGCTCCAGTCCGGAGCCGCGCTGTTGCTACGGTCGCAGGTTCGAATCCTGCCACGGGCATGGGTGTATGTGATGTCCTTAGGTTAGTTAGGTTTAAGAAGTTCTAAGTTCTAGGGGACAGATGACCACAGCAGTTGAGTCCCATAGTGCTCAGAGCCATTTGAACCATTTCTTTTGGGATGTACGTGCAATCCCACCCACGTACCGTTCCTGGTAACTCCTCGCACCGTTGAGACATCAGGCTAGGTTAAAATGAAGACTGAAAAAATTCCTGGTCCAACAGGACTTCACTCCCGATAACTCTCGGTTTCCGGGCACGCGCCATGCCGGTAGACCACCAGGCCCGAGATGTATGTTCGTGTATAGGTTTTGCTGAGTGACTTTGCGAGTAGCAAAATATGTAACATATATGGTAATATCTTATGGTGGGACTGACTTAGAAGCTTAAATTTTTTGTCCTGCTGATGGACACAAGACATAAATTTCTACTTGATACCTCTAACTGTTCCTGAGACGGACAGAGAGAGAGAGATGGACAACAAATGGGAGAAAAGTATTGTTTATGTGACATAATTACAAATTATCAGTTTTCAGATTTTTCCTTTATTTATATTGTGGAGCCTTGCTTGTTGCGAAATTTCAAAATTCTGCGTCCCTATAACCTATACATTTTGATAGTGAGATTGCACGTATCAAAATATGTGACACATATGGCCGCAGCTTTTGATTGTCTTGACTTAGAAGCTTACATTTTTATCCCAGCAAGGAAACATAACCTTGGCATATGATATAGATTTAAGCGTGACACTTCTCCCCTAATTATTTCAATACATACAGCTACAGTTGCTGGGGATGGATTAAATACTGTAGGCGCCCTGGTGGTCCCGGTCGCCCACGGTGGACTGGAAGCCGAGCGGTGACCTCTCCAGTTGACAGGATGCTAGGAAATGACTGTGGACGCGTCAGAAACGCCAAAGAAACATTTTTAATTCATTACACCTTTATTCCTGCTGAGTACAATGTGGCCCGCGTAACACAGGCTGGCTGAGCTTGGTGATATCAACGACCTTCCCCGAGTCCTCGCTCACTCGGAGCGATGACACCAGCTCCGGGCCGCAGCAGTCTTGCTAGCGCAGCGCCGCGTGCTGTGGCATAGCAGTGGAATCCCCTTACTTCGGCCGCACGTGGCTGGCGGCGCCCGGATGACCGGCCGGCTCGGAGGTGGACAGCAGGCCGGTGCACGTAGGAGGCTCCGGGTTGGAATCCCGGCGCTGTCGGCATGAGAGGCGTTCTCGTAGTGCGGAGTGTACTTTATCCCACCCCGTCTTCTTCCCTGCTCCTCCTGGTGGCTCATCCACTGTGGACGGGCGGAATGGGCTGCAGTCCCCCAGCGTCGTCGGCTCATCCGGTTGTGATGGCGGATGCACAGGGTCTAGACCCCGCACGATCTCGACGACGGCTCACTGATGTGGTCAGCATTGGCGGCGAGCGAGTCTGCTGCGATGTCTGCTAATCCTGGGTTGATGATTGACAGTGGCAGCAGAGAGGACCAGAGCTGGTACTGTCCCCTCATGTCTGCTGCTGGATGGGCCGCCCTTACTGCAACATCTCCTTAATAAAGATTAACATGTCGATCACCGAGCTGAGCGCTACGCAGCGACCCAGTACACATCTAACTGCAAGTCTAACTGCGAGTGCCCTGTTGCTATCAAAGCTGGCGTATTTAAAGGAAGCACGAGCGACGTCCTGACGTCATGCTCGTTTGTAATGAATGCATTCGTTCCACTTATACTGCTGATTCATCTGTCGTACTCGCCCCTTAGGTGTTCTTGTGACAGAGTTACGTGTTGTTACGGCAGACTTAGGCGAAGTTATGAAATGCAGTACAGCTGACGCTATACCTCTGTCTTACACCCTACGAAAGTCTCTGTCTAACACAAACTCACGTACTAAGCAATTCTCTTTCGCCTGTTGTGTGTAACCAGGCCACTGCCCCTGTGTGACGACACATTCCAATACATGTGCAATCCTCTTACCTCTTGGCTAACCTACTGCCTCTGGCTCTCAGCATAGGCAATGAAACTTTGACAATATTCCATCGTTTCCAACTCTTTACTATTCCGCGACACTGCAGTACTAAGCTTTCGCCATTGTTATCGTTGATGTGTGGGATGGTGCATTATCCTGGTGAAAGAGCACTTTTTGGGTGCCAATCTTCGTCTTTTTTTCAGCCAATGCAAATTTCAAACAATCTAACAATGAAGCATAATAGCGTCGAGCTATAGTTATACCTTGGGAATCCATAAAAACCATGGCCAACAACTTACCAGTTGAAAAAATGGACTTTGCCTTCTTTGGTGCAGTTTCACCATTCTTTGTCCACTATTTTGACTGCCAATTTCACTATGGTCTGTAATGACGGATCCAGGTTTCATCAGCTTTCACAAATCGGCGAAAAAAGTCTTGGAGATTGCGATTAAACATCTTCAGACATTGTATTGAAATGTTGTGCTGATGCGCTTTTGGTCGACTTTGAACAGTCACGGCGCCCACCTTGCACACAACTTCTTCATAGCCATTTCTCTGTGCAGGATGCTATGCGCTCGCCCAGTTGAGATACCTTCAGTCTCTGCAATCTCCAAATTTCTATTGCGGCCTTGTATTACCATATCATGGAATTTGTCAGTGGTTTCCCTAGTGGTGACTTCAATCGGCTGGCTGGAGCGCGCTTCGTTTTCGGTGATTATCCGACCACTTTTAAATTTCTTAATCCAAAACTAAATGGTCTGCAGTGATGGTGCGAAGTCCACGAGAACTTCATACACTTCTGCTTGACTAATGCCGCAGTCCAACCCTTCAAATGAAAATGGTTAATAATAATGGCAAACTCAATTTTCTCCATTTTCAATCGCAGTCGACAACAATTCAGAAGGTTGTCAACAATGCACTGTACACTGTACATTGTTGAAATTCTTTATACGATCCTTGGAATAATGAAGCTTACCAACCGTGAGGGCGCTACAAAAATGTTCCATTTTTTCATGGAAATTTACCTAATTTATCAAACCATTCTCGTAAGTGGCAAAAGCTCATTACAGTTATTAGAGGACTGGTAGATAAGGCTCGGTCAGTCAGAAAAATTACATACATAAATAATCAGAGCTCACAAAATAAGGAAATAAACACTTAATTGGGGCTAACGAGAGAAATACTAACGATGGCACGTGCCACTAGGACGAGAGATAGGACGAGAGATAGGCTGCGTAGAGGCGTCGAACTTCGAGATGCGATAGTGATTTCGAGTTGCCATCATAATTCCGGATGATCTGATAGTCGCAACTAGCAAACAAACAGATCATTTACTGTTTCACCGACTAACTAGACAATCTATTACCGGCCCTTCTGATGCCTGTAGCGCTTAGTTAAAATGTGTCGTCAAGGCGCTAAACGGTAGGATCGCGTAGCCTGGAGCAGGGTGTCCGAAGCTGTTTCTCAACGGAGCACTTTGAGAATCCTGGTACTTCGATGAAACACCTTTTTTACGAAGCTTAGTAAAATTTTTAAAAAAATATTAGAAAAGTTTTATTTTATTGAGTGAATACTTCAATTTTAAATCATAACTGATAACACAGAATTCATAACAAAAACTTTAAAAAACCAGCTGGTATCGTCAAAATATCTGGAAAAGGCCATATCTACATAAATGAAATGTAAAAGTTCGTTTTTTCAAAATCTTAAATATCCAAAAGTTCTTCACTGATTGCTTTGAAATTTTGACACATTGTAAAAATCTGGAACGTTGTTACAAAAATCACTATTATACAAATGTACAGAAGTTCTGTTAAGACAGACTGCGAGAAAGAAAATCCTGTGCTTTTCTCTGCTGCGGACATGTGAGGTTTTGTATTCTTAACTACAATGTTTCCCCATATGTATTGTTCCTCATTATAATTTTTTTTACAAATATTGTATATCCAACAATGTAGTGTTTTTTCTTCCTTCCTGTTTTCACAGAAAACAGAAAACTTGTATTTATGTCTTATTAGCTTATGACTAGAACACTACTACAGAATCTGAATTGGCAATAACGATAAAGAAGGCTCAAGATCAGAGAAAGGGGGACGAGTAGATGGAGAAAGGGGGGGGGGTGAGAAAATGGAAACTGAAAGTGAGAGGGGGTTGGGGAAAGGGACATGGGTAGAGAATGGGAGAGGAGAAGATAGATAGGGTGTAGGAAGAGGAGGAGGAGTGATGGACAGAGAGAGGGGTGAGGAGGTTATGGACCAATAAAGAGACGGGGGAGAAGGAGAGTAGGACATGTATACAGTTCCAATACATATTTACCAGTTGCGAGCATTACCGGGCTCGTTAGTCATTAATATTTTTTCACGAAGTACTTATTCACTTCCCGCGGAACATCAGTGATCCGCTGAACACAGTTTGGGAAACACTGCTCTGGAGAGAGACTGACAGCACTAGCCACCGGAACGAACCTTGACGACGGCAATAACTTCGATCCACGTGAGGCATAGCTCCTCCTGTGGGGGTTATGTAACATCCCGGATTGCCGATCTAGCTGTACTGACTTACAAAGTTGCTTTTGCCTACTTATGGTCGGTTGTCAGACACTGACAACAGCCAGAACAGCTACTGTGGCACATCTCTGGCGTATTCATGAGCGAAGGGCCTTCCAAACAGCACAAAGAAATCCGTGGAAAACAGTTACTTGTGATAAAAAGTGCGGTGTCTAGGAAGCCTGCATACTCGGTTCGCTAGACAATCAATGAGACAAGTCGTATGAATGAGTTATCACAATAAGTAAATTACAATACTTAACTTTTTCAATTACACAGGTGTGTCGCAAGCAAAAGGCGACATACAGAATAAGCAATCTTCTTCAGTGCGAACAATCCCAAGTCTGTGCTACATAGAGAGTACAGGCGAAGTGACTAGAGTTGACGCTGCTATCCAAGTCGCTAATCTTGAAGCTGCTATTGAACTGGGCCGTCACGTCCGTCGAGGCACTTACCTCCTCTTCACATAGGGGCCGCTGCTGTCGCGTTGTTGTCCTGGAGAGAGGTCCGTTCAGCTCGCGATTGGCTGACTTTTTCTCACAGTCTTCTCTTTCCTGCTGTTCCCGACTGGCCTCGACTTAACCTCATAACAAAAAGGACGAAGCTGCAGGTACTACAAAGAATGGCAACAAATAATGATTTTCCGTTGGTAGGTGATTTTACGATGAAAAATGTTATTGTGCCATCTGTAAGACCGATGTTCGACATTGAATTCGATCCCATCACCTAAACCAACATTTTAATAACGTATTGTGTGAAAAGAGACATAGCCATGAATGATGATGTAGATGAAAGTACCGATAGTTACACAGGCGTTCTACTCCACATGGGCAAAAACTCAATCCACAGCACCAGTGAGAAAGAAACCGTGAGGGAAACACGAAATCAGGTTAGATCGGCGAAATCTGTGTAGACAACCTCCATGCTGGTAATTAGTGGTCGTCGTCGTGTGACTAGGGCCTCCCGTCTGGCAGACAATTAGTGGTATTATTCATAGAAGATCGGTAAGTTATGCTTAGATTGACAGAGTAAATAGTGGCATTAGAGTACAATGCGAAAGGTGTGGAGCATCATTCATTGACCCAAATAAGTCTTTGAACAATAATTGTCTCGGAAAAGATGGCCTACAAGTCAATTGTTTAGGTTCTAGAACCTTCATTAAAATGTTTAAAGACATTTGTAAAATCCTTAAAAGCAAGGAAAACTGATACATGCAAATTGAGGGCGACAAATCAAAGGTAAAAAATCAAAACAAAAAGTGTAAATATCAATGGAAGGACTCATATCGTATCATAGAAAGTAAGAGAAATGCTCAACTGAAGCACTGGAGTATCAACTGCTTAACAGCAGAACTGCCAGACCTTAAATATTATAAAATTGATGAACTTAAAAAATTTTGCTTTCAGAAATGTAAATATCAAAAGAATCTGTCTACACGAACACTGATTAATAGAAGATTGTACAAAATTTTTAAACAGCATTAATACTTTTATCTGACTAGCACATTTTGTAGAAAATCTCCTGGATGCTCTTGCTTTCTTCGAAATTCTGTATTCAGTTATAAAATATTGAGTTATAAAATAAAGGAAAATTTTAGTTATTTATATAAAGAGTGTGTTTAAGAGTACTCTGTAGAGTCGAGTGATTTGAATACAGTGATTATACTAGTCTCTAAAATTATTAGATGTGCAGTAACAAAACTGTTCTTATCTAAATGTCAATACCTCCCACCAAATGACTTCAGGAAGGAAGTATGAACAAAGTTGTGATCGCAGCAGATTTCAGAACAGCGAAACTACAAAATTCCATGACTTCATTCAAAATCTTTCCTCATGTTGAACCTTTTGTGAAGGTACTGGAGAAAGCAGTAGATCAGTGACCTGCATCAATAATATTATTACAGACTATCAGTTTGAAAATGCCAAGAAGCACTGCTTAGACCTAGGTATTTCAGATCATTCAGCTCGGTTTGTTGAGCTCCCAAAACCAGAAAACGAGAGTCTCTAGAAATGTATTGAAAAACTAATCTGATCAGTAGACCACTACAATTCAAGGCCAAAAAACTCTGACAATTTCTTAAATTGTTTCTTAGATGCATTGTGTGAATCTTTTCCTCCAAGAAACTGGCGAAAGAAACTAAACAGCAAACTTACGTCGATCACACCAGGGATTAAAATCTTTAGTGCCAGAAAGCGACAGCGCCATGATGAGCTAAAGTCAAACAGAATTCCTGTTGATGTTGTATACGATGAATACTATAAAGCAGTATTGAGGAAAGTTGTACTGGCTGCTAAAATATCCAAATAATACGTTCATCTTGCTACACAAACACAACACAAAAGCAATGCGGTCAGTTGTTCATTCAGAATTAAGAGGTGACGTTTAAAGTCGAGAGACTCTGAAAATTAGATTTGAGGGTGGCAGGACGTTTGTCTGATGATTTTTCTGACGTTTCGCCAGCGCGAATGGCTGGCATTATCAAAGCTTCACCCTCCATTGTTGGTGGTGAACTGCAGTCGAGCTCGCGGCCCAATCCACCACCAGCAATGGAGGGTGAAGCTCTGACAATACCAGCCACTCGTGCTGGCGCAACGCCTGTAAAATCATTAAATAAACGTCAGCAGAAGAACCCGAGACAGAAGCCAACAGGCAGTTTGTTAGATAGCCCTGTTGAGATGTCCAATGCTTCAAAGAGCGCTTCTTAAATGTAACAAGATCAGATGTAGATATGGCGACCTGTAAAGACAAAGCAAATTTCACAAGCCTGGAAAACAAAAAGAACATACACTTTAAATAATTTTTAAAAAACCTCGTGAAGAGACGTAGATAATGAAATATTTTTTAAAAAAATCTTCTGGATGTGTGTGATGTCATTTCACTACCACAGCAAACTTAAAAAAAAAATCCAAATTTTTTGAGCAGGTTTGTTTTCCAAATAAACTGTAATATGCCAAGCTAAAACCATTATTTAAAAAGGGGTCGACAGAAGATATGGGGAATTATTACTCTACCTCTCTTAATCCGCTCTTCTCTAAAGTGTTTGAAAAAACTGCAGCAAAACAAACTCAAAAATTTGTTCCTATTAATTTCAAGAGGCCACTGAGCTATGACTAAGCGTAAACAGTGGCTGTGAGCTGTATCGAATGAACCCTCTTGATATCTGCCCCTACTCTACTCGGACGTGATGTCTCGAACTGTGCGCAACGGAACCGATATGAGAACCAATGGCTCGAACAGCTGAGTCGTGGATGTGCTCCTTGCCAAAATCAGTGGTATTAAATGGATATTTGGGGTTCACGTAGCTACGGAAATCAAAGAAAAGTCTGCTTTGACTGTCGTTTGTTGTTACGAAAATGCGAAAGGGAAACAAAAACATGATTTGTAAATGAAACAGGATCTTCTCCAAATCGGCAGGGATAAGAGAAAATTGGAACACAAAAATCTTTACAATAAATGCAATTAAAAACAGCTATTGGGAGGCAAAGTCCGTGGAGAAGGGCTGAAGAAAGAATCTGGAACTAATCCACGCTCCACCACGATAAATCAAACACACGGTTCCGTGTCAGACATGATGATTTCACAGATGCTCGTGGGGTGAAGGAAAAAAAGAAAACACATGGAGGAACCTGAAATACCTGAATCTTGTGCGAGCCATCGGACACAACATAAGTCCTCACAACGTCTCCTTAACTTCAGAAAGAAAGGCGCCTACCAGCGCCTAGTCACTCTCGTCCCGCCTCCCCTAGGCAGCATGAACTTTCATTGACACTGCATTACGAAGAGATGAAGCAGCAGCAAAAGCCGAAGTCGAAGACGCATGAAGTAGTGCGAAGAAGTCTAGCTTAGAAGGCTCAATGGAAGTCGCAGGCTGAGTCTCTAAAACGACACTAAGAAGTAGAGGAAACACCACAGGTGATGCTCCCCAGAGTTCTCCAAGGAGAAGCCGAAAAAATAGCCTTGCCAATTAGGAATGCCAATGAGATGCTCTAAGTAGGGTGTTTAGGTTTTTATGTTGATAACGCCACGTAGCGCTCTCTATTAAAATCGCTGACTGCGCTGTGTGCAGTCTATGGCTGGTCGGACTCGTTGGTGGATATTATTCGCCAGTTAGGCAGTTGGATGTGAACAGCCCGCAGCGTTGGGCAGTTGGAGGTGAGCCGCCAGGAGTGATGGATGTGTGGAGAGAAATTCCATAGTTCTGAGATGTTAATATGAGCGGACGATCTGGACGTGTGTCCAGATCGTCACGTATATATATTACGACTTTTGAACATTATTAAGGTAAATACATTGTTTGTTCTCTATCAAAATCTTCATTTGCTAACTATATGCCTATCAGTAGTTAGTGCCTTCAGTAGTTATAATCTTTTATTTAACTGGCAGTATTGGCGCACGCTGCATTGCAGTAGTTCGAGTAACGAAGATTTTTGTGAAGGGCTGTTCTTTTGTAAGGATTATTAAAAGCCGTTGCGCTAAAATATTGTGTGTCAATTGTGAAGTGATCAGAATAAGTAAAGAGAAAACTGTCTCAGTACGTTCAGTTTCACTCTGGAGTTTGAAAATCAAGTAACGCAGAAGTTTTACCAGCACAGTCATTCTTTACAGTCAAAGGGGATGTTTCAATGCTATGTAACAAACCTTGCCCTGCCTCCACCGAAAATTTTATTCATCCACTAGTCAATCTCTATATTTTCCAAGTTTAATAATTTACTCACAGTTTGGTAGCAGACTCACTCTGCCGAAAAGTTGTGACTCAGACCATTGTGAACACGCCAACGCTTCCTTTTCTTGGAAAATTGCTCCAGGTCTACCATTCTGTCTACTTTTTTATGGACTATCCAATCATCATGTTTCCCACTCTCTATCTCAGTTCTCGGGTCAACAAACCCCGTGCCCTGGTCACGGAAAATCACACCAATTTCTTCGAAAGCGCGTTAAATATACTGCATGTTTTATTCCCAGAGCGTGGAACTACGTTGTCTGCCGATGCAGTTCGCTCGAATCTCTTCTTTTACGACCAGCGTTTGCCCTGTGGCCAGTGCAAGCAAGCACTGCAGGGGAAGGGAGTAATTTGATGGAGTAGGACACAGCGTAAAGAAACGCAGAGGTCTCCTGCATTTCGAGCTGTTTCTTTACTGCACAACGCGGGAAGCTAATTCGTGCAGAAGGACTGCCAGACGCCTGTCCAGTTTTCGCGGAAAAGTCACTCCACTTCGCCAACTCGGCACCCAATGCACAATGGTCAGCGAGATGGCGAGCGACTGTTGGAGCTGAGGCCAGTCGGTGGAGTAACTCCCTGTCGCCACGACATGGCTCTTACGACTCGAAATAGTGTGTCACTAGAGGGACGTCTGTTGCTGTGATGGCTCACCACGATTCTGATAATTAACCAGCCTAGTAAAACATGCAGACCCAGTGAACAATTAAAAGGAATTATATTATTAGAGGTATGTCATGACGTCTGCAATCATCAGCGTCCCATTTGAATCTAAACTTTTGTGTCACTTTGAAACGTCCCCATTCAACAATTATACATGACTGTGCTTAAACTGACACACAATATTTTGTTAGCGCAACGCAATCTGACTTTCAAAATTCCCTACAAAAGAATGGCTCTGACTAACATTAAACTATACCTTTCACAAATCACTTACCTCACAAAAATCTTCGCTGCTCAAGCTACTGCAATACAGCGAGCGCCACTACTGCCAGCTAAATAAAAGATTCAAACTATGGAAGGCACTAACTACTGATAGGGATAGTTAGCAAATGAAAGATATTAATAAAGAACAAACAATGTATTTACCTTGATATCATCATATATAAATATAGCAGTTCATGACAAATTTCGAGACAACGCTAGAAAATGGACAATACTGATGGCAGTGAGCTGGAAGATGGCGAGATCGTGGAGTACATACCGCTTGAGAGGCCAGTAAGCTACTCTGCTGCTCCTAATGTCCATGTGGACGATGCAAACAGTGACGATGGTGCTGATGATGGTTCAGACAGTGGAAGTGAAGACAGTGACTCCCCGTGCTTCAGTGCAAAAAGACATAAAATGCAAACTGAACGCTCTACTTCTGTTGATACACGCCTGAAACCAGAAATTAAAAAGAAGAAGTATGATATTTGGTGTGCAGAGTTGCAAGAGTCGGCACTTACGGATGATCTTGTAAATATTGATGTTGCCAACAAGATTATAGACCGCGGCAGGAATGTAGAGTCATACGACTACAGGCTGGCGTTCAGACACCACAGTGATACCACTGCAGATACAGTTGAAGATTCAGCTGTTCTCACTGGTCACTTGGAACCAACGTACGGCAACAAGCGTAGGTTTGGTGAGAGATGGCGGAGTTTTGAAATTTGTCATGAACTGCTATATTTATATATGATGATATCAAGGTAAATACATTGTTTGTTCTTTATTAATATCTTTCATTTGCTAACTATCCCTATCAGTAGTTAGTGCCTTCCATAGTTTGAATCTTTTATTTAGCTGGCAGTAGTGGCGCTCGCTGTATTGCAGTAGCTTGAGCAGCGAAGATTTTTGTGAGGTAAGTGATTTGTGAAAGGTATAGTTTAATGTTAGTCAGGGCCATTCTTTTGTAGGGAATTTTGAAAGTCAGATTGCGTTGCGCTAACAAAATATTGTGTGTCAGTTTAAGCACAGTCATGTATAATTGTTGAATGGGGAAGTTTCATATGGCGACCCTTAGCCTAGGATACCTCACTGGAATCTTCTGATTTTTTCTTGTAGTTTGTGTATTTAGTGTAGCTTTTGTTTATTGCTAGCGCGTAATTGTAGAGAGAATCTCCTTTGTAGTTGTAGCCTTTCATTGTTGTACAGTAAAACAGTTGTGGCATGCATATAGATTTGCACCAAGTATTTCGCAGCTACGCTTGCAATTAACTAGATATTATTTTCAGTGCTATGTTAATGTGTTCTCCTATTTTTGCACTTCAAATTGTGCTTTTCTGTGTTATCGTGTGAAATATTGTGACAATTATGGCGTGTGAAAAACGTAACACTAGGCTCCAAACTAAACTGAGAAATAATAGTGACGACGAGCGTAGCTTATCAGCGCCGCAGAGTAATGAATTTACTAATGTTCTAAGTAGTAATTTGGTAACTGTGCACAGGGAAATGGAGCGGGCGGCAAACAATGGCGTGGACAGTGAAACAATTAGTGAAGAGGGAAGCATTATCGATCGATCGGTCGGCAATAGCTCGCCTCAGGAAGCCGAAATGACACGACACGATCTTGCAAATACTGTAGATTCAGGTTTTGGATCCTCACCGTTTTCTCAAATAAGTCAAGACACATTTTCTGCTTGTCAAAATGTGAATGTTTCCGGTGCAAATTCACTGCCGAAAAGCACTGA
Organism: Schistocerca americana; assembly: GCF_021461395.2. Taxonomy (NCBI): domain Eukaryota; kingdom Metazoa; phylum Arthropoda; class Insecta; order Orthoptera; family Acrididae; genus Schistocerca; species Schistocerca americana. Next base: position 331,424,214 of record NC_060126.1, read on the forward strand.
GGAACATGTTTCAGACACCAATGCATTGTTATTACAATTAATACAACAAATGGGACAAACACAGCAAAAGCTTCAAAAGTTAGACACAATGGAACAAAATCTTAAAAAGTTAGACACAATGGAACAACACCAGAGACAAACACAGCAACAGTTAGACACAATGGAACAAAATCTTCAAAAGTTAGACACCACACTTGAACAAACACGTGAAGATTTAACTACTGAGTTACATAACATTGAATCGAAATGTCAAAAAGTCTGTAATGACGTAAAAACACAAATTTGTGAGCATTTTCAACCTATTTTTTCGCGGCATGAAAATGCATTACAGAATCACGAAGCAGCCGTAAAAGAACTGCAAACCATTGTTCATGAAAATCATGAGACCTTGTGGGCTAAAATTGACTCAGTTGCATCTACCGATTCGGTTAAGCAACTTGCAAAAACTCAGGAAAACTTAAAGGACACAGTAGATTCGATTTCAACACAAATGGACACTCTGAAACTTGGTTCAGAAAAACACACTGAGGAAATGTGTTCACTATCGGAGAAAGTAGCCGAACTTTCGGATCAGGTTACTAACTTATCTACAAAGGTAGATGATGATCTGAATGACACTAGACCTGTAGCCTTCACTGACACAGAAGAGTATGAACAAATTAGAAAATTCAAACAGAATCAAAATCAAATCAATACACAGTACAAAAGAGAAATCCGGGAAGTACAAGATCAGCTGACACAGGTAATACAAGAATTACGTATTTCAGAGGACAATGGAAGCCCCAGCAGTGTGATGCAATGGTGAACAGATTATCGGGATTTACTGCCGACAGTGAAGACATGGAAATGTGTATAAAACAGTTGGATGCCATGCACAGGAAATGAAAACATGTATCTTCTTCCTAATGTAAGACTGAGTAAAGTTGAAGTGCAGTAGTTGTATGAACAAAGCTGTGTTTGTCAGACTGTGTACATAGTATGGTCATAATTATTATGACTGACTGCCATGTTTTGTGGTATTTGTAGCAAGCCCTTGTACAGATATGTTTGTAAAATTGGTGTGTAGTAAATGCTGACTGAATGAACCATAGTACTGGTTTTGTTCTTTTGTGATTAATGTTTTTAGCATATGCAATATGCTTAAGTCTCATTTAATGTCAATAGTAGTTTAGACAGTTTAGTGTTGACCAAGGATAATATTACTCATGGTTCTTGTATCTGCTTTTATTTGAAACACTGGAAATACTTCCCATTTTGTATCGAAATTGTTGGTGAAATCGGTTGTAAAAATGTCAAGGTTTAAAACTGCCAGTGATAGTATGCCAGGAATCACAGCACATTAAAGCCACATCAAGAATACAGTTTGCTCTGACCCTTAAATAATATATTTGTTTTAAACTCCCTTTCTATGTATGTGTATAATGCAGGTTAGTCACTGGTTAGTGTCTTCGCACGGCAATTTTTATAATGTGGTATATTTCTGGATTGTAGAACAGTTGCAATTGTATTTAGTATTTCTCTTAAGATTTTTGCATATGTATCGTGTAGCTAGACGTTTTATATGGATTTTTTGCATAAGCATTTTCTCTTAATCCTGACATGGCAATTGGAAAATTTAGCATTTTTTATTGGTTTTTGTGCCTATTTTTGGCATACGTTTAATATCTCTACAAGGACTACAGTGGGTCTGCATCTTTGATGACCCACCAGTACCATTATCTCTACAAGGACTACAGTGGGTCTACATCTTTGATGATCCATCAATACCATTATTTCTACAAGGACTGCAGTGGGTCTGCACCTCTGGTGGGCCACCAATACCATACTCTCTACCAGGACTACAGTGGGTCTGCTCTGTGATGACCTACCTACCAATATTCATCCAAACTACGACTGACTCTGCTGTGGGTTTGCTCTGTTGTGGCCCATTATCTGTCAGCATGTCAAGAGTCAGCACTGTCTTTCCGTTGGAAGGACAACGCTACTTCTTCAAGACTGCATGGAAATCCACTACTTCCGTGTGCATTTTCTTTTACTGCTCAGACTTTGAGAAAAACACTGCTATTCTACTGTTATGTACGATTAGGACTGTCTTTATGGACTGTGAGAAAATTTTAGCTTTTGATCAACATTGTATCAATAAGTGTGTGCATTTGATTTCTTTGTTATTGTAATTATGAAAAATTTTTTTCAAATCCGTATTGGCCACTGCCCAATCCAATTTGTAAAATTTTTTGTGGGGAGCATGGGGGCTATGTAAGTAGGCTGTTTAGGTTTTTTTATTGGTAACGCCACCTCTGTATGAAAATCACTGGCTGTGCTGTGGGCAGTCTGTGTCTGCTTTGCATTGTTGTAATACTCGCCATTGTAGTGTTAGGCAGCTGGCTGTGAACAGCGCGTAGCGTTGGCAGTTGGAGGTGAGCCTTCAGCAGTGGTGGATGTGGGGAGAGAGATGGCGGAGTTTTGAAATTTGTCATGAACTGCTATATTTATATATGATGATATCAAGGTAAATACATTGTTTGTTCTTTATTAATATCTTTCATTTGCTAACTATCCCTATCAGTAGTTAGTGCCTTCCATAGTTTGAATCTTTTATTTAGCTGGCAGTAGTGGCGCTTGCTGTATTGCAGTAGCTTGAGCAGCGAAGATTTTTGTGAGGTAAGTGATTTGTGAAAGGTATAGTTTAATGTTAGTCAGGGCCATTCTTTTGTAGGGAATTTTGAAAGTCAGATTGCGTTGCGCTAACAAAATATTGTGTGTCAGTTTAAGCACAGTCATGTATAATTGTTGAATGGGGACGTTTCAACTTGAGCAAGGAAAAGGAAAACAGTATTATTTTCTCGGCAATCACGTTATCGATGAAAAAATAACGATGGACTGACTCCAGCCAGAGGCGTTTCAAAAGGACATAATATTTAAAAGCCAGTCTGTGTTATAACAATTAAAAAGAATTGTAAATCCTATCACTGAGCTTACTCAAAAATATGATCCTCATTAGATAAGAGCGAAAAAATCACAGGAATATTCTATGGTCTGAAGAAAGAATTTTATTCAGTAAACCACTCGTTACTTGGAAACACATTACAGGTGTACCGAATCAGCGACCCTGCTTTATAATGGATCAACTCGTACTAAACAGATAGGAAACAAAAAGGGGAATCCTAACTTCAAATTCAAGCAACTGCTCCTCAGACATAAAAACTTTCACAGGGAGTTCCACAAGGTTAGATATTGGATTATTGTTTCTTTCCCGCGTAAAAGATTTACCGCTTGCTAGTTAGTTACATGTTCCGTAGACTGTTTTGATAATTATTTAATCGAAGTGATATGGAATGAGTCAGTTTACCGGACATGTACACATAATTAAATTTCTATTAAGGAACACATTTTTTAGTCACACTTATGCAACTACACTTAAAAACAAGGACTTTTCTTAAGTTACTAGTTTTAAATAGAAATTCGTCCGGGAATAGAAGGAATTGGGAAAGAATGATTTTAAGTTAGATTTAAAACTTACTTTACTATTTGCCAGAAATTTTACGTTATCAGGCAAATGACTAAAAATTTTTGTTGCTGCCTGTTGAGCTCCTATCTTAGCCACTGACACCTTTAACAAAGGTGATTTGTCCCTCTTGTGTTGTAGGTACGGACAACACTGTTCTTCTCAAAGAACGATGGATTATTTAAAAATTTCATTAGTGAATGTATGTGTTTGGACAGTGCAGTTAAAATGACTGTGGGTGAATACCATATATTATTCTTACTGCTCGCTTTTGTGGAATCAGTACTTATTTTCTAAGTGATGAGTTACTCCAGAAAATTGTCCCGTTGTTCCATGAGATATCATTCAGTGGAAATATGCAAAATTTGTCAGGGGATTGATTCATTTGTTTCAAGGAATAGCGTTTGTACGAAGAGTAAGAGTAGGTCAACTTCATTGTTTGAGAAGGTCAGTAACATGCTTTTCCATTTCAAAAATACACTACGGGCCATTAACATTGTTACACCACAAAGATGACGCGCTACAGACGCGAAATGTAACCGACAGGAAGGAGATGCTGTGATATGCAAATGATTAACTTTTCAGAGCATTCACACAAGGTTGGGGCCGGTGGCGACACCTACAACGTGCTGACATGAGGAAAGTTTCCAACCGATTTCTCATACACAAACAGCAGTTGGCCGGCGTTGCCTGGTGAAACGTTGTTGTGATGCCTCGTGAAAGAAGGAGAAATGCATACCATCACGTTTCCAACTTTGATAAAGGTCGGATTGTAGCCTATCGCAATTGCGGTTTATCGTATCGCGACATTGCTGCTCGCGTTGATCGAGAACCAATGATTGTTAGCAGAATATGGAATCGCTGAGTTCAGGAGGGTAATACGGAACGCCGTGCTGGATTCCAACGGCCTCGTATCACTAGCAGTGGAGATGACAGGCATCTTATCCGCATGGCTGTAACGGATCGTGCAGCCAAGTCTCGATCCCTGAGTCAACAGATGGGGACGTTTGCAAGACAACAACCATCTGCACGAACAGTTCGACGATGTTTGCAGCAGCATGGACTATCAGCTCGGAGACCATGGCTGCGGTTACCCTTGACGCTGCATCACAGACGGAGCGCCTGCGATGGTGTACTCAACGACGAACCTGGGTGTACGAATGGCAAAATGTCATTTTTTCGAATGAATCCAGGTTCTGTTTACAGCATCATGATGGTCGCAACACTGTTAGGCGACATCGCGGTGAACGCACATTGGAAGCGTGTATTCGGCATCGCCATACTGGCGTATCACCGAGCGTGACGGTATGGGGTGCCATTTGTTACACGTCTCGGTCACCTCTTGTTCGCATTGACGGCACTTTGAATAGTGGACGTTACATTTCAGATGTGTTACTACCCGTGGCTCTACCCTTCATTCTATCTCTGCGAAACCCTACATTTGAGCAGCATAATGCACGGCCGCATGTTGCAGGACCTGTACGGGCCTTTCTGGAAACAGAAAATGTTCGACTGCTGCCCTGGTCAGCACATTCTCCAGATCTCTCACCAATTGAAAACGTCTGGTCATTGGTGGCCGAGCAACTGGCACGTCACAATATGCCAGTCACTACTCGTGATCAACTGTGGTATCGTGTTGAAGGTGCATGGGCAGCTGTACCTGTACACGCCATCCAAGCTCTGTTTGACTCAATGCCCAGGCGTATCAAGGCCGTTATTTCGGTCAGAGGTGGTTGTTCTGGGTATTGATTTCTCAGGATCTATGCACTCAAATTGCGTGAAAATATAATAAAAAAATGGTTCAAATGGCTCTGAGCACTATGGGACTTAACATTTGAGGTCATCAGTCCCCTAGAACTTAGAACTACTTAAACCTAACTAACCTAAGGACATCACAAACATCCATGCCCGAGGCAGGATTCGAACCTGCGACCGTAGCAGTCGCGCGGTTCCGGACTGAGCGCCTAGAACCGCTAGACCACCGCGGCCGGCAAAATGTAATCACATGTCAGTTCTAGTATAATATATTTGTCCAATGAATACCCGTTTATCATCTGCATTTCTTCTTTGTGTAGCAATTTTAATGAACAGTAGTGTATGAAGCATTCTAGCCTATTTACTGTGTCTTGTTCATGTGCTACATCGGTTGTTGGTATGATTCTGTTTGTTGTACGGAGCTGAGAATAGTTTGTTTTCTCAACATTTAGGGAGTGTCGAGTAGGCGAGTTGGCAGCTTTATTCCGACTCAGAGGAAGACGATTTGCGACTGATCCTACATGATCCTACATGGCGGTGGGAGGCGTGCTCCTGGCTTTAACGCCGCTCGGAGTGTAAACGCGTTGATTTTGGTCGCCGCTGGCGGTGGGACAGCGCAAATCCGATCTCACGTATCGATATGCGAATTCGCTGGATGTAGCAGACAACGACACCGAGCTCAGTCAATATATCGTTGGTCATCAGTGCCGGTGCGGAGTGGCCCTAGGCAGATGTGTGCAGATAGGCCTCGGAGGTCAAATGAGCACACAAGGTTTTATCAGATATTATTAATTAGAAATCGGGCGTAGCCGTTCAATGTAAACCGAAACGTTCGCAGTTTGCTCACAGAGGAACCAAACTGCTGCTACTTTCATCTCGTTAACATACACAGTTAGTTTGTTTACATAGACAGTACAAACCGTTTCCAGATACTACAAAGTGAACGATTACATTTGCTTAGAGTATTTCGATAACCATATACGTACACCCACAGACTCACTTGTTAACATGGTTAGGCAGCGGCATTCCCAGACCAGCTGAATATATGCTATCAATTTAAAGCATTCAAATTCTTTCCATTTTTCACACAGGCCTAATTTACAACAATATTTTCATTATCTTGATCACACGGGACAGTTTTATTTAATATGACCATTTTCGGTTCTCTTCTGTACTCATAATCAAATTTTGTGACTCGTGTGTCATAATTGTTGTTGCAGTCTTGGGCCAAAAGACTGGTTTGATGCAATTCTTTATGCTGCTATATTCTATGCACGGATCTTCATCTCTGAATAACTAGTGCAACCTACATCCTTTCGAGCCTGCTCACTGTATTCGTCTGTTGTTTTCTCTCTATGGTTTTTACCCCCCACACTTCCCCCAATATTAAACTGGTGATCCCTTGATGTCACAGAACGTATTCTATCAATAATCCCTTCTTTTAATCAAGTTGCACTATAGATCTCTTTTCTCCCCAGTTATATTCAGTACCTCATCATTAGTTGCATGATCTACCCATCTAATCTTCAGCATTCTTCTGTACCACCACATTGCAAAGGCTTCTATTCTCTTCTTGTCTGAACTGTTTGTAGTCCACGTTTTACCTGCATAGAAGGCTACAATCCAGACAAATATACTGCTTGACAACTGCTAAGGAACAACTGACTCTTGCTAAAGAAGAGCTGCCACTTGCTACAGAACAACCGACAGTTACGTTGGAACACCAGACCAGTGATAGTAAAATGAAATGTAGAGGACGGGACGTGGTAACTGCAGCGACTCTGTGCAGAAACGCTCTGCATGCATTCGACAGTTCATGCAGTACACTATTTGACATATGTTATCGAGGGACTGGTTGTAGTGCATCATTTACAGCAACATGTCCGCAAAATGTAATTTGAGTGCTTACGATTATGGAAGGGCAGTTTGGCGGCACAAAGCCAAAGTCTTACTACTCTGGCACATTAACAGTTGTGTCCAAAAGTGTCAACTCGCCATTAAAATAAAAAAAAAAGCCTCTGAAGATGGAAATGCTAAGCGAAAGCGTGCTGGTGGTCGTAGATGGATCATCGCATTGCAAGAGGATCGATACGTAATCCTGGTGGCCAAAAGAAACACACTTCTCACTCCTAGGCAGATCTCTGGGACCTTGCAGCCACAACTGGTCATGTGTCTCCTCCAGAACCATTTCGCAACGATTAAATCAGGATGATTTGTATGTTCAGAAGTCTGTTAAAATTCCACTTCAACCACACCATCATAGATAAAGAGTTCTTTGGTGTAGGCAGCATGTTGGTTGCGACAGCAACAGTGTTCCACAGTGATGTCTACTTGACTATGGCAAGAGCTTCTGGCCATCAGATGGTGTGGACAGGGGAACATGCTGCACACTACAGAATTGTCATCGGTATGACCTAGAGGCTGTGGTGCGAGCAGGCAGTAGTAGTAGTAATGGGGCAACAGCGCCATGAGGACAATTTGTTAGTACAGGTTGCCTACATTCACTGGCAAGTATACATTCAGGGGCAACTCTATTGTTCTCCTTTGATTGACAGGTCCTTAACCTATTGTTCTACTAAGAGGATTATGGCCCCTAGTGATAATCCTTCAATCTTTCTTTTTGATTGAAAGGTTCTTAACCTATTGTTCCCCCAGCCCATCCCCTCCCAATCCTCCCCCAACCTCTCAGGAAACCTCCAACCCTCCCCCTCACTGATACAGGTACACTTTCAGGACTGATTTATTCGAATAGCCCCCTCTCACTCCATCAATTTCATTGACTACTTAATTAAATGGATCAATTAATTAACCTCTCCCCCTCTGGTAAACCTCCCAACCCCATCTCTCCCCCTCCCATACCTGGAAACTTGCAGCTCTGTGCTGGAGAGGAAGGATCGTATGACAGGAAATATTGTTTATTTATAAAAAATTCATTTTTCAGGGGTTGGATCTCTCTTGCTCATCATTATCCGCTGTTTGGTAAGATGCAGGTCTTGTAAAATACATCGAAAGGAAGTAATTAAATCGATCGGTTTTTTATTCTGATTGTGCAAGGAATACCATCATGAAACACCACTCATGTATAATGACACTGTTAAAAGTCTTTCGATCACGAAACATGCGCCGTCCAGTGGCCGTCACAGAACGTCACCCGTGCTGGATCCTCGGAGTCAGTGTGCACTGGCTGTCCCCGCAGAGTGACATGTCTGTTAGTGGCTGCTCCATGTGCCCATGTTCAAGAGGTGGTGGTTTGGGCCCAGCGACTGACAGACCGGATGTCGCGCTCATCACTGAACAAAAGCATCGGGTGACAGTAACCCTTTGATACTTGATACCCGAGAAATTCGTGTCACAACATGTGCTCTCTCTTTATTTCTCTTCATGTCCTGCCAGGCCTGCCGTCAGTCGTGGTCGGACCGAACCGCAAACAAAGCAGCATTTACGCAGTAAAGCCCTGCAGAATACCAATGCACGTGAGAACTCCTTTTAAGGGGCATGCCACCTGAGAATAGATTCCATCATGGGTTCTAAGCTGCCCCAGCCTTTCTGTGCGAACTTTCTTGTGTTGCATTTCATGAATTGCTTCAGGAGTTATTAAATCTGGAATTTTCACAGTAAATGATAACAGCCAACCAGCTGCAGAATAAAGATTTATTGAAATCCTTGACCACGGTTTCGGCATAGCTAAATATACCTTCATCAGAAGCAAAAATCCACCTGAACAGGAAGACACCTTCATTAGAAAAACTTAGCAACATAACTGAGCTATTACATTCATACCTTTAAGTAACCATGAAAAACACCAAAGTATTACAAGCACAAACACTTTGAATCACTTACTAAAATCACATCCTGCAGTGGAGATGCATAAAACAATCCTTGTATTCCATTTTTGGGGAACGTATCATACAAGATAAGGAGACGTCTGCAGAAGCAATACGGTATAGAGTTGCCTTTTCCGTAAACAATAGCTTAAAAAAAAGAGTGATTCATATGCTGGGGCACGGGAAGAACTTGGCACTAAATCCGGAGTTTACAAAATTACTTGTAACGACTGCCCCAAATATTACGTTGTACAGACAGGTAGTTCAGTCTGGAACCGCGCGACCGCTACGGTCGCAGGTTCGAATCCTGCCTCGGGCATGGATGTGTGTGATGTCCTTAGGTTAGTTAGGTTTAAGTAGTTCTAAGCTCTAGGGGACTGATGACCTCAGATGTTAAGTCCCATAGTGCTCAGAGCCATTTTTGAACAGACAGGTAGACCCATTAAAGTAAGATCTAAAGAAAACATGCTAGGTAAAAATGGGGAAAACGTGTACAATTCCACGTTTGCTGAACATCTATTGCTTTTACAACATACGCCACGTAAACTGGATGACGTAGAATTGATACACGAAGTGAGTAAGGATTACAAACTGGACCTGTTCGAGGAATTAGAAATTTTCAAGCACCTATCTCGAAAAGATAGTATGTCTTAAAGAACAGGTTCAGCTTAGAAACAAAAATTTCTTGGATAGTTTCAAACCCCTTCTTGCTCGAACGTAATATAGTCTGTGCTGTCTAGAGGCTAGTTTTCTTGTCTGTTGATGCTGGTGAGATGCTCCTTTCCTGTCTTGTTCGGATTTTACGTATTTTTGATGAATGTTGTTCACGGTTTTCGATGTGTATGTGTGCTTTAAGTGATACTGTTATGTTTTCTATTCATGACGACAGTCGGTTTCGATTTACAACATTTTGTCATTTTCGCTAGTTTGTATCCTGGCCTTTAATTTGCGCGAGATTCTCGCGTATAACACTAGTGCCCTCTCTCGTGGGATATGTTCCTTAGCGCAAGCTTCACCTGCTTGGCAGTAGAACACAGGCAAATTGGTGTTCATATTTTCTATTGTGTGCGGGTGTTTTAAATGGTTCTGATATGTTTCATTTATTAAGACAGAGGGTTTAAATTAGCAAAACCTTCAAAATTTTGATGCGTATGTGGATGCATCCCGGTCCTTTAATGTGCGCGAGTGTCTCGCGCATACCGCAAGTGCCCTCTCTCGGTGAAATTGTCTGCCCTAGTGTTCCAACACCCTCTTCACGCTAGTTCACAGGCTAAGTACTGATAATATGCCGTGTTCACATCGACCGCCTATTTATAATTATGCTGTACAGATGGAGGTGATATTTTAATTTTAACTACTGACGACGCCTTTGGCATGATTGTTTTATGCATCTACACAGCAGGACGTGATTTTAGTAAGTGACTAAAAGCTTTTGTGATTGCAATACTTTGGTATTTTTCATGGTTACTTAGAGCTATAAGTGTTCTATCTCAGTTATATTGCTAAGTCTTTTGCTAATGAAGGTGTCTTACTGTTCAGGTGGATTGAAATATACCTAAGCCGTGGTCAAGGATTTCAATAAATCTTTATTCTGCAACTGGTTCGCTGTTATCATTTACCGTGAAGATTTTCAACAGCTGCTGCCCCAGGCATGTTTAAAATTTTGAGATAAATCTGGAATGTAACATCACATTTTGAAGTTGTCACAGGAAGCAAATGTACCACTGTGTAAAGAGAGAGATGTGCAGATGATGTGGGAATATTTAAACAATTCTGAGGAATACCACCACTGCCACACTTGAACACAGACACTAAAAGAAAAGATCATGACACACTTATGAAACCATCCCAGAGACACTTCACTGAATTTCTGGGAAATACAAGGTGCTTCAAGAGTTATAACACTCCATTGCCGTTTGTGCACGCTCCTTTGGTCGCGGTTGGACGGAACCACAAACAAAGCAGCGTTTACCAGTAAACCCAGGCAGAATACCGATGCACAGGAGAACTCCTTCCAAGGTAAATGCCTGACTGAGAATGGATTCTGCCATAGCTCTCTAAGCTGCCATCTGTGCTGGAGAGGAAGGAACTCATGGCAGGAAATTCAATTATATAGCATAGGATACACTGTCTATTTATAAAATTGAATTCGCAGGGGCTGGATCTCTGTTGGTGGAAAAGCTCACATCCAGCAACTACATGTCCTAATTACGTAATTACTCTGCTGCGGATTGGAGGTGTCTTTTCATGTGTGCACTCACCTTGACATGCAGAGATCGACTGAGCTAGTGGACAGTGCCACCATCAGAGGATATCCCACCCCCTACCCCTGGCCACCCCCTCTCCACCCCTCCCAGAAAAAATTGGTAGGAAAAAGACTCACTTTGTGCTGGAGAGGAATGATTTAATGACACGAAATTCAATTCAAAGTCAATAATATAGTGATATGTATTCTTTTTTTAATTAGTTTGCAGGAGATGGGGTACCCCCTTTTGGATAGACATGATAGCTGCACCCTCCACCCTTGCTCCCCATGACATAATAAGTGCATTCCAGTTGCAGGGAATGGAATGAAGTACGTTATAGTAGCCACCGTTTGGGGTCTCCAGTGTGTGTCTGTTGTCAGGGCCCCGCCACAAAGGTCAAAACAGCCCAAACTCCTAATTATAGATCACGTTACTAAATACCACGAATCACGGAGCAGATATCAACCTCCTTTGATCTCGCGCCCCAAACAAAGCATCAAGTGGCGGCTTTCTGTTGACTGGCATATTCCAGACTCGCTTCCTGTCTCTGTCGCTCTCAAGAGGCCACTCGCAACTTGTCTGTGTGAACTAATGTCTCAAAACACGAGGATGGAGGTTATCATCTCTCCTCAGACTACTCTATTCCTTTTGGCTAATGCTGGAGACAAAAGGAAAGATGACCCAATTTCGATATCAAAAATAGCATGAAATAATCCATTTGCACTACCCAGTCAAATTAACTGTTTAACAATTTAGAGGAGTGAAACAGATCGCTTCAAACATTGACTTCCACCTTCGATGATCCTTCTTCATAATAAAACATATTTTCAACGTTTGATTATAACACACAAGCATTATGCAAATCAAATAATGAAATTTCCGTCACAAATAGACCGTAGTGCTAAATACACTGCTGGCCATTAAAATTGCTACACCAAGAAGAAATGCAGATGATAAACCGGTATTCATTGGACAAATATATTATACTAGAACTGACATGTCATTACATTTTGACGCAATTTGGTTGCATAGATCCCGAGAAATCATTACCCAGAACAACCACCTCTGGCCATAATAACGGCCTTGATACGCCTGGGCATTGAGTCAAACAGATCTTGGATGGCGTGTACAGGTACAGCTGCCCATGCACCTTTAACACGATACAACATGCATCAGGAGTGGTTACTGGCGTATTGTGACGAGCCAGTTGCTCGGCCATTATTGACCAGACGATTTCAATTGGTGAGAGATCTGGAGAATGTGCTGGCCAGGCCAGCAATCGAACATTTCCTGTATCCAGAAACTCCCATACAGGACCTGTAACATGCGGTCGTGCATTATTCTGCTGAAATATAGGGTTTCGCAGGAATCAAATGAAGGGTAGAGCCACGGGTCGTAACACATCTGAAATGTAACGTCCACTGTTCAAAGTGCCGTCAATGCGAACAAGAGGTGTCCGAGACGTGTAACCAATGCCACCCCATACCATCACACCGGGTGATACGCCAGTATGGCGATGACGAATACACGCTTCCAATGTGCCTTCACCGCGATGTCGCCAAACACGGGTGCTGTAAACAGAACATTGATTCATCCGAAAAAATGACGTTTTGCCATTCGTGCACCCAGGTTTGTCGTTGAGTACACCATCGCAGGCGCTCCTGTCTGTGGTGCAGCTTCAAGGGTAGCCGCAGCCATGGTCTCCGAGCTGATAGTCCAAGCTGCTCGCAAACGTCGTCGAACCGTTCGTGCAGATGGTTGTTGTCTTGCAAACGTCCCCATATGTTGACGATCCGTTACAGCTATGCGGATAAGATGCCTGTCATCTCGACTGCTAGTGATATAAGGCCGTTGGGATCCAGCACGGCGTTCCGTATTATCCTGAACCCACCGATTCCATATTCTGCTAACAGTCATGGGATCTCGACCAACGCGAGCAGCAATGTCGCGATACGATAAACCGCAATCGCGATAGGCTACAATCCGACCTTAATCAAAGTCGGAAACGTGATGGTACGCATTTCTCCTCCTTACCCGAGGCATCACAACAACTTTTCACCAGGCAACGCCGGTCAACTGGTGTTTGTGTATGAGAAATCGGTTGGAAACTTTCCTCATGTCAGCATGTTGTAGGTGTCGCCACCAGCTCCAACCTTGTGTGAATGTTCTGAAAAGCTAATCATTTGCATATCACAGCATCTTCTTCCTATCGGTTAAATTTCGCGTCCGTAGCACGTCATCTTCGTGGTATAGCAATTTTAATGGGCAGTAGTGTATATTCGAGATCTTGTACGCGCCCTCCTCCACCACAACTTTTCCACTGAACATGTCTGGTGAAAGAAATCCTGACAATCACACAAATTCAGCAATCACGAAGTGCACCGTCTGCTGACTCCAGGGTAGCCTCACACGCGCCGGCCGGGAGAGAGAGAAAGACCCACACTCGCGCTGGCCATGCCCGCCTGTACCGAACGCAAATGTGCACGCAATACAACTGTCGGAAACTATAAATTGATCAATCGAGAATTTGATGTCGCGACTGGGTTTTTAAAAGTGCTATAGACTTCCTAAATTGGTTGTCACTGCTACATTCGGAAGGAGGGAAGATTGTTCTACAACGTGGTAGGATAGAGACAACAGTAAATACCGCTACAAGGCAGATTCCACTCCGACGTATTGAGAAGTAGTAAACACGACACACTTAAACCGGTGATCCAGTCAATAGCAATAAGCTGTCATGGCTAGATGTCAGAGACAGCTGAAAACACTTGCACATCCCGCGCGGTCATGTCCTGAGGTCCACATGCAGCGCGACCGTCCCCCTTGTACACCGCCAGCGCTGCCGTAAGGACAAAATTGGAAATTTGTGGTAACGTCTTACGGGACCAAACTGCTGAGGTCATCGGTCCCTGAGCCTCCACACTACTTAATCTAACTTAACCTAACTCACGCTATGCACAACACACACACCCATGTCCGAGGTAGGACTCGAATCTCCGACGTAATGAAGTCAGTGCCGCCACAGTCGTGGACGTGCGTGTACGCCAGAGTGCACCACCCCCGGCCATGGAGGGCATCCGGGGATGGTTAGAGCGGTAGGAATTCAGATGCTATCGACACGTCCAGTGCAAATGTCCATCTTTTTGAATCTTCTCTCACGCGACACACACACGCCCGCTTCTGTCGCGCTCACCCGGCCGGCACTCTGGTCACTTCACCAGCCCTCGCTGCCGTGGGCGAGATCAGATAGGTAGGTACATTCCTTGTATACGTCACAGGCTGACCTAATCTGTTACTTCCGGTTGCCGACTCCTCGTGACCGCCTTTGCAGGCAGCCGCGGTGCACTGCGAAACAAGCAGCTGCAGCTTGGATCTATACAGTAGTTCTGAAAACAATTCCGCCCCGGCATAGACCCACCAGTTTAAAAAATCTGCTTTATCCTATCCGAGACAGCGATGTTGTTGACCATACAACTCGAATTTCTCCCTCGAAATGTAGTTTCCTTCCGTTCATACGAATTATTTTCGAACATAGAAGAAATCGGACAATACACGCATTTTCACGTCGCTGAAGTATCGTTGTGAAAATACTGTACAGGACTATAGCGTACGCTGCATTGACACTAAGTAGTTTTTCATCAGGTAGAAAAATATCTGTTCCTGCCTGTCACGTTATGCATCATAGGACTAGAATATTAAACTCACTTTTGGCTCATGACAGAGTGGTACGATCTACCGTTGTTCAGAACGCCCCCTCACTTTCTAACTCTCTCTTAAGGTAACCAAATGTCTCGCCACATAAGGTCTTTTAAGGTAACACAAAGAGAAGTTGTAAATATAAGTTTTATACTACATATCACTTTACAAATTCGGTAGCACATCTGATTTTATTACGATGGTTGTCTCTCCCTGTATAGGTGGACGAGTCAAACACCGTTAAAAGATATCGCCTAGACATCGCTTACACCCGCCAGGTGGTATGTCACTGATATCAAAGTGATAGGCTCATTAATTAAATCGATCATGCGAGTCACTTGTGGAGTAATCGGATTACACTCACCAGGTGGTTCAAATAGAAATACCTGGAGGGACTACGATGTTCTTTCCGAGGAACACTATTGAGAACCGACATTTGAAGCTGACCATGGAAGAATTCTACCACCGGCAACACACATTACACGTAAGGACTGCGCTGCTAAAAACACGATCACAACTACTGTGTTACCGTCAAACTGCATAAAAAGCGATCTTGGTTCTAAAGGCAAACACAAGATTCGCTGGTAGTGTGACGCATTCTGGTACAAATGCTGTCTACGATTTGGAATCAAGTCTCTCCACTCAAACACATACTTGCAATGGGTACTATGGAGACATATTTTAATGATTACAGCCACTGGTGAATAATATTCGTGCTACTCTCATATCTCGAAACGAGTCACCTTTTTCGAACCTATCTGCTACAGCTAAGCTCCAACGTGGTTTTAGACAATTCCTTTGCATCCTGTAACTGCTCCTCAGTCGCTACTCCGGCCTTCCTGGTGCTTCGTCCATTCTATCGTCCCAATTTCGAAACTGAACAAAAGTCGGAGAGCGCTACATCCACTACCTTCTGCAACCTGTGTAGGAACAGGTTGAACTATGTTAATGCAACAGGACTGTCTTTTGACCACTCGTTGAAATGGGAACATGTTGCCGTAGCTCCGCCAACTGTGTCCAATGTGTAAGGTCAGTGCAAATGAAGTTTTCTCCTGCAACACGAAGTAGTATAACTACATCATACAGAGACTGGAAGAAGGACGACGATTTTGCTATTGCATTGCAATGCGTTTCCAACTACATATACACTCCTGGAAATGGAAAAAAGAACACATTGACACCGGTGTGTCAGACCCACCATACTTGCTCCGGACACTGCGAGAGGGCTGTACAAGCAATGATCACACGCACGGCACTGCGGACACACCAGGAACCGCGGTGTTGGCCGTCGAATGGCGCTAGCTGCGCAGAATTTGTGCACCGCCGCCGTCAGTGTCAGCCAGTTTGCCGTGGCATACGGAGCTCCATCGCAGTCTTTAACACTGGTAGCATGCCGCGACAGCGTGGACGTGAACCGTATGTGCAATTGACGGACTTTGAGCGAGGGCGTATAGTGGGCATGCGGGAGGCCGGGTGGACGTACCGCCGAATTGCTCAACACGTGGGGCGTGAGGTCTCCACAGTACATCGATGTTTTCGCCAGTGGTCGGCGGAAGGTGCACGTGCCCGTCGACCTGGGACCGGACCGCAGCGACGCACGGATGCACGCCAAGACCGTAGGATCCTACGCAGTGCCGTAGGGGACTGCACCGCCACTTCCCAGCAAATTAGGGACACTGTTGCTCCTGGGGTATCGGCGAGGACCATTCGCAACCGTCTCCATGAAGCTGGGCTACGGTCCCGCACACCGTTAGGCCGTCTTCCGCTCACGCCCCAACATCGTGCAGCCCGCCTCCAGTGGTGTCGCGACAGGCGTGAATGGAGGGACGAATGGAGACGTGTCGTCTTCAGCGATGAGAGTCGCTTCTGCCTTGGTGCCAATGATGGTCGTATGCGTGTTTGGCGCCGTGCAGGTGAGCGCCACAATCAGGACTGCATACGACCGAGGCACACAGGGCCAACACACGGCATCATGGTGTGGGGAGCGATCTCCTACACTGGCCGTACACCACTGGTGATCGTCGAGGGGACACTGAATAGTGCACGGTACATCCAAACCGTCATCGAACCCAACGTTCTACCATTCCTAGACCGGCAAGGGAACTTGCTGTTCCAACAGGACAATGCACGTCCGCATGTATCCCGTGCCACCCAACGTGCTCTAGAAGGTGTAAGTGAACTACCCTGGCCAGCAAGATCTCCGGATCTGTCCCCCATTGAGCATGTTTGGGACTGGATGAAGCGTCGTCTCACGCGGTCTGCACGTCCAGCACGAACGCTGGTCCAACTGAGGCGCCAGGTGGAAATGGCATGGCAAGCCGTTCCACAGGACTACATCCAGCATCTCTACGATCGTCTCCATGGGAGAATAGCAGCCTGCATTGCTGCGAAAGGTGGATATACACTGTACTAGTGGCGACATTGTGCATGCTCTGTTGCCTGTGTCTATGTGCCTGTGGTTCTGTCAGTGTGATCATGTGATGTATCTGACCCCAGGAATGTGTCAATAAAGTTTCCCCTTCCTGGGACAATGAATTCACGGTGTTCTTATTTCAATTTCCAGGAGTGTAGGTAGACGAAATAAAAGCTTTCTGGGTATGGTACTGTGTCATATTGTATAAAACTACTGCTGGAGAACGACCAATGTTTTGGCCACGGTTGCAGCAGCCTTCTTCTGGGTCTACTGGTGCGTTCTAGCTACGAAGTGTCCCTTAAATTTTGTTACTGTTGTTCACTGCTTATGCCATTGCATCATAATTTTAAAAAGATAGTTTGTTTCATTGGTCACTTAGAGAAGAATGAGAGGGAACTTTATATTAATAGGTTATTGAGGTGGAAGGAGAGCAATTATACATACAGGTACTACCGCCTGAAGTAGATCTGTGTCCCTCAGGGTTCATTCATGTCTGTCACCCAAACATTCTAACATCGTTATTTTGAACCATCCATTAGAGAAAAACTGTGAGAGGCCCGCTAATTTC
This sequence comes from Schistocerca americana, assembly GCF_021461395.2. Lineage (NCBI taxonomy): Eukaryota > Metazoa > Arthropoda > Insecta > Orthoptera > Acrididae > Schistocerca > Schistocerca americana. The sequence goes on from NC_060126.1 coordinate 331,442,221, forward strand.
ATCCGACAGAGAACTCGAAAAGATTTTTACCGCATCCCTCTCTTCCAATATATCGAAAACAAATACCGTCTGTGTGCCGACATTGAGTATATATGGCGATCCTATTAAATATACATGTATTGATTCATTGGAGCAGGTGGCCAGTGATCCAAGTCGCTTGCACAGACCAGTGTAAAGTTTCATCGCCTGTACTGTAGGAGGACCATATCCCACAGATTATCGGTCACAAGCCTGTTGCCTGACATATTGTTTTTTCTGGTGGGACACGCTTTGTACAGCGCCATAGATTTTGTTTTCTCCACCACGAATTTGAGGTCTTGTCAGGTTCTAAACTGACATTAACAACTTTTGATTCATTGGCTCTCACAGAAAACTGGACATTGCATGGGGTAAATCATGTTGCTGCTGCTCCCACAACACACACATTGGATGACTGAAATAAAAGACAGTCACAACACAAGGAAACTGGAAGAACTTGTAATATTAGTAATTTTCGACTCACGAACATTAATATACGCTCAATAGTAAATGCCTGATGGCCTAAAGTTATCGAACAATTGTAAAGTAAAAGAAATGAACCATCGCATAGCAGCGACAGAGTCTATTATTCTTTATCTTTGCCGTTCTTGCGCGGTGCCTGTAAATCTCTATGTACATGTATCGATTAATGGTATAAAAAAGAATTCTGTTGTTTCAAGACAAATGAGGCTTTTGGCGCATCACCTTTTAATGTTTGTATTCTACGAAAAGCGGCCGCGGACTTGCTGCGTCCCGCAACAGTATTTTATATTCTATGTGAATATATTGAGTGAATATGCTAAATGTTATTTTTTTTTCAATCAGAAAACATGTGGTTTCTTGTAACTGATTACGAACAGACAGCATCAAGAGGACATTTTGACTGTTATGTATAAACTATTTAACCACAATGGTCATCTATTGTAATTTAATATGAAAAGGTACGTAGCATTAAAAAAAGGTGTGTTACAGATAAGTGTGCTTATTTTAGTAAATTAACCTTGGTGATTTCCATCTCATCATTTACTTGAATTATAATTATTTTGTGTTACTTCATCACCAGAAATTACAATCACGCTGATGGGCCGAACGCAGCATGAGGCAGAAGGAACATTATCGTTTTCCTATTACTTCTGAACCAACTTTTTGTGTAGTGTTGCATTTCTTTTAAAGTCTATAAATCTTCTGGTCCCTTAGTGTTGATCCGGGTATGACTACATCGCGACTATAAAAATGCACAGAAATGATAATGTTTCTTCCGAACGATCTCAAATATATATCAATATGCTGCTCTTATTCAGGTATTTAATGCTCAACGTATGTTATTGTAGTAGTGTTCAAATGGTTCAAATGGCTCTGAGCACTATGGGGCTTAACTGCTGTGGTCATCAGTCCCCTAGAACTTAGAACTACTTAAACCTAACTAACCTAAGGACATCACACACATCCATGCCCGAGGCAGGATTCGAACCTGCGACCGTAGCGGTCACGCGGTTCCAGACTGAAGCGCCTTTAACCGCACGGCCACACCGGCCGGCTGTAGTAGTGTAATCAATCCCTGATTCTATTGCCAAGTGGCCCACCAAAATATTCACTTTTTCGACATTAAAAAAAAGTAACAATTCTTTATATTTTCGTCCCCCAAGAGCAACGCTACACTTGGCGCCCGAACAGGGACTTGATCAAAAATCATTTCATGTATGTGTTTAAAAATTTTTCACTGCTTGTTCTAATAATTGTTTCATTTTTTCATGTGGATGCAATTCAACCGAGAAATAGAAGTGGGAAAACCTTTTAATTAATTCAGAAGAACGATTGATGAAATTACCAAAAAACGCGAGTATCCAGCCGTATCACCATCACGACAGCCATAGTACGCAGTAGCCAAGCTTTCGAAGTGACGTTGCATCTTTCGAGTTGATCAGAACGTAAACCTGTCTTTCCTTGTCTTGAAACAGCTTTATTTCAATTTGTCCATAGTCCATTCTCATGTAGTTAAATTCAGTGAAAATGTACCATTGTTGTCAGTGCATAAAAAAATTACGATATGGCGGATAATTACGCTCAAAACTGGTAAAACGTGTGACATTTCATTTGTTTGTAATTAGTAGGAACCATCTTGTCTTCTTGGCGTACATGAACGTTAGTTTTTACCCAGAGTTAAAATTTCATATTAGGTCCCAGTAAGCCATAGCACTACGTCACAGACAAACGACTGACGGCAGTGACAAACAATATCTGTAGCATTTTGACGTTTGACAAATAATTCATGAACATGGCTGACGGTAAACAGTGGACACAAACAAAAGCAGACGACAGCGGTGATGCGAATGGACCTCACTATCCATTACGATCACGCGCGATAGGTACATGAGCGGAGGCAGAAGCAGCCTCGACCGAAGTTTTAGAAGCCGGTCCTAGTGTGCAAACTATTCCCGCTTTTGAAAAAAATGACTTGGCCGCAATGATCGAAGCAATGATGGAACGCAAGTTCGAAAGTCAAAGACAGAGAGAAGCGCAAAGACAGGACCGTGAAAAGCAGGAAAAATTAGATGAAAAGGACCGCGAACAAAAAGAGAAGGCCGAAAGACGGCATAATAAAAATCAGGTCCTTACAAATCTGTGCAATTCAGTAAAAGCAGACATAAATTCAGTAAAAACAGATCTGCAAACGGAGATAAGTGACCTAAATACACGGTTAAAGGCAGACATAACAGCTGATTTAAATACCCTGTTGGGTAATGCCCAAAGCCAAATCAGTAGTCAGATCACGACCATGTGGCTAGAAATTGACACACAAGTAGAGTCAAAAATAGAGGATATTTCAAAACGGTTAGATGAAAAAATCGAAGCAGCCAAGCGAGAGATAAATTCAAAAGTGATGAAATATCAAAAACAAGCTGCGACCTTGAAAGAAGATTATACTGCAATCTCTGATGAGGTCAAAGGAGTTAAAACCGCAGTAGACACGATCGAGAATGATGTGTTGGTAAATGTGCCAACACCTTGTAGATAGAGGCGGCCGAAATGCACGCTATCTAACGCAGACGGGCGTGAATTCTGGAACAGGATAAGTAGTGAATGGTAGCAAGAAAAGTACGTAGCTGCTATACTTAACTTTTATATCTTCATTGGTTTACAACGTTCTTGTAGAGACATGCTTTATACCGTAAGTATCAAACTATGTAAGGCTAATGGCGCCTTGCTAAGTCGTAGCCATGGACTTAGCTGAAGGCTATTCTAACTGTCTCTCGGCAAATGAGAGAAAGGCTTCGTCAGTGTAGTCGCTAGCAAAGTCGTCGTACAACTGGGGCGAGTGCTATATCGTATCTCGAGACCTGCCTTGTGGTAGCGCTCGGTCTGCGATCACACAGTGGCGACACGCGGGTCCGACATGTACTAAATGGACCGCGGCCGATTTAAGATACCACCTAGCAAGTGTGGTGTCTGGCGGTGACACCACAAAGAATTTTGTTGATGATCTTTCCAAACAGATTGAGACGCTTAATGTAGAGGATCAAATAAAGAATACTGTTAAGGCACATGCTGAAGCATTGTCCGACCACTACCAAGAGTGGATTAAAAACAAAGACGGATTCATAGAAAACAAGGTCAAGAACGAACTCAGGGAAACTGTCATAAACGTGACCTTTGAAATATTGGCAGCCCCTGGAAAAACAGGAGACACGGTGACGTCAGAATTAGGCCAGATAAGACGAACGTTAGCTCAAGATTTACCTGAATGGCGTCAACAGATAGTTGATGAAGTTCGTACACTAAAATGTCAAGTTAAAAATTCCTCACCTCCCGTGTCAGGAGAGTGGAATAATTCACCACGATGTAATGAACAACAGCAGGTACATTACCGTTCACCATTTGATAACGCTCAAACTCATAGTTCTATAGAAGCACAATTTAACCAGAGTACCAGCCGACCCACTTTTGTCAGTTTGATGCAGGAGGAAAGCGTGATCAAACATCGTGTTTTTCCGACCTTTCACCCACAGAAAAGAGAAATTCATCGTATAGTGTTCCTCCGAAATTTTTCAGGAATTTTCCCGAATAGCTGGAGTGACCGCCAGCGAATTCAATTTGTTACTGGATTTATCGTAGGCGATGCTGCCTTATGGGGAACCTAAATGGTCGACTCTTGTAAAAGTTACAAAGAGTTTGAACAGATGTTTTTAGGTAAATTCTGGAGTTCTGGTGTGCAGCAGCGCCTGAGAAAAGAGGTTTACAACGCCGAAGTGTTTAACAGTAAGCGCGGTAGTTTGAGAAGATATTTCGAAAAGTATTTAGAGAAAATCAAGTTCTGGGATTCGCCGATCACCGCCAAAGACGTTATTATGATTCTCAAAACTAAGCTACTGATTGCGATCAGAGAAAAGTTAGTAAACGTGTCTGAGGACGATACGGACACTTTCCTATCTGTATTAGACTCGTTAGATATGATTTACGAGGACGCTAGAGTTGATGTTGGCAACGCCCACTTCAGTGCAGGCGGCCAGCACGATACAGAATACGCAGGCAACAATGGTGGCCGAGCGAAAGCGCGTCACAGCAACGGCCATTACCAACCCCACAACGGTTTCAAAAATAAACACACTACGTACTCCAACAGTAAATACAAAAATAAGTACAATAACGGCCAGAGATACAATCCAATATATAATTCGTCACCACCTCAGTACGGAAATGCACTTTATAATACACAGCCCCAGCAATATGGAAACACGCAACCGATCAGCGGTAATTATCAAAACGATCAGTCTTACGATTCAAATCGTCAGCGGAAAGGAAATAAATGGCATAATCAAGGTGGAGACCAACGTACACCTTTCAGTAACGGTTACAATCAGCACAAGCCACAGCAAAATACCTTTCAGACACAAAATATACACTTCACGCAACAAGCGAACGGACCTTCGGGAAGTCTGAAGCCTAAACGCCCGCATAATACGCAAATTTATTATGCGCAAGCGAATACGCCAGGAGAACAAGATCCATTTCCAACCGAGTTCGTACCACAAAACCAACACCAGTTCCAGACGGAAGAAACTTTAAGAAATATAAATCAGCAGGAAAGTAAGCGTCGATCGGAAAATTAAAAGCAGCACCTTTGAGCCTCCTAGAGGATGCTGCAGGTTTTAGTGGGGGCACCCTGTCCCTTAGTCCACACGAAATTAAAGCAATTAGGTATGACAAAGAGACAAACTTACGGGATGATTTAGTAGCAGACACTGAGACGAAAGACAATGATGACGTATGGGACGAACAAGTTCAAGCTTCCATAAGAGTATCAATTGCCAACATACCAGTAACAGCCATTGTAGATACAGCAGCTAATATAAATGTCTTATCTTTATGTTTATTTAAGCCAATATCCTCTGTATGCAGTTTTATCACTTCCAATTCAAGGTTGCACCGTTTCGGGAGCAATTGGTCCACTAACACAACGTGTAAATCTTCAGACTCAGCTTCAAATCCAGATAAGAGTCTATTTCAGTAACGTGCATTTTTCTTATTGTTAAAAACCTATCAGTGCCATGTATCTTGAGTATGGAATTCTTGAGGCAGACGAAAGCTAAAATTGACATCGAGTGTGGAATCTGTACTCCAGTAGCGAGCCAGCAACAAGTAACTGAAAATTTGTTAAGAAGTAAGGTGAAGACAAACTTTGGGGTGCTTCAAATAGCAGTACGGCCATGGACTAAAAGACAACAGTACAGTCAGACAGAAGACATGACAGATCTTGAAAGTGTTAATGACGATGAGTACAAAGACCTAATTCCCGGTCAGAATGAATTATACGGTAAAGCTAGTGAGTCCACTGAATTATCCAAACAACAGAAGAATGAGCTTTACAATTTGTTAACATATTACGTTCAAGTATTTTCTAAGAAACCTGGACTAATAAAAGGCTTTGAATATCGAATGGCTGTCCTGACCCATTGAACCCACTGTAGAACAAGCTATTCCATTCCATATGCGAGACGCGAAGCTGTTAAGTGCGAGATCAGGAAAATGTTACGCTGGAATTTGATAGAAATATCCCATTCACCTTATTCGAGTCCTTTATTGTCTGTACTAAAATCAGATGGTAGCGTAAGGCTAGTCCTAGATGCAAGATTAATCAATAAAATTATAGTACCCATAAGAACGAGACCAGAGGCTCTTGAAGAGCATCTGCAGAAGTTTCATGGAGTTAAGTATTTGAGCACCCTTGATTTGAAAAGCAGTTACTGGCAAGTAAAACTTGCACAGGAGTTTAGGAAGTACACTGCGTTTATATTTGCTGGTAAATCTTACCATTTCAAAGTTGTACCGTTTGGACTAAATGTGAGTTCCGGAATTTTTATTTCTGACCTTGACTATGTACTAGGTCGTGAACTTTTAGGTGAGGTAACAGTCTAGGTGGATGACGTTCTTGTAGCATCAAAAATTGGGAAGATCATGTGGCCCTTCTGCAAAAGGTATTTCAACGATTCAGAGAGTATGGTGTTACAGCAAATCTTAAGAAATCCAAGTTTGGAAAAAGTGAAATTAAATTTTTAGGACACATCGTCACCCCTGAAGGAATTAAACCCGACCCGAAAAGATTGACTGCTATAAACAACTTTCCAACCCCTGTTACAAAAAGGCAACTGAAAGGATTTATCGGTCTTACGTCATTTTTGAGACGTTTTGTTCCCAATCAGGTATTGAACAATCCCGCTGTGCACAACCTTTTAAAAAAGAATTCACATTGGAATTGGACGCCGGAATTCCAAGACGGATTTCAGAAAAATAAAGACAGTCTGGTTAACAGTAACATTCTCCATCATCCTCAGATGGATAAGGAATTTTGCATTACTGCAGACGCTTCCTTTGTGGGTATCGGCGCTTTTCTTTTCCAGATTCAATTAGTAAATGGACACGAGCAAATCCAAGTGATCAGCTTTGCGAGTCGAGTGTTATCTGAGTGTGAAAAGTCTTATTCGGTTACGGAATTGGAGGCACTCGCCGTAGTATGGGCTTTTAGGCGATTTAACTATTAATCTATGGAAGAAAAATTAAAGTCTATTCAGACCATCAAGCCTTATCATTCCTCCTTTCATGCAAGTTGCAACATCCCCGTCTTACTCGATGGTGCTTATTCCTGCAGTAATATGACTTTGACATTGTATACTTAAAAGGTAAAGATAATGTTATAGCAGACGCACTTTCTCGCTCACCTGAGATCTTACCAGAAACCAGCGAACTGATGGAACAAATGACTAATTATAAAGTTTTGTTAATGAAAGATCCAATTCACAGAAAATATTTTCTTCAGTTATGTAGGCAGATTCAGATTCTTCAAACTACAGATTCAAAATGCAAAAAGGTTAGACAAATTCTTCACGAAAATCCAGCCCATAAGTTGTCCAAGTTTTATAAAGTTCATAACCAAGTGCTATTTCATAAGACGTCTGAGTCATCTGAGAGGTGGTGTGTTTGCATCCCTCGAAATTTCATTGAACATCTTCTGTGGTACACTCACATTTCATGGGGTCACTACGGACCAGAAAAATGTAAAAGGAAAATCTCGACTTACTGTCATGTTCCGAATCTACATCAGAGAATCCATCAATTATTGAGAAACCGTGTCATCTGTCAAAAGGCAAAATCCTTAAACATTTCCACTTCAATCCCACTAAATCCAATAATTGTTGAAAGGCCAAACCAGCTTCTTAGTATTGATCTGGCAGGTCCACTACCCACCGGTAGGGGAGGCGCTAAATACTTTTTAGCAATCCTGGACAATTTTTCTAAGCACGTAAGACTGTACGCAGTGAAATCTTCTTGTGCAAATCCGATAATTCGTCACATTGAAAATGATTATTTCCCACGATTCGGGGCTCCAGAATCAATCTTGTCCGACAATGCTTCAAATTTCACATCACGCCCGTGGCGTGCATTTCTTGCTCGCCATGGAATCAAACAAATTTTGACATCCCTGTTTCGATCGCAATCGAATCCGACAGTAAGAATCTTCAAAGAATTTAACAGATTTATAAGGACGTACATTCCGAATAAGCAATCTAAGTGGGTAGACTTCGTAACACCTTTCGAACAGATTGTAAACCACCTTCCTCATCTGTCAATGGTTCAAATGGCTCTGAGCACTATGGGACTTAACAGCTGTGGTCATCAGTCCCCTAGAACTTAGAACTACTTAAACCTAACTAACCTAAGGACTTCACACACATCCATGCCCGAGGCAGGATTCGAACCTGCGACCGTAGCAGTCGCGCGGTTCCGGACTGCGCGCCTAGAACCGCGAGACCACCGCGGCCGGCTCTCATCTGTCGACCGGATTCACGCCACATGAGTTAATGTCAAGATCAAAAGAAAGGAATGAATGGATAGACCCCCTTCCAAAGTTACAAGACAACGAATTGGACCTAGACGCAAAAATCAGGCAAGCTCTCATATCATTGACAACGTATGCTAACCTCCGAAGAAAGGCATTTGATAAGAAGGTAAAATAGATTTCAAAGAAGGAGAAAAGGTATTAGTCAGGACTCATTTTAAACCATCCCTGTTGTTAAAGAAGAATCGTAAGTGGCAACACATTTATGAAGGTCCCTTTGTGATAATGAGGAAACTACACATTGGTAGCTATTTGTTATCTGACCCTGCCACGAATAAAATCAAAGGATTGTTCCACCATCATGATTTAAGAAAATTTTATAACGTCAGGAATTAAGTTAATTTAAGCTGTAAGAAAAATCTAAGGTATTAGAGACCAAGATTAACCAATGAGTAACAAGAACTGAACTGAACTGACTACCGACGTTAACCGGTGCTAAAAGGAAACCTTATGTATTAAAACAACGCATCTGGAAAATAAAATACAGAATAAGTTGTAGGCAAGTATTTACATGAATAATCTTTATGTAAACAGGAGGACATGTCCTAGAGGCGATTTTCAATTTTAGTTATAAGTTAGTATGTAAGAAAAATGATGTACTCGAGAGGTATTAATTAGCCCCGAGGTACTAAAATGAGGAAAGAGGAAGAAGCGAATAATGCACTTCTCTCGCTAAAGAGTAATATAAAAATGATGATTATATGTGCTTAGTATTAGTAAGTGAAATTTAATCGACGACAAATTAATGACCTGTTTTAAAAGGAAATACTTAAACGTCCAGACAAAAGAGGAAAGTTGTGTGAAAAGATTCGATTCCATGAGGTTATTGCCTATTTTCAAATGTGACGTAAATAAGCGCAAAACAGTCGGTAGATTTAACTTGTAAGTTCCAGTACAGTGCTGTGCCAGCGATAAAATAACATCTGTTTGAAGTAAACAGGTACCTAGGATTAAGCATGAACAGCCTGACGTTAACCTTAAGTAAAAGCGTGATGGAATAAAATGGAAGTTTATTATATAACGCAAAGTAAGATGAGTCCAGACTATAAACAAGTTGAGTAAAAAAACATATGAGTAACATGGTTTATTATGGCAACTTCACGGTACTATTGAGCATTAGCGATACTGCAAATTCACAAGCTAGCAGCAAATAGAATAAGAATCTCGCCCAAGCTTCACAGGTCGCGACAGTAGCAAACAACAACACTCTAGTGAGAGGCTTATATATACAAATGATAATTAATACCCAAATGCGTAATGCATAAACTTGACTTAGTCTAAGAAATGAACAAAGAGTAGTAAGCAAGCTGCAGAAAGATACATATTAGATATAAATGCTTGAAGTGATAGACTTTTACGGCATTATGGAGCTTTTCGAAACAGTTTATCCTTCACAGTAATGGGATAGCTGATGGCTCGGTGTTCTATTTCAACTGATCCCTCACATTGCAGTCTTGTACACGGTCACTGTTTCGGTGCTAGCCATCTCCGGACGATGTTGCTCCTCCACCAAGACTCTTTCTCCATCTCAAATCAAGCTATGCCAGTCAATCACTATGTGGTAATCAACAGTATACCAGTGGACAGATGGGACTGAAAAGACACCACTGATATACTGTAATAAGCATCACAGTTGATAGTGGGATCAATTTTAGCAGTTTTACCAGATTTTCACAACGCTGACCAGTGCCACGGCAGCACGCTTCCCAGTTTCTGTATCATCGCTAAACCGCCTCTCCTCTACTTTGCAAGTACAATTACAAATGTAGATAGACGACCGTGCAGTACGTCAATTCATTGTTAATTCTGAAACATTTACACCAATTTGTACCAGACAGTGATCTACATATTTCTAGCTCTTCGATCATAGTGCGTAATTTACGATTACGATTGCCCATCGTTCCCTATGTGGATGGGAGTCACAGAACATTCTCGCATTCTTAGGATAAAGCCCTACCCCAATGAACCATGGACCTTGCCGTTGGTGGGGAGGCTTGCGTGTCTCAGCGATACAGATAGCTGTACCGTAGGTGCAACCACAACGGAGGGGTATTGTTGAGAGGCCAGACAAACGTGTGGTTCCTGAAGAGGGGCAGCAGCCTTTTCAGTAGTTGCAGGGCAATAGTCTAGATGATTGAGTGATCTGGCCTTGTAACACTAACCAAAACGGCCTTGCTGTGCTGGTACTGCGAACGGCTGAAAGTAAGGAGAAACTACGGCCGTAATTTTTCCCGAGGGCATGCAGCTTTACTGTATGGTTAAATGATGATGGCATCCTCTTGGGAAAAACATTCCGGAGGTAAAATAGTCCCCCATTCGGATCTCCGGGCGGGGACTACACAAGAGGACGTCGTTAGCAGGAGAAAGAAAACTGGCGTTCTACGGATCGGAGCGTGGAATGTCACTTCCCTTAATTGGGCAGGTAGGTTAGAAAATTTAAAAAGGGAAATGGATAGGTTAAAGTTAGATGTAGTGGGAATTAGTGAAGTTCGGTGGCAGGAAGAACAAGACTTCTGGTCAAGTGAATACAGGGTTATAAAAAATTCAAATACAGGTAATGCAGGAGTAGGTTTAATAATGAATAGAAAAATAGGAATGAGGGTAAGCAACTAAAAACAGCATAGTGAACGCATTATTGTGGCCGAGATAGATACGAAGCACACGCCTACCACAGTAGTACAAGTTTATATGCCTAGCTGCGCAGATGACGAAGAAATTGAAGAAGTGTATGATGAAATAAAAGAAATTATTCAGATAGTGAAGGGAGACGAAAATTTAATAGTCATGGGTGACTGGAATTCGAGAGTAGGAAAAGGGAGAGAAGGAAACATAGTAGGTGAATATGGATTGGGGATAAAAAACGAGAGAAGAAGCCGCCTGGTAGAATTTTGCACAGAGCACAACCTAATCATAGCTAACACTTGGTTCAAGAATCATAAAAGAAGGTTGTATACATGGAAGAAGCCTGGAGATACTGACAGGTTTCAGATAGATTATATAATGGTAAGACAGAGATTTAGGAACCAGGTGTTAAATTGTAAGACATTTCCAGGGGCAGATGTGGACTCTGACCACAATCTATTGGTTATGAACTGTAGATTAAAACGGAAGACACTGCAAAAGGGCGGGAATTTACGGAGATGGGACCTGGATAAACTGAAAGAACCAGAGGTTGTACAAAGTTTCAGGGAGAACATAAGGGAACAATTGACAGGAATGGGGGCAAGAAATACAGTAAAAGAAGAATGGGTAGTTTTGAGGGATGAAGTGGTGAAGGCAGCAGAGGAACAAGTAGGTAAAAAGACGAGGGCTAGTAGAAATCCTTAGGTAACAGAAGAAATATTGAATTTAAGTGATCAAAGGAGAAAATATAAAAATGCAGTAAATGAAACAGGCAAAAAGGAATACAAACGCCTCAAAAATGAGATCGACAGGAAGTGCAAAATGGCTAAGCAGGGATGGCTAGAGGACAAATGTAAGGATGTAGAGGCTATATCACTAGGGGTAAGATAGACACTGCCTACAGGAAAATTAAAGAGGCCTTTGGAGAAAGGAGAGCCACTTGTATGAATATCAAGAGCTCAGATGGAAACCCAGTTCTAAGCAATGAAGGGAAAGCAGAAAGGCGGAAGGAGTATATAGAGGGTCTGTACAATGGCGATGTTCTTGAGGACAATATTATGGAAATGGAGGAGGATGTAGATGAAGACGAAATGGGAGATATGACACTGCTTGAAGAGTTTGACAGAGCACTGAAAGACCTGATTCGCAACAAAGCTCCGGGAGTAGACAACATTCCATTAGAACTACTGACAGCCTTGGGAGAGTTAGTCCTGAAAAAACTCTACCATCTGGTGAGCAGGCGAAATACCCTCAGACTTCAAGAAGAATATAATAATTCCAATCCCAAAGAAGGCAGGTGCTGACAGATGTGAAAATTACCGAACTATCAGTTTAATAAGTCACAGCTGCAAAATACTAACACGAATTATTTACAGACGAATGGAAAAACTGGCAGAAGCCGACCTCGGGGAAGATCAGTTTGGATTCCGTAGAAATATTGGAACACGTGAGGCAATACTGACCCTATGACTTATCTTAGAAGCTAGATTAAGGAAAGGCAAACCTACATTACTAGCATTTGTAGACTTAGGGAAAGCTTTTGACAATGTTGACTGGAATACTCTCTTTCAAATTCTGAATGTGGCAGGGGTAAAATACAGGGAGCGTAAAGCTATTTACAATTTGTACAGAAACCAGATGGCAGTTATAAGAGTGGAGGGGCATGAAAGGGAAGCAGTGGTTGAGAAGGGAGTGAGACAGGGTTGTACTCTCCCCGATGTTATTCAATCTGTATATGGAGCAAGCAGTAAAGGAAACAAAAGAAAAATTCGGAGTAGGTATTAAAATCCATGGAGAAGAAATAAAAACATTGAGGTTCGCCGATGACATTGTAATTCTGTCAGAGACAGCAAAGGACTTGGAAGAGCAGTTAAACGGAATGGATAGTGTCTTGAAAGGAGGATATAAGATGAACACCAACAAAAGCAAAACGAGGATAATGGAATGTAGTCGAATTAATTCGGGTGATGCTGAGGGAATTAAATTAGGAAATGAGACACTTAATGTAGTAAAGGAGTTCTGCTATTTGGGGAGCAAAATAACTGATGATGGTCGAAGTAGAGAGGATATAAAATGTAGACTGGCAATAGCAAGGAAAGCATTTCTGAAGAAAAGAAATTTGTTAACATCGAGTATAGGTTTAAGTGTCAGGAAGTCGTTTCTGAAAGTATTTGTATGGAGTGTAGCCATGTATGGAAGTGAAACATGGACGATAAATAGTTTGGACAAGAAGAGAATAGAAGCTTTCGAAATGTGGTGCTACAGAAGAATGATGAAGATTACATGGGGAGATCATATAACTAATGAGGAAGCATTGAATAGGATTGGGGAGAAGAGAAGTTTGTGGCACAACTTGACTAGAAGAAGGGATCGGTTGGTACGACATGTTCTGAGGCATCAAGGGATCACCAGTTTAGTATAGGAGGGCAGCGTGGAGGGTAAAAATCGTAGAGGGAGACCAAGAGATGAATACACTAAGCAGATTCAGAAGGATGTAGGTTACAGTAGGTACTGGGAGATTAAGAAGCTTGCACAGGATAGAGTAGCATGGAGAGCTGCATCAAACCAGTCTCAGAACTGAAGACCACAACAACAACATCGGATAAAGTTAGAGACTGGGAGGTCTTCTTGCATTGTGTTTTACCAACGCTCCCTGCAACACTGTCACAGATTTAATCTGCAGCTGACCAGAAGTCGACCACCACACTTCACATTTCATGAAGAAACAGAACGAACTGAGTCTGTAATTAATGTCCCGCAACCATCCAAGAGCACAAGATTTCTCCAGATGCGCGAATGTCGAGGAAGTTAGCACCCCTTTTCGGTGTATAGTAGATATGAAAGAGTTGTGATGGTGTAATAGACGGTTAAGAACAAGAAAGGAGTGGTTTTGTTCATGATGGAGCACCAGGCGGACGGAGTTTGAAGCATTTTATGTAAATAAATGCGCTGTCGATTCCAAAGTATTGTTCTAGCGTCTGGGGTCAGTACCAAGAAGGTATTGGTAAGAGAGAACATGAACACATGCACCCCAAAGGTTACACGGTTCTGCAATTAAAACACGCTATAATGTTAGATCGTTGCGGCTTCCGATCTATTAGTCGTGTGGAATGCAACGCGGTTACTATTCCAATGAAAGAAATATATTTCCAGCGCATGACATATATTCTTCTTGCAGTTTCTCTACCATTAACTATGGTGACAGAATCTAAAATGAAAAAAAAATCTGCCTCCTTAAAACATCGGTTCTTCGTGATACATGCATAATATTGCTTTCCAGAGGTGTATAGCGCCCACTGTTCACATCTGATCACAGTTCAGAAACTATATTATGCGCACATCATTCCTATATAAAATAATCGTTAGTAACGGAGAATGCCTCGTACAAAGAAACAGACAAACGCATAGCAGCGGTATTTGACATGTGAAATTACAAGTCATGCCGCCACTTACTCTGTAACAGGACATCTGTCAAGCAGATGTATACACCTCACAAACATCCTGTCGCTAACTTAGAATCAGTGTAGCTATGACACTGAAGTCTCGATTTCGTACCCAAGATTCGGCAGGGGAATGTAGTACGTCGCATCAATCTTCGTTCGTCTAAAGGGATGTGTCGAAACAAGATGTACGTATTTCATCACATATGAGATGGAAGTCTTCTGATGACACCTGTGTGAGGGTTGAAATTTTTACGTTTTTGAACTTGTTAACTGGAGACTGTGTACGATGGAACTTCTGGCAAGTAATGTGAAAGCAAATACTTTTCTAAATTCCGATTACTGAATCTGAGGTAGGAACGCCTTTGCTACTCTACTTTTAAATACGAATATAGCTGTGCAAATTAATTTTGCTGAATGTGGCATTAATCTAAATTGCATATGAGTCCTAGAAACAAATATAAAGAATTTTTGTCACTAATACTGAAAGTGACTTTGTCATGTAGCAATCACACACAATTCCCAACTGTTACGTAACGAAAATATGCCCTCTTAGAGAAACACATCAACTAAATTTATTTGAAATGTTATAAATAAATATTCTTAATTTCATCTGAAACGGTTCTTTTAGGCTCTACTACTTTTTGTTATCTGTGCAACAGATAGCTCGGATCTTCTCTGTCTGCACAGTGCTAAAATATGAAGTACTGAACTGTATGACCTTTAACAAATAAATGCGCAGCAAACAACTTCGGTTTATTTTATTTTCACAAATTAAATTATTGTTTTGTTTCCGCAAATATGTTTCACTCTCTACGCAGCAGTGCAAGGCGTGACAGTGCAGTTATTATCAGATGTACTTTTCCTCTAACAGTGAGGATAAACTGCAGTCCATTATTTATAAATAAAGAGGAAAATATACTGCAACCATATTGAATCCTTTTAATGTGGCAGAAAAGACTGGAACTAACAGGAACTATAACCCTTCCCGTAACACTGTCATATACCACAAAAATTACTTTTACACAATATTAAAATTACGTAAAATTTACTTTTTTAAAATGAAATGCTTTAACTAACAGTGGAGGGAGGGGTGCCAACATGTTGATAGTGCTAGACACATTGAGATCTTTACATTACAATAATTACGCGAGTAAATCTTGCAGCAAAATAAACTCAATGGAAACTACCTTTTTTCCAAATAAATCGACTCTCTACAAAATCCTCTTAAATAATCCTATATCATCAACTACACATTAGGGAGCATCTTAATCGCCGGCCGTGGTGGCCAAGCGGTTACAGGCGCTACAGTCTGGAACCGCGCGGCCGCTACGGTCGCAGGTTCGAATCCTGCCTCGGGCATGGATGTGTGTGATGTCCTTAGGTTAGTTAGGTTTAAGTAGTTCTAAGTTCTAGGGGACTGATGACCTTAGAAGTTAAGTCCCATAGTGCTCAGAGCCATTTTTTTGAGCATCTTAATCTCTGTGCGGTAATCCACCAACCAAGTTCCTCATTCTGCCATGAGAAAATGGCCGCAACTACTTCCAACTCCCTTGCTCTCACGAGCTCTACCCAATATAACTTTTGGTAACCAAAGGATATGTATCACTCATGTTTTCAAACCTGCAAAGATGCTCGTAGTGGTAAACATTCATAATAAACTGTCAAATACACCAAACAAACTGCCATTTCGCGTGATAAGTACATCTTGCATAAACATTTCTACCAATATGTGCACCCTTCAGTGTTCGTATCTTGGAAAATCTCTTTCTCCCCCTCCCCCAGATGTTCTTTCAGCTTTCCGAAAAGATGTAAATCACATGGTATCAGATGTGGCTTCCCGGTCTGCACCACCCATTCCCTGCTGCCTCAGTCGAATTGTTGGCATTATTTCACTACGGCTGGACACGACGTTGCATTTGGTTCATGTAAAGCCACCAGAATTTCACCGTGAATCTGTGTGCAACTCAGACGTTTAGCCGACAAGAATCGTACAGTCCCTCGTCCATTAGCTTTCGAGTACGTTTTCAGTAGCCACCCCATTTCACTCCCCCCTCCCCCCCCTCTCTGACGCACGTATTATCCATATCGCAGTAGAACTGTATCTGCAGGAAACCCAGAACATGTACTCTTTTCAGAAAAGACACCACTCTTGTTGCGCAGTCGTCTTAATGTGGGACAGCATATGTAACTTACATCTTGAAGTGCCCATGTAAGATCCTTACCAAAAGAAGGGACGGGCTAGTTGGGCAACTGAAGTGGTATCTGTGAACAGTGAACATGTAGCGGCAGACCATGACTAGCATTGGCGCGGTATAGACGGCGAAGAGTTAATAGTTATACAAAGTTGAAAAGATTAGTACAAGACAAAAGATTTGAGAGAGCATAAAAACACCTGAAACCCATGTTGGCGTGCTTTTGGGGTTCCATGGCTCAATATGTAAAACCAGAACCTTGTAGGAGCAGTTTGTTGTCCATCTGTCATTCTGTTAAGACTCCTTTTTCTCAGGAGTGGGTACAAGTGTCAAGTTGAAATATGTCAAATACTAAGATCTATGGTTCCTTAACAGTGTAACAAATTTAAGCTCCTCATTTATGTCACATATTTTGATACTGCTACACTCAATAATCAAAGATGAACTAATTGTATCCACGTCAGGCATGTTTATCCACAGTTAAAGCATGTGCCTGGAAACAGAGAGGCCGTCGAATCGTATCTCGCTTTTTTTTCCGTTTGCGTATTAACGTAGCTTTGATCTCTCAGCTATGTGAGGACTGTGAGGCTTATAAACTCCAACCTTCAGTAGGAGGGAAGGTATGTGCAAAATAGTATTTTTTCAGCCTCTGGAGTATAGGCTGCCCCTTACGACAGGTGTACAGTGAAGGAATAGAATCGGATTGCCTTAATGACGACAGGTGTACAGTGTGGGAATTGAATCGGCCTGGCCGGCCGAAGTGGCCGTGCGGTTAAAGGCGCTGCAGTCTGGAACCGCAAGACCGCTACGGTCGCAGGTTCGAATCCTGCCTCGGGCATGGATGTTTGTGATGTCCTTAGGTTAGTTAGGTTTAACTAGTTCTAAGTTCTAGGGGACTAATGACCTCAGAAGTTGAGTCCCATAGTGCTCAGAGCCATTTGAACCATTTTTTTGAATCGGCCTGCCTTAATGACCTGCTTTGCAGTGTAGCCTGTATGTTAGTGGCACACAACAGTTTTCCAGCCCCATTCACATAGGCAGGGCAAAGACTGGGGAAGGAACTGAGGGAGTTGGAGGAGGAGATGCACAGGTAGAAGGGCAGAAGGAGGTGGAGAGCTGCTGGGGTGAAGAGGGGATGGGTAGAGAGAATGGGACTGAGGAGTTGGCCTGAGAAGTGAAAGCAGTGCTGGACATTGAGGGTGTGGAGAGAAGGAGGACAAAGAGGGGAAGGAGGAGATTTGTCTAATATGTGTCGAATGAATCCACGTGTGAGGCCCTCCCCTCTCTCTGTCCATTGACTTTTGTCCCCTACCTCACCACCTGCGCTGTGGAGTCATATATGTATAGGTGTGGTGTACTCAGCCTCTGCTGTATATGTTGTCCAGTAAGGCAGATGGGTAGTGTGACGTTAGTAATCACCTACTTCACATCACCAACAAAGAAGCATTTCCATGGATATGTTCAGTAAACCATCACATCTGGCAGTGTACGTCCTGTATGATTGTGCTGAGCTGCTCACTCCGCAGTGATTCCACGTTTCTGTGAGACACAGTTGCAACCAAGGTAAGAACTCCGGTGTTCCTTTCAGTTATTACATACAGTGCTATACCTGCAATACCATAGAGTTTTCCTCCACATATATGCATGACATTGTGTCACTTAAGTGCATGGTACACAAACACAACTCCTCCTCAGCATATAACGATGCCACACTCCTGCAGATATACACAGGCGGTAAAGCCACATGCCTTGTTTTGGAACTTCACGTCGCTTGCAAACAGGACAACGCCGAAATGAAAACTAACGGCAATCAAGCAAGAGACCCAAATACAAACTGAAGCAAACACTTTCACAGACGGGATAGTTACAAGCAAAGAGAATCACGGCTGTCTTTGATCAGTGCTACAGCTTCCTCAAGTACAACCTCCGAGACGGTCCAACAGCGTGACGTCCGCTAACAGTACAACAGACACTACGCAACTTCATCCAGAGCCTCTGAGACTGCACAAAAACATGAAGCGCAATTGCAGGCCATGAGGGACTGTCAGACAAGCATGCAATTCACGGCACATCAGTGTTACGTCACGTCAGTGTTTCTGATATGTACAGTTAGTTGTAGGGCATGTGCTCTATAGTCAGCTCACCTACAGTTTACTCATCTTTGCACCAGGATGTGTAACGAAGAATATTCCATATAAATAAGTATTACAGTAAATAAATAAATCGTTACAATCTTTTGCACTGCGTTTTACTGCCCATATTATTGATGATGTAACCACTACATCCTATTTCTATAGCATTAAATCTTTTATGAAGTCCCAATGTCTGCACTGCAGTCTACATTCCAGTGGCTGGAACACGGGGAACACAGGTAATATGATGTTCTAACGAAATGTTTAGCAGAATAATTAAGCTCTGTCGTTGGCCTACATATACCACAGTTCGTGAAGACGAGGTCGATAGAAAGGGATGGTAGGCTGATATTTGGCGATCGCACACACGGGGCGAAATCGCGGATACTTGACTAGTTATCTATATACACTGAGGTGACAAAAGTCATGGGATAGCGACTTGCACGTATAAAGATAGAGGTAGTAGCGTACACGGGTATAAAAGGGCAATGAATTGGCGGAGTTATTTGTACTCAGGTGATTCATTTGACACAATTATGGTCGCACGACGGGAATTAACATATTTTGAATGCAGAATGGTGGCTAGAGCTAGACGAGTGGCACATTCCACTTCGGATATCTTTAGGGAATTCAATATTCAGAGGTTCAAAGTGACAGGAGTTTGCCGAGAGTACCAAATTTGAGACAACGCCGTAGCCGACGACCTTCTCTTAACGACCGAGAGCAGCGGCGTTTGTGTAGAGCTATCAGTGCTAACCGACAAGCATCACTGCATGAAATTACCGCAGAAATCATTGTGGGACGTACGACGAACGTATCTGTTTGGACACAGCGGCGAAATTTGGTGTTAATAGGCCGTGGCAACAGACGACTGGCCGGCCGGTGTGGCCGTGCGGTTCTAGGCGCTTCAGTCTGGAACCGCGTGACCGCTACGGTCGCAGGTTCGAATCCTGCCTGGGGAATGGATGTGTGTGATGTCCTTAGGTTAGTTAGGTTTAAGTAGTTCTAAGTTCTAGGGGACTTATGACCTCAGATGTTGAGTCCCATAGTGCTGAGAGCCATTTTAACCATTTGAACAGACGACTAAGGCGAGTGCCTTTGCTAGCAGCGTGACATCACCTGGTGCACTTCTCCTTGGCTCTTGACCATACCAGTTGGAATCTAGACGACTGGAAAACCGTCGCCGATTTCAGGTGGTAAGAGATGATGATAGGGTTCGAGTGTAGAGCAAACCCCAAGAAGCTATGGACCCACATTGCCAACAAGGCACTGTCCGAGATGTGTCCGAGCTGGTGATGGCCCCATAATGGTGTGAGCCGTATTTACATGGGTCCTCTGGCCCAAGTGAACCGATCACTGACTACAAATGGCTATGTTCGGTTACTTGGAGACCGTCTGCAGACAATCAAGAACTTTATGTTGCCAAGCAACGACAGAACTCTTATAGATGACAATGCGCCATGTCGCCGGGGCACAATTGTTGGCGATTAACTTGAAGAAAATTCTGGATAATTTGAGCGAATGAACTGGCCAACCAGATCGCTCGACATGAGTCAAATGGTTCAAATGGCTCTAAGCACTATGGGACTTAACATCTGAGGTCATCAGTCCCCTAGAACTTAGAACTACTTAAACCTAATGAAACCCAAGGAGATCACACACACCCATGCCCGAGGCATGATTCGAACCTGCGACCGTAGTAGCAGCGCGGTTCCGGACTGAAGGACCTAGAACCGCTCGGCCACAGCGGCCGGCCGACATGAATCCCATCGAACATTTGTGAAACAGTTCTTGCACACAATCCTGCACCGGCAACATTTTCGCAATTATGGATGGCTATAGAGATATCATGACTCAATATTTCTGCAGGATTCTTCCAACGGGTTATTGAGTCCATGCCACGTCGAGTTATTGTACTATACTAGGCACTATATTGCACTATACCAGGCAAAATGAGGCGCGACACTATATCAGGTGGTATCCTATGACTTTTTTCACCTCAGTATACATAATTAAGTTAGTACAGAACCGTCAGAGCTTAAGCCAAACACGCTCTTGTTCGTACTTTTTTTAAGTGTTGCTGCAAATGTGTGGATAAAAGTCTCCTCAAAATAAATCATTTACTATGGTAATTGAAAGAAAAACAGCCCTCGGTCACCATATTTAATCGAATTAAACGGGTTTCAACACTGCTAGGTGTGCCTTTCTCAGAATTTAAATCAAAGAATGGTCTATATTCTATATTCTGTTCGTAACAGCGTGCACTCTTACACCATAGTAAATGCAATTTTTTTTTTGGTACATGGCTGCACGTTCAGAGACTGAATATAGAATATACACTCCTGGAAATTGAAATAAGAACACCGTGAATTCATTGTCCCAGGAAGGGGAAACTTTATTGACACATTCCTGGGGTCAGATACATCACATGATCACACTGACAGAACCACAGGCACATAGACACAGGCAACAGAGTATGCACAATGTCGGCACTAGTACAGTGTATATCCACCTTTCGCAGCAATGTAGGCTGCTATTCTCCCATGGAGACGATCGTAGAGATGCTGGATGTAGTCCTGTGGAACGGCTTGCCATGCCATTTCCACCTGGCGCCTCAGTTGGACCAGCGTTCGTGCTGGACGTGCAGACCGCGTGAGACGACGCTTCATCCAGTCCCAAACATGCTCAATGGGGGACAGATCCGGAGATCTTGCTGGCCAGGGTAGTTGACTTACACCTTCTAGAGCACGTTGGGTGGCACGGGATACATGCGGACGTGCATTGTCCTGTTGGAACAGCAAGTTCCCTTGCCGGTCTAGGAATGGTAGAACGATGGGTTCGATGACGGTTTGGATGTACCATGTACTATTCAGTGTCCCCTCGACGATCACCAGTGGTGTACGGCCAGTGTAGGAGATCGCTCCCCACACCATGATGCCGGGTGTTGGCCCTGTGTGCCTCGGTCGTATGCAGTCCTGATTGTGGCGCTCACCTGCACGGCGCCAAACACGCATACGACCATCATTGGCACCAAGGCAGAAGCGACTCTCATCGCTGAAGACGACACGTCTCCATTCGTCCCTCCATTCACGCCTGTCGCGACATCACTGGAGGCGGGCTGCACGATGTTGGGGCGTGAGCGGAAGACGGCCTAACGGTGTGCGGGACCGTAGCCCAGCTTCATGGAGACGGTTGCGAATGGTCCTCGCCGATGCCCCAGGAGCAACAGTGTCCCTAATTTGCTGGGAAGTGGCGGTGCGGTTCCCTACGGCACTGCGTAGGATCCTACGGTCTTGGCGTGCATCCGTGCGTCGCTGCGGTCCGGTCCCAGGTCGACGGGCACGTGCACCTTCCGCCGACCACTGGCGACAACATCGATGTACTGTGGAGACCTCACGCCCCACGTGTTGAGCAATTCGGCGGTACGTCCACCCGGCCTCCCGCATGCCCACTATACGCCCTCGCTCAAAGTCCGTCAACTGCACATACGGTTCACGTCCACGCTGTCGCGGCATGCTACCAGTGTTAAAGACTGCGATGGAGCTCCGTATGCCACGGCAAACTGGCCGACACTGACGGCGGCGGTGCACAAATGCTGCGCAGCTAGCGCCATTCGACGGCCAACACCGCGGTTCCTGGTGTGTCCGCTGTGCCGTGCGTGTGATCATTGCTTGTACAGCCCTCTCGCAGTGTCCGGAGCAAGTATGGTGGGTCTGACACACCGGTGTCAATGTGTTCTTTTTTCCATTTCCAGGAGTGTAGAATATAGACCATTCTTTGATTTAAATTCTGAGGAAGACACTCCTAGCAGTGTTGAAACCCGGTTAATTCGTTTAAATATAGTGACCGAGGGCTGTTTTTCTTTCAGTTGTAACTGTTCACTGTCTCTGAACGTGCAGCTATGTGCGAAAAAAAAAATGCATTTACTATGGTGCAAGAGGGCACGCTATTACGAACCTTCCTGAGAGTGAAATTGATCAGGTTTCGAGCCCTGGTCTGACTATCATGTTTGATATGACTAGAAGTTTCTTTTCCGGCTGTTTATTTGGTTCCATACATGTATAAGTTTCGTGATAACCGCGTGTTGTCGATATATGAAGCATACTGTCAGTACAATTTCCCTGAAACAGAGTTACGTTGTTATTAAATTTAGTTTGTGTGGCTTTCTCTACCGGTTAAACAACCGTGTCTGATATTTGTTTTTTTTTTTTTTTTTTCACTTTCGGGCAGATCGACACTGGCAACAGCAGCGCATAGCGCTGGATACTGGCGCCGATAGCTTGACGTCAGCTATTCGATTACTGACGCATAATGGCGAGCCGTTGCTTTTTTTAAACGCATCTTGCGTAACAGCGTTAACGCAAACGTGATGGGCGGCCAGAGCAGTGCACACAGCCACGCAGCGCGGCGTCATTGGATTCCCTGCGAACCGGGGCCGCGCAGGGGCTAATGTGGCGCTGAAAGCCGCGTTCCGATGGAAATGGCGGGGAAGCGGCTTAAACGGCGGGGCAGGAGTCCCGCCGGCGCGACGGTGCCGAAATTGGCGAATAAATAGCTCACTGCGAATCGCGAGTGGTGAGCAATCCGGTGGCAAAGCGGACTCGCCGCTGCGGGGCAGCTCCGCAGCGATGCCGTGTAAGTCATACTCATTCCTGCTGTTAGATACAGGTGATTATCACCCTCTAACAATACCACCACTTGCAAAGTAGGTTAGAAATCAGATTAATAATGTTGCTCACGCAGCGTATGTTCGCTTTATCGGGCGGCAACAAAGTTATTGACTGTGGATGGTATCGTCAGAATGGAAATAATGAAGTCACTGTAAAAAATGTCATTAATTTTGGCACTTATCTTGAATGGATTCCCACGTAGATTTCGTCGAAGTTGTTATGGCTCATCTTGTTGACTCTAGGGTGATTCTACTTTGACTGCTAGAAGGTCCAGATCTATATTTTAGCAATATTTGAAGACCTAAAAAATGCGTTTTTCAGGAAATTCTTAATGATCAATCAATCCCAGATCAGAACAATAGCATGGTAGAAATAATTTTTGACTTGGTGTTACGATCCACATTTTTATTAAACTTCTTGTAAATTCACATATACTTCTTCTTAATTGTCACATCATCAAGAAAACGGTTTTGTATCAATCTTCATATATTTAATTTCCACTTTAACCAAACACAAGACTTGACTGTTTTTTTACAAAGCGAAATAACAACTTAACTTCTGCAAAGTGAAACAAAGACTGCTCTGTGCGCATTCGTACCAAAACTGTTACAGGTAAGTCAAAGATTATGACAGTCTCACAGAAATGAATACACACAAGAACCATGTCACTGTAATATATCGATACTTCGGAGTACCTATACATTATAAAACCAAATGTGAATATTGTCACAAAAATATGTCTGTTACTTCGCAGAAAACTAGTACGATATGACTGGTATCGAGAACTGGGGTTGGAGTGCTGTAATGGTAACGTAAATAAAGAACCAACCCCCATCACCATCAATAACAACAATACTATCTAAAGATTACGGCATGTCACTGCCACGGTCCTTCTATTTTTTTTCTCTGCCGTTCTCCTGTTTTCTGGATAATTTTACTCTTCATTCTTCAGAGTATGACCTGTCATTTTTTGCAGTACCTTCTGTTTTCATTTTCTCTTCTTCTGAACGATAGCCGCCCGGCGCTTATTGTCCTTCCAGTATTTTTAAAGTACATTAGCTGCTGTAGTTCATTTTTTAATTGACCCCTCTCCATAGCCTTTAAATTCGTCCTATCTAATACAGCAGTTACCACCTTTCACTCCACGTGTTCAACTTGATAAACTGTTTTTGCTTCCTGTGTTTCCTGACCTGTTTACTGGCGACTGGCATCTTTTAGAAAAAAAAAAACTATTTGCTGCTGCAGTTCCTTTTAATATCTGTGATTGCATTATGGTCATTTCTGCCGTTTTATAGTCAAGTATTCCATATGTACTCATCGTCGTGATTCTGATTTTGCCGGTGTTGGTTTTAATATCGATTTTGTTTTCAAAATATCTGGATAACCTACACATATTTTTCACAGTCAGTTGTTACAGTGTCATGTATAAAAGTTATACTGTGAAGGAGATCCCTTAATCCTGCAGGTGTGTACACTGTATAGTTTTTCTGTTTTCTCGATGATGGGGTAACCAACAATAGTGTTTTATGATCTTCGTAGTATAGCATTCTTAGGGTTGTAATGCATATATGCATTCCCTTCACGTGTTTAAGCCGAGTATTACGCACAATTATGCGATCGAGAATGCTCAGTAGCAGCCAGGCTACATGTACATTTAACAATTAAGCGTCAGCAAGGAGCATCAGTGATGAAATCATAGGAGGCAATGTTGTGCAACCTTAGTAGGGACAAGATCCGACTATATGGGAGTAGGACCTTACAATATGAGACAGTGTTCCGAGACAAACTTCCGTCACAATGTCCGCAAACGTGACGTCAGATCCGCCTAGCAACAGCGGTCTGAAACCCCTTTGGCTGAAAGTTTGGATACATATATATGTAGGGAACGAGAGAAGGGTCCTTATTGGCTGATGGAGAAAGGTGGGGTGGTCTCTCTTGTCCTTCGGGAAGACAGGGCGAGTCAGTCGCGAGGAGCCACGCAAAACGCACGGTCGAGTAACTGGGGCGGATCTAAAAAAAAAGGGCGCGAGTGCATATTTCAGATGTTAAGCAAGATATAAAGTGAAGTTATTAGTTATAAGAAAGCCACGTGTCATGGGCAGTGTCTCTCATTATGTAAAGTCAGAAAACGGTGTTAATGTGTGTGAAGGGTCGAATAACGGTGTAGTCCAGAGCCGCCGTATTGCACATTCTGATTATGTGACGTGTGTGACAGAGTAATTTTGGTATTAAAACAAGTATACTACAAACGTTGTTGACAATTAACAAATGGCATCCCTAAAAATTCCACTTCAGCAGGAGTACCACCTACATGGAACCTGGCGACTGAGTGCTACTTAGTGTTATATGATATTCGTAGTATAGCATGCATAGGGTGTCATGATCATCGTGATTCTAACCAGAAAACTGGTCAAGGTGCAATAAGAAATGAAACATTGCAGAAGGTGACTAGTTGTAATAATTTCTGAAAACTTTTGTTCGTCACTATACAATATTGCTGTGTCTGTGTTATTCTGAATTACAGTGCAATGTACCTTCGGACATACAAGCGACTTTCAATTCAATGTCTCCCCTTTACAGGAACACACATAGTGAATTGAGAGTGTAGGTTGTAGGCACTTGGATGACGACATATGGAGGTCTGAGTCTGGCCGTGAGTCATTATCGGATAGCCTATTGGTAAAGCAACCACTTGCGGTAAGCAGGAAATCCTGGTTCAAGTCCCGTCCGACACAAATTTTCACTGTCGTCATTCCACTGTGCAGCTGATGGTTGTCCCTATTCGCAACTGCGAATACATTTTGTGTATTTACTCATCACAGCCACAGTCCCCACATAGACAAGAGATAAACGTTTTATTTCTCTACCTAGTCAGGCAAAAAGGTCAATGAATATGTGCAGGCAATGAAAACTGAAGTTAATTAAATTATTCTCGTCATGAAATTCAATAAGCAGTATATCTCAGAAGACAGAGAATGTTACAACTAATTACTTCAGAGTTGTAATTAAATCCCAGTGTAAATCAGCACAAGCAGCCAAACGTAAATGTGAAACTATATGGGTCATATGTGAAATTTGGTTTCATTCTAAAGTGTGTTTTCTTCCCATAAAAATATCTACAGGCTGTAACTAAACAACTGCTTCCTTCTACACCAATTATTTAAAATTCATAGACATAGTACAACAATCTGTGTATGAGGAGAAGCTATTCATAAAAACAAAAGAAAAAGCACTCATTCCTGACTGTTAAAAAAGAAAAAACAACCACTTCGCAGTATAATTCATCTGCTGAACAACGTAAGTTCTTTGACACAGTTGTGAACACTACAAACATTAATTTTAAGTATATGTAATTTGCTTAATAAAGGGCTTTAACACAATATCACCATCAAACTTGACAAAAAACGATGTTAAATACCTAATTACTAACGCCAAAATAGCCTGTATATCAGCAAAACTATGCCAGAAAGATAAAACTACTACCACTTGTAGCAAATCAATAAAAAAGCCAACTAACACTAATGCCCTTGTTAAACCTGACAGAAATGGTACAGTTGTGGCAGTGTATAAATCAGAGCACATGAACAAAACTTCAAAATTCAAAAAAATAACAATCTAACTGAACTGGAATCTGATCCCATCCGTAAATACCAACCTAAAATAGATAGCCTGTTAAACAACTGCATTGTCCTCCTAACGCCCACTGAAGTCAAATGGAGCGTTATCATCAACAATGCTATCAAAAATTTCAGATTACACACTAAAATTAATAATCCTGGTTATCGAATGTACCCAATTTTCAATTTAGTATGTAGTCCTGGAACAAAATGACTAAAAGGACTTCATGAAATTCTCAGTACATCTTATATATTTACTACCATATACTCTGTAGATAACAGTTATGAACTGATTGACAGTATCAAAGACATCACTATAGCTGGCTCATCAAGATATGCATACCTCAGTATAGTTAATCTGTATACTAACATACTTATAATAGAAACAGAACTTAGTGTGTAATAAAATTATATAGACATCTGCAAACTAATGAATTTGCTTAAACTGGTACTATTCCACAATTAACTTATCTTTAATGGCAAAATCTATGACTAGAATGGTGGTTTAGCAATTAATAATAAGTTACCTGGCCTACTCGATGAAATGTATCTTTTTAAAGCAAATAAAATGCAAAAGGCAAAAGTAATTTATTATAAATATTACAGTGAAGACACCTTGATGCTATACAATGTAAGAACCACTGAAGTACATGGCTTAGGTGTGAAAATTAACAACAAATATGTAAAATACAATTTACATTTGAACGCTACAGACAATATGAAATTAATAATCTTGATCTAAACATTTAATATCACAACAATAAATATAAATTCGAGAATTATAGGAAATTACCATATCAGTTGTCATAATAAATAGCACGTTATTCTGCCCATTTCTAAAAATTATTTCCAAAGAATATTTTCATTTTTGTATTGACCACTGGGCAACCTTCAATTAATAATATTTCCAAGTCTCAGGCAGTTCAATGTCTTTCACGCTAATGTAAGGATAGGGGACAACAAACACATACTTAAAATATACTAGCAACCTCCAAAAAATGTGCAGTTGTATTCCATATATCAAGTCAAACACACTCGTCGAAATAAGCATCACGTAAATGACGTATTCTACAAACTAAAAAAAAGTATTGAAACTTCCTGGCAGATTAAAACTGTGTGCCTGACCGAGACTCGAACTCGGGACCTTTGCCTTTCGCAGGCAAGTGCTCTACCATCTGAGCTACCGAAGCACGACTCACGCCCGGTACTCACAGCTTTATTTCTGTCAGTATCTCGTCTCCTACCTTCCAAACTTTACAGAAGCTCTCCTGCGAACCTTGCAGAACTAGTACTCCTGAAAGAAAGGATACTGCGGAGACATGGTTTAGCCACAGCCTGGGGGATGTTTCCAGAAAGAGATTTTCACTCTGCAGCGGAGTGTGCGCTGATATGAAACTTCCTGGCAGATTAAAACTGTGTGCCTGACCGAGACTCGACCTCGGGACCATAGCCTTTCGTGGGCAAGTGCTCTACCATCTGAGCTACCGAAGCACGACTCACGCCCGGTACTCACAGCTTTACTTCTGCCAGTATCTCGTCTCCTACCTTCCAAACTTTACAAAAGCTCTCCTGCGAACCTTGCAGAACTAGCACTCCTGAAAGAAAGGATAATGCGGAGACATGGCTTAGCCACAGCCTGGGGGATGTTTCCAGAATGAGATTTTCACTCTGCAGCGGAGTGTGCGCTGATATGAAACTTCCTGGCAGATTAAAACTGTGTGCCCGACCGAGACTCGACCTCGGGACCTTAGCCTTTCGCGGGCAAGTGCTCTACCATCTGAGCTACCGAAGCACGACTCACGCCCGGTACTCACAGCTTTATTTCTGTCAGTATCTCGTCTCCTACCTTCCAAACTTTACAGAAGCTCTCCTGCGAACCTTGCAGAACTAGTACTCCTGAAAGAAAGGATACTGCGGAGACATGGTTTAGCCACAGCCTGGGGGATGTTTCCAGAAAGAGATTTTCACTCTGCAGCGGAGTGTGCGCTGATATGAAACTTCCTGGCAGATTAAAACTGTGTGCCTGACCGAGACTCGACCTCGGGACCATAGCCTTTCGTGGGCAAGTGCTCTACCATCTGAGCTACCGAAGCACGACTCACGCCCGGTACTCACAGCTTTACTTCTGCCAGTATCTCGTCTCCTACCTTCCAAACTTTACAGAAGGTCTCCTGCGAACTATGCAGAACTAGTAAGGTTCACAAGAGAGCTTCTGTGAAGTTTGGAATGTAGGAGACGAGATACTGGCAGAAGTAAAGCTGTGAGTACCGGCCGTGAGTCGTGTTTCGGTAGCTCAGATGGTAGGGCACTTGCCCGTGAAGGGCTAAGGTCCCGAGTTCGAGTCTCGGTCAGGCACACAGTTTTAATCTCCCAGGAAGTTTCAAATCAGCGCCCACTCCGCTGCAGAGTGAAAATCTCATTCTGGAAACATCCCCAAGGCTGTGGCTAAGCCATGTCTCCGCAGTGTCCTTTCTTTCAGGAGTGCTAGTTCCGCAAGGTTCGCAGGAGAGCTTCTGTAAAGTTTGGAAGGTAGGAGACGAGATACTGGCAGAAGTAAAGCTGTGAGTACCGGGCGTGAGTCGTGCGTAGGTAGTTCAGATGGTAGAGCACTTGCCCGCGAAAAGCAAAGGTCCCGAGTTCGAGTCTCGGTCAGGCACGCAGTTTTAATCTGCCAGGAAGTTTTATATCAGCGCACACTCCGCTGCAGAGTGAAAATCTCATTCTGTAAAAAAAAGTATTGCATAACACAGAAAACTACCAAAATTGAGTGAACACTACAAAAAACCGCCATACAAAAAGTAGGTACAATACTTGACAGCCAAGTAAAGAAACAGAGCATGTATATTGATAAATATCGCCGTAGGATCTTCGTCCCCTCTTTGATTAATTTCTCTAGATTCGATTCTCACCTCTACTACCACATTTCTCATTCCCTCCCCTCTCATCACACATGTTAGACCAGCAGACACTCAAAAAATCTCAAAGAGACTGTAGATACGACGTGTTCTCAAGTTTCGTAGCGCAAAAATAAATAAATAAACCGCTGAAAAAATGTTATGCGTCTTCTCATGAGTTACGTTGCCCATATGTGTGGGAGTGTGTTCGTTCCTATTGGGTACCTCTTTCCTAGCACACAACTGACCTCAGAAAGTTGAAACACGTTCACTCACATGTGTAATAGAGGTAAATGTAAAAGTAAACATGCTAATGGTGGAGCGCGCTGTATAAAAAAATGGTTCAAATGGTTCTGAGCACTATGGGACATAACATCTGTGGTCATCAGTCCCCTAGAACTTAGAACTACTTAAACCTAACCAACCTAAGGACATCACACACATCCGTGCCCGAGGCAGGATTCGAACTTGCGACCGTAGCAGTCGCTCGGTTCCGGACTGCGCGCTTAGAACCGCTAGACCACCGCGGCCGGCGCGCTGTATAAAACTGTGCGATATAATACACTGGTTCGTGAGGGCGGCATTTTAGATCTCCGTTCGTCCATCCAGATTTAAATTTTCCTTTATTTCTCTAAATCGTTTGAAGTGAAAGCTTGCGATGGTTCCTCAGAAACGGCACGACGAACTTCCCTCCTAATCCTTCCAGAGCCGGAACTTCCGCTCCGTCCGTAATAACCCTGTCATCGTAGGAGCGGAAAAACCCTAATCTTCCTTTTCAATTGTGTATAGAGCAACGCGGCTCGTGTACTCTGCGCTGTCTGTCAACATGCCTCGAAGAGTCATTTGCAGCTTAAACTATGCGTGTATTGTCATTTTATGACAAGAAGGGTTGTCATCATGAGAAGTAATCCGCGGAATCAGCGTACACAAAATGATATCATTCGATCATTCAACAGATACGCACTGAAACACAAATCATAGAAGATCTGCCTCGCTGTTACACCTGCGAGGAAGAACGTCATCTGTCTACAAATTATGATTCGTAGGTGCTTTTTCTTTTCTTTTCCGTTTTTTAAATTATCGGTCTTCTGGCTTGTTTGATCCGGTCTGCCACGAATTCTCTCTTGTGCTGACTTTTTCGTCTCAGAGTAGTACTTGCACCCTTCGTCGTCAATTATTTCGCGGGTGTATTCCGGTCTCTGCCTAACTCTACAGATTTTACCCTTTACAGTTCCCTCTAGTACCATGGAAGGTATTCTCTGATGTCTTAACAAATGTCCTGTCAACATGTTCCTTCTTCTTGTCAGTGTTTCCCACATGTTCCTTTCTTCGACGATTCTGAGGAGAACCCCCTCATTTCTTACCTTATCAGTCCACCTACTTTTCAACATTCTTCTGTAACACTTCTCGAATGCATCACTTCTCTTCTGTTCCGGATTCCCGACGGTCCATGTTTCAATACCATACAATGCTGTGCTCAAACGTGCTTTTTCAAAAAAAATTCTTCCTCTCATTAAGGCCTATGTTTGATACTAGTATACTTCTCTTGGCCAGGTATTCCCTCTTTGCCGGTGTCAAGTCTTTTTTTTATGCCCCCTTACTTCGTCCGTGATGGATTAGCAGAATTCCTTGACTTTGTCTACTTTATGATCACCAACTTTGATGTTAATTTTGCTACTATTCTCATTTTTGGTACTTCTCACTTCTTCAGGCTTTATTCTGTTTGCTCTCAATCCATATTCTGTATCCATAAGCTTGTTTATTCCATTCAACAGGTCTTGTAAATCTTCTTCACCTTCACTGAGGATAGCAATGTCATCAGCGAATCTTATTATCGATATCCATTCGTCCTGAATTTTAACCCCACACTTGAAGATTTCTTTTATTTGTCATTAGTTCTTCAATATGTAGATTGAACAGTACGAGAGAAAGACGGCATCTGAGTCTGAACCCATTTTTAATCCGAGCACTTTGTTCTTGGTCCGTCAGTCTTATTGTCCCCTCTTCGTTCTTGTTCATATTGCATATTACTCAGCTTTCCCTATACCTGATGCCCATTTTTCTCAGATTTCCAAACATCTTGCACCTTTTTACAATGTGGACCGCTTTTCCCATTGCCGATAAATCCAATGAAAGTGTCTTGATTTTACTTCAATCTTGCTTTCGTTACCAATTTTCTTTTCCATTCTTCTTTGTATTATTCCTGTCAGCACCTTGGATGCATGAGCTGTTAAGACCATTCTGCTCTGGTTCTTGCACATTTTTGCTCTTGCTGTCTTTGGAATTGAATGGATGATATTTGTCCGAAGGTCTAATGCTGTGTCGCCAGTCTGGCATATTCTAAACGCCAAGGCGGATAGACGCTTGGTTGCCACTTCCCCCAATGCTTTAGAAATCACGGTGGAATACTAACTACCCCTTCTGCATTATTTAACGTCAAACCTTCCAAAGATTTTTAAATTCTGACTCCAATACTGGATGCCCTATACCTTCCATAAAGACGCTAATTTCTTCTTCTATCACTGAACAAATCCTCCTCTTCATAGCGCCCTTCTGTGTACTCATTCCATCCATCTACCCGCTCACTGGATAACGAATTAAAATGGAGGTTTTCACATAATTGAACTGAGCAAAAGATGAGTACAGTGTGTTATAGTTTTAGTAACATCTTTTATTGTGTATACCTGAACACAAACATTTTGCCTTACTTGCGTTTTTTCACTCCCTTTCGCCGTATGACTTTGTCACATGGCCAAAGAACGTGAAATAATTCGAATATTTTCTAGTAAATCAAGTATTTATTCACCAGAAGTAAGCAGTAAGGATGTTGAGTGAAGGGGATAATTGACAGCTTGTAGAGTCTTTTTTTAAGGATCTTGAACATCTTTCACTCACTTCCCAGTACATTTGCACCTTCATGGTTTTTGTTGCCGACAGTAGAAATCAGTTTCTGCTGGACTGTGGTTTGCACGATCACAATACGAAACCCTAAAATAATTTTCATGTAGGCTTTGCCTTGTTGCCAAGGTTTCAGAATGGCGTTATATACTCTGGCACAAAGGTATTCTTATATATTGCAAAATATTGGGATTCCCCATTAATTTGGAGCAGAATAAAAAACAGATGTCTTTTATCACTCCTACTACAAATCGCCTGATTATTTACACTTACATTAAATTATGGAACATCATGTTAGCTGCATAGCAAATTGCAGTATTAACTGTACAGCTGCACGACAAGCTGTAGTATCCCTTAGGTAGGCCTCTGTTACGTATTTAAGTACTGTATTTGCTTCGAAAAATACCAGTGTACTAAAACAGATAGAGCTACCAATATAAGATAAACTGCAGATATTTAATACAACTGAAGTACAGCAGCAGTTTTCAAAGTAGCTGCATTCTATTTATTTGATTAAAATTAACACTGTAGTGATAGCCTAATCAGTATGGTGATAGATTAAGCAGTCTATTGATATACTAAGCAGTCTAATGTTATACTAAGCAGGCTAGTTGTTGTGGATTGTAAATGCTGTGTATAGATTACATTTCTATGATTTGTCTTCCACTGATCTATACCTTGAGTCGTTCGATATCCCACATTTGTCCTGTTTGAAGGGATCTGTGGAATATGAAGAGTGAATGACTGAATTAAATAGTTCTTAATTAGCTATGGGAAAATAAAGTATTACAAAAAAGTCATTGTTGGATTCTCACATAATAAAAATGGAATAAAAACAAAAGCTAAATGCTGACAGCTCCCAGCTCCTCGACTTCGCCCAATACTCCTCTGTAATTTACGTGATCGAAACACTATTATATGAACACTCTAGCTTACGTAGAGAAATAATCCGGCAAACTCAATGTTAAAGGGTGATTACTAACCTCTGACTTGCTTCACCGTACTTTTTAAACAGAACCCTAATATCTGTCCTCAAAGCTTACCTGCATCAACACGATTCGCAGGGAATCAGGTCTTGACATCTTACCCTCACAGCACAATTATGACTGGGAAAACATATGTTGCAAGGGCTTGACTTTGGAGTAAACTACAAGAAAAGTTACGAATTACCCTATTTCCAAATATACACTAACTACTTATATCTTGTAATAATTATAGCTCTAACTTTAGCTCTCACATAATCGATGTAGAGAATTAATCTACCATCTCAGCTGACAAATCGAATCCCTTGTATGTTTATCTTTATCCTTTTTGCACTTTTTATTGTTCTGTCTTTGCTTACTTCATTATATTTGTTAAATTACAAGCGAGATATTATTACATAAACCACTTAACTTACTTCCATGTATTGTTTTCTATTGTCACGCACAAGGAAATGTGTCTGTACTTCGAGATGTAAGTTGCCCGATCTGAATTATGTATTTGTTTCCTGAAAACCTTCCCTCTATTGTCTCTGCACTAGATCGTACAATTAATTCAGTATACGTAATTCTTAGTCCTAATAATGTAAGGCTAAAGAAAGTAGTTTACGCAATATAAAGAAGCGTATAAAGGTTTTTGCAATATAAAGAACCGTATAAAAGAAAGTCTAGTTGATTCGGAAGAATTTGACATGAAAATAACTTACCAAACGAAAATATAAATTGATGTTTTAGTTGCTCCTAACGACTTGACTAAGTGGATTTCATTTGATGTCTTTCATTTTCTGGCTATCTCGGTGTGTCTTAGAGTTCTGTGTTAAACTACACTTAAGGTCATCTGTGCACGTTCTACAAATATTATCGCTGGATACACTATTTGTATTTTGTGTTATGGCTCGTTAAGTTCCGACCAAGCAGAATTCTGTACGAGCTTCGAACATAATTTCTTTGACACTGCCTTTGTAAGTAACACTTTATTATTGTTTCGTTTGGTCATGTAAACAGCATGTAGAAGCACTAATTAACTTTAGTTTAGTAAATCTTATCTTCTCAAATCGTCTTCTTCCTGTCACTGTGACCTTTCAAGCACTAGTGCCCACACGGTTTTTAGTTTCATCTTCATTCCTGCTAGTTGTTTTTACGTGAACTTACAGTAGTCAGCCTTCTGTCTTTAAGTCGTTTGTGTAGTTTCCAGTGGTTAAACACTTCCTTTTTGGCATCGACTAGACAACTTACTTTGATTTTTCAGGTCTCATTTGTGCCACTGAAAATTTTCGTGGTTAATCGTGTTGCTTGTCTTTAAAATTTAACTGTTTTTCTCAGGCAATGAAAGTATACCGTTCTGTCATGCAATAAAATTTTCACTCGCGGACCATGGGTCGGAATATTTTCGGCAACAACTGTCGTTCTATCTCGGGTTGAAGCTCATTCTTGTGTCCCTGTGTGCTTACAAAAAGTTTCTCTTTGGATAATTTCCGCTCTGAGCAAACACAATTTTTGCTTTCGCTGAAGTTACAGCATCATCACTGGTTTTCATTTGCCTTCAATTAAATAACAGGAAAAATTTGCTGTTTTAGTATCTGTACATAAAGAATTTGAGTTTAAGTATTCACAAATTTGAACGTAATTTTTTCCTATTTGCAAATCTACGTATAGTTAAACATTGAAGTTCTATGTGTGCGGATACTAAAAAGCAATTTCTCCAGTGACTTAATAGAAAACAAATAAAAAGCCACTCACGACGCAGCAACTTCAGCGAAACATGTCTGGGTACAAAAGAAGAAAAAGTTGTGGTCACTCAAGGTGGAATCCGCCCAAAGACAAAATTTACCTGTTGTTCAATTGTTGGGAAGAAAATGACGTTCCTGGTAAGTAACATTTAATATATCAAGTATAATTAATTATCCAGTTGTCTTCCTGTAATGTAGTAGGTCACCTAAAAATCATTTTCTGAACGGAATAAGGGAGCCATTAAAAATATAAATAAATAAAATTTCAGACGATCCTTTGACGTAAAACGTCTGCCAAACGATACTCTCCGGTGTACTCGCGCAATGCAAGCGATGTGCGTCGCCGGTCCCGCGAGTACACAGTTTTAGATGCCGCCGATGTTCGCTGCGCGCGCAGAATCACCGCCGGTGTTTGGCCAGCGCCTACACTGTGTTGCGACCCGTGTTGTCGCTAGGCGGGCACCAAAGGCTGCACCACGTGTGGCCGCGCTGGGGCAATATTGTCACCTGGCGCTGGGAGCCTCCCTCACCACATTAGCGATGACAGTCGGGCAGCAACGGCCTAATTACCCCGCGTCAGCCGAAACAAACTTGGTTTCACAATGGCCCCATTATTACCTCACAGCCCTAATAAGATCTGCATCGTCATGAGTATCTCCCTTGTCGCTGTCTATATACTGACAGTTTTAAACAGACATCCCGCTCTCGCCAACCTCTATTCATGGTTGCCAGTGTCAGTGAACCACCTGAAGAGTAAAGGAATGTCATTTGTCACTTCGGCCCTTGTTTAAAAAGAAGCGCACTGAATAAAATGTCTACATCTGTTGCTGGTAGATCATTTTTTTTCTTTGGAATTACATAATATGAGTCTTTGTGAACCAGTTTTAGACCTGTTCCGGCGTCATCAGCAAACAATCCACTTTTTGTACTTCCCTTTCAAATTATTGGAATGTGTTTATATAGGTTAAGAACAATAGCGATATCAGTACTGGTCGCTGTAGACCTCCTGATGTTATGTTATGTTATGTTTAATTAGGTGGACCGGCCGGTTGAAGATTATAAGGTACAGGTCACCAGGACGGTTTGTTCGGCTGCTTTTTCCCGTAGTTATTGCCTCGATTTTTGAAAGTTTGTGGTGAGTTATCACTGATTATATCAGGAACTGAAGTTATCTTGTTGGACATGGAGGGACAGTTGAGATTAAGGGAGACTGAGATTTGTGGCAAGGACGGTTTCTAGTGCGTCTTAGTATTTGCACTTTCACTTACAATGCCATCACCTGGTGAATGAACTTCAGCAGGAGCCATATTCTATTAAAAAATAGTCAAGGTAAGATTATTAAAAATAGCGTCAGCAGCGAATAGGTGAAAGGCACATTTAACTCTATATAGACTTTGTGATTATTCATTCTTCCGCTCAGTCGCAGAGTTTCTAGAGACCGTCATGGTGGGAACTCTGCCGTCATGCAAATAGAGTGTTGGCTCCGTACTGTGGTGTGGCTTCCCGCAGGTGTTCGATTATCTTAAGGACTTGCTCCTTTAATGTGACAGCTGCCACGTAACGCAAGCACTGAAATAAAGGCTGCTTCATTTCTTTTATTCTGATGTACAAACAACAAATGCGCATTTAAAAGTCTCCTTCCATACAATAGCTATGATTGCTCACATTAAGCATTCTATTAGGTTGGTGCATAAGTTCGTAGCGTTTTTTTTATAAGTACCATATACACACACACCTTAATCACCAATAATATATTCTCCTTCCCTGTTTACAACAGTCAGCCAACGTTAGTGTAACTTTCCGAGCCGGTCGCTGTGGCCGAGCGGTTCTAGGCGCTTCAGTCTGGAATCGCGCTGTTGCGACGGTCGCAGGTTCGAATCCTGCCTCGGGCACGGATGTGTGTGATGTTCTTAGGTTAGTTAGGTTTAAGTAGGTCTAAGTCTAGCGGACTGATGACCTCAGAAGTTAAGTTCCATAGTGCTGAGAGCCATTTGAACCATTTTTTGAACTTTCCGATTCAGCGCCTGTAGAAATCACGTGGTTTTGAGGCGAAGAACTCGTCAAGCCATGTTCGGAGTGCATTTTTACCCGGAAAGCAAGTCACTTGTAGGGTGATCGACAGAGAGCGGAAAAGGTGAAAAATCTGAGGTCGCGTGATCAGATGAATAAGGATGGTGCGGAATGATTTCCCAACCCAAATCACCGAGCGAGGTGGCGCAGTGTTTAGTATACTGGACTCGCCGTTCGGAAGAACGAGAGTTCAAACCCACATCAGACCATCCTGATTAGGTTTTCCGTGATTTCCCTAAATCACTTTGGGCAAATGCTGGGATGGTTCCTTTGAAAGAGCACGGCTGATTTCCTTCCCGATTCATACCTAATCCGAGCTGTAATGACCTCGATGTCGACGGGATGTTAAACACTAGTCTTCTCCTGCTGCTCCTCCTCCAGCCCAACTCCTGTATAGTGGTTTTTGCCAGTTTAACGGAATGCTGTCGGGCGTTATCGTGGAATAGCATCACTTCACACAGTCTTCCTGATCGTTGTTCTTGGACTGCGTCTGCAAGCGTCTCAGTTAATGACAGTAAATGTCAGCAATGATGGTTACATGTCAGGGAAGCAATTCGTACTACACCACACCGTCGGTCTTCTTTGTCCACAGCTCGTGGTCTCGCGGTTGCGTTCTCGCTTCCCAAGCATGGGGTCCCGCGTTCGATTCCCGGCGGGGTCAGGGATTTTCACCTGCTTCAGGATGACTGAGTGTTTGTGTTGTTTTCATCATCATCCAGGAAAATGGCGAAATCGGGCTGAGCAAAGATCGGGAAATTGTTCGGGCGCTGATAACTGCGCAGTTGAGCGCCCCACAAATCAAACATCATCATCTCGTCGCTCTTCCACCACATGCACAACGTCATCTTTTGTTAATGCGCTTAGGTCTCCGTACGGGGAGTTGCTGCTTTGTTTGGCCTCAACTACTCCTTTATTTTCCTTATTTTAACATAAATACACCATTTTTCGTCACCAGTTACGAAACAGGATAGGAATGGTCAGTGTTGTTCACGAGCTAGTTGATGGCGAGCAACTAGAGATGCACATATGATCACCTGCTGTTTTTTGTGGTTTTGGTTTAGATCATGCAGCACCCATACACCCGATTTTTGAACCTTATCCATTGCATGCAAATGTCGCACGATGGAGCACGATCACATTCCATAACATATTTCAGTTCTCGAGTACATTGACGAGGATCATTGGGGGTTCATGTTTTTGAACTATCTTCTGCAATTTGCGTGAAAATGTTACGACACGAAGAGGCCATTTGGATGCACTTTAATAACTTTTTTGATATCCTGACCGCGCTTTTCATTATTTCCAAAATCACCTTAAGCGTTTCGACATTCCGACATTTTCAAAGTCTTGTCCCGTGATTGGGAATTCTGACGAGATACGATGTATTTAATGAATAATTTTATATGACTGACATAACCATTGCCATTGAAAATGAAGGAATGTTGAAACGTGAAAGGTGGCCGGAAAAGTTACGAAGTACACCCACAGCTACACTCACTATCTCCAGATGATAACATGTAAAGTCAGATAGCAACAGTGAATTATAAATAAAAAATGACAGTCGATAAATAAACCCATAGCAACCGAAATATCAACATGCAAAACAAAAACGCTACGAACTTATGCACCAACCTAATACGTTTGCTGTTGTACACAACCTGTGTCTGTCCTTTCATAGTATCCTTAGCACTGTATACACACGTCACTAAACGTCCGCAGGAACGCACTGTAGTCCCTAGCCACCGGCTCTCTTGCTCCATACCTTGCCTGATTGAGTAATCCAGGAACTCCTGGAACTTTGCTGCCTCTTGGTCACGGGGTCCCGGTTTCGATTCCAGGCCGGATCGGGGATTTTCTCCACCAGGAGACTGGGTGTGTGTTGTGCTCATCATATCACCATTATTCAGGAATTTGGCGAGATTGGACCTTGAAAAGGGTGGCAATTTGTACGGGCGCTGATAATCGCACCGTAGAGCGCCCCACAAACCGAAAATCACCATCATCTTCACCATGCTGGGACTCGCTTGCTCCTCTGGAACTACTCCCGCACATTTCGTTGTCATCTTTATCTACCAAAAACGCTTCAATCTGAGCTCAACCTTTCCACATGAGTTTTAATAACATGTTGTGTTCGTTTACTTTCATAGAAAATATTAGGGGTAAGGTGAAACAAAGACTTCGTTTTATTGGCAGAAGATTTAGAGAGTGCAGCAAACCTGCTAAAGAGGCTGCCTACGCTATGCTTGTCCGTCCTCTGCTAGAGTACTGCTGTGCCACAGGGGATCCTTACCAGACAGGATTGATGGAGGACATAGAAAATGTTCCGAGAAGGCAGCTCGTTTTGTGTTATCACGAAATAGGGGAAAGTGTGTCACGGATATGATAAGTCAGTTGGGATGGCAATAATTATAAAAAAGGATTTTTTTGAAACTTTCTGGCAGATTAAAACTGTGTGCCGGACCGAGACTCGAACTCGGGACCTTTGTCTTTCGCGGACAAGTGCTCTACCAACTGAGCTACCCAAGCACGACTCACGTCCCGTCCTCACAGCTTTACGTCTGCCAGTATATCGTCTCCCATCTTCCAAACTTTACAGAAGCTCTCCTGTGAACCCTGCAGAACTAGCACTCCTGAAAGAAAGGATATTGCTGAGACATGGCTTAGCCACACTCTGGGAGATGTTTCCAGAATGAGATTTTCACTCTGCAGCGGAGTGTCCGCTGATATGAAACTTCCTGGCAGATTAAAACTGTGTGCCGGACCGAGACTCGAACTGCCAGGATTTTTCATATCAGCGCACACTCCGCTGCAGAGTGAAAATCTCAAAAATGGTTCAAATGGCTCTGAGCTCTATGGGACTTAACTACTGTGGTCATCAGTCCCCTAGAACTTAGAACTACTTAAACCTAACTAACCTAAGGACATCACACACATCCATGCCCGAGGCAGGATTCGAACCTGCGACCGTAGCAGTCGCGCGGTTCCGGACTGCGCGCCTAGAGTGAAAATCTCATTCTGGAAGGATTTTTTGTTTGGGAAACACATTTTCACGAAATTTCAGCCAGAAACTTTCTCCTCTGGATGTGAAAATATTTTATTGTTGCCAACCTACATAGGGAGAAATCAACATCTTAATAAAATAAGAGAAATCAGAGCTCATATAGAAAAATATAATTATTCATTTTTCCACGTGCCCTTAGAGAGTGGAACGATAGAGAAATTGCCTCTAGGTGTCTCGAAGTAGCCGGCCGGAGTGGCCGTGCGGTTCTAGGCGCTTCAGTCTGGAACCGCGTGACCGCAACGGTCGCAGGTTCGAATCCTGCCTCGGGCATGGATGTGTGTGACGTTCTTAGGTTAGTTAGGTTTCAGTAGTTCTACGTTCCAGGAGACTGATGACCTCAGATGTTAAGTCCCATAGTGCTCAGAGCCATTTGAACCATTTTGTCTCGAAGTACCCTTTGCCGGGCATTTGAGGGTGCTCCATACATGTTTGGAATGTTGAGAAACCGTAATATTTGGTACAGTGCTAAGTACCTTCTACCACACAATTCACAGTAGCTGGTGTTCATTTTCTGAAACCTTATTATTTACAGAAATTCATCGATATTAAAGAAAATAAGTTATCAATTTCTGTGACAACAGAGGCCTATTTATAATATACAACTACTTCTGATGCAGCTTTACAATTAGAATTATTTTTGCCATTCAACTTATGACGTTTGAATCTTCATTACTTGAGTCTAGATAATCAAGTGATTTCTAGGAGTAGCTAATGACGTATCTTTCTTTTTTTTATTATTTGGAGGGCTCCAGACTTCTTTGTACCAGAAAACATAAATCATGTATCAGTGCAAGAACAGTGTAGATGAATAAAGACTACAGACATTGTGCGTCTCCATTCTCTTTATCACACGTGAAGAGTATCTCATTCATATAATTGCAATG
The DNA here is from genome assembly GCF_021461395.2 of Schistocerca americana. Classification (NCBI taxonomy): domain Eukaryota; kingdom Metazoa; phylum Arthropoda; class Insecta; order Orthoptera; family Acrididae; genus Schistocerca; species Schistocerca americana. The sequence goes on from NC_060126.1 coordinate 331,483,824, forward strand.
CTGTTGTGCCTTCGCAGCAGAGTAGTCAACATGCTGAACTGTCAAAAATGGTTTTTCATCTGTGAGAGAACTGGAGGGGAGTCTACCTGGCATCATGGAACGACTGAGGTACTGTTGTGTTGGCTCACCTGAGTTGTATCAGATGGGGAGAGAGTGTCAGAGATGTGATACGCTAGATGGAGTAGCAGTCAGTAAAACAAGGGTGTTTCTACTGCGGCGACATTTTTTCACGAAATTTCTGTCACAACTTTCTCCTCCAAATGGGGAAAGACTGAGGTGTTCGTTTTTCCTGCCCGTTATTCGAGAGTGGAACGGTATAGAAATAGTCTGAAAGTGGGTCGGCGAACCCTCTGACATGAACTTGAGTGTCAACCGCAGAGCAGTCATGTATTGTAGATGCAGATGTAGTAGTACTCTGGTTTCTAAGTCATCACCAACGACTTTTCCTACTATCAAGTCATTACCTGACGCCTGTTGCAACATTGCTGGCTCCAGCAGCCATGGTTACTTTATTGTCATTCAAAGCGTTTCGGGTGTTGGAACAAGCAACTAACGTCACAAGAAAACATTGATCGGCGTATGCGGCTAAGGACCCCTCACGCGCTGCGTATTTATTGGACAATAATGGGTATTGCCCAATAATATCGATCGTCTGAGATCAGTATTGACGGTATGCGTAACATATTCATGAATACTAGAGAGCTTTAAAAATATTGACCCTAGTTCTATACATTGTGCAATAATACTGAGCGGTGTAAGGGTGGTACTGCGCAATATACGTCAGTGCCTGCAAGACCGTGAGAAGTTAAGTTTGCTCATAACGAATTTCCGCAAATAACTGAAAAAAGTAAACGGCATCAGACCAAGAAGTGTGCTGGAAGGTGTATTTTCTGATTGATCAGCAAACACTGTTTTCCTCGTTGTCCATAGTATGAGGAGCAGCTGAAGATCATGAAGTCACGACACTAAGCAGAAATATTTCTTTTACTTGTAATAGTTCTCAGAATTGACAGATAAGGTCACATCAGCTGTTCAGTGAATAAACTCGTCTAATATCTAGCAACAGCTCTAATAGTACATACAGAAGGTTATGTAACTTTTCAATCAACATAATGTTTTTATTTTGTTTGCTGCAAAAGTTATAGTAGACAGTACACGGGAAACAGAAATCATATACGATAAATTATACACTGCCCATGATTAATTTTATAATTAGTTCTTCTGGTTTACGAATCTGTACTGCTTTGCTCTGTTATCTGTTGAAATATTCACAGAAAGCTTTTCTGACATGTTTCACCTGTTTTGCATAATCCTGCTTGTGCCTTTCAAGGCAAACACTTCAATCGCAATACGCACGAGTTCCACATTAACGAGCGCAGACATGTTCACTATGAATGCAGAGTTTTAACTGATGAGTACAAGGAATAAATACCGCGCAGTAATACACTGAAGTGACAAAAGTCATGAGACAGCAACAAGGCGATAGTATCTCGAAAACAACGTATGAAAGTGAAGAACATTGGTGGAGTTATCATTTGAACACAGGTGACTCATGTGAAATGGTTTCCGACATGATTATCGTCGCACGACAGGAATGAACCCTAGACGCGTGAGACATTCCATTTTGGAAATCGTTAGGGAATTCAGTAATCTGAGATGCACAGTGTCAAGAGTGTGCCAAGAATACCATATTTCAAGCATTACAGCTCAACATGGACAACGCAGTGGCCGACGCCCTTCACTTAACGACCGAGAGCAGAGGCGTATGCGTAGAGCTGTCAGTGCCAAAGACAAGCAACACTGCGTGAAGTAGACGTATAAATCAATGTGAGACGTACAACGGGCGTATCCGTTAGGACAGCGCGGCGAACTGTGACGTTGATGAGCTATGGTAGCAGACGACCAACGCGAGTGCCTTTGCTAACAGCACGACATCGCCTGCTGCTGCTCCCCTGTGGTCGAGGCTGTTATGAGTTGGACCCTAGGTGACTGGAAAACCGTGGCCTGGTCAGATGAGTCCCAGTTGCATTTGGTAAGAGATGATGGTAGGATTCAAGTGTAACATAGACCCCGTGAAGCCATGGACCCAGGTTGTCAACAAGGAACTGTCCAAGCTGGTTGTGGCCCCATAATGGTGTTGGTTATGTTTACATGGAATGGACTGGGTACACTGGTCCAAGTGAATCGATCGTTGACTGGAAACGAATATGTTCGACTACATGGAGACCATCTGCATTCAGAACTTCCTCTTCCCAAACAACGACGGAATTTTTTTGGGTGCTGATGCGCAATGTCACTGGACCACAGTCGTTCGCGATCGCTTTGAAGAACATTCTGGACAGTTTGGGCGAATGATTTGGTCACCCAGATCGCCCGACGTGAATGCCATCGAACATTTATAGGGCATAATCGAGAGATCAGTTTGTGCACAAAACCCTGCACATGCACCCCTTCCGCAATTATGGCTGTCTATAGAGGCAGCATGGCTCAATATTTCTTCAGAGGACTTCCAACGATTTGTTGACTCCATGCCACATCGAACTGCTCCACTACGCCGGCCAGAGTACATCAGTCCCTTCCAAGACCTTGAGAAGTTAAGTTTGCTCGTAAGAAATTTCGGAAAATTACTGAAAAAAGCACTGACAATAGATAAGAAAGTGGGCTGGAAGATATACAGAGTGAGTCACCTAACATTACCGCTGGATGTATTTCGTAAACCCCATCAAATACTGACGAATCGATTCCACAGACCGAACGTGAGGAGAGGGGCTAGTATAATTGGTTAATACAAACCATAAAAAAATGCACGGAAGTATGTTTTTTAACACAAACCTACGTTTTTTAAATGGAACCCCGTTAGTTTTGTTAGCACATCTGAACATATAAACAAATATGTAATCATTGCCGTTTGTTGCATTGTAAAATGTTAATTACATCCGGAGATATTGTAACCTAAAGTTGACGCTTGAGTACCACTCCTCCGCTGTTCGATCGTGTGTATCGGAGAGTACCGAATTACGTAGGGATCCAAAGGGAACGGTGATGGACCTTAGGCACAGAAGAGACTGGAACAGCACATTACGTCCACATGCTAACGCCTTTTTATTGGTCTTTTTCACTGACGCACATGTACATTACCATGAGGGGTGAGGTAAACGTACACACGTGGTTTCCGTTTTCAATTACGAAGTGGAGTAGAATGTGTCCCACTGGAAACGCGTCGACGTATGTGGTATCAGCATGATGGTGCACCTGCACATTCCGCAATTAACACTAGGCTGACCCATGTCAGGATGTTCGACGGGCGTTTCACAGGACGTGGAGGACGCATAAACTGGCCAGCCCGTTCTCCTGATCTTACACCTCTGGACTTCTTTCTGTGGGGTACATTAAAGGAGAATGTGTACCGTGATGTGCCTACAATCCCAGAGGATACGAAAAAACGTATTGTGGCAGCCTGTGGCGACATTACGCCAGATGTACTGCGGCGTGTACGATATTCATTACGCCAGAGATTGCAATTGTGTGCAGCAAATGATGGCCACCACATTGAACATCTATTGGCCTGACATGTCGGGACACACTCTATTCCACTCCGTAATTGAAAACGGAAACCACGTATGTACGTGTACCTCACCCCTCATGGTAATATACATGTGCGTCAGTGAGAAAGACCAACAAAAAGGTGTTAGCATGTGGACGTAATGTGCTGTTCCAGTCTCTTCTGTACCTAAGGTCCATCACCGTTCCCTTTGGATCCCTACGTAATTCGGTGCTCTCCGATACACTCGATCGAACAGCGGAGGAGTGGTACTCAAGCGTCAACTTTAGGTTACAATATCTCCGGATGTAATTAACATTTTGCAATGCACTGATTACATATTTGTTTATATGTTCAGATGTGCTAACAAAACTAACGGGGTTCCATTTAAAAAAACGTAGGTTTGTGTTAAAAAACATACTTCCGTGCATTTTTTTATGGTTTGTATTAACCAATTACACTAGCCCCTCTCCACACGTTCGGTCTGTGGAATCGATTCGTCAGTATTTGTTGTGGTTTACGGAATATATCCAGCGGTAATGTTAGGTGACTCACCCTGTATATGTCAGCATCATGTGCTCCTGTAAATGCTATGTTCTCAAGTGTTACGGGTAATTCTAAAATATTTCTGTTTACTGATGACACTGGCTTGGTAGCAAAGGATGTTGTGTGCAACATTGACTCGGTTTCAAATAGTGCAGTTCAGGACATAAGTTCATGGCTAGTAGAAAATAAACTAACGCCAGATCACAGTAAGACTCAGATTTTACAGTTTCTAATACACAATTCAACAAAACGCAACGTTTTAATTTCACGGAAGAGTCATGTGATTAGTGAAACTGAACAGTTCAATTTTCTAGGTGTTCAGATAGATAGTAATCTTTCAACGAAAACCCACTTTCAAGATCTTGTTCATAAACTTAATGCTGCCATTTTTACTATTCGAACGGGATCTGAAGCAAGTGATCGTTCGACATGAAAATTAGTCTACTTTGCTTATTTTCATTCGCTTATGTCGTATGGTATTGTATTTTGGGGTAACTCTTCCCATTCTAAAAGGATATTTGTGGCTCTGAAACGGGCAGTTCGGGCAACAAGTGGTGTAGGTTCACGAGCCTGGGTTTTCTGACAACGGCCTCTCAATATATATATATTCTCAACGGTCGTTTCTTGTTAACAATATCAGCACGCGCTTTCAAATCGAAACTGAGGAGTTTCCTCATGAGTCACTACTTCTATTCTGTTGAGGAGATCCTTGAAAAATTAAGCTCATTCTTATGTTATGTTGTTGATTGTGTTTACTTAAACGTATGACTTGACTTTTTTGGGTTCATAAAGTTTTAATTTTACTACTTTTATGTTGTAATTTCATGTACTGACACGTTCCATGAGCTTGGAGATTTGCTCCTCAATTTGGTCCTACGGAACTATACATGTAAACAAATGTAAATAAATAAATAAATGAAGTTCCTAACTGATCAGGAAACGCTGGATGCCTCGTATACAATGATATCAGGGGTAGCTGAAGATTACAGTGTCATGGAAATAGGCAGAAATGTTAATTTGAATCTATGTATGTATTTACTGAACTGGAGACCTAGAAACGACGGAGAGGCTTCATCACCGCCGTAGCCCTCAGTGGTACACAACCCCACAACAGGTTACAGCAGTCCACTAACCCCACCGCCGCCCCACACCGAACCCAGGGTTATTGTGCGGTTCGGCCCCCAGTGGCCCAGTGGAGCTACTGTACCGATACGCGGTACAAAATATTAAATTGTGTGACGACAAGTCGGACACAAAAGGAACTAAAATGAAAATTGTAAAACTTTAAATTATTGAAAATATCACGCGGGGTTCTGAAAAAGCGCGTATAATTAACTGTCAGAACGGTAATTTCTAATGAAACGAAATAAAAGAAAGCAAAAGACCCTATAAGATAACTGTATAGAATCTATGTAGCAGTGTAATTGTTCTTTTACTCGCTGGTGCACGAAACAAAGAGGACCAGTGTTGTTACACATACTCTCTGTTCCACGCTACGGCGACCATTTCGCATTGTAAGTTGTGAATTTTAAAGAATATATTGTAATTTACGCTAATTCTGCATTCTTCTTTCATATATATAGTAACCTTCATGCAGAAGTAAAAATAAGGTTTATTTTTCAAGGTTTTCAGTGCACTGGATAAACAACAAGAACGGCCATACAATCGACCATTCTTGGCAGACATCTTGCGCAGGAATAATTTCATTACAATTGCATTGCGTTCCGTCGTCAACGGTCGCTTTAAAAGACTCGCAGTCATAATCAGTAAAGAAAAGAAAGTGCACAAATTAATTTATTTCATATTAAAGTAAAAATTAAAAACTTTCTTTTAAGTATAGACTTTGACTGCTTCTCGGCAAAACAAAGATTATTTCGTTTAAAAAGGAAATATTTTCTTTAATTCAAAGGTTTCTTTTAATTAAAGTCGCTACAGTAAAGATATCCTGCAGCAATATTTTAATGTGATAATACGAAATATAATCCCTGAGATTACGTCTACGTATTTGTCTCTATGAACGCTTCACGTAGACATTAATTTTGAAACAGTTTCTAAAAGCGCCTCGCGCAATCCTATATTAACAAGGCGGTGAGTCGCGTACTGTAAAATAATCAGATTATAGACTCCGGTCTCCGTATTATCATCATTCTTTCTTGTATCCGCTCCGCCAAATAGGTGCTCTGTTCACGCTCTTGGCGGCCGTAAATACCAATAAAGTTAGGCACTAGGATTTCCTTATATTGTTTTCGTAACATTCGTTGAGGACACCGTAAGTATACTTGAAACGGAGCCCGGACCTGAGCGGTAGCGGTACACCACACCACGACGAACGAATATCCATACTTTATTCATCCAGTATTCCAGGATGAGAGCGCTTAATGACTTGCAGCAAACTTTATACATAATTACAAATCTTTACTAAACGTTTTTTCGTTTGCAACGCCACAAAATGATGAAAGGAAAGAAGTTTCTCTCTTACTACAAGATTGCTGATCATGCAGTGAAACTGTCTCATGGTACATGACTTTATACTTTATTACTTATTTAATGCTAACTGTATTCGCGACGCACTTTGCAGACAGTATTCACATATACCACTGAATATACCACGAAAAATACATCACTGTGTAACATATAGTTCAGGGGATATGACGTTATATGCCGAGATGCGTGAAAAACTACCGTATCACGCATGATGTTTTAATTTATTACTTCTTTACTACAAACTCTATTCACAACACATTCTGCACACAGTAACCAAGTGTACCACTGGATCTACCTGCAAAAGTTCAGAAGATAAGACTCACAAGCACTGAGCTGCGTGAAAATGAAAATTCTCTAGAGGTATATAAAAAAAAGTGCGAAATTTGTAGAATGTGTGTGAAATATCTATGACATATGCGTACGCTGGCAAAATCACTGGTAAAATCTCATCCTAAACATCTGGAATGATATCAAGCAAATCTAATACACATAATAGTTACAATCTGGGAAGAAATACTATGGAGTAAGAACCACCAGCCTCCTGTTGGGGTAGGGGTGATAATGTGGAGCGAGAAGGTGGGAGATAGAGATTAAGAGGGGTAAGGAGGAGATGGACTCAGATAGGATGGAAGGAGGATGTGGACGTGGAGAGGGGTAGGTGGTAATGAACAGAGTGAGGGGGAGAGGAGATAGAGATATAGGAGGAGGGGATGGCATTAGATCAGGGGAAGCAGCATATGGACAGACGAGGCGGAGGCAGGTGGACATAAAAGGGAGAAGAGCAGATAGAGGGGTAGGAGGAGGTAGACAGAGAGAGGGGCAGGAGGAGATGAACAGAAAGAGTGATGGATAGAGGGTGTGGACAGAGAGAGGGGGTTGAGGAGCTGGAGAGAGGGTGGGGGGGGGGGGCAAGAAGGAGATGAACAGAGACTAGGGGAAAGAGGAAGTGGACAGAGGGTTGGGGTGGGGGGGAGGTGGGAGGAGATAGATAGAGAGAGGGGAAGAAGGGTATGGACTAATAGAAGAATGGAATATGTACATTCCCAGACAACACAGGGTAGTCAGCTAATGAGCATTTAAAAATAGATTATGAAACTTCCTCTTTGTATGTAAAGAACGACCGTGTTGGAAAAACTCTTACATTGTTTGATTTTCAAACAGCTGAGCAGAACTGAATGTACTCAGACAGTTCTCTCTTTACTTATTCTGATCATCACTAAACTGACACACAATATTTTTAGCGCAACGCAATCTGACTTTCAACAATCCCTACAAAGGAATGGCCCTGACTAACAATAACCTATACCTTTCATGACTCACTTGCCTCACAAAAATCTTCGTTACTCGAACTACTGCAATACAGCGAGGGCCAATACTGCCAGCTAAATAAAAGATTCTAACTACTGAAGGCACTAACTACTGATAGGCATAGTTAGCAAATGAAAGATTTTGTTAGAGAACAAACAATGTATTTACCTAAATAGTGTTCAAAAGTCGTAAAATATATATATCAGTTCATGACATCCAGTCTTACAAAATTTCCTTTTTCTGACGGACACACGTACAGATCGTCCGCTCATAGTGACCTCTCAAAACTCTGGTATCTCTCTCCCCACATCCACCACTGCTGGCGGCTCACCTCCAACTGCCCAACGCTACACTAGCGAATATTCCGACAATGAGTCCAACTAGCCACAGACTGCACACAGCACTATCAGCGATTTTCATACACAGCATTACGTGGCGCTACCAACATAAAAACCTAAACAGCCTATTTACAATTATAACACTTCAAAAATTAGAAACGTTATTAACAGCCCGAATCGCTTTGCGCGTTGTCGGATTGTCACGAGCAAATCCGCTAGGATGTGATCCCCGCTGGTGGCATTCGCAGAGAAAGAGCCCTGCCGGCAGCCAGTTTGCGCGTTGGCACGGGTGTACAAGCAATGAATGCCATTTACATGCTAGGAAAGTTATTCATTGTTCATCAGTGCATGAAAAGTGTATTTGTTACGTGAGTGTATCTCGTTAATCAGTGTGAGTACATGATTTTTGTGATAACTGTGGTTTTGTTGTTTTGACCAATGCCAACGTCGTGAATAATATAACTGGGACCCACTGCGAAATTTCGACCACGCTGCTAAACAGCCTGCCTAAGCCTGCATTTCATAGTCACACACACTAGCAATGCATTTGAGCCAGTAGTGCCTGAACGAGTTCGGACGTCTCGTCTTTCAATGCGCTGGGACACCTACTTGAAGTGAAGACAGAACAATTCACAGAATTTTGCGATCTTTTCCGAAGCCTTAAGAAACAACAGTGACCCCAACATGGGTTGCAGTCTCAGTGTAAATGGACACAGTTGCGTGTACACTTCCACCTCCGTAGGTGAGTGGTTGGCGTGGCTGACTGCCATGCTGAGGCCTGCGTACAGTTCCCGGTGCTGACATTAGTACTTCCTAGGTGGGAGGACTAGATGGGGGAGAAGGGGGTCCCCTCAGCCTCGTGATGCCAACTGAGGAGCTACGTGAACAGGAAGTACTGGTTCCAACATCTAAAAAATTGACAGTGGCCGGGAGAGCGCTTTACCGGCCTCACACCTTTTCAAACCGCATCCAAATGACGCTGTTGGTAGAGGACGATGCGGTGGTCGTAGGTCCCGATTGACATGTCTGAGGCCAGAACAGTGGAGCTTCGCAGTTATTTTGCTTTATTGTGGACACAGTGATGACATTTGTGGGGGGGAAAGTTTTTATAAACTGTAAATAGTTATAAAAGAAACGTCGTAGTGTGCAACTCAATTAACAAACGAGCTTTAATCGCTTGTATTCTTATTTATACCTGGCACTCTTCACTTCAGGAAAAAAGAAAATTATGATTTAATGACCTATCGATGACAAGGTCGTTGGAGATGAAGCACAAGATCTGTATGGACGAAGATGGAAAGGATAATCTCTTTTCAAAGGAACCATCCTGGCCCTAACAGGTTTAGCGAAATGTGCATCTGGTGTCCGGAACGACACACAAAATCCTATCCGCACAGAATACTAGTGCGGTGCCCTAACCACATCACTGCCTCACTCGGCTTTTACTTCAGGCATTCTTTGTAAGTTTTCTTCCACGTAATTGAATTTTTTTAGTTTATTCTAGCTACATATTTGTATGTACAAGAGGAAAACAAGAAATTAACACGTTAAAGCAACGACAGGACACGTAATGAAGTTCATATCGCGTAGTGCTCAATGAAAAAACCAAATTTCAATTGTACCAAAAGCTGTTATACAAATTCAGTTTATGGAACTGAATAATGATGTTGATCCCGTTGAAGTCAGTCACGTGAAATTTCATTTTGTAATTGTTAAACCTGAAGGGGGAGTGTCTGAGACTTCCTTACAGATTAAAACTGTGTGCTGGACCTAGACTCGAACTCGGGACCTTTGCCTTCCACGGGCAAGTGCTCTACCATCTGAGCTACCCAAGCACGACTCACGATAGGTTCTCATAGCTTTACTTCCAACAATATCTCGTTTCCTACCTGCCAAACTTCACAGAAGCTCTCCTGCAGACCTTGCAGAACCAGCACTCCTGGAAGAATCCCTACTGCCTGCCTACCTGCGAAAGGCAAAGGTCCCGGGTTCGAGTATCGGTCCTACACGCAGTTTTAATCTTCCAGGAAGTTCCATATCAGCGCACACTCCGCTGCAGAACGAAAATTTCATTCTGGAGGATTGTCTGATTAGCCATGATGATTCTGAAGAAGTTTTGCTCATAAATGTGAATGAAGTTGTGAATTTGATAAATGTACTCAACCTCAGCAGTATCGATATAACCATACTCTTTGTAAGACCGTTTCTGAGACCACAGACGTCGGTCGGCTAGGTTACTTATTTTGAAGAGAGTAGCAGGCGGTTTATGTTGGACAGTCTGTCAGTGTACTTGGTTTGAGAAGGATAGAAGCTGGAGTGCCATGTAGTGGAGGCAGCATTATTTAAAAAGAATTTATAATAATATTTTCTGAGGAAAAATTTGGTGGAACTGAGAGACATGAGTGCAAGACTGTAAAACGGGAAGTTTTCTAAGGTACCTTCTAAGGGATATTCGTAATTGTGTAGTTTCTTACTGTTAGAACCATGTGTTTGCTGAAATTTTACTGTAGAAATTTTATAGTGAAGTGCATGCATTTGTCTTATAATTGAAACAAGTGCCAAGGAAAGTAATCGTGCACAGGAAAATTATTAAGAAATATTTTGCTAACTGGTCTAGTTGTGACAAGTTTATGAAAGGGTGTATTGTTGTTATGGTTTAATGAAGCATAATTACACTTGCATTCTTTGTTCTCCTTTATCACTCTTTAAGTCTAGTTCTTCATTCATTCTTTCTTGTATGAATGTGTTTGTATACTCGCATTGCACATCACAAATTGTGTACTGCAGAACAATTTCGTGAAAATTCGTAAGATACCGTCTTTCACTGCGCGTCGCAAATGCGACAAAAGAAATTTTGTTTTGGACAATCAGTTCAATAATCATAATTGTAACAGGCTGCAATGCAGTCGAGCATTCCACATTATCATCAAAATTCATGTCCGCTTTAAGATATAGTGATTGTCGGAATGCGTCTGTAAAAATATCATGTCATTTCAGAGGTTTCAAATCAGTTAAGGATTTCAGAAAAATGTTACCGTGTAAGTTTTCAAGCAGTTTTTTCAGAACGTTAGATGCATTAAATTTTGTGTTCATTTGGTGTGTAATTAAGTTAACAGTTCTGGTAGAGTCATCGTTTGCAAGACTAAAGACAAAGATTAACAATATTCAGGGGCAAAATTTTAATCTGAGTCATTTGTTTTGCAGTCAAATAGCATATACGAATTTCACTGAAAACGGATTGCTCTCTCGCAGACGAATTGTTTTACGTACTGGCTAGTCTGAATTCGCATGGTGTAGCATGAGTGTCACAAATTTGCTGTCAAAATTAATTTTTAACTCAACTCTGTCGCCCCGTGCTGAGATTGACTGTCACGCGCAGAGCCCTTAGAGCACAGACGTACGTCGACGATATTCTACTCCCAGTTTTGTTGTCCCCTAGGTTGAGACTTGGGTGAATTAATTACTGATTTGATGATTCGTGAAAGATAACAACAGAAATGTCTCCTTGCTTTATCGTTAATTTGAATTTTTAGTACCTTTTTGGCCACGACGTCGGGCGTCGTCATTTGGATACTGTGAAGCATCAGGGCGCAGGCTAAACTCCATTTGTGAAATGTTCGATAGTGGTTTTAATGTATATTTTAAAGTATGTGTATACGTTGGATTTGTGTGATACATTTCAGTAGACGAAGTAAGAGCTTCATTTTGAAACTTCCCCTTCAAAAATTAAAAATGACTGTGCTGGTATACTTCTGCGTTATTTGATTTTCAAACAGCTGAGCAAAACTGAACGTACTCAGACAGTTTTCTCTTTATCTATTCTGATCATCATTAAACTGACACACAATATTTTTTAGCGCAACGCAATCTGACTTTCAATAATCCCTACAAAAGAATCGCCCTGACTAAGAATAACCTACACCTTTCATGGATCACTCACCTCACAAAAATCTTCGCTACTCGAACTACTGCAATACAGCGAGCGCCAATACTGCCTGCTAAATAAAGGACTCTAACTACTGATCGCACTAACTACTGATAGACATAGTTAGCAAATGAAAGATTTTCCTAGAGATCAAACAAAGTATTTACCTTATTTACCTTCTAACTACTGATAGGCATAGTTAGCAAATGAAAGATCTTGATAGAGAACAAAGTATTTACCTTAATAGTATTCAAAAGTCATAATATATATATCAGTTCATGATATCCAGTCTTACAAATTTCCTTTCTCTGACAGACACACGTCCAGATCGTCCGCTCTCAAAACTCTGGCATCTCTCCCCCCACATACACCACTGCTGGCGCCTCACCTCCAACTGCCCAACGCCACGCGCTGTTCACATCCAACTGCCCAACACTACACGAGCAAATGTTCCAACAATGAGTCCAACCAGTCACAGACTGCACACAGCACAGTCAGCGATTTTCATACAGAGCACTACGTGGCGTTACCAGCATAAAAACCTAAAGAGCCTACGTACAATTAAAAATTTACTGCTGTTAAGTGTGCATTCCTTTTAGTTATTGTTTTACACTTTACATTGTGTTCCACAAAATTTCGTCATCTCATTATTATTTCATTTTGCATTCGAGAAGGATAAAGGAGGGTATGATCTTGCAGGGTACTATTCGTTTAAGCACTGTAAGTTTTTGTTATTTAACGTATTCAAGTCATAATGAATGACATACAAAGTTACGAAATTTTAAGATTTTTATTCAGACTGATTAGAATGAGAATTTATTATTCAGGAGTTAAACATTTACTTCCTGATTGCGAAAACGTTTTTAGTTTTCTAAAAACAGTTTATTTCAGAAAAATTACAGAAATCACAAAGTTAACAAGGAATCATAAGTTTGTTCTTCCAGAAATTTCTATTTTAATTTCAAATTAATTTAAAGGAGAGACACTAAAATTGTAAATTACAAAATTTGTATAGTTTTGTTAAATTTTTTAATTAGAAAATATTTTAATTTGGAAACTACAATGTTGTACAATATTTGCGCACCAAACAATAAGTTAAGTAAAAACTCTAAGTGCACAACTAGCGTATGTCAGTTGTTACTCAGATTTTAGACGCTGAATCTGTACTTCATTTGTCTGCATCATGTAATCATTGTATCGTGTTTACGATTAATATATTCTGTGACTTTTTAGAAAAATTTTTTGGAATGTAAATGAATGTCAAGACAATCAGTAAAAAATGGTGTTTCAGTTTTCACATACCATACGGAAAGCTAGGTACAAAATATTTGGTATTCGGGGCATTGTTTTTCAAGTCTTCAGCCTTCTGACTGGTTTGATGCGGCTTGCCACGAATGCCTCTCCTGGGCCAAACTTCTGGTTTCAGAATTGCACTTGCACTTGCAGCCTACGTCCTAAATTTTGTATTAGCTGGTTTTATTCCATTCTCTGTTTTCCTCTGCAGTTTTTACCCACAATAGCTCCCTCTAGCACCATGGAAGTCATTAGGCCCTATCATCCTGTCTCTTCTTCCGGTCAGTGTTTCCCGTATATTCGTTTCCTCGTTTACCTTATCAGTTCACTTAAACTTCAACTTTGTTCTGTAGCACCTAGACTTTTCATTGCCGGGAATGATATATTTACCTGTGGTAGTCTGCTTTTTTGTACTCCTCACTCCGTCCATCACGGATTAATATGCTTTCAAGGTAGCAAAATTCCTAAGCTTCGTACACTTCGTGATCCCCTATCCAGATGTCAAGTTTCTTGTTCTTCTATTTCTGCTACTTCTCCTTATTATATAATCCATATTCTGTACTCATTAGACTGTTTATTCCATTCTATACATTCTGTAATTCTTCACTTTCACTGATAACAACAATTTCATCATCGAATCTTATCATTGATATCCTTCCACCACGAATTTTAATTTCAACTCTTGAAACTTTCTTTTATTTCATTCCTTGCTTCTTCGATGTATACGAGCAGATTGAACAGTTGGGGCGAACGACTACATCCGTATCATACATTCTTTTTAATCCGAGCACTTCGCTCTTCGTCTTCCAATTGTGTTTCCATTGTATGTTATCCGACTTTGCCGGCCGGGGTGGACGTGCGGTTCTAGGCGCTATAGTCTGGAACCGCGCGACCGCTACGGTCGCAGGTTCGAATCCTACCTCGGGCATGGGTGTGTGTGATGACCTTAGGTTGGTTAGGTTTAATTAGTTCTAAGGTCTAGGGGACTGATGGCCTCAGAAGTTAAGTCCCATAGTGCTCAGAGCCATTTGAACCATTTTTACCCGACTTTCCCTGTAGTTTATCCCTATTTTTTTAGTTCAAATAGTTCAAATGGCTCTGAGCACTATGGGACTTAACATGTGAGGACATCAGTCCCCTAGAACGTAGAACTACATAAACCTAACTAACCTGACATCACATAGATTTACGCCCGAGGCAGGATTCGAACCTGCGACCGTAGCGGTCGCGCGGTTCAGAAGTGCCTAGAACCGCTCGGCCACACCGGCCGGCTAGTATTTTTCTCATTATTTCCAACATGTTGCCCCATTTTACACTGTCGAATGCTTTGTCAATGTCGACGACTCCTATGATCGTGACTCTATTTTTTTTAGTCTGGCTTCCATTATCTACCGCAACGTTAGAACTGCCCCTCTTGCTGCCTTTACCTTTCCTAAAGCCAAAATGATCGTGGTCTTACCGATCTTAAAGTTTCTTTTTGTTTCTTCTGTATACTATTCTTGTCGACAACTTGGAGGACGACGGTTCAAAATCACGTCCGGCCATCCTGATTTAGGTTTTCCATGATTTCCCTAACTCTCTTCAGGCAAATGCTGGGGTGGTTCCTTTGAAAGGTCAAGGCCGATTTCCTTCCCCATCCTTCCCTTATAAGGTGGCATCCAGTACACTTAATTTATTGTACAATGTCTGCATGTTGGGTGACTGGGGAATAAGCAGCGCTGTGAAACTCCTGGTAGGATGGAAGGACACAGGAAGCTCACACATTCCTTCGGACAGTAGGACGGCACAGTCACCTCCAGCGCTAATCCCGGGACCCTCCCGTGAGCTTGACCACCTGCAAAACGGGAACACGTGGCCGGCATGCAGGCGTGAGAAAACGGCCTGGTCAGCTAAAAACAAATGGCAGCAGGTATTCTCGTACTTTCCCACGGACATAGAAAGGACTTCCAGAAACTTCGATCTGGATTTAAATGCTACTGTGCGGGGTTCAGAAACGAGCGCCTTCCTGAAAGATGATTCGCCAACCAAATTTAAGGGAGAGAAAAGACTTCTGAGCAGCGGAAAGAAGATAGAAGTAAAAAGGGAGTTGTTGCGGGGTCGTGGAGCAGGAGAGGACCACGGCAGTCGACGGGCGTCTTCGGCTGGAATTTTGGTGAAGTACAATTTTGCTGTTATCCCGCTGAGGCGAGAAGTTCTGCGATTATAGCTTCTGATCATTACGGTGATCTTGCTTATGCACCGGCGTGTAGGAATGTGAATTTACATTGGTGAATAGCGAGTTCCACTCTGTTCTGCCCTGAAGTTTCATAGTACTAATTGAGGTAGTAGTTCCTTCTTGCTATTTAGTACAACATGGGGTATCAGTTGCTCCTCGCCTAATCACAGATCGCGAGTACATTATAGGACAGAGCCAGACGGTTTAAGGACCAATGTTAACACAGGGAGAACCTGAGATTTGTAATCATTATTTAGTTTCTTTAAATTGTTTTAAAGATGACTAACCGCGCGACCGCTATGGTCGCATGGTTCGAATCCTGCCTCGGGCATGGATGTGCGTGATGTCTTTAGGTTAGTTAGGTTTAAGTAGTTCTAAGTTCTAGGGGACTGATTACCTCACATGTTAAGACCCATAGTGCTCAGAGCCATTTGAACCATTTGATCCAAATGTATTAAATTCACGGCATTTATACTTTAATAGATAGTATTTTTCTGTAGCAATTAATCTTGTCTCTTGTGTACATTTTATAACTTATTCATTAAAAGGAAGACTGAATTTTGTCGGCTTATCTTGACACTCCATTCTATCTACAGGATAAGATTAGGAAACGGGTAGGTTATCACTGACAATTTACATAATTAAAGTGAATAACGTACTCGTACAGGGGGACGTATAAGTGTCAGGGCGACTTCAGTAGCGCTAAAGCATCCATTGCGCAAATTATGAGTTGTACATACTCACGGCAAGTCTCCGCCATCAACAGCCAGTAGAAGAAGTGGAGGTATGTTAGATCCTAATCCGATGGGACCGCTGACCTCGCTGTTTGGTCCCCTCCCCTAAACCAATCAACTAACCAACTTGGATGCATGAGTTGTTAAGCTGGCTGTGCGACATTTCTCGCACTTGTTTGCTCTTGCTACCTTCGGAATTGTGTGGATGGTGTTTTTCCGAAAGTCAGACGGTATATCGCCAGATTCATACATTTTACACACCAACGTAACTAGTCCTTTTGTTACCACTTCTCCTAATGCTTTTAGGAATTCCGATGGAATGTTATGAATCCCTTCTGTCTTATTTGATTTAATGTCATACAAAGCTGTTTCAAATTCTGATTGTAATACTGAATCCCCCTTGCTCTTCCTTCCCGTTTCTTCTTCTGTAACATCAGACAAATCTTTCCCTCATAGAGGCTCATAATGTACTCTTTCCACCTGTCTGGTCTCTCCTCTGCATTTGGCAGTGGAATTCCCATTGCACTCTTAGAGATACCGCCCTTGCCTTTAACTTAACCAAAGTTTGTTTTGACTTTTCCATATGTTCATTCAGTCCTCCCGACAATCATTTCTTTTTGGATTTCTTCACTTTTCCTACAACTGTTTAGCCTTAGCTGCCCTGCACTTGCTAATTATTTAATTCCTCTGCGACTTGTATTTCTGTATACCTGAATTTCCCTGGATATCTTTGTGCTTCCTTCTTCGCCGGTGAGCTGAAATATTTCTTTTGTTACCTGTGGTTTCTTCGCAGTTGCCTTCCTTCTACCTATGCTTTTCATTTCAGCATCTGTGATTGCACTTTTTAGACATGTCCTTTCCTCTTAAATTGAATTATTCAGTTTCGCAATATGTATAGCCTCAGAGAACTTCAAGTATATCTCTTTATTCCTTAATACTTCCGTACCTCACTACTTTGGGCACTGATTCTCCCTGTCAAGTCTCTTAATTTGCAGCCTACTATTGATCGTCACTTATTTGTGATGTGAATCTATATCTACTCTTGGGTCAGCCTTACAAACCAATATCAGATTTCGGAATCTTTAGCGTAATCCAACTGGAATCTTCCCGTATCTCCTGTCGTTTTCCAAGTTTACCTCTTCCTCTTGTGCTTCTTGAACACAGTATTCGCTATTACTAGTTGAAATTTATTGTAGAACTCAATTAGTCTTCCTCCTCTGTCCCTTATGCTACCAAGCCCATATTCTCCTGTAATCTTTATTCGACTCCTTCCGCCCCCCCCCCCCCCCCAAATTCCTCCCCCCAGACACACACCAATCTCGAATGGCTATTAGATTCTCATTTTCCTTTACATACTGAATTATCCTTTCAATATTCTCATGTTCTTTGTCTGTTCGTCTTCTTGCGACCTCGGCATGTTAACCTCAACTATAGTTATCGGTGTTGCTTTGCTATCCATTGTGATGAGATCGACTCCATCACTGAATTGTTCACAGTAACTTGCTCTCTGCCCTACCTTCCTACTCATAATGGATCCTACTCCGGTTATACCATTTTCTGCTGTTGTTGATATTACCCTATACTCATCTGACCAGAAATCCTTGCTAATTCTTCCACCTTTTTGAGAAGTGCCCACCCCAAGGCTAGAAGAGTGTTCCTTCCTCCGCTCCCTTTGAAAGGACGGTTGGCAGAACGACAGTAACTTCTTCTGCAGGATGTTGCATGGGGGCTTAATTATTATTAAATTTGAAAATAATTTTTTTTTTATTTTCGTAGCTGTAAGTCCGATTACGCTGTTTCGTAAACGGTTGGCCCTGACTAGTTTTTGTCCACAATCTGACTGCATGGAACAACAACAAATAATGAAATGAAAATTTTCGTTAATACAATTAATTAATTAAGTCCCCAGCAACTATAAAACCTACGAAGCCAACAAAGCACAAGTGTAGCTGTTCTGTGTGTGGAAGTGTGATTCAACGTATACATCTGGCACGGTTCTTCTTCAATAAGACAAGAAATTTCAAATATCATTTATACTGACGTGATAAAAAAACTAGAAATACTATAATTGCGCAAGAAAAGCAGAATTACACTCTAATACAAGAACACAAGCCAGATGCTTTGTTGACTGAACCTGTAATGCTGCATTCTTTAAGACATTGAGATAATAAAAAGAAAAGGAAATTTTTTTTTCTTTTACCTTCATATATTGACGAAAAGCACTCTAATCATTACAATATATCACCATACCGAGTCGCTACTACCACATCTCAACAAGAACTGAGTACTGCCACATCTCAACAAGCACTCTTCACTACGACATCTCAGCAAGCACTCTCAGCTACGAGTTCTTAACAAGCACTGACTACTACGAATTCTCCCCAAGCACAGCCTGTGGAGGCGGCTGAATCATACTCTTTGGCGCAATCTCTGGCGCTGTGGCTCAGTGTAGCCACCTTTCATATGCCCCTTCTCCACGGGCCAGAATTTGATGGTATTTTTGCCAGCATTGGTGGTGAAAATACCACCAAATTCGTCCACAAAAATACAGACAAAATAAAAGATAATATTAATAACTAAATATCACATAATTAGTTAAAATTTTGGCTTTGCACTGACCTTTCGATTAGCTAATATATAAAATACAGTAAGCAATACAACGTCTTTCACACATGTGACTTTACATAATAGTTTACATAATACAGAAAAAATCAGTTTATACAAATGTTCACATAAAATGCTTTCAATGATTAAAAGAAAAAGTAATTGATAGTTCCAGCAGTAGCACCCAGCAATGGTCTACAGGTGCAGACACCAACAAGTGACATCATTCAGTAGAAGCAGTTCCATCAGTGGCACCCGGTAATGTTGACAGGTGCAGACACCAACAGGTGACATCTTTTCAGTAGAAGCAGTCCATCAGTGGCACCCAGCACTGTTGAACAGGTGCAGACACCAACAAGTGACATTATTTCAGTAGAAGCAATCCATCAGTGGCACCCAGCAATGTTGAGTAGGTGCAGACAGCAAGAAGTAACATCATTTCAGTAGAAAGAGTTCTAACAGTGGCACCCAGTAGTGTTGAACAAGTGCAGACACCAACAAGTGACATTATGTCAGTAGAAACAGTTCCATCAATGGCACCCAGCATTGTTGAACAGGTGCAGACACCAACAAGTGACATTATGTCAGTAGAAGCAATCCATCAGTGGCACCCAGCAATGTTGAATACGTGCAGACAGCAAGAAGTAACATCATTTCAGTAGAAACAGTTCTAACAGTGGCACCCAGTAGTGTTGAACAAGTGCAGACACCAACAAGTGACATTATGTCAGTAGAAACAGTTCCATCAGTGGCACCCGGCAATGTTGAACAGGTACACACAGCAACAAGTGACATTATGTCAGTAGAAGCAGCCCATCAGTGGCACCCAGCATGTTGAGTAGGTGCAGACACCAACAAGTGACATCATTTCAGTAGAAGCAGTCCATCAGTGGCACCCAGCAATGTTGAACAGGTGCACACAGCAACAGGTGACATTATGTCTGTAGAAGCAGTTCCATTAGTGGCACCCAGCAATGTTGAGTAGGTGCTGACACCAACAAGTGACATTATGTCAGTAGAAACAGTCCATAAGTGGTACCCAGTAATGTTGAGCAGGTGCAGACAGCAACAAGTGACATTATTTCAGTAGAAGCAGTTCCATCTGTAGCACCCAGTATTGTTGAACAGGTACACACAGCAACAAGTCACATTTCTCAGCAGAAGCAGTTCCATTAGTGGCACCCAGCAATGTTGAGCAAGTGCAGACACCAACAAGTGACATTATGTCAGTAGAAGCAATCCATCAGTGGCACCCAGCAATGTTGAATACGTGCAGACAGCAAGAAGTAACATCATTTCAGTAGAAACAGTTCTAACAGTGGCACCCAGTAGTGTTGAACAAGTGCAGACACCAACAAGTGACAATATGTCAGTAGAAACAGTTCCATCAGTGGCACCCGGCAATGTTGAACAGGTACACACAGCAACAAGTGACATTATGTCAGTAGAAGCAGTCCATCAGTGGCACCCAGCATGTTGAGTAGGTGCAGACACCAACAAGTGACATCATTTCAGTAGAAGCAGTCCATCAGTGGCACCCAGCAATGTTGAACAGGTGCACACAGCAACAGGTGACATTATGTCTGTAGAAGCAGTTCCATTAGTGGCACCCAGCAATGTTGAATAGGTGCTGACACCAACAAGTGACATTATGTCAGTAGAAACAGTCCATCAGTGGTACCCAGCAATGTTGAGCAGGTGCAGACAGCAACAAGTGACATTATTTCAGTAGAAGCAGTTCCATCTGTAGCACCCAGTAATGTTGAACAGGTACACACAGCAACAAGTCACATTTCTCAGCAGAAGCAGTTCCATTAGTGGCACCCAGCAATGTTGAGCAAGTGCAGACACCAACAAGTGACTTCATTTCAGTAGAAGCAGTTCCATTAGTGGCACTCAGCAATGTTGAGCAAGTACAGACACCACAGGTGACATCTTTTCAGTAGAAGCAGTCCATCAGTTGCACCTAGCAATGATGAGCAGGTCCAGAGAGCAGTCCATAATATTCACTATCACTGATCACACTGTTCATCAGAGATTATTAGCAGAAATTAAACATGTCCTAGTGGCACCAATCATGTAGAAAAAGTACAAGTAACAGTCCATAATATTCACTATCACTAATCACACTGCTCATCAGAGTTTATAAGCAGAAATTAAACATGTCCTAGTGGCACCAATCATGTAGAAAAAGTACAAGTAACAGTCCATAATATTCAATATCACTAATCACACAGTTCATCAGCAGAAATTAAACATTTCTAAGTGGCACCCATCAATGTTGAACAAGTGCAGGTAACAGTTCATAATATTCACCATCACTAATCAGACAGTTCAGGCATGAACAATAGTTTGAATGCACATACAAATGCTTTTACACACTAAACATATAAATTCTAATAAACACACAAATGATATCAGATAATTGTCATATTAACTATTACAAATACTCAAATATCAGTAAACCAATCATATTTATGGGTGTCAGTGCAAGCCACTACAAACAAATAAAATAATATTTAGGAGATAGGTGTGTAGGATTAGGAAAGGAAAACACACAAAACACACTCACTTATCTTTCATCCACATTAAGTACTACTGTGTAATTGAATAGTGTTAACTGTGTAAAGGCAATTCTGTCAAAATTCGATGTTCATCATATGTATCAAGTAGTAGTGGCAGCGATGTATAACAGTCAATAATAGTTAAGTCAACGTCATAGTCATCATGTCAAGACCAATGTTTGCCAAGCCAAATCAAATGAACTGTTGCTGAACAACTGTCAGTGAGCCAAGATATGCAATTACTTCCTCTCTCCAAAAAAAAGTATATACTGCTTAGTGATTTAACAAAGTGTGTGTAGACAATCTTCCTTCTACTTGTGTTCTAGTCTGCTATCTTCATCCTCCTTGTTCCATATAGACCAACAAAAAAAAAAAAAAAAAAAAAAAAAAAAAAAATGCACCTCACTTACTTTACCTCTTATCCACCAAAACTCCAATAATCATCAGCATCACATAATCTCAATACTTCAATAATACCTCTTACGTCGATACATATAAATCTTATCATCAATATCATTTACCTTACCTCTTGTCCACAAAAACTCTAATAATCATCAACTTCATATAATCTCAATACCTCAATAATACCTCTTCAATACGTCAATACATATAAACCTTAGCACCAATATCATTTCACTTCCATAACAACTCTTTCCTCTAGTCAGTCTCCTCGAACAAGTACAGATAAAATCCTAATGCAAACCTCATCATCCCATACAATCCGAAGACACACTGTCAACACACAACCTCTGTGTAATCCATCTGACCCAAATCTTCTACTCATTATGAATTATAAACAAAGAAATGCATACATGACCTCTAACAGACTTAGTTCGAATAACTCTCAGTAATTAAGTACGATTACAGAGTGTGAATGATCATAATATTTCACAGTGTGTACACCACTTCAAGAATTATGGCAAACAGAAGCAAACATGTGGAGTATTTCTTGTGTCAAGTGTCACTTCCTATTTCAATTGCTCACGAAAAATGCAGTGTAATAACTGTCAATGGTCTAAACCTAGTTTTGGTATGTCATGTCGTTAGCTTCCTTCCTATTAGCATAAATTTATACAGCTTTCATAAAACCTCCAGCTCATGTGACTTCTATGAAGTTTCTTGTACTAATGTCGTTTATGTCGAATTATAGCAGTTCATTTTCTTATCTTAAAAATATAAGGCACTGAGCGTAAGCAAAACATGCAATAGCGAGTAAATATACCAGTGGAGATCATAATGTCAACAAGTGGATGCAGCACAAATCTTACAACGAGGCTCTGCCAAGCGAACAATCTACAATTAATACAATAGTGTGACCTAAACTCTATGTTTGTACACCTTATATCAGCATTTCTATATACCAAATTAAAGAGTAGTTATGACAACAAAACAGAAATGTGTAAATATGCAATCCATAAGCAAGGCAGCGAATATGTTATCTAACATAATAAACAGGTCATTAGCATCATATCAGCATAAGCAAATAAATGTTCATATGTAATCTTAATAAGTAAACATTAAGGCGCAAGCAGATAAATCACAAAGTATAACTTACATACATAATCACAGTCAGCACTATTAATCAGGTTACAATTATAATTTAAATAAATAAGCACAGCAGCACATAATAGAAAAATATGACATCAGTGAAAAAGCAGTGCAGCCAAGCGATGCATAATATATACAAATAACAACCCTATTCAATCATCAATCATTGTCAAAATCAGTTAATGTACGCAAGCACGTCGCTTCACAAGTAAATTCATAGAACATGAAATTAGCACAAAGTATGAATCACGTAATCGCGAGCAGCAAATTACGTCTAAAGTACGTACCTAAGTCGAAATATGTTACCTGAAAAATGAACTCAATTAATAGTTACCTTTTTTAGTTTATTAGTTTCTTCTTCGAAATTACATTCTTCCTGAAATTTTCTCGATAGCAAGTCGTCTTAACGTCGGACACGCACAGAATTTACCTGAAGCTCTTAAATATTTTATACAACCATATCCTGAAAAATACTGAACGTTAATAACATAATTCATCAAGTCACTATAGCTTTAAACTGAATTTAATCGGAGAAATTAAACTGTGTATTTGTTTACGGCTGTCAGTGCATTCGCAATGAGCGCTCGATCAGCTGTAGGCGCGTGACGTAGGAAGTAATTGTTTGCGGTCAACGACTGCCTTGTGCGGCGCGCAGACATGACTGTTGCTTTGAGTATATGTCGCCGCCAAAACACAGCGCGGTATCCTTGTACTCTCTGCGTGTTTACATGTAGCTGTTAGTTTCTCACAAGTATGTCATTCCACAAAAATTTTAACGTTTGATATGTGATGTACTCTCTTAGAGCGTCGTGATTTAAGAGTTTCTACTTCAACAGTGTTATCATGTATAATTTTGCGAATTCTATATGGACCGTTATAAAGCAGAAAAAATTTGCGACACAAGCCTTTTCCTTTGTGAGACAAACGATGAGACTTAATTAACACCTTCTGACCAACTGACAAAATTTTTAAACGACCAGGATGTTTAGCTGATTTCTCTCTTCTAGCAGCCGCAGATGCAATATTTTGCAGAGCCATGTTCACAACTTCAGAATGCCGCAGTTTCCGTGAAGGCGGAAAAGGAACGATTTCAGATATGCGATTTGTCGGTGCTTTGTTTTTTAATATCAGTAAAGGCGGTAAAGAAGTTGAGTCATTAGGAAGTTCATTCAGAATGTTTTGAAAAATATGAAGATACTAATCCCACGTTCTGTGATTCTGATGACAATAAAGACGACACAATTTATTGATTTCCTTCATCCATCTCTCTGAAGCGTTAGATCGAGGACGCCGTAGAGTACGAAGCCAAATTTTAGAACGAAACTGTGATCCATTATCTGATATAACCTTATCAACATGACCAACTTCTTTAAGAAAATGTTTGATGAAAGCATTAGATACTGAACGAGCTGTTGCTTTGCGTAACGGTGTAAAACACACATATTTTGATGTCAACTCCACTGCTACGAAAATATTCGCAAAACCATTAGTAGAACGAACCACTGGACGGAACAAATCGACTGCAGCCATCTCCTTTAATTTCGCTGGAATGATAGGAAACAACGGTGCTCTGTGAGAAATTGTTGGCGGCTTAGCCTTTTGACATAATTTGCATTTGGCCAGAACAGATCGAATACGTTTTTCCATATTACTGAAGTAGCAATTTTCCCGTAATTTATGAAAGCATTTTCTGGGACCAAAGTGTGCATAACTGAAATGCGTATACCAAATCAGCTTATTAACCCACTCATCAGGAATACAAACTAACCAAACAGAGTTGTCGACCAATCTTCGTTTAAAAAAAGAACTTTCCAGATAGATCGCAAAAACGAGGTGTGGCCAAATCGTCCAATCTAACAAAGCGTCTAAGAAAATTACAGACACCAAGGAAACTACGAACATCACGTTTTGTGGTAGGAACAGGATAATTACGAATAGCGTCTAATTTCTCTGGATCAGGAAGAATACCGAGAAATTTCACCTGAGAACGACCAAATTCAGATTTTTCTAAATTCACTGTAATGCCAACTCTTGCAAAAATACATAATAATGAATCCAAAATTTTGTTGTGCTCACTCCAAGAACGTTTAGCAATAAGAATATCGTCAACATATGAAGTAATATTGTCACGAAGATAAACAGGTAAAATTTCGTTTAAACTAGGAATGAATGCTGCTGAAGGTACAGTAAGTCCAAACGGTAATTTCCGAAATCTCTTTTGGGTAAATAGTCATATCAGGTTATTGTTTACTTACTCTCTAGATAGATTGATAGTCGAAGAGTTGTTTTGACAGATGCAAAGAATAGTAAAAGAGTAGGCAGCGGTACAGAAAACTAAAAGAGAAATAGCACCACTACAGCTCGAGGCCCTATGCACGCTACGGCACATATTCACTTAGAGTAGTGAATCCCCTGAGGACTTTAATAGCCGCACATAATTTCCAGTTTGTGACCTAGTGGCAAATTTGGCGGGAGTGCGTACATAAATTGATCTAGCCATGAACGTGGATGTATGTCATTCTTAGAATTGCGAAAGATCTCGCGTCTGTCCCAGTCCCAATGTTGATTATTGTCAAGTTCGCGCACCTGGCGCTCTCTTGTTGCATCCCGTAAATGAAACAAATTATTTTCTTCAAACCCCTCTGCTACCTGTGATTCTAAATTTTTTCTACTATCTTTTCCTACGATTTCCCCTTCAATTTGTTTGACTTGCTTTTTTAATGCCTCAAATTCCCTTTTAGCGCGTTCATTAAATTTTCCCTGATTTTCAACATGCTTATTTATGTTCTGGTACTCTTCGGTTTCTGCAAATGGCAATGGTGCTGTATCATCTGAATGTCTGTCCCCATTTAAACTAAGACTTGTCAATTTATCTGAAATCTCCTCCACTCTTTCCGATAGATCACCTATTTGTTCGTTCTGTTTATTTACGTCTTCCGTAAGTGTCGCGATTCGGGTTTCAGTATTAACACATTTGGTAGTTAACTGTTCATATTGTTGTGTTAGGTTATTTATTCTGTCATTTGGTACGGATTCCTCGATTCTCTCAAATATTTCTTCCTTATCGTGTGCACGTTGTAAATTTAACTCTGAAAATTTTTGTACTATCACGCGATCTCTTTCTTCCTGTTCTCTGTCCTGTTCCTCTTGTCTAACTTCTGTTGAAATTAAACTATTATTGTGAGCATTCAAAATCGGTTGTACTTCTTCTCTAATTTCTTTCTTTGATTCATCTTTCATGTTTTTGAAACATGTCCCTATTCGTGAGCCTAACTGTGTTTCCATTCTTTCCATCTCGGTTTTAATTGTTCCTATTTGTGAGCCTAACCGTATTGTCAAAGTTTCCATCTTCGTGTTAATTCTCCCTATTTGTGATTCCACTGTTTTTAATTCAGATCTTAACTGTGATCCCAGATTTAATATTGCACCCATCAACTGCTCCATATTAACTGGTTCGAAATTCTTTTCGCCCCTAACATTTCCCGCAAAACCAGTTTTCTTCGTCATAGCTGTAAAGCTATCTGAGTTCGATACTATTTCAGAATCTTCTATCGTTAATCTCATATTCTGTGAATTTTCTGATTGAGAAAAATTTTGAAATGGTTCTGGACTATTTTCCCGACTTGTTAAATTGTTTTTCACTTCATTGTTCATAACACTGTTCTTCTGTGTTGGCGAGTTCGCCTTGTTAACACTTTCGTTATTCTCACTATTCATCATTTTCGCCTTTTTCATCGATCGCGTAATCATTTACAAAACATACAAAACTCGTCACTGTACGAAAATTACACACAATGCCTCCTTATCTCCAACAATACCATTCACACGAAATGTTTCCCTCAAACACGATTAACGATCAATTGAAATAATTGCACTAAATTATCAAACCTGTAGACAAGACAACAACAAAAAAATTTTGAAAAATACCGTTAGAAGAATGCAAATTACCAAATCTACACATGCAATATAGACTACAATTACTAAACTACAAATTACTACAACAATACTACTGTCTACTATTTTTACAATCAGAAGATTCCAAGGGACGATCCGAAGCAGCGGTCGCCACGTGCATGGGGGCTTAATTATTATTAAATGTGAAAATAATTTTTGTTTTATTTTCGTAGCTGTAAGTCCGATTACGCTGTTTCGTAAACGGTTGGCCCTGACTAGTTTTTGTCCACAATCTGACTGCATGGAACAACAACAAAGAATGAAATGAAAATTTTCGTTAATACAATTAATTAATTAAGTCCCCAGCAACTATAAAACCTACGAAGCCAACAAAGCACAAGTGTAGCTGTTCTGTGTGTGGAAGTGTGATTCAACGTATACATCTGGCACGGTTCTTCTTCAATAAGACAAGAAATTTCAAATACCATTTATACTGACGTGATAAAAAAACTAGAAATACTATAATTGCGCAAGAAAAGCAGAATTACACTCTAATACAAGAACACAAGCCAGATGCTTTGTTGACTGAACCTGTAATGCTGCATTCTTTAAGACATTGAGATAATAAAAAGAAAAGGAAATTTTTTTTTCTTTTACCTTCATATATTGACGAAAAGCACTCTAATCATTACAATATATCACCATACCGAGTCGCTACTACCACATCTCAACAAGAACTGAGTACTGCCACATCTCAACAAGCACTCTTCACTACGACATCTCATCAAGCACTCTCTGCTACGAGTTCTTAACAAGCACTGACTACTACGAGTTCTCCCCAAGCACAGCCTGTGGAGGCGGCTGAATCATACTCTTTGGCGCAATCTCTGGCGCTGTGGCTCAGTGTAGCCACCTTTCAATGTCTTCGGCCGCTGTTGCTGATGATTTTTATTTATAATTTAAACAGTGTCGACGTTTAAACCCGGAACCCAGGGCGTTATATTACTGTTTAAAGTCGCTACCCCTGGACCACGGTAGAGGTACGTTTTCCTAAAGTACACTTAAAAAGTCAACCATATTTTATGTTTTATGTAATACTGTTAAGCTGCATGAAACCATTTGGAGATAATGAGGAAATAAACGTTACGATGTATTTACCTAATTTGGGAATTGATTTTACAGTATCAGTACCCTCTATTGATTGCAGAACTTCCAGAGGTGGTTTGCACTCCCGCCTTCTAGCTTCTAGTCAATCGTGCAAGTTGTCAACTCAGCATTTGCCAGTGAAATCAAACTTAACAAGAGAGTAATACTCCAAAGAGACACCCCCTATTGTAAAATGAAGGATAACCCACTTATGATTTTGTTACATTGCCGAAACATGTGTATCTGAGATAAAAGCATGAGTCTTCAAAGCATATTTAGTGGTGGATCAAACATGGACGGAGATAGTGTGGTTTCTTAAAGAAAAATCCATAAAAGTGTGAGTAGGACTCGCAGTCTGAGGGTTCCATACTAACCTAATTATGTATATAAATAATAATAATAATTTGGGATGGCCCAGTGGCTTTGTACAAGTTTTTTTATTGGATGCCACTTTGAAGATTTGCGTGTCCTAATGTACCTTAATTATCAAACTAAGAAAAGGAGATCCAAAGTTCGTCATGGAATCCGAACCACATAAGTAGTAGGGAGTTAGGTGTATCAGCGCAATTTTGAAACCAAATTGCTATGAAAATAAATTAAATTGATCAATTAATCACCCCACCCAACCACACACAATATCCACCCCTGGATTACATCATGTGTTTTCATCACCCCGCAAGTGGGTCAACAGGCACCCCACCCCTCCCAATTCCCCCCCCCCCCCCCCCCCCACCTACCCTGCTGGTGAGAATTTCGAAATTTGGAGGGAATTTCTTTGTCCCAGGTCTGTGCTGGCGTGCCACCCCACCTCCCAACTGACAATTGGCGGGTAATTAAAAATAGCATTGCCCTTTCCAGGACTCGAACCCTGGTCTTCCTGGATGAAAAGCCCAAGTATACCACCCTAACACAATTCTACCACCAGAGGCGCTTGGAATTGGCGGGAAACTAAAAATGGTGGTGCCCTTTCCGTGACTCAAACCATGGTCTTCCTGGATGGAAATCCCAAGTGCACCCCCCAGCACATGGTAACTGTTCAGATGCAGGAGAGGAAGGTTAGGTTAGTGTACATTATTTATATTGGCCGGGAAATGCAAGTAAAGATCGGTTCTAATAATGTAATTAATCATACAGATTGGCACTAATTACACAACTATGTGCATAGTGCTGTATAAGGACTACCTAAAATCGCAATACAGCTCAAATACTGCAGGACATTCTGCAGTGAATAGTAATTTTCACGGCAAAATAGTCGAAGTCTTTTACCTGATTTTATGCAGGGTGGACATGTCTCTGCTGATCAATTGTGGCGGTGCACTTCGTTAGACGTCGCAAAATAATGAGATGTGAATTGCATCCTGCTGTCGAACATAAAAAGTATACTGATTTTGCTCATAAAACTGAAAGAAAACGAACTGCGGCTATTTTCGTGGAAAGAGGACATTTATTATCGTCGAGATTATATTCACCTTTTTTAATAGATGCTCGATTATAAGAGATGCATTGATGTTAAG
This sequence comes from Schistocerca americana, assembly GCF_021461395.2. Taxonomy (NCBI): domain Eukaryota; kingdom Metazoa; phylum Arthropoda; class Insecta; order Orthoptera; family Acrididae; genus Schistocerca; species Schistocerca americana. The sequence goes on from NC_060126.1 coordinate 331,513,478, forward strand.
TACAGTTGTAATCCATCGCAGAACGGCGGGCTGCTGGGAGCGTTGGGGGCCAGTTTGCTGTGGGTGGTCGCTCAACACAACCACGCTCCAACCGGGGGCGGGCGGTGCAGCTAAATTTCCCTTTTGTGTTGGCGAAAGGCCGTCACGTCTAGGCAGACCGAGTACCGCAAGTGACCACGGAGGATGGCGGAAGGCCTGGTGAGGCCAGCGACCGCAGAGGGGAGGCAGTGGGCCGCAGAAAAACCGTGAAGCGCTCGGCGGAGAAGTTGGCCACTTGAAAAAGCGATCTGGACCGTTCTCGGGAATTTCGTTGTTGTTACAGAGTTCAGTCTTTCCAAGAAAGAGTTGCGTTGACGTTAGATAATAGTGACAGGACTATTGGAGGCGTTGGGGAGCACGCATAGACTGCATGAGGTCGCTGATGCAGGTGTGCTCCTTGAGGAGGGAGTGGCGTGTGGGGACTAGGCAGTGTCACTATAATTTAGACGTACAAGTTGCGGCCGTCCATTTATCTCCTATTGTTTAGTTGATTGTATATGCTTTTTTGCTGCGAAGGACCAACCCCACAAGGCGGTTAGCTTCCATGGGGGTATGGTGGACAGCTGGGTGCGGCTAGCGACTGCGAAGGGGTGGCTGTTGGCGCTTGGCGGTACCAGTTGACCATTTGAAAAAGCCTTTGTTCTCCTGTAGATGGGGGAGGGGGGAAGGGAAGGATGAGGGGAGGTAAGAGGAGCCTCTTGTTTTCTGCAATTTGTTATAGTACATTAAGGAAAACGCACATTCAGCTACTGCACCCTTTGCAATCTTTTAGGATGACGACTTTCCCCGGAACATGTGTTGCATTATGACTTGTTCATTACGAGTGCTGGTTTTTCTTTTTTTTTCACGACAATTTCGATGTGTAATAAGAACAGTGACACATTTCCCGTCAGTTGTGGTAGCATGTATTGGCCTCGATTACTTGGGACGCAGGGTGATTGTTGAGCAGGCAACTGTAGCGAACTCTGACGTCAAACAGCGATGGATACAGTCCTCAGCTGTATATTTACAGGTAATACATAACACATTTATTGAACTTCTCTGTGTCCAACACCAGCAATTCGTCAGTTGAACATATTTCCTGAAAAAAAAAAAAAAGTTGTACCCTACACCCCAGCCTTTTTCCCGCCAGCATGTAGGTGAAGGATATAGTTTGAGTACAGCTGTCACCAGTTTGAGTGGTATTGTGAAATTTTTCCCCAGCAGGATATTACCAGTTCTATGGCACGTTTATGTTTGAGCTGTACTGCGATTTTAGGCAATCCTTGTGTAGCCCTATGCATGTAGTTGTGTAATTAGGAATGATCTATGTGATTCATTACATAATTCGGACTGATCTTTACTTGCATTTCCCTGACAAAACAAATTATGTACCTTAACTCAAGTTTCATCTCCTGCTTCAGTACTATCTCTAAGTGCTGGGGGTGAACTTGTTCTTTCCGTTCAGGAGGATCAAAATTCAAGTCTCAGAAAGGGCACCACGATTTTTAATTTCCTGTCAATTCCAGGGTGGAGGGGTGGGTAGCACGTCATCACAGCTCTGGGAGAAAGTAATTCCCACCAAAATTCGAAATTCCCGTTAAAATTCTAAATTCAAGCCAATAGGGTAGGTGGGGGAGGTGAAAGGGTGGGGAGGAGGGAGGGGGCTGAAACCCACACGCACACTGAGGAAAACATATGACGTCATATAGGGTTGGGGGGTGGGCATGGTCAGGGGGGTAATTAATTGATCAATTTAATTAATTTGAGTATCAATTCCATATCAAAATTGCGCTGAGAACCCCATCTTCCTACTACTCACATATTGTTTTCGGCGACTCCTCACATGATTGAGAAGTGAATCCTCGCTGAACTGACTAAATACTATGAGAATGTAATACTATTAAAGATACGATCCTGTTCTGTGCAACGCACCTTAACTACAACGAAGGCTGATTTACTATCAAGACCCTGACAGACACATTCTTGGCCGATATGAGTTATTCAACTAAGCATTAAATATCGTCGTGTGTCAATAGAAACTGTTTTACTTTTTTCCATAAGATTCGGTCACACAATCTCTTGAGTTCCACTCACGCGCTTTATCACTTTTTTCATCATTGTTCTCGGCATTTGGTCTGGGTGGACGTCACATGACACCCTTTCAGGTTCATCGTTGAATACTTCAATCACATTTTTTTTATTACAGAAATCACCCAGCCCTCTGACCGAACACGTTGAGCTACCGTACCGTTGGCCACTACACCACGATGCCTGACGTTTACAGCTATAGTTCATCTGTAAGTTCTGTCCCCGCCGCAGCCGCAGTGGTCCACAACCGCACGACGATTACCGCAGTCCATTTCACCCCTCCGCCGCCCCACACCGAACCCAGGGTTATTGTGCGGTTCGGCCCCCGGTGGATCCCCCCAAGGAACGTTTCACACCAGGCGAGTGTAACCCCTTTGTTTGCTTGGTAGAGTAATGGTGGTGTACGCGTACGTGGAGAACTTGTTTGTGCAGCAATCGCCGACATAGCGTAGCTGAGGCGGAGTAAGGGGAACCAGCCCGCATTCGCCGTGGCAGATGGAAAACCGCCTAAAAACCATCCACAGACTGGCCGGCTCACCGGACCTCGACACAAGTCGGCCGGGCGGATCGTGCCGGGGACCAGGTGCTCCTTCCCGCCCGGAAAGCCGTACGTTAGACCACACTGCCAACCGGGAGGGGCTCTGATGAGTAAGTTTGCATGTATCTAGACATTTAACGCGCATATGGCTCTATCTTTTGACTGCGTTGACTTTAAAGTTTAAGTTGGTTATAGTGCCAAGGTACTATAGACCTCAGTATGTGATGTAAATTTCAGCTTGATACCCCTACCCATTCCTGAGAAAAAGAAGTCTTAACATTTGGTCTGTCACACAAACAGACAGACAGGCAGAGAACGTCGTGGTCCCGTAATGGTACCGTTTTTACCTGCTGAGGTGCGGAACCCTAAAAACCACCTCTTGCAGAATCCCTTGGTCGGTAGGTGCCCAGACGGTAGGGGACAACTGAGCAGAACCTTAGGGGTTGGGGCTGTGGGTAAGCGCTGTAGGGAAAATGCCGAGCGCTGGAATGGAAGTACCGTTATAAACTGAGCCTACACTCACGTATTTGTATATATTAAGCGGGGCCCTTCCACACCCAGATTTGGATGATGACCATTCGAGAAGGTCTATTCTTCTGCGTTGGTTACTACGTATCTAGAAAGAATTTCGCTATAAATGCAGCGATTTGTTTTCGCCTGGCTTCTCAACCATTTGTAACATTCAGAGATGTGTCACGAGTGGCGAATTTTGAGTAGAACCTACACATTTGTCTTGTTGCAGTGTTAAAATTCTCTTCTTTTTTCAAAACACAGCAGAGTTTACAGTCTCACCTCACTAACATGATGTGCGGTCGCAACAGCGAGAGAATTCTGAATTGGGTCTTGATTGTTTATTAAGTGAGGAATTGAGAAAAAGTAAGATCAGTATATTATGACAAAGAACATTCCCGGTACAAAATAAACGTGTAATTTCTTTAATTATGTTATTCCAAAGCCCATAGCATTTCTCATTTCACCAGATATCGATGGCCCTTAAAATTACATTATTTCATCGTAAAATTCTGTAGTTTTTGGAATAACACGGTAGGCAATGAAGTTTTACATAGTAACCATACGGCAAAACATTTTCCAAAAACATCATTTCGAAATCTCAAACCGTTTATGAAATATGAGGAATGTTGCGAATGTTTCAGCCTAGATTTATCGCTGGTGCGACTCGACCGCAAATGAATTTGCTACGTCAGATCACTTTTCTCAGGACTGGTTACAGGTAGTGACCTCTAAGGAAAAATGCAATATGTTAGCTAAATTTCATATGCAGCAACATATTATGTAATACGCATCAAACGCAAAATCATAGGTACGCCTATTTTTCATTGCAAACTTTTTAGAATTTTGCGCAGTATCTTACTTCCACATAAGTTTCACAATAACTACACTACTGGCCATTAAAATTGCTACACTACGAAGACGACGTGCTACAGATGCGAAATTTAACCGACAGGAAGAAGATGCTGTGATATGCAAATGATTAACTTTTCAGAGCATTCACACAAAGTTGGCGCCGGTGGCAACACCTACAACGTGCTGACATGAGGAAAGTTTACAACCGATTTCTCATACACAAACAGCAGTTGACCGGTGTTGCCTGGTGAAACGTTGTGATGCCTCGTGTAAGAAGGAGAAATGCGTACCATCACGTTTCCGACTTTGATAAAGGTCGGATTGTAGCCTATCGCGATTGCGGTTTATCGTATCGCGACATTGCTGTTCGCGTTGGGCGATATCCTGTGACTGTTAGCAGAATATGGAATCGGTGGGTTCAGGAGGGTAATACGGAACGCCGTGCTCGATCCCAACGGCCTCGTATCACTAGCAGTCGAGATGACAGGCATCTTATCCGCATGGCTCTAGAGGATCGTGCAGCCACGACTCGATCCCTGAGTCAACAGATGGGGACGTTTGCAAGACAACAATCATCTGCACGAACAGTTCGACGACGTTTGCAGCAGCATAGACTATCAGCTCGGAAACCATGGCTGCAGTTACCCTTGACGGTGCATCACAGACAGGAGCGCCAGCGATGGTGTACTAACGACGAACCTGGGTGCACGAATGGCAAAACGTCATTTTTTCGGATGAATCCAGGTTCTGTTTACAGCATCATGATGGTCGCATCCATGTTTGGCGACATCGCGGTGAACGCACATTGGAAGCGCGTATTCATAATCGCCATACTGGCGTATCACCCGGCGTGATGGAATGGGGTGCCATTGGTTACACGTCTCGGTCACCTCTTGTTCGCACTGACGGCACTTTTAACAGTGGACGTTAGATTTCAGATATGTTACGACACGTGGCTCTACCCTTCATTCGATCCCTGCGAAACCCTACATTTCAGCAGGATAATGCACGACCGCATGTTGCAGGTCCTGTACGGGCCTTTCAGGATACAGAAAATGTTCGACTGCTGCCCTGGCCAGCACATTCTCCAGATCTCTCACCAATTGAAAACGTCCGGTCAATGGTGGCCGAGCAACTGGCTCGTCACAATACGCCAGTCACTCTCTTGATGAACTGTGGTATCGTGTTGAAGCTGCATGGGCAGCTGTATCTGTACGAGCCATCCAAGCTCTGCTTAACTCATGCCCAGGCTTATCGAGGCCGTTATTACGGCCAGAGGCGGTTGTTCTGGGTACTGATTTCTCAGGATCTATGCACCCAAATTGCGTGAAAATGTGATCACATGTATAATATATTTGTCCAATGAATACCCGTTTGTCATTGGCATTTCTTCTTGATGTAGCAATTTTAATGGCCAGCAGTTAACGAAATGATGAGAATATCATAATGAATTCCGACATGTAAATCAAAACTAATTTTTTTTGCAGAATAATTTGCGTAAAATTATTTAGAAAAATGGCAGGGTTTGCGCCTCCTTTCTGGAGTCGCTCACCAGTCGAAAGCTGTCATTCCGAACATAGGAATGAACTCGCCCAGAGCTTTGGACGAAAACTGGTCACTACCCATCGACCACCGTATCCTGTGTAAGTAGGCTGTTTATGTTTTCTTACTGGCAACGTTACGTAGCGCTCTGTATGAAAATCACTGTCTGTGCTGTGTGCAGTCTGTGGCTAGTTTGCATTGTTGTCTGCCATTGTAGTGTTGGGCAGCTGGCTGTGAACAGCGCGTAGCGTTGCGCAGTTGGAGGTGAGCCGCCAGCAGTGGTGGATGTGGGGAGAGAGATGGCGGAGTTTTGAAATTTGTAAGACTGGATGTCATGAACTGCTGTATATATTATGACTATTAAGGTAAATACGTTGTTTGTTCTCTATTAAAATCTTTCATTTGCTAACTATGCCTATCAGTAGTCAGTGCCTTCCGTAGTTTGAATCTTTTATTTAGCTGGCAGTAGTGGCGCTCGCTGTATTGTAGTAGTTCGAGTAACGAAGATTTTTGTGAGGTAAGTGACTTGTGAAAGGTATAGGTTAATGTTAGTCAGGGCCATTCTTTTGTAGGGATTATTGAAAGTCAGATTGGGTTGCGCTAAAAAATATTGTGTGCCAGTTTAAGCACAGTCATGTATAATTGTTCTAAGGGGACGTTTCTCCTGCGCGGACTTTTTTTCTACCTAGCAGAACTATTACCTTCATTTCAACCTTCATTTCGCAGAAGGTGGCAACTCCTACAATTTACTCTTAAAACTCCAGGTGCTTAACCGCCGCAGGGAATAAGAACGAAGAAGCTAATGAAGAACCCTACCGGCGGTTCCTGCAGAGTGTATGCGTGAAGAAGTATCGCGTTGCGCGGCGTGTTTTATGATGGGGACAACACCCCGGGGGCTGCTGGAAGTTACTGCAGGCATTCCCCGAACGCGTCGCCAATTTAACTTCCTGATCGGATCGTCACGGCGGGCCGCGGCGCCAATTTCCCGGCCCGTAGTGGGCCGCTTTTTCTTACCCCGGCCGCGGCAGCAGCAGCAGCAGAAACAGCAGTGCGATCCTGCCCACGCAGTGAGTGCGGCGGCTGTCGCTTCTTGTGTTCAGAATGGTCTTCGTTAGGCGCCACGCCCGTGTAATCGGAAAGCGATTCTCCAGATAGGATCGTAACGCAGAATGTAAATGCGGGCTTGTATCCCGGTTCGAGAGGAGGCGGCGGATGGGCCTAGCAGTTACTACCAACCGAAATCGAAACGACTGCAGAGTTAAGATTTCTACCTGCCCTCTCTTAGAAACGAGGGATTCCTCCTCAGGTGACTTTCTTTTTATCTGCAAACTTCCTTTCCCCGAATTTACGTTGATGATGTAAGGTTATACCAGATCAGGCGCAATTTGCGTATGAAGTTCCCTCTGATCGGCTGTATAAATCTCTTAATTACCAGTAAAGGTATTTACGTTCGCTCCTTCGTCTTAATCCTATGGTGAAACTATGACGAAATGTAACTTTTTTCCCCTTCAGTCCCTGCAGATTTGATGTTGAAACAAGCTTCTCACTGCCTTGCAACTCTATATTTCTATGTCACTTTTGAACAGTAAGAATTTGGAGCAGGCAGTTGTCGTTAGAATTTTCATAAGCTTCAAGTCTCGATGTGTAGAGTGGTGTGTTAAGGCAGGTGGTTCACTTGTTACTCTGCTGGACACTTACAAATGCTAGTGTCACCTGCGGGACTTCATGCGTCAGAAGTTAGAAGCCACCCCCTCTTAAGCTTTCTGACGATAACAGTAGCACGCCTCATGTCGCTTTCATTCTGCTTGAAGTCCTTATGTATTTATTAACCACTGACTCCAACAAGTATTTTAAAAACACATAAATATTTTATGCAGTTGTTTGTTATAATTTTTACAAGCGAAAATATTGTACTTGACAATCTATGAGACGTGTGATAGAACAGGACATTTTATTCTCTGCAACACGATAATAATATTTTTCATAACCTCGAAAACTAGCATACCAACGGTCAAGCAAGTGCTGGAAATAGATTTATTTATTTACATTTATAGGATCATAGGATCTCCTCCTAATATTAAATCATACAGAAAAAAAACAAAAACCAACTGTACAGTTTCAAATGTTTCTGAACAGGCATATATAAATTTCATTGTCTTTGGAAAAGCTTTCGCTTTTGTCACTGCTCCCAGAGGAGCAGGTAAAAGACTGGAAGGTGAAGTTAAGCCATCACAAGCATTCAAGTAAAGCAAAGATAGCCATCCTGTCACTAGACGCATTTAAAAAATGATGACTATATATTTCGACCATTATTTGTCATTCTAGGCGACATCCTCCATGTAGGTTGCTTGATATGCAGCAGGGCTTTTTTAAAGTCATCAGTCTTCTGACTGGTTTGATGCGGCTCGTCACGAAATTCTGTACTGGCCGACCTTTTCATCTCAGAGTAGCACTTGCGACTTACGTCCTCGATTTTGATGGCTCTTTCTCGTCTCTGCCTTCCTCTACTTACCCTCTGCACCCCTCTATAGTACCATGAAGGTTGTTGCCTGATGTCTTAACTGATGTCCTATCATCCTGTCCTTCTTCTCGTCAGTGTTCTCCATATACACTCCTGGAAATTGAAATAAGAACACCGTGAATTCATTGTCCCAGGAAAGGGAAACTTTATTGACACATTCCTGGGGTCAGATACATCACATGATCACACTGACAGAACCACAGGCACATAGACACAGGCAACAGAGCATGCACAATGTCGGCACTAGTACAGTGTATATCCACCTTTCGCAGCAATGCAGGCTGCTATTCTCCCATGGAGACGATCGTAGAGATGCTGGATGTAGTCCTGTGGAACGGCTTGCCATGCCATTTCCACCTGGCGCCTCAGTTGGACCAGCGTTCGTGCTGGACGTGCAGACCGCGTGAGACGACGCTTCATCCAGTCCCAAACATGCTCAATGGGGGACAGATCCGGAGATCTTGCTGGCCAGGGTAGTTGACTTACACCTTCTAGAGCACGTTGGGTGGCACGGGATACATGCGGACGTGCATTGTCCTGTTGGAACAGCAAGTTCACTTGCCGGTCTAGGAATGGTAGAACGATGGGTTCGATGACGGTTTGGATGTACCGTGCACTATTCAGTGTCCCCTCGACGATCACCAGTGGTGTACGGCCAGTGTAGGAGATCGCTCCCCACACCATGATGCCGGGTGTTGGCCCTGTGTGCCTCGGTCGTATGCAGTCCTGATTGTGGCGCTCACCTGCACGGCGCCAAACACGCATACGACCATCATTGGCACCAAGGCAGAAGCGACTCTCATCGCTGAAGACGACACGTCTTCATTCGTCCCTCCATTCACGCCTGTCGCGACACCACTGGAGGCGGGCTGCACGATGTTGGGGCGTGAGCGGAAGACGGCCTAACGGTGTGCGGGACCGTAGCCCAGCTTCATGGAGACGGTTGCGAATGGTCCTCGCCGATACCCCAGGAGCGACAGTGTCCCTAATTTGCTGGGAAGTGGCGGTGCTGTCCCCTACGGCACTCCGTAGGATCCTACGGTCTTGGCGTGCATCCGTGCGTCGCTGCGGTCCGGTCTCAGGTCGACGGGCACGTGCACCTTCCGCCGACCACTGGCGACAACATCGATGTACTGTGGAGACCTCACGCCCCACGTGTTGAGCAATTCGGCGGTACGTCCAACCGGCCTCCCGCATACCCACTATACGCCCTCGCTCAAAGTCCGTCAACTGCACATACGGTTCACGTCCACGCTGTCGCGGCATGCTACCAGTGTTAAAGACTGCGATGGAGCTCCGTATGCCACGGCAAACTGGCTGACACTGACGGCGGCGGTGCACAAATGCTGCGCAGCTAGCGCCATTCGACGGCCAACACTGCGGTTCCTGGTGTGCCCGCTGTGCCGTGCGTGTGATCATTGCTTGTACAGCCCTCTCACAGTGTCCGGAGCAAGTATGGTGGGTCTGACACACCGGTGTCAATGTGTTCTTTTTTCCATTTCCAGGAGTGTATTCCTTCCCTCGCCGATTCTGCGGGGAACCTCCTCAGTCTACCTAATTTTCAACATTCTTCTGTAGCACCTATCTTAAATGTTTCTATTCCCTTCCGTTCCGGTTTACCCACAATCGACAAATAACTACCATACAATGCTATGCTCCAAACGTACACTCTCAGAAATTTCTTCTTCAAATTAAGGCCTATGTTAGATACTAGTTGATTTCTCTTGGCCAGTAATATCCTTTTTATCAGTGACTGTCTGCCTTTTATGACCTCTTTGATCCGTCCGTCAAGGATTATTTTCCTTCCTAGATAGCAGAATTCATTATCTTCATCTACTTAGTGATTACCAATTCAGATGTTAAACGTCTTACTGTCGTTTTTCTACACTTTATTTTCAGTCCGTATTCTGTACTCGTTAGACTATTCATTCCTTTCAATAGTTTCTGTAATACATCTCTTTCACTCAGCACAGCATGGTCATCAGCGAATCTTATCACTGATATCCTTTCACCTTGAATGTTAACCCCGCTCTTGAACCTTTCTTTTATTTCCATCGTGGCTTCTTCGATGTACACTCCTGGAAATGGAAAAAAGAACACATTGACACCGGTGTGTCAGACCCACCATACTTGCTCCGGACACTGCGAGAGGGCTGTACAAGCAATGATCACACGCATGGCACAGCGGACACACCAGGAACCGCGGTGTTGGCCGTCGAATGGCGCTAGCTGCGCAGCATTTGTGCACCGCCGCCGTCAGTGTCAGCCAGTTTGCCGTGGCATACGGAGTTCCATCGCAGTCTTTAACACTGGTAGCATGCCGCGACAGCGTGGACGTGAACCGTATGTGCAGTTGACGGACTTTGAGCGAGGGCGTATAGTGGGCATGCGGGAGGCCGGGTGGACGTATCGCCGAATTGCTCAACACGTGGGGCGTGAGGTCTCCACAGTACATCGATGTTGTCGCCAGTGGTCGGCGGAAGGTGCACGTGCCCGTCGACCTGGGAGCGGACCGCAGCGACGCACGGATGCACGCCAAGACCGTAGGATCCTACGCAGTGCCGTAGGGGACCGCACCGCCACTTCCCAGCAAATTAGGGACACTGTTGCTCCTGGGGTATCGGCGAGGACCATTCGCAACCGTCTCCATGAAGCTGGGCTACGGTCCCGCACACCGTTAGGCCGTCTTCCGCTCACGCCCCAACATCGTGCAGCCCGCCTCCAGTGGTGTCGCGACAGGCGTGAATGGAGGGACGAATGGAGACGTGTCGTCTTCAGCGATGAGAGTCGCTTCTGCCTTGGTGCCAATGATGGTCGTATGCGTGTTTGGCGCCGTGCAGGTGAGCGCCACAATCAGGACTGCATACGACCGAGGCACACAGGGCCAACACCCGGCATCATGGTGTGGGGAGCGATCTCCTACACTGGCCGTACACCACTGGTGATCGTCGAGGGGACACTGAATAGTGCACGGTACATCCAAACCGTCATCGAACCCATCGTTCTACCATTCCTAGACCGGCAAGGGAACTTGCTGTTCCAACAGGACAATGCACGTCCGCATGTATCCCGTGCCACCCAACGTGCTCTAGAAGGTGTAAGTCAACTACCCTGGCCAGCAAGATCTCCGGATCTGTCCCCCATCGAGCATGTTTGGGACTGGATGAAGCGTCGTCTCACGCGGTCTGCACGTCCAGCACGAACGCTGGTCCAACTGAGGCGCCAGGTGGAAATGGCATGGCAAGCCGTTCCACAGGACTACATCCAGCATCTCTACGATCGTCTCCATGGGAGAATAGCAGCCTGCATTGCTGCGAAAGGTGGATATACACTGTACTAGTGCCGACATTGTGCATGCTCTGTTGCCTGTGTCTATGTGCCTGTGGTTCTGTCAGTGTGATCATGTGATGTATCTGACCCCAGGAATGTGTCAATAAAGTTTCCCCTTCCTGGGACAATGAATTCACGGTGTTCTTATTTCAATTTCCAGGAGTGTATATATTGAACAGTAGCTGCGAAAGACTACATCTCTGTCTTACACCCGTCTCCATCCGAGAACTTCGTTCTTGGTCTTTCACTCTTCTTGTTCCCTTTTATTTCTTGTACATATACATTACCCACCTTTCCCTACCCAATTTTCTCAGACTTTCGAACTTCGTACACCATTTTACATTTCCGAACGCTTTTTCCAGGTCAACAAATCTTAGAATGTCTCTTGATTTTTCTTCAGTTTGATTTCCATTATCACCCGCAACGTCAAAACCTTTCCTAAAACCATCTGACACACCCTCAATTTCCTTTTTTATTTTCCTCCATATTATCCTTGTCAAAAACTTGGTTGCATGAGCTGTTAAGCTGATTGTGCAATAATAACCTCACTTGTCGGCTCTTGCAGACTTCGGAATTGGGTGGACGATGTTTCTCCGAAAGTCTGATGGTATATCGCCAATCTCATACGTTCTGCACACCAACGTGAATAGTAATTTTGCTGCCACTTCCCACATTGATTTTAAAAATTCCGATGGAATGTTATCTACTCCTTCTGCCTTATTGGATCTTTCTTCTTTATGCTTTTAAATTCTGATTGTTATGCACTAGATATTCTATCTTTTGCCTATCGACTCCTGCTTCTTATTCTGTTCCGTCATCAGGCAAGTTCTCACCATCATACAGGCCTTCAATGTACTCTTTCCACATATCCGCTCTCTCCTCAGTATTTAACAGTGGAATTTCCATTGCACTCTCGATGTTATGGCCCTTGCTTTTAATTTCACCGAAGATTTTTTTGACGTTTCTATATGCTGGGTCAGTCCTTCCGACAATCATTTCTTTTCGATTTCTTCTCATTTTTCATGCACCCACTTCCCAGCACTTCCTATTTATTTCATTTCTAAGTAACTCCTATTTCTGTATTCTTGAATTTTTTTGAACATTTTTGTACTTCCTTCTTTCGTCAATTGACTAGAGTATTCTGTTACCAATAATTTCTTCGCAGTTATCTTCCTTGAATCTGTGTTTTTCATTCCAGTTTCTGTGATTGGCCGCTTTAGAGATGCTGACTTCTCTTCAAATGAAGTACCTAGGAAATTAGGAAATTTGTGGTAAGGTCTTACGGGACCAAACTGCTGAGGTCATCTGTCCCTAAGCTTACACACAACTTAATCTAACTTAAGCTAACTTACAATAAGTACAACATACACACCCATGCCAGAGGGAGGAATCGAACTTCCGAAGGGGGAGCCGTGTGGATCGAGACAAGCCGCCCGAGACCGCGCGGCTACCCCACCCCGGCTGAAGTACCCACTGAGCTGTTCATTATCCCAGCATCTGTCGACTGAGACAACTTCAATAGAGCCTCTTTATTCCCTAGTACTTCGATATCCCACTTTCTTCTCAGCCTAGTTTTGATCACCATTAAACTGTCATCTGAGTATATCTCTGCCTCTGTGTACTCCTTACAATATCTGATTTCTGAATCTTGCCTTATGGAATTTATTGGCTGGCGTTTTCCATGTATACCTCATCCTCTTGTGATTCTTGTGCAGAATATTCGCTGCGAAAGCTGAAATTTATTGCAAAACTCAATTAGTGTTTCTCCTTTCTCATTCCTACTACCCAACCCATATTCTCACGAAACCCTACAACCCCCACGACTATTCGATTTTCATCTCCTTTTATGTAATATCCTCATATACTTTCTCTACATTTTCATTTTCTGCTTACGACATGTGCATGTGTACCTGAACTATGGTTGTCGATTTGATGTCGATTCTGGTTTGAACAACCCTGTCACTGAACTGTTCGTAGTAACTCATTCTCTGTCCTACCTTCCTATTCATAACGAATCCTACCCCCGTTATATCAATTTCTGCTGTAGTTAATATGACCCTATACTCTTCTCGCCAGAAATCCTTGTTTTCTTTTCATTTCAGTTCAGTGACCCCCCGCTATCTCTAGATTGAACCTTAGCATTTTCCTTTTCAGATTTTCTAGATTCCCTACCACGTTCGAACTTCTGACATTCGACGTCCCGACTCGCAGAATGTTATCCTTTCGTTGTTTATTGGATTTTGCCGGCCGCGGTGGCCGTGCGGTTCTAGGCGCTCCAGTCCGGAGCCGCGCTGCTGCTACGGTCGCAGGTTCGAATCCTGCCTCGGGCATGGGTGTGTGTGTTGTCCTTAGGTTAGTTAGGTTTAAGTAGTTCTAAGTTCTAGGGGACTGATGACCACAGCAGTTGAGTCCCATAGTGCTCAGAGCCATTTGAATTTTTTATTGGATTTTTTCCTTACGATCATCTCTCCCTTGGCAGACCTTTCCCAGAGAACCGAATGGGGGACTAACCAGGAATCTTTTGCTAATGGAGAGATCATGATGATACTTCTTTTCAATTAGAGGCTACATGTCCTATGAACACACATGATATGTCTTCACTGCACTAGCTTCCGTAGCCTTACGCATCCTCATGCCGTTGATTATTGCTGGTTCTTCCGGTTTTAGGGACAGTTTCCCATCCCAAGAGCAAGAGAGTGCCCAGAACCTCTGTCCGCTCTTCTCCCCCTCTTTGACAACGCCTTTGGCAGAATGAGTGTGACTTCTTATGCCAGAATTCTCCGACCGCCATAGCTGTTGGTTTTTATTCAAAATTTAAGGAGTGGCGGTGATCGAATCCACGACCGAGGACGTTTACATTACTAGTCAAAGACGCTGCTGCTGGATCACGGGTCGAGAATATGAGCAAAGGAAACGATTGTTCATAAAACTCCACTATCATTAAAAAAATCATAAGGTGAAAATCATGACCAACGTGAATTGTTGTAAAACGTTTAGAAACCCTCAAATTTTCTGTTATGCCAGAATTTCAATGCGTGCCCCACTGATCGTTCATAGAAGATCGAGGCAGTGTTTGAGTAACAATGTACAGGTCAACAGAGCAGCATCAACAGTTCTGAATTATTCACTGATTCGTGCACGAAGGATAAAAATGTCATTGACTCGTGTTATGTTCATACGATCCCTGACATACCATAACACAAACAGAAGTCTGTTGGCGTGAAAGAGGGAGAACATGGAGGCCTTGCAATACGACCATCACCACCTACCGCCTCTGAGAAAATTTGTCAATTCAGCACACGTTCAAACACCTCTGTAGGGGTGCACCACCGTGCTGGAAGACGATGGATATCTGCAGCTCCTTGATCTGTGGCAGCAGGAAATGTTCTAGCATATCTAGGTAAACATTTCCCGTTATGGTTTTCTCTACGAAAGAAGTGGGCACATCACCCCATCATGCATCAGGCCACACCAAACATTAAGCATCGAGCTGTCAAAGATGGCTTCACTGTGTTGTTTGAGTTTTAGGAGCTAATATTGTGGCGATTCACACATCCACAAACTCGGAATTCAGGGCAGCAATTGAGGAGGCCAGCATGTAACAGGCGAATGCATACAACAGGGGACTACGGTTTGGCTGCAGTGCTTGGACAATTCGCACTTTGCTCGGAAGAAGGCGTGTGAAGCAATCTCTTGCTTCCTGCAATCCGTGTTACGCAAGACGAATTGATGTTGAAAAAGAGCTTGCATTCCGTCAACACCTGCTTGAGGCAGAAGGGGACTGCTCTTCGAAGAAGGCCTTTGACATTGCCTGTCTCTTTCAATTTTTGAACCACCCTAATATGCTTGGTTTTGTCGGTGGTGCCTTTCCACTCCGCTGTCGATTATTCCACATTACCGTCGTCACAAATTCAGATTCTGCATTCCAAATGTCACACTGAGTCTTCTCATGATCTGTCGCTATTTTTGTGTACTCCATGTCAAATCTGCAACAAATAACGAAGGATAGAAAAACCTTTGAGAGTTGCTAAAAGTTTTAGAACAGGTCACACTTTCCTCTCTCTAATAGCCGGCCACGGTGGCCGAGCGGTTCTAGGGGCTTCAGTCCGGAACCAGGCGACTGCTACGGTCGCAGGTTCGAATCCTGCCTCGGGCATGGATGTATGTGATGTCCTTAGGTTAGTTAGGTTTAAGTAGTTCTAAGTTCTAGTGGACTGATGACCTCAGCAATCAAGTCCCTTAGTAGCTCGGAGCACTATGGGACTTAACTTCTGAGGTCATCAGTCCCCTAGAACTTAGAACTACTTAAACCTAACTAACCTAAGGACACCACACACATCCATGCCCGAGGCAGGATTCGAACCTGCGACCGTAGCGGTCGTGCGGTTCCAGACTGTAGAGCCTAGAACCGCTCGGCCACACCGGCCGGTCCCATAGTGTTCAGAGCCATTCTAGGGGAGTGATGACCTCAGATGTTAAGTCCCATAGTGCTCAGAGCCATTTTTTGAACCTCACTCTAATACTCCCTAATTTACGATTTTTTTTTGTAATGGTAGCAGAACTTTAAAGGCAACGTGTATTTGGATAGAATGGACGTCCTACAGCGTGCTCTTGTGGGACAGTTCAATAACAACAGGTGCAAACGAACAGTATGCCTCCGTTGCTGTAAGCAAGCAGCAATGCATTCCGTGTTAGGAAGGGTTAGTGCGGGCTGTAAGCTGTGCTAAATGAAAAACCCACCCTACCAGCGACGCGGCCGATGTTACTGCAACTGGACACTGTGATAAATTTTATAGCACAGCAGTAGTGTTTGTGTGTGTGTGTGTGTGCGTCTGTGTGTGTGTGTGTGTGTGTGTGAGAGGGAGGCCGTTAATAAAAGCGGCAGGACGGGGCGCCTCGACGTCTAAACGGGAACACAGCCCGGCCTGGCCTGGCTCTGGGGTACGGAACAGAGCTACGCTCAGCACGCCCTGGCGGCTCTGTTTCATCTAGCAGCACCACACAGGGCGCTCTGGCAGCTGCGTCTACTGCTGTAGTAGCCACTCCACGCCCCATCACACCGACCAGGAACATATGTAGTTATGGGCAGTACCCACGGTTTGTTGTGAAAATGTTTGTGATGGAATAAGTAATAATATAAGAGTTAATGAAGTTTTATTACCCCTAAAAGTGAACTGCAGGCACTAATATGACAAAAGAAAAAAAAATTAAATCAAATGTATTTTAATTTTTCCAATTTTAATCTGATGATTATATATGTATTGTGTTTCATACTAGAATGTCGTGTTCCCAGTTTGGCACAGCTTTGCCACAGGAAACACGAAAGAGGTCGAAGACGTCCGCCTTCTGGTCGGCTCCTGATCGTTGTCAGAGGCAGGCTATTTTTTGATTAACCCTTTGTGCGTCACATTTAGAAAAAAAATTGGGGAAAATATTTTTGTGATGAATATTTACTGTATATGTTGCACATATGGCATATCCATTGCAAAAGTTTTTTGAAGCTGTTGGTTAATAAATAAAATAATGATTCCAAATGACATCATTAGAAATTACATAATAATTACTCAAAAATATGCATACATAACTGTATTGTAAACTTACCGTATTTCCTTCCCTTGCCCTTGAGGGACTACGTAAAGTTGGTTCCATAACCAAGAATTTCAGTATACACAGAATAAAACTAAACACAACAGTTATTGTTCGCCGGCCGGAGTGGCCGTGCGGTTCTAGGCGCTACAGTCTGGAACCGAGGGATCGCTACGGTCGCAGGTTCGAATCCTGCCTCGGGCATGGATGTGTGTGATGTCCTTAGGTTAGCTATGTTTAATTAGTTCTAAGTTCTAGGCGACTGATGACCTCAGAAGTTAAGTCACATAGTGCTCAGAGCCATTTGAACCACTTTTTTTTAGTTATTGTTCACTCACAAATGCAGTAGCACAACTCACCACACTTCTCTGTTCTGCACTTCAAACAAACGGCGAGTCACGAAAGCAAACGCCATTGTGATCTGTTGGCCAAACTTGGAACTACGCGAAGCGATGCCAAACGGTATCATTGAAGCATTGGGAAGCTCAAAAAAGCCAGGAATACTTAATGATGCCAATTGGAATCGCAGACGCAGAAAGGGTTAAGCAAAGGCTTCTATTATTTGGAAAAGAACAACCCGGATTCCTTTAAGTAATTAGTATGAATTTCGTAATTACCTAAGGGACATTTACAATAAACAATAAAAAAATTGCATTTGCAAATGAAATCATTAATAAATGGGGCGGCTATGAGTTGTATAGAAAATAAGGAGTGACCTTCTGTCTACGACCGGGATGCTGCAGTATTCTCAGCTGTAGTAAAGGCTGTTTGACATTTATAAAAATTATACGACATGGAGGTAAAGAAACCACAATAAGAAATCTGGTAAACTTTAAATGTATTCAAATAATTCTCACAAGCAATTAGGGCTTATTTATAAACAGTATAACTTACATAAATAATTTTCTGATTGTGTTGCTGCGATCAGATTTTGGCCTGTCTTGTGCTCGCTTCTTGGTTCATGTGTTTATCACAAATTACACTCACTACTTTTCTCCTTCCTTCTAGACAATTGCCGGCCGGAGTGGCCGAGCGGTTCTAGGCGCTACAGTCTGGAACCGCGACCGCTACGGTCGCTAGTTCGAATCCTGCCTCGGGCATGGATGTGTGTGATGTCCTTAGGTTAGTTAGGTTTAAGTAGTTCTAAATTCTAGGGGACTGATGACCTCAGCAATTAAGTCCCATAGTGTTCAGAGCCATTCGAACCATTTTTCTAGACAATTCTTGCACCGTTCAACACCTTCACAACATAACTTGCCGATTTACAGTATCGAACATAAATTACTTGAATTTTATTAATTAATTACTGTTGTCTGCACCCAGGTAAGACCGCTTACTTTTATGGCTTAAAGACGACCTTCTTTACGCTTTCATGTTATAAGAAGAAGTACGATAAAATCTGAAGATCTACAAAGGTTTTTACCATCATATTTTTTATTTAGATCGAAGCGGAGTGCTCAGTTCAGCTTATGTTAAAATGTTTCTTTGACTGCCCAATCGATGTATTAGCGTTCGCGCTAGATGCCCATCTTTACAGTTACGTAAATTATATAAAACAAATATCTTTCAAAGAATATGTCTCATCTCATAAGTTGAGCATTTAATACACAGCTAGGTGAATGGCTTTCCAAGGGTTATGTTATGTTAACGGGGGACCTAGAAACAACGGAGAGGCTTCGTCCCCGCCGCAATCGCAGTGGTCCACAACCCCACGACGACTACCGCAGTCCACTTCACCCCTCCGCCGCCCCACACCGAATCCATGGTTATTGTACGGTTCGGCCCCTGGTGGACCCCCCAGGGAACGTCTCACACCAGACGAGTGTAACCCCTATGTTTGCGTGGTAGAGTAACGGTGGTGTACGCGTACGTGGAGAACTTGTTTGCGCAGCAATCGCCGAATAGTGTAGCTGAGGCGGAATAAGGGGAACCAGCCCGCATTTGCCGAGGCAGATGGAAAACCGCCTAAAAACCATCCACAGACTGGGCGGCTCACCGGACCTCGACACAAATCCGCCAGGCGGATTCGTGCCGGGGACCAGGCGCACCTTCCCACTCCGGAAAGCCGTGCGTTAGACCGCTTGGCTAACCGGGCTGGCTTTCCAAGGGTGCTCACAGCTTTCATACGACGGAAAGCCCGATAATATTACAAGGCCTGTCCAGGGTGGCAGCAACGTCGCCTTTACGCTCTACAAACCGAGAGGGGTAGCAATAACAACGTACCACAGGGCGACGTATGGTAACACGACCTTAGCTCGTTGCCAGGTGACATGGAGAGCTGCAAGTTTGTCAGTCGATCATCTCTGTTTCTTACTGGTTGATTTAAAGTCTTCTACAATGCTTTTGGTTTCGTTCAAAACGTACACTGATTCCACAGCATTGTGTTCTTGATTGAGAATAAAAAGAGAAAGGAAAAAGACGAAAACCCTTCTGGTCACTCTCGTCTCGTCTGCGTGGATTACAGTTCGACATCTCTCTTGGACTAGACAGGATTGAACTTTGATTCTGCAGCTTTTATAGAAACTGTTGACTTGAAATTATTTAGTGACTGGTGCCTTGTTTTGAACTGCGGTTCACAGTGATATGAGTAACTTTTTTAGCTTTGTATTACGAATTTGTTTGTACCTCGTGTTTATCAAAATATTTTATTGTGGCTGTGAGACGGCTTTGAGAAAGAAACGTCCAGCGTCTTAGCTGTAACTATACAAAATTCTAACTCTTTCTCCATTTACTTCTGCATGCAAGCCTTACGTCTGTGGACCAAAATAACCAGTAGCCTGCAACTGGTCCAAAACCTTGGCATTCATTTGAAGACAAAAGCTCTCCGAAGTTCCTATTGGCCTAGGTTACAACATCGAACTAGTATACATGTAAGTTTGCTGTGTTCTTCGTTATTTAAGGTAAAGTCTACTGGGTGGTTATGTCGTGTCATGGTCTTGAAACCAGTTCTTCAGTAGAAACTGTTAAGGACTTCATGGTAATTGGTTGACGTATTGCCTGTTGACTTTTCTCTCGGGATCTTGGGCCGACGTCGGTGTGCCGACCAACGTGGATGTGGTTTTTATGCGGTTTCCCACATCCTGATAGATGTATACCGGGCCGGTTCCTATATTACGCCTCAGATACGCGCTACGCAAACTCTAGGCACACTTTCTCACACTTGTACACGTAATTTACGCCACACACAAACAGAATGGATAAACTGCTTCTGTTCTGGAGAGTGAACAGGAGACTGATGACATTAGCTGTTTGGTCCTCTTACACACCCAATCAGAGTCAGAATTTTCCTCGTTCCAGTTAGCTGCTCCTCTAGATATGGTTCTTTCAGCATGTCTACCACGCCTTTCCGTTACCATCTCACTACTTCGATTTGATAAACAACTTACATTGTGAAACATGTACTTCACATAATGTTAATAAGCCCAGAATTGTTAAAATGTTTATGTTGATTGCTATAAATAATACTACCTTCATTATGAGGGTCACCCCAAAAGAAATGCACACTATTTTTGTAAAAATTCAGTTTTCATTCTGCATGTGTGAAAGTCTTACAGTGTGTAGATACATTCTTCCCGCTTGTTTTCAAACATAGTTCAACCTGTTCCCGTGAGTGGCGCCGTAACAGCATGTCTTCAAGATGGCTGCTACACTTGACGTTCGTCAAGTGCTGTCATAGAATTCCTGTGCTGTGAAAAGGAGACAGTCGGAAACATCCACAAGAGGTTGAAAAAGGTGTATGGAGATGCTGCTGTCGATCGCAGTACAGTTAGTCGGTGGGCAAGTAGGTTACGTGATGAAAGCGGGCACGGCGATATTGAGGATTGTCCTCGCAGCGGCAGGCCTCGTACTGCACAACTCCAGGCAATGTGCAGAGAGTTAACGAACTGGTGACCGCTGACAGACGCATCACAGTGAACAAATTGTCACGCTACGTTGGGATAGCGGAAAGAAGTGTTTGCAGAATACTGAAAGTGTTGGCGTTAAAAAAGGTTTGTGCCAGGTGGGTTGCCAGGATATTGACAGTGGCTCACAAAGAAACAAGAAAAACGGTTTGTAGCGAACTTTTGGAACAGTACGAGAATGGTGGAGATGAATTTCTTGGAAGAATTGTGACAAGTGATGAAACATGGATCCATCATTTTTCACCAGAGGCGAAGAGGCAATCAATCGTGAGGCATCATGCAAATTCACCCAAGAAAAGAAAATTCAAAACCATACCTTCTGGTGGAAAAGTTATGGCTACAGTGTTTTTCGATTCCGAAGGACTTTTGCTTGTGGACATAATGCCAAGTGGAACCACCATAAATTCTGATGCATATGTGACGACACCGAAGAAACTTCAAGCTCGACTGAGTCGTGTTCGACCACATCGGCAAAAGCAGGATGTTTTGCTGTTGCACGACAATGCACGGCCACATGTCAGTCAAAAATGCATGGAAGCGATCACAAAACTCGGATGGACAACACTGAAACACCCGCCTTACAGTCCTGACCTGGCTCCATGTGACCATCATCTCTTTGGGAAACTGAAAGACTCTCTTCGTGGAACAAGGTTTGAAGATGATGACTCCCTTGTGCACGCTGCCAAACAGTGGCTCCAACAGGTTGGTCCAGAATTTTACAGTGCGGGTATACAGGCGCTGGTTTCAAGATGGCGCAAGGCATTTGAGAGGGAAATTATGTGAAGAAATGAAAATATTGTTCCTAAAGGATGTATCTACACACTGTAAAACTTTCAAACATGTAGAATAAAAGATGGACTTAAAAAATAGTGTGCATTTCTTTTGGAGTGACCCTCGTATTATTGTTATTACTACGTGTCACTCGTATACTGTGAACTCTGCAACGCCAGTTGAGAAGAGTATCCTTAATGGTTCCTGTTTAGATGTTCCCACTTAGATTTGCATGTATAGATAAATAAATAATATTGAGATGTCCCTTACAATGTACTCCTACTGAAGACGGTTGTGAAGAGCAACGGCCATGTAATTAGACAGAAATATGTGTGGGACTCTTTATAAAGACGACTGAGAATTACTCGGAAACGATATTGTGAAATACATTATCTTTGCTTAGCTAACTACACTTTATGAACGTGCCCGTGAAGCAGTCAAATAAAAGTCAAGTCGTACTTTAAAATAAACGAACTACCAGAAAAGTATCAAAACGTATTCTTTAAGGTTACAATTACTACATGTCACGTAATAACTACGAACTAGACAATCACAATTTCCTATAGATGCAATATGGACGTGAAATCAAACTAGACATAAGTATGAATGTGTAACTGTAATGCATAATTATTCAAATGGAGAACCACCACATCCGAGTATGTAGATAGTCTCACCAGCCAACGGCCTTGACGCGGTGGTAACACCTGTTCCCGTCAGATTACCAAAGTTAAACGCTGTCGGGCTGGGCTAGCACTTGGAAGGGTGACCATCCGGTCTGCCGAGCGCTGTTGGCCAGCGGGGTGCACTCTGCCCGTGTTAGGCAAACTGAGGAGCTACTTGATTGAGAAGTAGCGGCCCCGGTCTCGGAAACTGACATACGGCCGGGAGAGCAGTGTGCTCACCACATGCCCTCCATATCCGCATCCGGTGATGTCTGTGGGCCGAGGATGACACGGCGGCCGGTCGGTACCGTTGAGCCTTCGTGGCCTGTTAGGGAGGAGTTTTTTAGTCTCACCAGGGTTAGATTCGCAAGTTACTTGAGAATGGCAATAAAGCCGAAACAGCTGTCGTAAAGAATCTTAAACTTATTGCAGCTAGTCTGGACCTTTTCTTTTCAAAATATTTTGTATCCATAAACGTCGTGTACTGTTAGAACTGACAACAATAATTTCTGTCCTTAAAGCTCTATATGGACAATACAAATCTTACAATAAACATTGGTTGTCACACATGTGTCCATTCCTTGCATTTGCCTCACCTGTCGTCTTTTCCTGTGTAACCGCTGTTGTTGCATTGAAGTGCATCACCATAAAAATTGTTTCAACACGAGTCAGTGTTTTTGTGATGGAGAGTCCAGTAAACCTTACTTTGTGGCGTTTGAAACATCTGAAATAAGTAATTGGTGTAAATTAGAAAATGGAGAAGTGGGAGTTATAACAAAAATTAAAAAGCAATCTGTGGCAATGTTAATAAAGGAACTGATGGTTTTGTGTCGCTAAACAGCTCCAGACGGGAGGCCTCACTGAGGGACCGGGTCAGCCGACTGCAGCAGTTTCATTCACTCTGGCCCGTGTTGCAGCAGCACTCGGGCCCTTGCTAACATCTCCTGCGACACACGCCCCCTGACAGCCGACGAGGGCTACTCCCGGCACAATTTATCGCTGGTGCGGCCGTTGTAACACTGCTGTAAGGCAGCGTTGGTCAGCGTTCTCTATTCCATCCCCCTCTTCGGCTCTGCAGCATCAGATAGCAGTAGCAGACTCACTGTTCAGCTGACTCAACACTGTGTAAGGCATGTTTCGGACGTAATACAAAGGTAGTAAGTAATAACTTCTTTATCATCTGGTGAAAATCGTTCCAACTAAACATGCAAGTGATGTGATTTTTTACGATTACAACTCTGTTATGCAGCACAGTGCTATAAGTGATTTTCTTTCGTTGTCACCGAGTATTACACTTGTACCTTCTTCGATAAAAGTTGGATGTGAACTGTAATATCCAATTATTTACTGTCATTTTCACCTCTTCTGTGTCACTAAGTCATTGTCCTCATGCGTCGTGCCGAAATGGGTCAAGTCAGAGGTATGATTTTCTGATCACGAGATTCTACATCTACATCTACATCTATACTCCGCGAGCCACCTTACGGTGTGTGGCGGAGGGTACTTATTGTACCACTATCTGATCCCCCCTTCCCTGTTCCATTCACGAATTGTGCGTGGGAAGAACGACTGCTTGTAAGTCTCCGTATTTGCTCTAATTTCTCGGATCTTTTCGTTGTGATCATTACGCGAGATATATGTGGGCGGTAGTAATATGTTGCCCATCTCTTCCCGGAATGTGCTCTCTCGTAATTTCGATAATAAACCTCTCCGTATTGCGTAACGCCTTTCTTGAAGTGTCCGCCACTGGAGCTTGTTCAGCATCTCCGTAACGCTCTCGCGCTGACTAAATGTCCCCATGACGAATCGCGCTGCTTTTCGCTGGATCATGTCTATCTCTTCTATTAATCCAACCTGGTAAGGGTCCCATACTGATGAGCAATACTCAAGAATCGGACGAACAAGCGTTTTGTAAGCTACTTCTTTCGTCGATGAGTCACATTTTCTTAGAATTCTTCCTATGAATCTCAACCTGGCGCCTGGCGTGTCTAAGATGCTGTGTGGCGGAGTGCAGTCATGGTCAGTGTGGATCGCTTTCAGATTCTTGGGTCGTTCGTTCTTACTAATGACTTTCCCAGATGTATAGTATATTTCACTTAATGGATAACAGGATGAGGATGTCCTTGTCACTAAGGAAACACTCTCCATCACTTTCTGTGCTTATTTCCGCCTTTTAAGTATCAGTCTTCGGAGACAGGTGTGATGCTATTTCATAGAGTGGTTATCCGCTTCCATATCATTGAAATACGCCCACGTTTACAATACATCGAGTTAGTCGATAAGTTACAGCCTAGTGGTATATTCTGTGAGCTGTCAGAGGCGTTTGAAGGTGTAAATCACAATGTTCTTTTAAGTACCGCAATTAGAATACTATGGAGAGACACGATATAATACAATAATGTTGAAATCGTATCACTGTGACAAGAAACGGAGAGTGTCAATAGGTAAGGGTACTATATTAAGCTGTCACTCCAACTGGGAACTGATTAAATTTACATCTATGAGCGCTTACTTTTTCTTTGTATACTAAAGACTTTTCATTAGCAACATCGTCAGACGCAACGTAATTTTTGTTTGTAGGAACTTAAGTATAGTTTGGAAAAGAGTGATTCATGAAATCTTCGCGAACATTAATGAATTGTGCCAGGTTAACTCATTACAAAAATTGGAAAAGAAACGTTATACAAAGGTCAAGATTTGCAAGAGGTTTATTTCTTGTATATGTCTAAAATACACTACTGGCCATTAAAATTGCTACACCAAAAGAAATGCAGATGATAAACGGGTATTCATAGGACAAATATATTATTCTACAACTGACATGTGATTACATTTTCACGCAATTTGGGTGCATAGATCCTGAGAAATCAGTACCCAGAACAACCACCTCTGGCAGTATTAACGGCCTTGACACGCCTGGGCATTGAGTCAAACAGAGCTTGGATGGCGTGTACAGGTACAGCTGCCCATGCAGCTTCAACACGATACCACAGTTCATCAAGAGTAGTGACTGGCCCATTGTGACGAGCCAGTTGCTCGGCCACCATTGACCAGACGTTTTCAATTGGTGAGACATCTGGAGAATGTGCTGGCCAGGGCAGCAGTCGAACATTTTCTGTATCCAGAAAGGCCCGCATGGGACCTGCAACATGCGGTCGTGCATTATCCTGCTGAAATGTAGGGTTTCGCGTGGATCGAATGAAGGGTAGAGCCACGGGTCGTAACAAATATGAAATGTAACGTCCACTGTTAAAAGTGCCGTCATTGCGAACAAGAGGTGACCGAGACGTGTAACCAATGGCACTCCATACCATCACGCCGCGTGACACGCCAGTATGGCGATGACGAAAAGACGCTTCCAATGTGCGTTCACCGCGATGTCGCCAAACACGGATGCGACCATCATGATGCTGTAAACAGAACCTGGATTCATCCGAAAAAATGACGTTTTACCATTCGTGCACCCATGTTCGTCGTTGAGCACACCATCGCAGGCGCTCCTGTCTATGATGCAGCGTCAAGGGTAACCGCAGCCATGGTCTTCGAGCTGATAGTCCATGCTGCTGCAAACGTCGTCGAACTGTTCGTGCAGATGATTTTTGTCTTGCAAACGTCCCCATATGTTGACTCAGGGATCGAGACGTGGCTGCACGATCCATTACAGCCATGCGGATAAGATGCCTGTCATCTCGACTGCTAGTGATACGAGACCGTTGGGATCCAGCACGGCGTTCCGTATTACCCTCCTGAAGCTACCGATTCCATATTCTGCTAACAGTCATTGAATCTCGACCAACGCGAGCAGCAATGTCGCGATACGATAAACCGTAATCGCGATAGGCTACAATCCGACCTTTATCAAAGTCGGAAACGTGATGGTACGCATTTCTCCTCCTTAAACGAGGCATCACAACAACGTTTCACCAGGCAACGCCGGTCAACTGCTGTTTGTGTATGAGTTATCGGTTGTAAACTTTCCTCATGTCAGCACGTTGTAGGTGTCGCCACCGGCGCCAACCTTGTGTGAATGCTCTGAAAAGCTAATCATTTGCATATCACAGCATCTTCTTCCTGTCGGTTAAATTTCGTTTCTGTAGCACATATCTTCGTGGTGTAGCAATTTTAATGGCCAGTAATGTACAAGTTGATGACAAATTCAATTGAAAGGAGTAAAAGAGAGCTGCTTAAGGACATAAACAAATCTCTATTTTCAATGTAGTCATTGTACTATGAAATGATAGAAAACTGGAAATTGTAGCATGCTTTGCATACTTTAAATCAACTGTGTCATAAGGGATCATTTTTTGGAGTAACTTTGAAACACGTATGTAACGTAGCAGCGATGGTGAAGCATGATAAAATCTTTGACCAGAGAGCCATTTATCGTAGTTAGTCTGCGCTTGACCGCGCGAGTGTTGCGAGCAGTACGTTAGTAGTCGTCATGCAGAGCAGTCGGTCAGTAGTAGCAGCCCAGTGCAGTTGTGTGATGTAGTCTGTCGGCAGTAGTGGTCTACTCCTGTCACGGTCACGAGCGGGACGCAGTCGGCGAGCGTCGACATGGCATTCTGGTCAAGATGCTGAATGAGGTATATTGTTAATGTAGGTAACCATCAGATAACGTAAAGTTTATTTATTGTAATTAATTTTGAACAAGTGCCCCAATAATAATTTTGATTTCAAAGCAATTTTTAACAAAAAAATCATTTAATTGAACCAACGATTTCCTTCCATTTCCCTTAAAGAAAAGTTTCAGTTAAATTTCAAAAAAAAAAAATATTATTTGCAATGCAGTTCCTCCAAGCCGTGGGCAACAATAAGAGCAGAAATTTGACATGCAGTTATACTGAGGTAAGAATTTAATTATGATTTTTGCACAGGGCCAAAGACGGGTATTTCGGTTTAATTGAGTTATCATTATCACTGAGATTTTCTTATCACTGAATTGACTTTCATTTTTTTTTGTGAGGAACTTATACTTGGGTCAGATTGCGATTCTCATTTTTTATTGTCATTAAATTTAATTGCTAGAGAGGTTACGCTTGGCTCCCATTTCTATTTAATATTGCACGTCTTTTAAAATTCTCCGGAGAGGTTACACTTGGCGACCCCCAGTCCAGGATCGAATTTCGTTGAGAATCTTTTGAACAACAGTCAGATATCTGCTCTTATTTGCTTAAGTATAATTAGGATTTGGCGCTACGCTTTTACTAATTTTGTGACTTTCTTTCCACAGATCAACGACAATTCGTTTGCTCTGTTGTATTTGTGTGTTGTTTTTGCATTGTGCTTATTTGTTTTGTGAATATTTGTGACTATTGTAAAAATGCCGCGAAAGACTGTGAATAGTGTATCGCGAGGTATTACGAACGAAATTACCGGCTCAAACGACTTTACCGATAGGACTTGTGACACGCAGTGTCATGATGACAATCCTGCGTTCACTGACAATCAGTGTATTCCAACCACTAATGATGACTTTTGTCTTAATGATGAACAAACGAACTCGGTTATGTCCTCTGTTGATTTGACGACAATCGATGACGCGGGACGCTCTATTGTAATGAGCGCTGCCCAGCCTAACACAACCGGTTTACTAAATTTACGTGATGAACATACAAATTTGTCTAATGAAAATGAACAGGATACACAAAGTACGACGGATTTATTTAATTCCGAAATAGTGTCTGACAGTGTACATCCGACTGATAATCCTTTTTGTAAGTTGCAGAATGACCAAATGGTCACACAAAGCGCGACAATTGCAGGTACACCATTAAACAGCACTGAGAATAGAAATGCTAATTTTGGTTCGGATCAAATTATGACACTATTGCTGCAACGAGTTAACCAAATTATGGAAAAACAAGACAACAGTAGTAAAGATCTCAAACAACTTAATGAACAGGTCAAACAGCAGAGTGTAAAATTAGACAATAATGACGAAAATCTCAAACAACTTAGTGAACAGGTCAAACAACAGAATGAAAAACAAAGTGAAGATTTTAAACAACTTAGGGAACAGAACGAACAGTTAAATGAAAAATTAGACGATAATTCCAGACAGCTTAGTGAACAAATTAGAGCCGTTGCCGCGCAGTGCCATGACACTAAGGAACAGTTGCGCGTGGAAATTGAGGCTTGTTCAAAAAAAAGTAGCGAAGAAATTAGGTCTGTTGCTCAGGAATTAAGGGAAATGCAAACAGCCGCAACAGAAACACTCAGAGACGAAATTAGCGGAGTCGCTAAACAATGCTCTGAAAAAGCTACACAATTACGGGACGAGTTTAAAGCAATGACGGTAGAACTTTCGCGCACAATGGACGCAAAGATAGACGCGAAATTCGAACAGCATAACACTCAGATTGACGAGCGTTTTAATCTTCACATACAAAACAGTGATACGCGTTTCCGCAAATTTATTCAGGATCAAAATAAAGTAAAATGACAAGTCATGGAAACAATCACTGCACAAAGACAAGAAGACAAACGTAAAATGTTTGCGAAGGCAAAAACGTATGTAGACAATAATATTGCTACAGTGTCCGACGAAATTAATTCCATCAAACAGTCGAACACAGAATTACGTGACGAAATTTCCAATCTTAAGTCGAATACAGACACATACACAACCGATTTTCAAACAGTGACCGACAGACTAGAACAATTAGAACTAGCACATGATTCAGATGTCGTCAAAACTGACGTTAAAAAACTGAATGAAACTACGCGTAAATTGCAAAAACAGATTAATGCCACTGACACTAAAACCGATGATCAGGCAAAATTACTGACTGAAAAATATGATGAATTGGCCAGTCGTATTGATGCTATCGAAAGTGCTAATGACAATAAATCAGACGATACTTCACCGGTTTCATTTAATCAAACACCTGAATTTCAAAATTTACAGCAGACAATTAATGAGATCGATTCGTCTAATAACACGTTGCGTAGGAAGTTGTCAAGTTTACAACAAGAAGTAACAGAGATGAAAAGTATTTCAGTTAATAACACATCACAGCAGACGCCACTTTGCGAACATTTGTCAGACTCGCGCAACGCGTATAATTTGGGTAATCTACAGAGAGTACGGGACTTAGATTCCGAACAACCACAGTTCAACAGATTTTCTTACAATCCTGAACCTGTTCCATCACACAGAGACGATAATTTCGATTACAAACATTTTCTGTCAGTGAGAAAGTTTAAAGTGTTTAAAAACGACAGAACACAGATTCACCCACTGGATTGGATACAACAGTTTAGCTTTGCTTTTCCACCGACTTGGCCCGTTACGAATAAACTTGAATTTATTTGCAGTTTTTTGGAAGGAGAACCGGCAACTCGTATGAGACCGATCGCGGGACAACGCTATTCAGTAGAGGAATTTCAGAATGCTTTTCTACCAGCGTACTGGTCGAAGACGACACAGCGCGGAATTAAAGATCAACTAATTAGTTTGCCAAATTATGACAACTCCAATTTTCCCAGTGTCACGCAATTTTTTGAGCATATGGTCCAACAAAACCAGTACCTAAGTGAACCGTACAGTGAATCCGCACTTATACAATTATGCATTTCCAAATTACCATGGTCATTACGAGTGTCACTTTTAACTAGTCAGCAAAAGGAAAACATTTCAGCATTCAGAGATCTTTTACAGCTTTTAGAAGTACAGCAATCTGATTATTCTTTTGTAAACAAAAACTTTTCGTATAATAACCAAGGTCAACAAACTTACAGTAATTATGATCAGGGACGTAATTTCAACAGGAAAAATAACAGACGCTTTAGGAACGACAACTACCAGAACTTAAATCACAGACAAAATTCAGATTATCAATATCGTCAAAATTTTCAGCAACAGGAAATACATTTTGGTAACAATAGACGTTTTCCACCACAACAGCATGAAAGTCAGCCGGTTGGAATACATAACCAACAATGGAATGCACAAGGTCAACCAGGCTTTAATGTTCCGCCGCGTACACGTATAGTCCCAGATCCAACAAATACGTAGTAACGCACGGCAGCAAGGAAATAACTACGTACAAAGAAGACAGTATTTCAATTCCTATCGTAATGCACCGTATAGGAATGACTTTCACGACAAACGTAAAAACGATGAGCACAATTATCAGCGTATATCTAACAACAGTCGGTCATACCAACAGCAGAATTATCCGCAAGAACCTATTCTCATGAATGAACCCGACAGTAGATATCGTCCAGAGCGTAATACGTCTGGAAGAAGTAATAGAACTGTTCAAATAGTAGAAATGCCACAGCATCCTCCTAATAATAATAACACGTCAGATAGAATCTGACTAGATACTGTACAGATCGCATCTTCCAATAATACAAGCACTACTTCAGACACGCAAAATGTTGTTCACGAAAATGTAATTACTTTTGACGACATCAGAGACACTCTTTTGCAGGAAAGACCATTTGTTCAGAAAACTATTTCACATCCTGTCATCGAAATTAAAATTGGT
The DNA here is from genome assembly GCF_021461395.2 of Schistocerca americana. NCBI lineage: Eukaryota > Metazoa > Arthropoda > Insecta > Orthoptera > Acrididae > Schistocerca > Schistocerca americana. The sequence goes on from NC_060126.1 coordinate 331,544,302, forward strand.
TCATCGAAATTCTCAGCAGTAATTGATTCCGGATCGCCGATATCAGTAATAAATGAAGATACTTTCAACGAATGCAACAAAGCGAATACTTATCCCACATTACCCTTAGGCAAGACGAAAGTAAAAGGAGCAGTATCGAGTAAAGGAGTAGACGTTAAATTACAGACGCATTTATCATTTTGTATTGGAGGTCATACTTTCCACTCAAATTTTTGGATTGTTCCTTTATTGACGACAGACGTTATTTTAGGTACGAATTTTCTGGTGCAACACGACGCAGTTATTGATTTTCAGAATTCTTATTTAATGTTAAAGGATGAAAACGTACAACTTGCTTTAGAATTTCAGCACTCATTATCTGCGGAAGAACAAACAATTAACCGCACAGAGGTCATTTCCGTGTCACGCAGCATAGACTGTAATCCCACATTGTTCACGGATACGTACGTACACAACTATAATACTCCAGACGAAGTTGACTACGACGTAATGCAAATGATTTCCGATAAAGTTAGACAAAGCAGTGCAACTACAGACGACGAACGAACGCACTTACACAAAATTCTTTTACAGCAAGCTCCAGTTTTTGACAATATTCCTGGTACTATGTCCGATTTTATGTATGAATTTCAAGTGAAACAGCACGACACATTTAAAGCAAAGCATTATCCCATTCCATATATCCACAGAGAACAAGTTAAAAAAGAATTGCAGGATATGCTTGACCAAGGAATTATAGAACCGGCAGTTAGTCCGTACATAAACCCGCTACATATTGTTAAAAAAAAAGATGGCTCACTTCGCCTTGTACTTGATTCACGTCACATTAATGACATTATTATTAATGAAACTGATCGACCACAGACATTAGAGGAACTTTTACAGAAATTTCGCGGTACAGCTATTTATTCCACATTAGATTTGAAATCGGGATTTTGGCAAATTCAACTTCATCCAAATTGCAGAAAATATACAGCTTTTCTCTGTTTCGGCGACTGTTATCAATTTTGCAAATTACCGTTCGGCTTAACTATTTCTTCGGCAGCCTTTATTCGCGGTTTGAACACAATACTTCCGACAGAACTTAAGGACAGAATTACGACGTATGTAGACGACATTCTTATCGCAGAAGCTAACTGGTCTGAACACAATCTGATTCTTGAACAACTGTTACAAACTTTTCATGCACAAGGACTTACAGTTAACCTTAGTAAATCGCACTTTGGCAAAACTTCTATAAAATTTCTTGGACACGTAATTTCAGCAGAAGGCATTGCACCTGATCCGGAAAAACTTCAAGCTCTACGTGACATTACTATTCCTACAACAAAAAAGCAATTACGCAGTTTTTTGGGTTTAATTAATTTTTTTCGTAAATTTATTCATCACTCTGCTTTAGACACGCCTAGATTATGCCAATTAACAGGTAAAAACAGTATTTGGTCTTGGGATAAGCAAGCACACTCTGAATTCATGAACCTGAAACATGCTCTGTTGAATGCACCACTTTTATCGCACCCAGATCTTACTAGAAATTTTTCCATTGCCACCGACAGTTCCAATACCGCTTTAGGCGTACACATTTTCCAGGGAATTGAAGAAGATGGTTCAACAGTAATTAAAAACATCGCATTTGCAAGCCGCATTCTGTCACCTGCTGAACGAAATTATTCTGTTACAGAACTTGAAACATTATGTGTTGTATGGGCTTTTACGAGATTTCGGCACTTTCTTTATGGCAGACATACCACCGTTTACACAGACCACAGAGCAATACAATTTTTACTTTCGGCTAAATTCACACACGATAGATTAAGCAGATGGAAACTTTATTTACAGGAATTTAATTTTACAATAGTTCACATTCCCGGCACACAAAATGTTATAGCAGACGCACTATCGCGTTCTCTCGGCAACAATCAGCAAGACGTAGCAACCAACTTCTGCAAAGCAAATTTCAGTGTCATGTACATTCAGCAAGTTGCATTTGAAAATTTTATTTCATCGTCATTACAGGACATAGCACAAGAACAAAATAAAGACAATGTGTGGAAAGAAATTAAACACCTTTGGCAAGATAAGAATAATGTTACGATTAGAAACCATTACACTGTACGCAATGACATTCTGTTTCGCCGCTCTCATCCTGACAGCAACAATTGGTTATTATGCATTCCTGACGAACTGGTTAACAAATTAATCTGGTACACTCATTTACACGCACATTACGAAGCACGAAAATGTTTTCTTATACTGAGACAGAACTGTTATTTTACTAACATGGAGAAACGTATACGACGAGTTTTAGCGTCTTGTAAAATTTGCCAGAAAGCTAAATCAGACACTACTTCACATATTCCTCCTTTATATCCCATTGTACCTGGTAAATTAAGACACATGGCAGCTGTAGACATTTTTGGTCCAATTCCAAGAACTAACAGAGGTTTTTGCTACATCTTTGTCGCTGTTGAGCTCACTTCAAAATTTGTTACTTTCACTCCGTTACGCAAAGCTACTGCTAAAACTGTTTCGAAAGCATTTGTAAAACATTTTCTATTTCATGTAGGGCATGTGATGAAATTAATTTCTGACAATGGATCACAATTTCGTTGTGGCACATGGACACGCATGTTACGAGCTAGAAACATTTCTCCGATTTATATATCCAAGTACCATGCTTCTTCGAACCCCTGTGAAAGATTAATGAAAGAAATTGGTAAACTGTGCCGAATATACTGCCACAAAAGACATATTGATTGGGATACACACATACTCTCATTCCAAGATGTAATTAATTCCATTCCAAATGAATCCACTATGCTATCTCCGTCTGTTATATTGAAAAATGTTGAACCACCAAACAAAATTAAAGAATTAGTAAACTTCCCTAAATGTCGTCGACTAAGACACCACGAAATAATTGACATTGCGCTGAACAACATCAAACGTGCCGCAGAGCGCCGGAGAAGACAGCAAAAACAGGTTTGTACACGCCGCGACTTTCACGTTGGACAGAAAATATTAGTACGTACACACTATTTATCCAGTAAGTTAAAAGGTAAGTGCAGTAAATTTGAACTTCTATACGCAGGTCCATATCGGATTCGCAGCATCCCTCACCCCAATGTTGTACACGTCGAAACTTTGAGAACCAGAAAATCGAAAGGCAACCACCATTGGTCAAATATTAAACCCTTTATTGAATGAAGACACTGTATGATTCAACACACTATGATGCCATTTACAATTATATTCACCTGACTAATTACTGATGATTATCGTATTTTTTCTTATCAAGTGCCCGGCAAGGTAAGGTTAGCAGGTCGTTTTTCTTGTCGTTACACATCAGACCGAGCACATTTTCCATTTTTTTTGTGTGTATATGATTGTACTCCAGTTTTGTTTGTATGCACTTTGAAATGGTTAAGATATAACACACGCCAGTTGACTTTGACATTTTTGTTGCCCTATGATATCTCAACATCGTGACATTTTTTTTTTTTTTTTTTTTTTGCTGCTGCATTGTATTATTCTGTGTACATATTTGCATCTGAACACTGTCAACGTCTTTGACATATCACGTTTTCTGTCATGTTATGCTGTATGGTTAATTATGTCACCATAAACCAGTCATTATTTAGTGGGTATATGATTTAAATGCAAGACATTAATCTTTGTTCATCAATTTCAGAAAGAAATGATGCGTGTAAGAAATAAATTCAACAGAAATGGGAATTTCACCTACGGAATAAACGAAAGAAGATGCAATAACTTTATGAGGAAGAGTAAATGGATCAGGATTAACAAGCATTAACAAGAATATACTATACTCATCGTAGAATAGCAGTCTTAACTAATTTTTTCTTTCAGAATACAAGGTGATTGATGCAGGCTGTCAGACAGAACTACACATCTTAGTTTTAGTGATGAAATATGCTAGAGATAAGGAATAGTTGTATAATGAGTAATGAAGTGATTTTTTTGCAGATGATAATGAATGCTGCTGAATAATGATGAAGAATATGCTGTTATGAATAATGAAGTTTTTCTTTACAGGTGATGATAATAATGAAGTTATGGTAATATGGATAATGAAGTGATTGATAATGAAGTTTTTTCTTTACAGATGAAGGATAATGTTGAAGTTATGTATTTATGCTATGTAGTTATTTAAGTATTTGTTGCAGTTTGCTTTGACAGCAGGCGTTATATTGCATAGTAGGATGACGGACAGCTATGGAACACATTTTTATACACATTTCACTACCTGTTAATTCGAAGTTCACTACTTTTCAGCATAGTGTGCGTTTCTTCTTTCAGGTCAATAATCCATTTTGTATTTTTTCCAGGAGAAGCTTTTCATGATACTTACTAAATCTGTTACTTATTATACCTGTTCTAGTACTTGCATTTTTATTTTTTACCCATTTTTGTTTATCATTTATAAATGTGATCACATATACTGCCTTGTTACATAACCTTGCTACAGCTGACTCATGACAAATGACGTTACCTATCCTCATTTGCAGCAATAGGTCAAAAGCAAATAGTGTTATGCCTCAGCAATTTAATTATCGATCCCAACGCAATGCATTGCTAACAAAAAAAATGTATTACCAGTCCCAAATAGTGATACCAGTTTGAGAAAGTTCTGAGTAATGCTGATTAGCTCTGAATGTATGTCACTTCAGTAATGACTTCTTAATGATACAAAAAAAAAATATAAAATAATGCTTTGTAGCTGGCCAAGGACTGCCACTGTTTATTGTAATGAGACTACTTATAATGCCCATGATTATTAATGCTATGACTGTAATTAACTGATTTTTAATAATGACTTCGTAATGATCTGAATAATACTGAATGAGGAACAATGTTTTATTGTAATGAGACTACTTATAATGCCCATGATTATTAATGCTATGACTGTAATTAACTGATTTTTAATGACGACTTTGTAATGATCTGAATAATACTGAATGATGAACAATGTTTTATTCTATTCAATACTTGCTGGCCACTGAGTGCCAATAATTAATGTCACTCAATGAATTATGTTATTAATTATGCCATTAATTAGCTCTTGTTTTCAATGTTGGTACTTTGTAACTGGAAAAGCATGTGATTGTTTAATAATGCTTTGTAATTAGGAAAAAGCTAATGATTCTTACTATATTGAAATGACAAATGATTAATTAACTATGCCATACTTTGTAACTGGAAAAGAATGTGATTGTTTAATAATGCTTTGTAATTAGGAAAAAGCTAATGATTCTTACTATATTGAAATGACAAATGATTAATTAACTATGCTATACTTTGTAACTGGAAAGGAATGTGATTGTTTAATAATGCTTTGTAATTAGGAGAAGGCTAATGATTAATACTATATTGGAATGACAAATGATTAATTAACTATGCTATACTTTGTAACTGGAAAAGAATGCGATTATTTAATAATGCTTTGTAACTAGGAAACGAAGGTTACTGATTCTATGTAAAACAATTAATGAACATTTTTCTGTAATACTACATACATGATACAGAAATGTTCAATAACTGGGCTATGAATGCCACAAACTACTAATGAAGAATGGTATGTGACTTAATGTCCTTCACCTTATGAGCTAACTACCCTGAATTACTGCAATGTCCATTGTCCTGTCTATCCTAGTGATCATGGAGCACTATCTTTGGTTTTGCACTAATTCTACGTTGGTGTGCCTTGTAAGAGCGTGGTGTTGACACGACATGCTGTCCACCACCGTGAGCGATGAAGATGTTATTATGGTCCCACTGTTTTGTGTACCTAGTGTACTGCCAAAATGAGAACATGGAACATTACTACGACAGTTCAGTGTCTTGGCTACACTGATAAATTCTGATGGGAAAAGAACTTCAAGTTGTGTCACTTGGTGTTGTACTTCTGTGGAAAGATATGGACTTTCAGAACAGCTGTGTGCAATCTAAAGTGCTACAACCATGATGCAATCCTTCCCTTTCCTATCCTAATTCTTGTCACATAGTGAAAATCATTTTTTGCTAACATCATTTATGTTCATGGGTTATACATTTTTTTCGATTCGCTGAACTCCAGTGCGAGTACACTTATGTCACTGGTCGACATGATTTTTTTGCCATTATGTTTATTTGTTGTGAAAATGCTAAAGACATTTTTTCGATTTGTTCTGAAGTACAGTATATGTGCACTCTTGTCTTTTATATTGTATATACATTTTTATTTTGATGATATGTTCTGAACTACAGTGCATGTGCACTAATGTTATGTGTTAATGTGTTTTCTACTGAACTTCAGTGCCTGTGCACTTTTCTCATTTTTCAATATGATTTGTACTCATTCTGTATGTTCAATACTTCAGTGCGTATGCACTTATGTCATTTCTTACTCATTGTATATACATTTCGTCATTTGCTGATATGTTCTCAACTCCAGTGCGAGTACACTCATGTCACTTGTTAACATGATTTTTTGCCATTCTGTTTATTTGTTCTGAAAATGCTAAAGAATTTTTTCAGTGCGTGTGCACTCTGTTATCTGTCAAATAATTTGTATATACAGTTTTCTGATTTGCTACTATGTTTTGTAGTCACATTTTGTCTTTGTCTGATATATTTTGTACTCGGTGCGTGTGCACCACATTTAATTTATGTACTACATTTGAATATTCTGTAAATTGTAAAAATTTCTTGTGATGGCAAGTCCAAATGACTCACCATCGCTGCCAAATTTTTGCCCCCCCCCCCCCCAGTGGAGGTTTATGAAACACGTATGTAACGTAGCAGCGATGGTGAAGCATGATAAAATCTTTGACCAGAGAGCCATTTATCGTAGTTAGTCTGCGCTTGACCGCGCGAGTGTTGCGAGCAGTACGTTAGTAGTCGTCATGCAGAGCAGTCGGTCAGTAGTAGCAGCCCAGTGCAGTTGTGTGATGTAGTCTGTCGGCAGTAGTGGTCTACTCCTGTCACGGTCACGAGCGGGACGCAGTCGGCGAGCGTCGACATGGCATTCTGGTCAAGATGCTGAATGAGGTATATTGTTAATGTAGGTAACCATCAGATAACGTAAAGTTTATTTATTGTAATTAATTTTGAACAAGTGCCCCAATAATAATTTTGATTTCAAAGCAATTTTTAACAAAAAAATCATTTAATTGAACCAACGATTTCCTTCCATTTCCCTTAAAGAAAAGTTTCAGTTAAATTTCAAAAAAAAAAAATATTATTTGCAATGCAGTTCCTCCAAGCCGTGGGCAACAATAAGAGCAGAAATTTGACATGCAGTTATACTGAGGTAAGAATTTAATTATGATTTTTGCACAGGGCCAAAGACGGGTATTTCGGTTTAATTGAGTTATCATTATCACTGAGATTTTCTTATCACTGAATTGACTTTCATTTTTTTTGTGAGGAACTTATACTTGGGTCAGACTGAGATTCTCATTTTTTATTGTCATTAAATTTAATTGCTAGAGAGGTTACGCTCTGGTCCCATTACTATTAAATATTGTCTTTAAAATTTTTTGTGGGGAGGTTACAACTTGCCAAACAACCCTTCTGAATCCAAACGCGCATATTAAAAATTATTTTTGATGTTAAGTCAAAAATACCTTCCAGAGGTTTGAGAAGGAGCAGGGGACAGTAACTGTTGCTTCCCAGTGTTTTTATTCCTTAATGAAATGGACCATAAATACTCTAACTCTTTTTTTTCTAAGCTAACAGAAAGATCCAGAGAAGTGTCCATTATTCGAGAACACACAATTTTCAGCAACTTACCAAAAGCCTTAAAAAGTTAAGCTACTAACAAAATTCGGTTTAAGACGAGTCTGAAGAATTTCTCGACGGTAAACGTCTTCTTCACTGACAAATTTCTTAGTAAAACCAATGAATTTGCATGCTATCAGCACCAAATAATGTACGCATTTGTAGGTGAAAAAAAAAAGTGCTCAGCTTGGCTATGGAGGGCCCGGGTCCGATTCCATGTACTGCCAAAGATCATTTCCTTGGTGGTAGGACTGCAACGGGGCGCACTCAGTCTCGTGATGCCAGCTGAGGAGCTGCATGACCGAGCAGCTCTGTGAAGCCGGAGCGACCCAGTGAGCGGTGTACTGACCCCCACCCTTCCATTCGGCGTCCACACGACCCCTTTGGGAGAGGACGGTTCTGTTTCAGTCTGTCTCGATTGGCCCTTCTGTGGCCAGAATGACGGCGCAATCATTATTACAATAGCTAATAACGTTAGGGTTACGCAGAATGTGACTTTTGCTTATGTGTGATCAACGTAAATAGTTGCTGTAATCCTCTTTCTGTTTGATGATATGTGTCTGCAGTACTCAAAGAATTATCTTATGAACCTAAGGATGTGTTCACGTACAAAGGGAAGCGACCAGTAGACATGGTCCCTGTGTGTCCTGCCCACTCGCCTGATACGGTGCCTAGGAAACCTGCTTTCTCGGATCGCTAGGCAACAATTCAAGCAAATCGTATTGATAAAGTTTATTACAAAAGGAAATGATTACAATACTTAACTCTGTGAAATACAGAAGTGTCGCGAGCAATGGGCGACAGACAAATAAGAAGTCTCTTCCATATATACCATTCGTAATACAAGCGAAACAATATAGTTCCAAAGTCACCGCTGCGGCATTCGTAGAACGGCTCGTCTTCAACACGGCTGTGGCCAGGCGGAGTGGTGATTATGTGATCTTCGCCTGGAGGCCGCTGCTGTCTCGGTGTCATCCTAGATAGGGGTCGGTCAGCGTACGCCGTCTCACAGCCCCCCTGTGCTTTGATATTCTTCACCGACGAAACGGCCCTCCTCCCCCCCGCCCCCCTCCCCCTCTCCCCCCCCCCTTTCCCAAAGCGACGGACCGTCGTCGTAATGGGACCTCAACAACGGCGGGGAACGCAGGAGTGTGAATGCTGCGCTGGACCGGAAGCTGTGGCTGCAGGGGACGTCAGGCTTCCGGTCGTACCCCACCATCCGGCCTTCGCTCTGGGGGAAACGACCCCCGGAGAAAGACCAGAAGGGTACGAGTCAACTAATGACGCCCATAACGAGATGTCGGCTGCTGCGGCGTGGGTGGGTCCAGGTCCATAGGTAGGACGAGAGGAGGCGGAGGAGACGAATACTCTGTCTCCATGGAGTCGTCCTGCAGTTTCATGATGATACCCGCTGGCGGCTGCTGTGGTCGCGGTGTCCTCGGGATCTGTGAATCTTGGAGAAGAGACAGAGAAGGATCACCGTGCACATGACCGTGGCGAAGCTGATTGTGATGTCGACGCTGCAATCCGTCTGTGCCTGAAATGAGATACATGCATGCGCCAATCCGACGAACGATCTCACCTCCTGCTAAAAACCCTGAAAAACGCAATATCATGAGGCGGGAAGCGAGACTTGCGGCCTTCCTCTAGCGCCGTATGCTGAGGAGGGTGGAGCAGTTGGAGCAGTGTCCGATGGCGGCAGCCTTGGAACAACTCCGCAGGCGATGGTCCATCTCGTGCACGCGAATGGTAGAAGGCGACAAATAGTTGCAATGCTTGATCCCTGGTCTGCGCGAAGCGAAGTTTGGCCATCTGTTGCATGAAGGTTCTGATGAAACGTTCCGCTTCGCCATTTGACTGTGAATGGAATGGTGCACTAGCTAGATACTGAATGCCATTTCCTTCACAGAATGTTTCAAATTCATTTGACGTTAACTGAGAGCCGTTGTCGGCCAATATGACGAAAGGGAAACGTTCGAGACAAAACACAGACGACAACACCCGACTTGTGCTACGTGACATTGTCGAGTTCATTACCACAGCAAAAGGAAACTTACTATACGAGTCAACCACAATCAACCAACGCGTGTTCCAGAAAGGTTCCGATAAGTCTATACGCACACGTTGCTATGGTGATTGCGACTTAGGCCAAGCGGAGTGGACTTATTTTCCACATATGCGTGACACTGTGGCGTCATCTGTTCTATTTGGGTGTCCATACTCTGCTAAGTACAGTTTCGTACGAACAATACCCCAGTGTCCTTCGTGAAGTAACTGCAACACTTTCTAACAACCCTACCACAACAAAGGTCAGCATTTAATAACGATTGTGGTGTTGCTCACGCTGCTAAATACTGCATTTTCGGGCAACAACAGTCATATTATGTGGCAGGTGTCATTAGAGCACAGTTAATAGTCATTTAATGTAATAATGAAAAAACTAGGCACTCATCTTTTTGTGTTTCCCACTCTGGTCTCGTCGTAAAATCATGGCTCAATCGTTGAAAATCTAGGTGGTTATGATTCCAAGCTCGGCTGCAATGAGGCCTAGGTTTTATTCTGCTATATTCAAAAGTTTTGTAGATGCGCTTCCCAAACCATTCTTCGAGATTAAACCTTTCAAAGTTGGCACAATGGTGATGTAAAAAAAATAATCAGCACTCCGAATTTAAGTTACACTTCCTTTTAACTGCTTTTATTGCAATATCACGTATCACACAAAACATCACTTCACAATACAAAACGTACTTGAAAACATCTCTCTCACAGTCACTGTTAAAGTTCACATTTTACAAGCTGACGACAATACTCGTCTTTCCAACATGACGTCCAACACTTGACTTTCTCAACGTCCGACTCTCTAACAAGTTAACAACTAAGTAACAATCGCTTACGCGCCCAAAAATCAGAGTTACAAGTACGTCAAAGATCATAGTGCCCAAAAGGAAGAATAGACATAAGAATAATATCCTTGCAATATAAATATATCGATGTATCAAAACTGAAATCAAATCTGAATGTTGTCTCAGAAATATGTTAAGTAGTTAACAGAAACACAGTAAACTATTTCTGGTATCGAGAGGTTCAGATGAGGTGCCGTAATGGTTACGTAATTCCAGTACCATTACAACTTCTTTTTGCAAAGCTTTGGGGATCAACACATGTGACTGTCCACTGTCATTCTGAACGAAAATCACAGCTTTCTGTATAGCGAGGCTATGCCGATGTGCAAAGTATCGGCGCACTACAGAATTCTTTATCGGCTGGTCCCGGCGGAGGTTCGAGTCCTCCCTCGGGCATGGGTGTGTGTGTTTGTCCTTAGGATAATTTAGGTTAAGTAGTGTGTAAGCTTAGGGACTGATGACCTTAGCAGTTAAGTCTCATAAGATTACACACACGTTTTGAAGAATTCTTTATGCTATGCTAAGAGCGAGGCCAAGATGTGCGAATGTGTTTTAGCAAAATGTTCAAATGTGAATCAGCATCCGTGGCCTGTGCCATTTTCCTATAGTTCAGAGGAAAGGATTGATGCAATTCAGAATCGTGAGCATGTGAGAACAACATGCAGCAGTAACGTCAAAATTCCGCATCAGGACCAATTGGTTCAAAAGTTCAAATGGCTCTGAGCACTATGGGACTTAACTTCTGAAGTCATCAGTCCCCTAGAACTTAGAACTACTTAAACCTAACTAACCTAAGGACACCACACACATCCATGCCCGAGGCAGGATTCGAACCTGCGACCGTAGCGGTCGCGCGGTTCCAGACTGTAGCGCCTAGAACCGCTCGGCCACTCCGGCCGGTGGACCAATTGGAAGACGTTAAAAAGTTTGTCCGCATTACCATGTTTAGCCGTCGACGATACACAATCTTGTACTGGTACTGAGACAACAACAAAGCCCATCTTTACAATTTTTGGGCAGTTCGTACAGAAACCGGCTTCGTCGGAGTGCAATAACCAATGCGTCTTTCTCTAGTTGTGAATAGTTACACTGATCTTTAGACAACACTTACGATGCGAAAGCAATAGGCCTGTCTTTATCACCAATTCTGTGCGGAAGCACTGCACTGATTCCGTATGAGGAAGTGTCAACTTGCAACATAACTGGTTTGTCAGGATCAAAGTGAACTAAGCATCGATCACTGAGCAGTGCATCTGTAAGTTTTTGAAAAGCAACTTGGCACTCATCTGTCCAAACAAAAGGGACATTCTTGCGACGCAAGCGGTGCAATGGAGCTGCGATTTGTGCAGCATTCGGTGTGAACCGAATTTAATAGGTCATTTTCCTTAAAACTGACAGTAGTTCTGTGACAGTGCGAGGAACTCGCAGGTCTCGTATGGCTAACAAATGCGACTGAAGAGGATGTACACCTTGATGTTGATGACATGACCAAGATACTGCAACTCAGGTTCAAAAAAGTCACATTTGTCCAGTTTATACTTTAGTCACACGTCAGATAACACACGAAACAGAGCCCACAAATTTGCGATGTGTTCTTCAGGTGTATGACCTGCTACGACAATATCCTTCTCATAGTTAGAACAGTTTGGTACTTCAGCAGTCAGCTGTTCGAAATACCGTTGGGAAATATCGGGTGCGGAAGCACTGCCAAGAGGAAAACGCAAATATTTAAACAACCCTAACTGAATGTTAACCACACACACTTTTTGAGATTCTTCATCTAGTGGTATTTGAAGAAATGCATCGCGCAAATCAATTTTTGAAAAGTAGCGACTAGCAACTAATCTGTCCATAAGATGTGGGCGTGGCAATGGATAAGTATCAATCACAGCTTGTGGGTTGACTGTAGACTTAAAGTCAATATAGAGACGAATGCGACCTGAAGAGTTTGGCAGCAAAACCCGTGGAGTTGCCCACTGACTACCTTGTATGGACGCAATAGCTCCGCTGTCTTGCAATTCTTTAAGTTCAGCAATGACTTTGTCCCATAATGCAATGGGAGCAGGTCTGTCCCGGCAAAATTTCGGCTGTGCATTGTCTTTCAGAGTAATATGTGCAAAAAAATTGTTAGTCTTGCCTAAACCTTCAGGAAAGAGTTCTGGGAATTCCTTTAGCAAGTTAGCTACACTGTCTTTTGGATTGAATGCAGACACTGACAACACATTGTCCTGAACGTTAAAGCCAAACAAATCAAAAGAATCAAGGCCAAATATATTCTCACAATCACGTGATTGTAGCACAGTGAAAGCTATCGTTCATGTATGCGAGCAGTATATGGCAGGCAAAGTACATTTTCCTAGAACAGGAATGTCTTGTCTAATATAAGCCGTCAGGTGCGTGCTAGTTTTAGACAGCCTTGGGGAGCCTAACAGTTCATATGTGTTACGATTCAGCAGTGTAACAGAAGCACCCGTGTCCAACTGAAATTTCACGCTTTTCCACAAAGAAGTAAATGGACAAAAGGTTTGTTGGACTGGCGTAGCACTGAAGAAAGTGTTCACTTGCTATTTTGGCTAATGCCTGCAGCAGGCTTTGAGTACACTGCATTTATGACATGGGCCTTGTGGCTGGAGTTTTGTAAGTGGGCAGAATTCTTATGGTTGTTCCACTGCAAACATATGGATTGTACATGTCCTTCCTTGCCACAAGCGTAACACTGTGCTTGTCTCCACGGGCAGTCTTGGAATTTGTGCCGTGAATAGCACCGAGGGCGTGACTTACTTCTGTTTGCCTGTTTAGAGAGCTGTTTACGAAGTGTGGAGACTTGTTTATGTGGTGTGGTGCATGCAAGCTACCGCTGCCTAATGGGGAGGTTGCGAGCAGGGGACTCAACCCGACAAATTGCTGGCTGCTCAGATTCATCAGCCGACAAGGCACCTGAATCGTACTGACCTAGTATTTGCATGACATGTTGAATTGATGGATCGGACAGTTCCAAAATCTGTTCTCTAAGTTTGACATCAGTTACATCATACAGGATCGCACCATGCAACATTACATCTTAATATAAAGCACCACAAGCACATCTAAATTCGCATTTCCTCGCCGAACCCTGCAAATCTGTTACCCACTCGCGATAAGTTTGTTCTGACTATTTCTTGGAATTAAAGAATTGGTACCTAGCTGCTACCACATTCACTTGTTGGTCATAGTAGTTAGTAAGCGAATCTACAACTTGATCATACGAAATTTCACTCGGAGTAGTGGTAGGAAATAACTTCTGAATGAGTCTGAACACTGCACTTCCTACTGTTGAGGAAAAGTAATGGTTTTTCACAGTACCTGGTACATTGTGAGGAATTAAGTGGGCTTCAAACTGTTGTAACCATTCGAGCCATTCCTCTTCTTGTTCATGAAACTGGCGATAAGGCAGTATAGCATTCGGAGCTGCTGTAGGTGGCTGCTGTACTGCATTTGTTTGATTCGCCAGGAGTTGTTGTACCATAGTGAGTAGACATGCAATCTTTTACGTCTGAAACTAAAACATCTGTGTTAGCTGCGTTGCATCTATCGCTTGTAGCTGCGGCGCCTGTGCAAGGGTGGAATAGGTGGGTTGTTCATATCGGAAGATAGAAAGGCAATAAACAGACAAGGCAAGCAAGAAAAGTAAGTACAAAAGCAAAGAAATTGCTGCAACACGCACTTGAAAACACTATAACAGACTGTTAAAGCAAGTAAATACACCCCTGGAAGGAAAAGACAAAGTAGAATTAAGGCGCCAGCGAAAAACACAAGATAATTTCTGGCAGCTATGCTCTGTGTTGTCACTATGGAATCCGTTGATCTCCTCATCGCCAATGTTGTGTGCTGCCGACTTGTCTGATATAGTGCCTAGCAAACCTGCTGTCTCGGATCGCTACACAACAATTCAAGCAAATCGTATTAATAAAGTTTATTACAAAAGGAAATGATTACAATACTTAACTTTGTGAAATACAGAAGTGCCGCAAGCAACGGGCGACAGACAAATAAGAATTCTCTTCAATGTATACAATTCGTAATACAAGCGAAGCAATATAGTTCCTACGTCACTGCTGTAGCATTCGTAGAACGGCTCGTCTTCAACTCGGCTGGGGCTAGGCGGAGCGGCGCTTATGTTCTCTTCACCTAGAGGCTGCTGCTGTCTGGGTGTCGTCCTCTGCGAGGGGCTACTCAGTGTACTATTGGCTGACGCCGTCTCACAGCCGTCTCTGCTCTGATGATCTTGACCAACGTGCCGGCGCTTGAGGTTTCGCCGGAACAGTTACATGTCAGTGGCACACCATCAGTCGGCATGCAAATGATTAATAGTTGTAATTCTCTGTGGCAGGTCGGATGGCCACCGTGGTGACCTGACGTTTCTCGTGTGTAGTATTGCTACCAGGCCTGAGAGGGTATATAAGGGGCTTGAACGACATCGTGTGTTGAGTGGTCACTATGTACTCGTGTGGAACAGCATTATTGGCACAGGGCGGAGCTTGGAAGGAGGCTCACTTTGGCCAGCTGGTCGAATAGCACAATATTTACATTTGCAGGGCATTCAGATATGATATTGGCCCGCTGTTGAACTACTTGGGAACATGAGGGCAGGCATACTCAACGCCAGTCAACCATATCTGACTACCACAAGGGAAGATCGCCATAATGTGCATCAAGTACATCATAACACCTTCGTTTCTGCTCCTGCCATCCGAGAATAAGTACTGGACTCCGTCTAACATTCTGTGTCACCCCACACCATTCACTGGAGACTATCAGCAGCTGGAGCAGGGAGTTACTGTCCCACACGTAGGTTGCCATTAGCACCACGACAGAGAGGGCAGCATTTGGCATGGTGCCATGACTGAGAACCATGGACTGGCGACTTGGGCACAGGTCTCATCCTTCTTATGTTTTGAGGAGGTGCAGCGGTGTGACTCCAGTCGTCGTGGTTTGGGAAGCCATTGGGTGTGAGGTCAGGTCCCAACTGATAGTGATTAAGGGAACTCTTACGACACAGTGGGCCATCACGGACATCCTGCGTCCTTGTGCAAATCTGTATTCATCTCTTGGTCTCCCTCTAAAATTTTTACCCCCCACGCTGCCCTCCAATACTAAATTGGTGATTCCTTGATGCCTCAGAATATGCCCTACCATCGAACCCTTCTTCTAGTCAAGTTGTGTCACAAATTTCTCTTCTCTCCAATTCTGTTCAATACCTCCTCATTAGTTATGTGATCTACCCATCTAATCTTCAGCATTCCTCTGTAGCACCACATTTAGAAAGCTTCTATTCTCTTCTTGTACAAACTATTTATCGTCCATGTTTCACTTCCATACATGACTACACTCCATACAAATACTTTCAGAAACGACTTCCTGACACTTAAATCTATACTCGATGTTAACAAATTTCTATTCTTCAGAAACGCTTTCCTTGCCATTGCCAGTCTACATTTTATATCCTCTCTACCTCGACCATCATCAGTTATTTTGCTCCCCAAATAGCAAGACTCATTTACTATTTTAAGCGTCTCATTTCCTAGTCTAATTCCCGCAGCATCACTCGACTTTATTCGACTACATTCCATTATCCTCGTTTTGCTTTTGTTGATGTTCATCTTATATCCTCCTTTCAAGACACTGTCCATTGCTTTCAGTTGCTCTTCGAAGTCCTTTGCTGTCTCTGACAGAATTACAATGTCATCGGCGAACCTCAAAGTTTTTATTTCTTCTCCATGGATTTTAATTCCTACTCCGAATGCGGGAAAGAATTCGTGCAGTGTCATATTTTTGTACAATGACAGGAGGGAGTGCCACGATCAAAATACTAGAAATCGTGACCGTTGGGGGCTGATAGTGGTAGTGGGGATGGGTTTTAAGGTTATTTTTGAACGTTTTTCTTGAATAACTCGAGAGCTACGGCCTCTATCGACAGCTTATTTCCGTTCACAAAATGTAACTACATTAAATTTCCTATAAAATACGTCATATTCATTTTATCTATAGTATTACTAGTTCGCGCATACCGAGAGAGACAATATGTAAATCTCGTGTGTAGTTTTTGAATGCCAGATGAACATTGCGGGTTGCATAAAGCGACATTGCTACGGGCAGCTGTATCACCCAGTATAGAAAGACCGGGGAAAAAATTTCCGAATGACGTAACAAATAACAGTTCTTTTTCGGTGGGGATAGATGCAACATAATGCGTACTCAACAATGTACGATTATGAGCATAGTGACGAACATGTTGAGCGTGTCACATCGTATACGAGGGTCACTCCAAAAGAAATGCACACTATTTTTTTAAAACTCCATCTTTTATTCTACATGTTTGAAAGTTTTACAGTGTGTAGATACATCCTTTAAAACAATATTTTCATTTCTCCACATGATTTCCATCCCTCTCAACTGCCTTGCGCCATCTTGGAACCAGCGCCTGTATACCCTCACTGTAAAATTCTGGACCAACCTGTTGGAGCCACTGTTTGGCAGCGTGCACAAGGGAGTCATCATCTTCAAACCTTGTTCCACGAAGAGAGTCTTTCAGTTTCCCAAAGAGATGATGGTCACATGGAGCCAGGTCAGGAATGTAAGGCGGGTGTTTCAGTGTTGTCCATCCGAGTTTTGTGATCGCTTCCATGCATTTTTGACTGACATGTGGCCGTGCATTGTCGTGCAACAGCAAAACATCCTGCTTTTGCCGATGTGGTCGAACACGACTCAGTCGAGCTTGAAGTTTCTTCGGTGTCGTCACATATGCATCAGAATTTATGGTGGTTCCACTTGGCATTATGTCCACAAGCAAAAGTCCTTCGGAATCGAAAAACACTGTAGCCATAACTTTTCCACCAGAAGGTATGGTTTTGAATTTTCTTTTCTTGGGTGAATTTGCATGATGCCTCACCATTGATTGCCTCTTCGTCTCTGGTGAAAAATGATGGATCCATGTTTCATCACTTGTCACAATTCTTCCAAGAAATTCATCTCCACCATTCTCGTACTGTTCCAAAAGTTCGCTACAAACCGTTTTTCTTGTTTCTTTGTGAGCCACTGTCAATATCCTGGCAACCCACCTGGCACAAACCTTTTTTAACGCCAACACTTTCAGTATTCTGCAAACACTTCTTTCCGCTATCCCAACGTAGCGTGACAATTTGTTCACTGTGATGCGTCTGTCAGCGGTCACCAGTTCGTTAACTCTCTGCACATTGCCTGGAGTTGTGCAGTACGAGGCCTACCGCTGCGAGGACAATCCTCAATATCGCCGTGCCCGCTTTCATCACGTAACCTACTTGCCCACCGACTAACTGTACAGCGATCGACAGCAGCATCTCCATACACCTTTTTCAACCTCATGTGGATGTTTCCCACTGTCTCATTTTCACAGCACAGGAATTCTATGACGAACGTCAAGTGTAGCAGCCATCTTGAAGACATGCTGTGGCAGCGCCACTCACGGGAACAGGATGAACTAAGTTTGAAAACAAGCGGGAATGATGTATCTACACACTGTAAAAATTTCACAAATGCAGAATGAAAACTGAATTTTTACAAAAATAGTGTGCATTTATTTTGAAGTTACCTTCGTAAATACATTGGTGTGCAAAACGCAAGGACGAAAGAAACTTTCTCACGACGTTTCACTGCCAAGCAAGTTGCTTGAAGCAACGTAGCTCGATGAAACTGGCTCGTACGTAAAAAGAACTGCTGCAGTATAGTGTGGAAATTAACTGATGGAAATACACAGCGATAAGAACAGAAATTACACTTTTATTCAAAGACAATATAAGAGGCGATCAAAAAGTTTCGGTTCAAATACCGCAAGTTCAGAATCGGTAGCCAGTCAGGCAAAATCGCCATGAGCATTGAGACAATCGTACCACCAGGTTGAAGATACCGTTTTGGTTAAACACCTTGTCCTGCTGCGTGAAGTAGTCCTTAACTGCCTGCTCCACATCCTCGTCCGACGTATTAAGTGACTGAAGGCGTGATATTCGCGAGGGGAGGGATCAGGACTCTAGGGTGGGTGGTCGTGTGTCTTCCGGTTGATGGATGAGACTGGCCTCCCAGATCGATCGTCATCTTCCGTCAAATCGCATGGAACCTGGCTCACCATTGCAAAACTGTGGTTTTGGCAGACATGCTGCCCCACACACGTTCTTCATTCTCCAACGAATGTCAACCAGTGTATGTCCTTCGGCAGCCAAGAAAAAATAACAGGACATTGGTCCCTTGCAGACAAATTTGCTAAAAACGTCGCCACAGTCTACATTTCCACATTTACCGGACGCACATAAGTTGTTTATTTAGAGTCAACTGCTAATTTTCGCACCGTACAGCTATCTGTTTTAAGCCGTTTTGCAATTTGTTTTCATCTTCTGATGAGTTTACTAGACTATAAACGACAGTATCATCTGCAAACAACCTAAAACGGCTGCTCAGATTGTATTATAAAGCGTTTATATTGATAAGGAACAGCAGAGGGCCCGTAACACTACCTAGGGGAACGCCAGATACCACTTCTGTTTTACTCGATGACTTTCCGTCAGTTACTACGAACTGTGACCTCTCTGACAGGAAATCACGAATCTACACTCTTGGGAATGGAAAAAAGAACACATTGACACCGGTGTGTCAGACCCACCATACTTGCTCCGGACACTGCGAGAGGGCTGTACAAGCAATGATCACACGCACGGCACAGCGGACACACCAGGAACCGCGGTGTTGGCCGTCGAATGGCGCTAGCTGCGCAGCATTTGTGCACCGCCGCCGTCAGTGTCAGCCAGTTTGCCGTGGCATACGGAGCTCCATCGCAGTCTTTAACACTGGTAGCATGCCGCGACAGCGTGGACGTAAACCGTATGTGCAGTTGACGGACTTTGAGCGAGGGCGTATAGTGGGCATGCGGGAGGCCGGGTGGACGCACCGCCGAATTGCTCAACACGTGGGGCGTGAGGTCTCCACAGTACATCGATGTTGTCGCCAGTGGTCGGCGGAAGGTGCACGTGCCCGTCGACCTGGGACCGGACCGCAGCGACGCACGGATGCACGCCAAGACCGTAGGATCCTACGCAGTGCCGTAGGGGACCGCACCGCCACATCCCAGCAAATTAGGGACACTGTTGCTCCTGGGGTATCGGCGAGGACCATTCGCAACCGTCTCCATGAAGCTGGGCTACGGTCCCGCACACCGTTAGGCCGTCTTCCGCTCACGCCCCAACATCGTGCAGCCCGCCTCCAGTGGTGTCGCGACAGGCGTGAATGGAGGGACGAATGGAGACGTGTCGTCTTCAGCGATGAGAGTCGCTTCTGCCTTGGTGCCAATGATGGTCGTATGCGTGTTTGGCGCCGTGCAGGTGAGCGCCACAATCAGGACTGCATACGACTGAGGCACACAGGGCCAACACCCGGCATCATGGTGTGGGGAGCGATCTCCTACACTGGCCGTACACCACTGGTGATCGTCGAGGGGACACTGAATAGTGCACGGTACATCCAAACCGTCATCGAACCCATCGTTCTACCATTCCTAGACCGGCAAGGGAACTTGCTGTTCCAACAGGACAATGCACGTTCGCATGTATCCCGTGCCACCCAACGTGCTCTAGAAGGTGTAAGTCAACTACCCTGGCCAACAAGATCTCCGGATCTGTCCCCCATTGAGCATGTTTGGGACTGGATGAAGCGTCGCCTCACGCGGTCTGCACGTCCAGCACGAACGCTGGTCCAACTGAGGCGCCAGGTGGAAATGGCATGGCAAGCCGTTCCACAGGACTACATCCGGCATCTCTACGATCGTCTCCATGGGAGAATAGCAGCCTGCATTGCTGCGAAAGGTGGATATACACTGTACTAGTGCCGACATTGTGCATGCTCTGTTGCCTGTGTCTATGTGCCTGTGGTTCTGTCAGTGTGATCATGTGATGTATCTGACCCCAGGAATGTGTCAATAAAGTTTCCCCTTCCTGGGACAATGAATTCACGGTGTTCTTATTTCAATTTCCAGGAGTGTAGCCGCATAACTGAGACGATATTACATAAGCACGCTATTTGATTACAAGCCGCTTGTGAGGTACAGTGTCAAAAGCGTTCTTGAAAACTAGAAATACGGAATAAACTTGAAATCCCTTGTCCGTAGCACTCAATACTTCACAAGTGTTTCACAAGAACGATGTTTCCTAAATCCGTGTTGACTGTGTGTCAATAGACCGTTCTGTTCTCGGTAATTCATGATGTTTGAATACAATATATTTTCCAAAATCTCGCATATCAACTTTAATGATATGGGCGCGTAATTTAGTGGATTACTCTCATTGCCTTTGTTGAATATTGGTGTGACCTGTTCAGCTTTCGAGTCTTTGGGTAAGGATCTTTCGTTGAGCGAGCGGTTGTATATGATTCTTAAGTATGGAGCTGTTGCATTCTCTGAAAGGAACCTAACTGGTATAGTGTCTGGACCGGAGGACTTGATTTTGTTAAGTGATTTAAGTTGCTTCATTACACCGAGGATATCGGCTTCTAAGTTACTCATCTTGCCACCTGTTTTTGATTCGAATTCTGGAATATTTTCTTCGTCTTCTTTGTTGAAGGTATTTCGGAACGCTGTGTTTAGTAACTCTGCTTTAGCGGCACTGTCATCGATAGTATTTCCATCGCTATCGTGCAGAGAAGGCATTGATTGTGTCTTGCCGCTAGCATACTTTACATACAAACAGAATCTCTTTAGATTTTCCGCCAGGTTTCGAGACAAAGTTTCGTTATGGAAACTGTTATAACCATCTCGCCTTGAAGTCAGCGCTAAGTTTTGAACTTCCGTAAAAGATCGCCAGGCTTGGGGATTTCGCGTTCATTTGAATTTGGTACGCGTTTTTGTTGTTCCTACAACAGCGTTCTGAACTGTTTTGTGCACCAACGGGGATCAGTTACGTTGTTTCCTTATTTATTTGGTGTAAATCTCTCAGTTATTGATATCGACGCTATTTCACTGAATTCAAGACACACATGGTTTACACTTACATTGTTAATTTGGAAGGAGTGGAGATTGTCTCTCAGTAACGCGTCAAGCGAATTTTTATCTGCTTTTTTGAATAGGTATATTTTTATTTTACTGCTGGAGTATCTGGAAGTTCAGTCTCGCTACGACAACCCTGTGTTCACTAATCCCTGCATCCGTTTTGATGCTCATTATTAGCTCAGGATTGCTTGTTGCTAAGAGGTCAAATGTGTTTGAACAACTGTTTACTATTCTAGTGGGCTAATGAACTAATTGCTCGAAATAATTTTCAGAGAATGCGTTTAGCACAATTTTGAATGATGTTTTATGCATACCTCCTGATCTGAACATGAATTTTCGCCAACGTATAATTTCATGAGTCAGGTACATGTTCGAAATTAGTTTCAACTTTTCTTTGAACCTTTCAGCAAGTGTGTCATCTGAGCTGGGAAATCGGTAAAAACAGCTAATAATTATTTTATTCTATTTGCCAAGAATGACCTCTGCTCATACCAACTCACAGGAACTATCTACTCCAATTTCGCTACAAGATAAACTACTTCCAACTACAACAAACACGCCACCACCACCTGTTCGGCCCTTCGCAAAAATTTCAGCTGAACTTATCTCCGGCCTTAGTCGGCTATCAGTGCTTATAATGATTTGAGCATCAGCGCTTTCTGTTAGCGCTTGGAGCTCTGGTACTTTCCCGGCACAGCTACGACAGTTTACAACTGTTATGCTGATGCTTCCTAGATCAACCTTCTTCAAGTGTTCTGCCTGCATCCTTCGAGACTGAGGCCCTTTAGGTGTTTCCCCGAGACCCTCTAACCTAAAAACCGGCCCGGTCCACGCCACAGAGCCCCTGCTACCCGTGTAGGTGCCTATGTCTTCCTAACGTATCTTACACGTTCTCGATAGGATTTAGGCCTAAGTTGGGGGAACGGTCAGGCCATTTCATTCGCCGAATATCCTCTTGTTCAAATGGCTATTTACTGTGGGACCCCTAGACTTAGAACTACTTAAACCTAACTAATCTAAGGACATCACACACATCCATGCCCGAGGCAGTATTCCAAGCTGCGCCCGTAGTAGCAGCGCGGTTCCGGACTGAAGCGCCTAGAACCGCTCGTTATCCTCTTGTTCAAAGAGCTCATCCACCTGTGCAGTTAAACGCGGTCGCGCGTTGTCATCCATAAAAATGAAGTAGGGGCCGAATGTAACCCTGAAAAGACGCACGTGGAGAGGGAGTGCAGTGTTACAATAACGATGACCGATGAGTGTACAATGTTAAGATATTTGGTGATCAGTACGCCCATACAGCATCAAACGCCATAACATCTGGACCACAACACGATCATTTTCGACAATGCCAGACGTGCTCTCATATGACTAGAGGTGACAACACGTAATGCACTTAGGAACACCGACTGGCAAACGTTGATAACCGAATTTCGACTAAGATCATGTGACTGTTCTGTTGCTATCACTGTATATTTCGCATAGGGATCGCGAGAAAAATAAAAGACACATTAGGGTGGGTACAGAGCATACTCAGTAAGCGAATGGGTTAGAACAGAGAATAGCTAAAATTGGTGAGGAGTACCCTGTTGTGGAGTATATAGGTAGATGTAGCCAATTACGTCTGGAAACAATCGCGTCTATTACATCTTGGTGTTAGGAAGACACATTTTCTCTCCGATCTTATATTTAAGGATGCATTTTTCTTTCAGAAACGTTTACCTTGTTATTCTACTTCATAAAAATGACATAATCCTATATCTCTATTGTCTTAGCTATCTTAAGCTTGAAGTTAGGACCAAACTCACGCTAATGGGCTGAAAATATATTTATATAATGGTAATAATATATAACGGTACTAATACAACTACAAAAACCTCTAACCTTAACGGACAATAATCTGCGAGGGCTGATTGTAACTATTTGATAGGTTTATGCTTGGTAGTGAGTCACTCAAGTTAAATAGAGAGATGGAAGTGTCTCCATGTTGTGCCCTCTCCGTGGGGAAGTTAATTATGATGTCCGGTCTCAGTCTTGACCGCATAAGGGAACCAAATTCGTTCCAACTTGCAGGGATCCTAAATTGAATAATCAAAGAAAGTGGGGAGATGAACTGTGACTACAACACACAAAGAAAAATGTTATCGTTAAAATATTCACATACTAAAAATATTAACTTACATATTTCCGAGGACAACCTTCACAGAAGGACGATTGCAGCCGAGAATTCACCACAGTAAACTATAAGCAAAACACAAAAAACAGAGTAACAAGCAACGCGCTGTCACTGTTGTAGCTAAATTTAACCTGTACCCTGCAGATGTTGCTGCAAAACTTCCGAGATAAACCAGAGACACCAGAGAGAGAACACAGATGATTTAACTCGTGAGAGTTTTTTCTTGATGAAACACGCAGGTGGCATACAATATGTCCACAGCTTTTCCTTTGAGTCATCAGTCAGCTGAATCAGGTGTTCCTGAGGTTCTCTCTTGCGCAGTCTAAAGCAATGAGCTCGGTGTTTTTTTATACTTTGGTTCTTCCGAGTGATGACATTGATTATGCCATAGTTGTGTACCCGACAGTAGTGTCCTCCAGTCAGGTTCGCCACTCGCCACAATCAGTCTCGGCAAAATTTTATGCCCCCGTTTATCTCTATTTTGCTGTACAACAACTGTTCGTGAAGTAAGGCTAAGTTTTTCCGTATTAATGAGTAATTAAAAAGACTATTGTGTAAATTTACTGTCAGCATTGCTTTTCTCTCGAGCTTCTTGCTTTTCTGTTGCAGTTACTTCATTTTTTCCGCTTCTGTGCGTTTTTTGATGTAGTTACAAACAGTTGACTTTGGTACTCCAAACTTAACCGTTTTGTGTTACCTTTTGTCTTTTCTGTAAAGCACTATACGCAACCTGAAGACTTGCTGTCAACGACGTCTGCCTTTTCTTCGTATCATTTAACATTTTAGAAGGCTTACCTATTAAAAGAAGTCAAGGACGATGTATTACTTTGAAAACATCGAAATAAAACAATGGAAACTGAAGGGTGAGGCAGCACATGGCCACCAATATGAATGTTCAAAAAAATGCTTCAAATGGCTCTGAGCACTATGGGACTTAGCTGCTGAGGTCATCAGTCCCCTAGAACTTAGAACTACTCAAACCTAACTTAACCTAAGGACATCACACACATCCATGCCCAAGGCAGGATTCGAACCTGCGACCGTAGCGGTCGCGCGGTTCCAGACTATAGCGCCTAGAACCGCTCGGCCACCCCGGCCGGCTATGAATGTTCCCAGTATCACCTACAGCCGATGTTGATCACATGTTGGTGGGGACACAGCCAAGTTAGAACATTCCTCCTAAAACTGAGATTAAAAACTGTCTTTTTTGCAAAATATTATATTACTAGATTTCCCATGCAATGCACTTTCTAATGATACAACCAGAAAGATGATTTGTTCACACTTACCAAGTCGTTCCCCTGCTGGAATGGAGGTCGAAACAATGATGATAGAGCGAAAAATGAAAACTATGAGATGTTTCACTATCTGGTAGCTCACTGATAATAAATGGCTTCGCAAAGTTCGAAGTTCACGGCGTGGTATCTGAGGCACAGTATACGGGGTGGGTCACCTAACGTTACCGCAGGATATATTTTGTAAACCACATCAAATACTGACGAACCGATTCCACAGACCAAACGTGAGGAGAGGGGCTAGTGTAATTGGTTAATACAAAAAAAAAAAAAAAAAAAAAAAAAAAAAAAAAAAAAAAAAAAAAAAATGTACGGAAGTATGATTTTTAACTCAAACTACGTTTTTTTAAATGGAATCCCGTTAGTTTTGTTAGCACACCTGAACACATAAACAAATACGTAATCAGTGCCGTTTGTTGCATTGTAAAATGTTAATTACGTCCGGAGATATTGTAACCTAAAGTTGACGCTTGAAACCTCCGGCGTTCAGTTGTGTGTAGTAACAAACACGGGCCACGGTCGGCGAGCAGCATCTGCAGGGACATGTTTACGATGACGACCGTGTTTACGAGTGTGGCTGTAGTGCACTGTTGTGGTTTGGTCTAGCTGTCGCAGTGTCCGCATGTAGCGCTTGCTGCTATTGTTATTCTGCATTCTTCTCCGCACGCAGACCAACTGTATTATACCGTGTTACCAGACGTCTGTGATAGTGTAGTGTTGTAGGAACTGTGATCATGGTGTATTCGAACTCTGAAAAGGCGGAGATGATACTCATCTATGGCGAGTGTCGACGAAATGCAGCTGAAGCCTGCAGGGTGTATGCAGAACGGTACCCGGACAGAGAGCATCCAACGTGCCGCACATTGCAGAAATCTACCGCCAACTGTATGCAACAGGTATGGTCGTAGCACGCAAACGGGTCCGTAACAGGCCCGTCACAGGAGAAGCGGGTGCAGTTGGTGTGTTAGCTGCTGTTGCCATGAACCCACACATGAGTACACGGGACATTGCGAGAGCCGGTGGACTGAGTCAAAGTAGTGTCATGCGCATACTGCATCGTCACCGCTTTCACCTGTTTCATGTGTTGCTACATCAGCAATTACATGGTGATCACTTTAATCATCGAATGCGATTCTGTCAATGGGCATTAACAGAGAATGCGTTGCAGTTCTACCTGTTTACCGATGAAGCGGGTTTCACAAACCACGGGGCAGTGAATCTACGGAACATGCATTATTGGCCCGTGGACAATCCTCGCTGGCTCAGACAGGTAGAGCGACAGCGGCCGTGGACTGTAAATGTATGGTGCGGAATCATTGGCGACCACCTCATTGGTCCTCACTTCATTGCAGGGGCCCAAACAGCTGCAACATACGTCGCGTTTCTACAGAATGATCTGCCAACGTTGCTCGAAAATGTCCCACTGGAAACGCGTCGACGTATGTGGTATCAGCATGATGGTGCACCTGCACATTCCGCAATTAACATTAGGCTGACCCTTGACAGGATGTTCGACGGGCGTTTCATAGGACGTGGAGGACGCATAAATTGGCCAGCCCGTTCTCCTGATCTTACACCTCTGGACTTCTTTCTGTGGGGTACGTTAAAGGAGAATGTGTACCGTGATGTGCCTACAACCCCAGAGGATATGAAACAACGTATTGTGGCAGCCTGTGGCGACATTACACCTCCGCCACACACCGTTGGTTGGCTTGCGGAGTATCAATGTAGATGTAGATGTACTGCGGCGTGTACGACATTCATTACGCCAGAGATTGCAATTGTGTGCAGCAAATGATGGCCACCACATTGAACATCTATTGGCCTGACATGTCGGGACACACTCTATTCCACTCCGTAATTGAAAACGGAGACCACGTGTGTACGTGTACCTCACTCCTCATGGTAATGTACATGTGCGTCAGTGAAAAAGACCAATAAAAAGGTGTTAGCATGTGGATGTAATGTGCTGTTCCAGTCTCTTCTGTACCTAAGGTCCATCACCGTTCCCTTTGGATCCCTACGTAATTCGGTGCTCTCCGATACACACGATCGAAAAGCAGAGGAGTGGTACTCAAGCGTCAACTTTAGGTTACAGTATCTCCGGATGTAATTAACATTTTACAATGCAACAAACGGCACTGATTACGTATTTGTTTATATGTTCAGATGTGCTAACAAAACTAAAGGGGTTCCATTTAAAAAAACCTAGGTTTGTGTTAAAAAAACATACTTCCGTGCATTTTTTTATGGTCTGTATTAACCAATTACAGTAGCCCCTCTCCTCACGTTCGGTCTGTGGAATCGATTCGTCAGTATTTGATGTGGTTTACGAAATATATCCAGCGGTAACGTTAGGTGACTCACCCTGTATATTGTCTTCAGAACAGGTGAGGGCAATATTATGCACAGGGTTGATATTTTAGACTCTCACTTTATGGTATCGCGCAGTGTTCAATATTACACTCTTTTTCTTAACTTGTGTAAATAAATTATCGTGGGTTTGGAGCTTACAGGTATCAGAAGTGGGATCAATAATAAATGAAATTGCATGTGTGAAATTCATACACCAGTAGATGGACTAACTGACATGGTTAATTAAATAAAAAAGCTCAGTCCTGGCTGTGTTAGATATGGCTCTCATTGTGTTGACCTCCAGACGAAATTGCTATCGCACATAACATCTTTTTACTCAATACTGTCCTATGGTAGATCTATTGCGGCAGCTTAGCTACGATCAAGAAATGTAATGTTGATAACCGAACATCTTGTAGAAGCTTCGCTGGTATTTTTGCCCTTTAGGACTCCAAGTGATAAAGTAGAAATTATTTCCTGGCATCTTAATTTATGCCTATCCCGTTCCTTCCTCACGTTAGTTGTTTCCACGTTCTCCTTACCTACTGATTCTGTAGAGAACCATCTAATTTCTTACGGTTGCACTTAATTTTCATCATCCTCTCACTCTTTGATTGTCTTTTGTATTAACAATAGAATGAAGTTAGAAAGAAGGCGTTTTTCCATGCGAAAGTCACATACACAATGCTGTACTGAAAGTAAAACTAATTTCCGCGTCGACTACGCGTACAATCTTGAATTAGAGTGCAATTTTAATTCTGAGCCAAAAGTCTGTTAGTTGGCGGTAGATATCAGTCAGGATTTTAGAAATCGCTGGTATTTAAATACAAAGTAAAAAGATTATCGTGTTAGGAACTTCTTGAATAATACATCAAAATTAAATTAGGCACGTAAGTTAAGCTCAAAAATGACATTTATATTAAATGTCTGATAATGACCACTGAAATCAGTACAGTTACATAAATGCTTAGAATGAAACACTAGATAAAAACAGCAGCTGCGTTGTATCAGAGGAAGAGATAAGGTCCTCTCAAAGTAACCTACTTTCATCTGATATAAATATACATGTATAAATTAATTCCCACATTTACCAGTGAGAGTAGATTAATACAGGTGTAACTTATTTGCAACCAATATGTAATGTAACTGCAACAGATATGCAACGTAACTACAGCCAATATAGCCTATGTTCTTCTGTGAAAATAGACTCGATAAGCAACCTGAGCTATTAGTAAACGTCATCTAACCTGCATAATACTGTGTGGGTGTTGTATGAGTGTCAGTTTTACTGTCATATAAGCCCTCGACAGATCCTTACATGAAAAACTTAAAACTAACATTTGAATAAGGTATTTGACCGCGTATTTGAATATGAAAAACTGCAGGAACAAATGAACCTGTAACAATGAATACCTAAGCTATCTGACTGCGTATTTGAATAAGAATTTATAAGTGATACAGCATCAGGCTTGTGCAACGGAATTTACTGGACTAGAGTACATGACATGTTGTGGTGTGTCAGTGTCTCTGTTTTGGATCTAAGTTTTGCACTCCCCTCTTTAGATGACTGCCTTTTTCCATGTGGTTTACAGCAATTTGCAGCAGCATGCATCAGCAGCAGTAAAAGCGTATTGTTGCTAAGAATGAATTTAATAAAAAGGAGTTTGTTTTGGTCCCGTTAAATACTAAATAATTAGTGATAAGGGATTTCATAGATTAAGTCTATTTAAAAACTTCAGAAAGATCGTAACCCATAACCAATAATAGACAATGACAATTACAGTGACAAAGGTATCAGTAATGGCTGAGTGCCAGATTAACAAAGTATTTCAATTTCAAAGTTGCATTGACATTTAATAACCACAGCATTTATTTATTTATTAGACGTGGAGAAGAATTATTATTATTTGTAAAATAAGGAGGGTTCTTTAACTGACAAGCAAAACATAGGATTATTGCAAACTCGGACTAACAATCACGAGCCTAACTCTGGGATTGCTTTTGCGTTATGCTTGCGAATTTTACCTTGAATCTTCAAGCGTAGCTAAGCCATCTAAACCTCTCCTGACTATATAAATGTAATCAGGCCTTGAGTATGGTAGGATCTGCCATTACCGACGTGAGGGCAGCGTGACATGTCTTTTGTCTCTGAGCTCTCGACCGACACAACTACTTCCACTCTAGCAGACAGACCTCGTCTCACAACAATGCTTAGAATCGTGCTCCCATGTTTCGCTCTCAGATTGTTACTGTCGATACCTGAGTGCTTACACAGTGTAAAGAATAGCGTTAAGGGGAATTAGAACGGAAAATTTTTTCACATTTTTTCGATTTTTTTCTTGTTATAAAATTTGCAATTTTCCGAATAAAATGATATATGTTTATCACTTGTAAACTCACATGGGAAGTATTTTATTTTATTCTCTTAAATATAATCTACAATAGTTGAAAATGTTAAAATTTTTGCGTGCATTACTTCAAGATCTAATAAAATCTGTGATTTTTTTATACAGAAGGCTGTGGATTGCTGTGTTGTGAAGGTCAAGTCCAGAAGAGGATGGGCGTTGAGGATGTTGAAATAAAGTTTGAGAGACAAGAAACTTTCTGATGGCAAAACCAAAAGAGGCAGGCTGACAGACTAAATGATTGATGAACTACAGCAGTGTTATGGGATGTCCATTAGAAATAATACTGAGGGTTTGTTGAAAATGAAGCAGACAGTATGGGCTACCCTCTTCCACAGACTGTCAACTGATGAAAACCCAGTACACCACCTTTGCCCTCCTGGACCTGATTCATGGTGCAATTACCGCAATGCCCAGTACTCAAATGGCTCATACAGCCATAAATATTCCATCCCAGCAGAAGTCATGGAATCAGAAAACCTATTTACAGAGACCTGGCAAATCCTGAGTTACTGAAGAAGTTTCTGCGTGGTCAGACTCAAAATCCCAGTGAGTCTTTTAATAATCTTGTATGGACTCGCTTACCAAAAAATGTTTTTGTTGGAATGAAGACACTAAAGCGGGGGGGGGGGGGGGGGAGGGTGAGGGGGGGGGGGCGGGTGAAGCTGCTATTGCTTTTAACGATGACAACATCGGTGGGGTGGGGTGAAAGTGCTACAGCATATGGGAATTAATCCTGGAGCAAACTGCAATGGAGAACTTGAACGGATGGACAAAGTTCGCATTGATAAAGCAGATTATGTAGCACAGTTGGCTACTAAGGAGTCCAGAAAGAAGAAAAGAAGATAAAACTTGGAAAAAGATGAAGAGGGTGATATACGGTATGATGCATATATTAAGTGAGTTACAGTCTGTTGAAACTTTAGAAGCCGTTCCTGAAAATTTACATTTTCTGTTGCATTTTTCCCTAAATATCAGAAACTACTTTGAGTATTCAAATTTTCCGGGAGTGATAACATACATATCCTGAGTCTAGTGAACTAAAATAAGAACGTGATGTTATGTATAATTAAAATTATTTACGATAACATACAAAAAAGCGCACAAAATTTTAACTGTGTAGTTGAAAAATTGTATTTCCGAAAGCAGTGCCTTAAATGCAATTATTGTTGTTCAGTAGACTCAGAACATACAGTTTAATGACCTGTAAAAGTTTCATGTCAATGGCTACAGTGGTTCCTGAAATACAGGGAAGCTCAAATGGTTCTGAGGACTATGGGACTTGCCATCTGAGGTCATCAGTCCCCTAGAACTTAGAACTACTTAAACCTAACTAACCTAAGGACGTCACACACATCCATGCCCGAGGCAGGATTGGAACCTGCTACCGTAGCGGTCGCGCGGTTCCAGACTGAAACGCCTAGAACCGCTCGGCCACACTGGCCGGCGGGAAAGCCAAGTCACTAAATTTAACATTGTCCGGATAGGGCATTCCAACTCCCCTTAAGTTGGCTGTATTGTTTTCAGTGCAATGGAGGGTTCTGACACTCTTCTTACATGAGTCATTATTTGTATACCGGTGGTTTGCCTATGTCGGTGTATAGCTTGACTCATTGTAAAGCTTTGAAGAATCTCGTTCATGATAAGAATATACAGAGGGTCCCAAGAATACTGTCAATACCCAGGAATTTGACAGGAACGATTATCCGAAGCAAAAAAGTGTAGTAAACACGGGCTCTAAAATGCTTGCCTTACGAGCTATGAGCACTTGTTCGGTAGAAGAGATGAGTTTATCAGTATCGAAGACGGGCAAATGTTCATAGCTCTGAAGGTATGCATTTCTTGTTTTGGTGCATGGTACCCCCTCACCAAATATGGAAAGCAAAGTGCTGACATTGGAAGTGATTTGTTTCACAGAAGCGGAGATAAAGGAGTGCTCATAGCTCTTAACCTGATACATTGTAGCATCCGTGTTTAATAATGTTTTTGCCTCGAATGATGATTCCTTTCATACCGGTGAATACTGACCATTCCTCCCGGGACACTCTGTAGAACACGACGTTTAAATGAATGAATGGAGTGAATTATGAATGAATGAAACGAATCACTTGCTCTGTATTCGATTATTTTGTGGTTCTATCCATATCAAGGTAACTATTCAGAAAAGAGACTTTTGTATCCTAAAAAAACTCACTACAGTCTTTAAAACAGATTAATTTCGCCTTTTTTGCCACAGATTCTAAGGTTTCCACCTCCTGTTTTGATTACTGTTGCGTTTCAGGCATGAAGTGTACGTGCGACTTATTCACTGTAACAAACAGTCGCTCCAAATCGTTGGGTCAAATGTTGCTGAGAAATTTGCTTTTGCTTTTGGTCAGCACTCAAAAGAAGCTTGTTCACTCTTCTTGTAAAATACACCATTATCCTTGTTCTGATATACCGATCCTGTTAGCTCTTTTGTACGCTTCTGAGTATATTTTGTTAAGTTACACAAATTTTGTATGAATTTCTGAAAGCAATAACCACTGTAACGAAGATATGGAAGTACATGATTCCGGTTTACCCTTTTGCCCATACGCTATTACTTTAATAAGTTCTATAAACGATAGTATTCCGCAGAGAAAGTTAACACTTGACCTATATTTTAAGCATTGTGTAACAAAAAATTGTTGCTAGAGATATTTTTGCCGTCGGCATTGAAAACAAAAGTATTTGCCGACGACCAAAGAGTCACACGGGTGTTACGTATATTGTAATATTATTCTCGCTTTTGGAGTAATAATATTGTACGCGTTGTTTCCAGATGATGGATAGATAATACTCTGAATGACGTAAATGACGCCCAACAATATCCTGTGTGGTTGTTAGTTGTGATAAAAAATTCTGTACACGCACGGAAGCCGGGGTACTTTGCTCTTTTCTCCGTTGTCGCGCAATTACCGTGATATTTCATTTACTTTCCTCGCGTTTGTAGCGTAACGTGAGATATTCTGCAGTACGTGTTCCACAGTACCACACAGAAGCACATGCATTTATAAGCGCAATTTCTTGCAGTGTGTGTTGGCGCCCGTAAATCAGCATAACCCTAAGTTAATTATTTTACTCGCGTTAATTTTCTGCCGTGCTCCTGCTTTCCGCAACTACCCTCTCTGTTTGCAGGCCCGCGTTTCCCTGAATGCGCCTAATCACGTCGCGAAACGCCCCCTAATTTTAACCGAATTACATGTTTATGAAACGAAATTTAATGTATCGTACGGCTGTGACGAAAGTTATAGGTGGATCTTGCAACTCGTCATGCGTTTCTTTATTTTTTAAGGGTGTAATGAAGTAACGCAAATTTCATTAAAAATAATATAGTGATGAAGGGCAAACTGTGCGTATTTGTAACGGAAAAGTAAAAAGTGTCTGGGAACTGGTATAAAGAAATGGCATAGTGTTAATATGTAACGTGTATTTATTTTTTCAGTAAGCGACCATGTTCAAGTCACGGACACAATTACTTAAGATTAAGGGAAGGTTCCTTGACGTTAAGCGCATAATTATTTTCATTTACAGCATCTGTCACTTTCTAGCATTCGTGTTTTTATTCTTCCTTTACCTTAACGTAAATTCAAAATGCAAAACAAGGATTACGTTTTACAAACGTTTGATGAGTGTTGAAAGAAGGCTTTTTTATTAACCATTACAAAATCCCGTGTATACGTAAGAGAATTTAACTGAATCACAATTAATCATGATGTAGACGAAGCCTTGAATCCAGTGCTGGAATTAATGTACGCAAAGAATTGATTAACAGTTCGAAATACTGTGGCCCTAACAGTGGATTTTAAGGTGGGGAATTTACATTTTGACACTGAAATATATCGAATGTAAAAATAGACACAGGTATATTACGAAATGCATTAGAATCGTAAAGCATCCAAAACAATCATGACATTGCTAAAGTTATAATCACTGAATTAACCATGAGAATCAGAAAACTGTAACTATTGGCTGGCAAATTTATTCAGTGGCGCTAGGATTACTTAATAATCTCGAATCTGACTTTGTGAAACTTGTCTCAACCTGACTATATAATGATTATAGTAACTGATTATTAACTGATTAGCTGAACAAAGAACCTTAGAAGCCCATAAATCTGACGATGCACTGATGAACATGAGACAGCGAAACCTATCATGAAACTGAACTTCAAACTCTTGATTGTCCTAACATGCCAGCGCTGGTAGCAATGCTCACCATAATCTTCAATGTAATTTGTGCAGAGTGGTGACACCATGTGTTACTGCCGTGATGTTAGGATAGCTCTGACCCTCCGGTTGGGAGTGCAGCATGCGGATTACCAATGTGTTCAGCACCAAGCCCAGAGACGGAGCCCTTCTGTCCAAGTCAGGAAGTGACTGGTCCCTTCTTCCCACCAGGAAAAACTCAACCACTAATCCTCTCTAAAGCTACATCGATCTGCCAATAGCGTAATAATTTCTTTACAAAGAAATATCCTACCAACAAGAGGCGAAACATCAGAAAACCAATTATCTCAGTTTCGTCCCGTCTTTCCTAAAAGACTTCCCACAACGTGTTACGACCTGCTGACGTCACTTCTATCTCACCAGTTGGTGCCTTCTCAACCAACAGATAGCTTCGCATTACAGTTTCTGGAAGAAGCTAAAAAACTGTGTCCGAGGTTAGCTGCCAACTTTGCGATATCTTATGAACCTGTAATAATAACAATAATGGCGTGTGACGAGGGCCTCCCGTCGGGTAGACCGCTCGCCTGGTGCAATTATTTTGATTTGACGCCACTTCGGCGACTTGCGCGTCGATGAGGATGAAATAATGATGATTAGGACAACACAACACCGAGTCCATGAGCGGAGAAAATCTCCGATCCCAGCAGGGAATCGAACTGGGGCCCATAGGATTGACAGTCCGTCGCGCTGACCACTTTTTTTTTTGTTGCATTTTGTTCGTTGTTGATCGTTGTGTTTGGTCGTTGCGGACGTCACATGACATCCGTTCAGGTTCGTTGTTGATCCTTTCACTCAGTTTTTTTTTATTGCAGAGGCCAACCAGCTCTCTGACCGAACACGCTGAGCTACCGTGCCGGCTGAACCTGTAATACATCAGCGTTCTTTTGGCATCTTTTCTGGATATCCGGAATATATTTATCTCTGAAGCATATTTCTTAACATGATCAGAGAGCCTTCCTCATGCTGGCAGAGTCCTGTCTCCTGGAACGATGCTTTCAGCTCGGCTGTATGCAGTGGATAAGGGCAATAAACCACACAACAGGCTGGCGTTAGGAAGAGTTTACCCAAGATAACGCAAGGGCAGCTACAGCTGCCAGTCCCCTGCCCGCACTCCTGTGAAAGGCCACGTTCCCTCGGCTTATTGGGGCACACTTCATCGAGCCTTTCCAAATGTTACCCGATTCATATCCGCAGTGCTCCTCATTTCCATAGCTCACATAGAAAAGTAATGGACATAGCCAGCACCATATTAGATTAAACAGTATTAAAATAAGGAAATGAAATCTGCACACACAAGCACTTTAATCTCATTACTCCATCTAAACTAATTCAGCTCCCCTCCAGTTATGTAACTGATCACAAATAAATGAAAATAGATGAACTGAATGGTTTCCCACTTCTCATCACTTTGTGAAAATCTTCTGCATGGAAAGAATGTAGGAGCAGCGTATCATAACCCCAGGAGGAGAGGGAGTGGGACATAGAGCACCTGGAAGACCAACGTAGATGCAGCAGAGGCGCAGAACAGTGGTTGTTGAACAAAAGACACAGAGATGGAAACGAACGTTTGGCATCATTGGCCGGCACGCCCCTTACAGGGCACGTCCGGCCGCCTTGGTGCAGGTCTTATTACATTAAGCGCCACATTGGGCTACCTGCGCGTCGGATGGGGATGAAATGATGGTGAAGACAACACAACACCCAGTCTCTGAGCGGAGAAAATCCCCGACCCAGCCGAGAATCGAACACGGGCCCGTAGGACGGCAATCCGCCACGCTGATCGCTCAGCTATCGGGGCGTACGCGCAGAGGTGACTACTAGCCACTATTTCCTAAGGAATGAAGACTACATAATTATTTAAATAAAACAATTATTTAAGTAAAACAATTTTTTAATATAAGACGTTTTTAAAGTGGAGTAAAAGGTATAAAATAATTTCTTCTAGCCACATACAGGTTTCTATCCACATACAGATAATCTTGAAACCCTGTGCTTTGAATTTTTAATGACTATTACAATAGTTGTAAAATTTAAAACGAAGAGTGTGAGGAGCATGGCGTAGATAATTGATGGATGAATTGTTCATCTAAATCACTTTATTTCACTGGAAACAATATACTATCTGTTGTGTGATTCTTCTCATTGACACCTACTTTCTACATTCCTTACAGTGCTCCCTAGTCTTTTGTTTCAAATGTCACAAGCATTGTCTTAACTATCAATAATTCACAAGCACTAATTTTCAGGACTACCTGTATGGGGTTGGGAATCATTGTGGGGCTTACAAAGTTTTTTTTGTTTAAATAATTATTTTATGCCTTTTATTCTTGTGTGTGTTTGTGAAATTTTTAAATCGATTTCAAACATTTTGATAAGATTGCAGCTGAAGCATGTAGTAGATTCCAGGTTTATTTACGTTTTAATGCTCAATAAAAACCGCCTCATCTGCATTATTCTAGATTTAATTTGTTATGACCGGTTTCGTTCTTTGAACACGTTCAGATTGCCGAGTGTTCTAAAGTCATGACATAAACTCAGCTCGGCACCCCGAAGATATTCAAAGAACGAAACCGGTCATAACAATTAAATGTGTAATAATACAGCTGCTGTTGTTTTTATTAATCTTTAACGTTGGTGTCAGCTATGGGCTCAGCACGATCAAGATTATTTCAGTTCCTCTTCACTGAGTCAACCACAACGTTTCTACCCGCTAAGTTCAGGATGTTCGGTAACTCGCATTACAAATTTCTAGGACTTGTAAAGGGGAGTGAGTACATAACATTTTGAATAAGAACCCACTTCTGGAAATGTACAGCCGTTTGAAAACATGTTTGCTGGGTAGGTAAGCAACACGTCAGTCATGGTTGGGGATGGTTGTGTTGGATCTGCTGATGTCATCTGACGTCGGTCCTATCTATTTGACCTGGTTCGAGCCTGTCTGTGAGTGTTGGAGCAACGTGGTTGAGTACACATTGGCAGAATACAACGACAATCCCTTCTGAATGGTGAAGCTCACAGTAATAGAAGAGCTGCTTGTCGCATTTATGAAAATCGTTATCCACAATGTCCGACTGCGTCGCATAATCTTTCCGCCACAATTATGCAACGGCTTCGATAAAGGTCACCTTCAGCGTCAGCAGACGTGACTGTGGTGCTCTAACGAGACACTGCACATTAGAATTGGAAGAGGCCTCACTATGTGATGTTGAAGAGAACTCGTCGATGAGTACACGAGCAATTTATTTGGCTGTATAATGAGTAGAATTGTAAAACAAGTGATATACAGGGTCACACCTAGTCAGTTACTTGTAAAAGTGGTCGCATTACCAACATGTTTCCAAATGGTTGTAGCATGGAAACGGTACGTTTCCGACATGGGTTCCAACTC
This sequence comes from Schistocerca americana, assembly GCF_021461395.2. NCBI lineage: Eukaryota > Metazoa > Arthropoda > Insecta > Orthoptera > Acrididae > Schistocerca > Schistocerca americana. Next base: position 331,581,897 of record NC_060126.1, read on the forward strand.
AAAATATTATTTACTTTCTCCCCTCTACAGGCCCTAGAAGTTTGTAGCGTGAATTTCCAAAACACTCTGTGTATCTTGCGGATAGGTGGTGCAGCTGATAATGAGAGAGAGAATCGAACTCGCATGGAGACTTACTAGCAATCCTCACAAAATAAAACACCTACTGCCGTCCTTATTTTATTTTGTTGCTACCAGTTTCAAAGGTTCAATGCGTCATCTTCAGGTTTGTTGATGCGGTACGGGTTGATATGATTCCTATGTGTATCACATCAGTTGTCAGCATTACTGGATGCGAAGATAATGTGTCAGCACTGCACACATCAACTGTCAACTCGGAGTGCTGACACATAATAAGAATTTTTAACATGTTGCAGCCCTGTCAGCAACTGTGATAAATTAATACGTCAAAGATCCGCCTCAGGTGCGAAAAGTTACTGGTTTTTACCCAGGTTTCATCTAGAGTAATCTAGCCTTCTTCAGAAGCATGAAATAAACGAATACATGGCAGAGTAAGGCACGGTCAAACATAAAAAGCTGAAGTACCGTGATACCATGTCAAGTTACGTTACTTAGCTGAGGAGCTTTATAGAAAGCGGTCGGTTAGTCGCGGACACTGTGTTGGAACTCTATCTAGGTATTCAGTAATGCAGGCACCTGATGTGATTTATATAGATATGATATCAACCCGTACAGCATCAACAAGCCTGAAGATGACGCACTGAAGAGTTGAAACTGGTTACAACAAAATAAAATAAAATCATGAGGACGACTGTAGGTGTTTTATTTTGCCAGAATAGTAAACGGCCGTCGTCCGAGAGACCTCCTGCCAAAAAGATGGACATACAAAAACTTACTATCAATCAGTTCTTCCCTTCACATCAGATGAGCAGTCACGGACAATCACACGATGAGCAATTCTATACTAGCATGTACTCGGGGCGTACACGAAAGCCTTTCTCAGGCGCAGTAAGATTCGCTGTGAGCTTACTTGCTGGCTCGTGCGACGGCTCCCTAGCAGGACCCATTCACTGCTAGGCTGGTTCCCTGCATGGAATTTTGCGTGGTTTCGCATGATAACTCTGGTGCTATTTCCCTCTTGGGGTTCCCTGAAAGCTACCTGTGCAAGCCAACTAAGAGTTCTGTTGGCGTCTGATAACACAATCTGGAAGTCAGGACCTCAACGGAAGCACGGTCATACTGTAAGTAGCCCGTTTATACGTTTGTATGTTGGCAGCGCTATAGACTGCATTAATAACTCTGACAGCGCTGTGCGCCCTCTGTAAGAGACTCTATGGCTGGTCGGACTCGCAGTTGGAAGTTCAGTGAATCAGCAGTGATAGAAGTTGGAAGTGAACAGCCAGTAGTGATGACAGTTGGAAGTTAACAGTCAGCAAGGATAGAGGTTGAAAGTTTATAGTTAGCAGTGAAGGAGGAGACCTGAAGTGTTAGCGCGAGCGGACGGTCTGGACTTGTGTCCGTCATGGAGATGTAATATTCTTGACGATTATATAATTTTTGAACTGCATGTCACATGATTAAGGAAAATGTGTTAAATACATTGTTTGCTCTGCAACAGAATCTTTCCTTTACTAACCACCTGGCTATTAGAGCCTACAATAGTTTTTATTTAGTTGCCTGTATTGGTGCTTGCTGTATCGCTGTAGTTCGTGTAATGAAGATTTTCTGTGAGGTGAGTTATGAAATGAATGGGTTATTGTTAGGATCTTTGAGATCTGTTACTATAGATCGATATGGTGTGCTAAGCTTCAATACTTGGTTACATTTCGAGAAATGTGGTGCACTTGGAGGGGTTAGGGCTAGGAAAGCTCTATTCAGTCAAGAGAGGTGGAGTGTAGCTGTATTCGTCTGCTCGGTTGAGGAATAATTGGTTAGCGATGTCGCGGGGTAGGTTGGTCTACATCTAGATCTATATCCATACTCCGCAAGCCACCTGACTGTGTGTGGCGGAGGGTACTTTGAGTACCTCTATCGGTTCTCCCTCCTATTCCAGTCTCGTACTGTTCGTGGAAAGAAGGATTGTCGGTATGCCTCTGTGTGGGCTCTAATCTCTCTGATTTTATCCTCATGGTCTCTTCGCGAGATATACGTAGGAGGGAGCAATATACTGCTTGACTCGTCGGTGAAGGTATGTTCTCGAAACTTCAACAAAAGCCCGTACCGAGCTACTGAGCGTCTCTCCTGCAGTCGTCCACTAGAGTTTATCTATCATCTCCATAACGCTTTCGCGATTACTAAATGACCCTGTAACGAAGCGCGCTGCTCTCCGTTGGATCTTCTCCATCTCTTCTATGAACCCTATCTGGTACGGATCTCACACTGCTGAGCAGTATTGGGCGAACAAGCGCACTGTAACCTACTTCCTTTGTTTTCGGATTGCATTTCCTTAGGATTCTTCCAGTGAATCTCAGTCTGGCATCTGCTTGGTCAACGCCGAGGTGAGGATGGTCTTTTAACGTAAGAGGACTAGATAGCTCTGTGACCGCAATACGAAGAGAGATTGACCTAGCACTATGCGCGAGGTCTTAGAAATATGTATGGCGTTGTCTGGTATAATTTGATCGTCTTTATGTGTTCGAGAATTAAGTGTGAATGGACGTGCTGAGGAGTCATCTATGAATGTTCGCAATGATACTTGCAAAGTAGAGGATGTATGGTTTAGCTGTGATGCTGAAATTAAGAAAACAAGCTGTCACATAACTGGCCAGTGTTGGACTTACTGTAAAATTTTTCACGATATCAGCTGTGATGGATAATATTACAGTAGATCGGTGGTGTCTTATCCATCGCATCTGTGCATTGGGTACAACATAATGACTAACTGACAATGCTTGCTTGAGTTGGGGGACAAATTTGTTGATGGACCGCAACTTCCGGGGTTGCTAGCACCGAAAACGGTGATCCCGTACTTGTGAGCAAAAATGACCAATCACTACAACTGGAACGCAGAGTTATAAACTATTTGGTCACTGCGACATATGAGTTTAAATGTAGAGGTCGTCAATCACTTTCGAGCGAAGTCGCTACAACGCCACCAGGCTTGTGTTGTGGCTGTCCTTTATTTAAAATCATTCAATGTTATGCTACCGACTGTACGAATATGATTTACAAGGTGCAAGGTATAGTTTCCTATGAGAGGCCTTGCATCAGTTCGTGTTAAAGTCTGTTTAGAATCAGACACTGACTTCGAAGTCACCGCAGAAAGACGAAATGCTCGGCAGTGTGCAAAAGTGTGTTACAAAACACTGCTTGAACAAGGGCCAGAGGCAGCTTCTTATTCGCTTAGAGTATGGGTGATCAAACTCTAAAGGGGTCTCTGCAGCGTGTGTATATTTAATATGATCTTGTTCATATAGGCATCTGTAGTTTGAGGTTTCGGACTTGGCGGGCTGTTAGGAATTCTTTGATGATCGCACTCTAAGTTACTCGGGGAGAGTATTGTGAATTCCGTTTGTCCGCGCTGGAGATAGATCGCATTGGTGCCTTTGCGACTTTTTCACTGCTTGATGGTAGAGGATAAAGATGATAGGGTGTTGAGGAGCTGTTGTACTTGTACCTAGTTTGAGGCTTACAACAATGCGCGCATTTCCGGCAAATGGTCAAAACATGGTCCTGTTGTAGTAACTGACTGTGAGATCATTCTGTTTATAGACAGGTTGCAGAAGGTAATAGATATGTCTTTCTTCGATTTAAATTGCAGAAATCAGATGGGTGAAGATGAATGCATACTCATCTATGCTTTGAAAGGGAGAATGCTTTTTTATTATTAAGTGAGTTTTGGCCGGAGTGAGGCGAAATTGTCAGCGAAGGGTGAATGACGTCGGGTTACTGGCTGGGGGAGACACTGTTTATATGTTCTGTTGGAGATGCAAGGGGGAGATAGAGATCTGCGCTATTCAGGAATCCATTTGTGCACTGTATGTCGTTAGACAGTAGCTGGAGAGCAGGTATATGGAGAGCCCACTTCAGTGGGGGCTGAGTGGACGGCCGTTTAGATGGACAGCTATGTGGCTTTGACGTGCCGCCGGCGGCGCTCGGATGCTCGCTTTGTAAGGCGCTATGGGATTAGTTGGAGCATTTAGTACTTGTTTCGGTGGTTATTGGATTAAGAACTGTAATATTGAAGGTCATGTATTCAGTGGGACCGCTGTGTAATTGAGTAAGAGTGTTTACGTATTTGAAGATATGTTTCGCGAATTGTGATGTTAAGTTGATGGCGCAATTTAGCTACCACTCTAAAAAAAATAGCTGTCTGCTGCTGAAAGAAAGAAAGAAAGAAAGAGAGGGGCGACCTTGCCCCCGGACCTGATGGATGAGTTATTAGATAAGAGCAAGTGACAGTTGAACAATGCTATGTGTTCAGATACAGGAGTCTCTAAACGGCGGGGCGAGATTTTTTTTTACGTGGAAATTTATGCAGTCTATAGATAGTGATATTCGACCGCTAGTGACAACAGTTAAGAGCGGAAAAATAGGTACAAATCGAGCTCTGGCAGAATGTTGCGGCAATGGTAATAATGTTTAATTCAAGATGGAGGTGGTAAATTTGGACCAGGCTTTGAATATTGGTGTGAGTGTCGTATGTGCTTGATGCTCTGTATAAAAGTAGACTCTTTAATTGCGTTTGGTATTTCTGGGTGTGTGTAAAATTAATTGTACTGTTGAAAGTGCGAGAAAGATGAGTTGATTGGCGTTTAGATAGAGGCTAGGTTTTTAATTCGAAAAGAGGGGATGAGAATGGTAAATTGATTGATGGACATGGTTCGTGAGGTGATATATGGGTGTAGAGATAGGGCTGAGGACGTTTGCGTATGTTGATGGTGGGACGGGTGTGAGGTTAGGTGCGGTGGGAGGTTTAAATTAGATCTTATTTTTTAAAAAAATGTTGTAAAGTAAGAATAATATTGAGAAGGTTTCAGATGGCTTGTATCGCAACGAGGCGAGAGCAGGGATGTGTAGTTATGTTTAGTTAAAGGGCTGAGTAATGTCGTGTCAAGAGCAATGCGCAGTGTGCTACTGTGTCATAGGAGGCAAAGACATGTGCTGCTATGATGTGTCTAGCGTATGGAGGCTGCACTTTGGAATTATGCTACGTTGATATAAAGTTGACTTTCACCCGCATTCGGTTGTCGCGGCTCAGGATTGTGGCGGATCGCGGTCCTGGATGGACGTATGTGTGTGCTTTGACCGCTGACGAGCGCTTTGACTGCGCCAACTCACGCTTGTGGAGGCCGAGCAGGGGCTGTGCGAGGTCTGAAATCAGGCGGATGGGTGACTTCACGATTCTGTGGGCAGGGTGTGGGGTGGGGGGTACCTGCGCACGTCTGCTGAGTTATTTTGCGAGCGGATCTCCAGGCTCTGCTATGCGTTATTAGGATAGTTTACGAGTACTTAGCGTATCTACACATCTGTGTGAGGAATTACTAAGTAGCAGTTTGCTATAGTGTGTACTGAAATTATGACTGGGTGCTTGTCTGTGGGCTGTGCAACATGGCCCAGGGCACATCTGGGTGAGTGTTTTGTGATAGCGTGATAGATATACTGTATGGTTAAATAAGTTGTTCGAAAAAATAAATAGAGTATTCTCAATGATTACATGCTCCCGCAGCACAGATCAGAGTGATTGGTTTTGCGTCATCATCTCGGTTGCATGTGAGAAGTAAATGTTTTCCCGGTCGCATTAATGGTGTGTGTCAATGAGCTATGAGCTATTCTGACAATAGACGTGAAGGCAGGTCCGGACCTGAGACGCCAGCAGTAAACATGAGGAGAACAATGTAGCTTTGACATGTGTCAGAAGAGAGTGCCCTTTCTGGTCGGCTGTCACGAGCGCTCGGAAGCTGAATTTGACTGGAGACTCTGGAACCCCCACTCCCGCCGACCGCAGGCGCGCGCGGCCTACCTTGGAGCGTAATCTAAGGCGCATAGGTGATATCAGTTTCTCCGGTGTTAGGTGCGAATGCGACTGTGTTGAGGTCATGTTTGGGGGGAGGCCGAGCAGAGACTTTTGGTTGGTTTGGCAGCTGGGGGTGTTTGGGCGCGTCTGTTGCACTATTTTGTGAGCATGTATATGCACTGTGCGGTGCTTTATTTGGAGAGTTTACGAGTACAGAGCTCGTCTGCTGATATTGTGTACTGCATAATTTAAGAGCTGTTTGCTATTGTGTGGTGAAATTAGGAATTGTTTACGTGTTTGTGGCCTGTGTCAGATGACCACAGTCGGATCAGTGTGGGTGTTTTGTGGCAAATATACTCCACGACTAAATAAAAGGGATCCAAATAAATAGAGTGCAGTCCTTCCTTACTTCCCCGAGCAGCACAGCGCAGTCTGAGCTGTTTTTGCGCAATAACGGCAGTCTGGTCAGAATGTGAGTGAGTCGACAAATAAGTGGACAAATTGATCTGTAGAGGAGTTACAGGTCTGGATTGGAATGAATATCTTGATGGGTGTGGTTGTGTTGCCAAGTGTCGTGCACTACTGGAGTTCAGAACATGCCTTAGGTCAGCCTTACATATCGAAACCTATGAGAAGCAAAAGTTTCAAAAAGATATGTCCCAAATAAATAAAGTACACTCGTTACTCCTTCCATCAGCCTATGCACTGAAATTATTGCGAAAATTAGGAGTTGTTTGGCTATTTGGATGTAAATGTTTTGCATTATTTACGAGTGGTTCGCATGTCTGTAGGCTGTGCTATGTGTTATTTTTAACTGTTTACAATTAGCAAGCGTGTGTTTAGAGCATTATAAATGAGTTATGTAGGAGTGTTTTGCAGGTCTGTATGGTGTGGAACATGTCGGTGTGATATATATACTCCATTCCTAAATAAAGTAAATTGTTTCCTCCATCCATGGGCCTAGTGCAGGGCGAGTCCTTTTACCCGAAATGTGTAGGAAGAGGTTGAGTGTTAGTGGCTTAGTTTAGCGGTGATGAGCTTCGTTTGGAACAATTTTCTTAGGTTGGTGGTGGAAGCGCAAGTGAGCTTTGTTTATTGGCAGATTACAAACTTGGTGCTGGTTCCTAGGGAGAGGTGGCTGTCTGGTCGTCGAAAAGTAGTTGCACTTAGGTAGTTGAACACCTTTGCATATGTATATGAAATTGTAAATTGAATTATTTAATATGATTAAAATCGAAATGGAATTACTTAGGTATTTACAGAAGATTATGTCCATCGCGTGTATGGAGGGTGTGTGACATATAAGCGGGGCGGCGGCGCAGCGATTGTACAGTTATTATGCTCGCGCGAGAGAGAGTCAATTAGCGAGCGTTCTAGTGCGGACCAAACTTGCTGTTATATAGTCATGGCAGATTCCACTGTCGAGCAGACTTTGCCGCCAAAAGTGTAGCACTGCGTTCTCGCTTGCACAAGGACACGTGGTGGACGGTGAGCTGTCAGCATCGACAGGTTTGAACGTGCCCAGGAAAACAGGTTTTGCGCCAAAAGTGTGGCAGGGAACGGTCGACCGTTGTGTGATTCAGCTCCGAGGCGAACAATTTTGGCGGGAAACGTGCGGAGGCGACGAATACACGTGGTGAGTGGACAAGGGACCGCTGTGACATCAAACTCAGCAAGTTCCAGCGTGTCCAGCGAAAACATGTTTACGACAAGGGAGGGATCGCTAGGCTCGCCCCCAGCGTACCGCCAGTCCAGCGCGAGTGGCCGGCCGCCTCATGTGACAAGCGTCGGCAATGTCTCCACGCGCTGACCCGGGGGTGGCGAGGATTTGAACTAATACAGTTGGAGCGAGGACGTAGTGGCGACTGCACTGCGATATCAAAGATGTGTGTGCTGACTGTGTTGGAGAAAAAGTGATGACCATACTGCTTGAAATAAAGTCGTCAGTCCTTTCCCCCCTGCAAAATCAAAGGACGTGACTTACGTTGCTATAAGTGCAGTTTATTATTTGACGCGATTATGATAGGCTACCAGTGAGAAAAGACAAGTGACAGAGAAGTTCGTACGTGTGATCAATTATGGTGTTTGGATTTGAACTTGTGATAGATTTTTGTTATGAATGTAAGGAAAATGGCTTTCTCGCCGAGAAAATCGGCCATCTTGAACAAATAATAAATGATAATAATAAATAGAAGTACAGTTTTCGAGACATTATTGTATTGGAATTTGAATTTGGTGCAATAATAATAAATAATAATAACAATAATAATAATAAATGATAGTGAATGATAGTAAATGATAATGAATGACAATAAATGACAATGAATGATGTTAATAAATGATAATGAATAATAATGAATAATAATAATAAACAAAAGTAAGGTTTTGCAGCCATTGTTGTGTTGTAATTTGAATTTGGAGGGTATTTCCTAGTGGAGGCAGGTCAATAATAATAAATAATAATAAATGATAATAAATAATAATAAAGATAAGTACGGTTTTTGCATGCATTATACTGTTGGAATTCAAGCTTCCCGCCATTTTCCTTCTGGAGGCTTAGTTTAGTGGGCATCGCACAATTGGGCTATTTCTCACCAAAATTCAAACTTGCCGCCATTTTTGCCTGAGGTTAGGTTAGTGGATGCAGCACAATTGGCCTATTTTCCCGCCAAAATCCGCCATCTTGGAAGACTTCATTCGCTGTTGCCAAGTCTACACGCTGCCGTCTTGGATGACGTCATAGCCGCCATCTTGAATAAATTTGGCAACAATGCAGAGTGACCTGACACCCCCCCCCCCCCCCCCGCCTCTTGTCCCCCTACTGTCCTCCGTTCGTCACATGGCACACAGGTAGCAGATAATGCAGTTCTGCCCACACCCAACCCAGTGTATGAGGTTTGACGGTAGGAGCAGGTGCTGCGATGTAGCTTCTGAAGACTTTGAAGTTATGTGGTAGTGGTGGAATATTATCGCTATCCTTGATGTAAGAAGACAAGAAAAAATCACAGGCGAAATCTGTAGCGGGTGGTGGCCATTCGAGTGACGGCAGGTTAGAGGCCGCAAAACGGAATCGGAGCGGTCTCATTGGGATAATGTGGAGGAGCAACGCGTTTTTGAAAGGTGAAATCCCTGCTATCATTTTCAAGCTGCAGCACGAGGCACAATTGCAACATCGCACAAGCAATCACCCTCCTCGAATTTCTTGTTATTTCACCGTGCTGTTGTAAACTGGTTGTTTTTCGTGAAACTTGCCAGTGAAATCTCGAGGCAAACTCACTTCCCATTGCCAATGGGCAAAGTGAAACATAATAAATGCTTTCACTCCCTGGCTTGCTGCGATTTTCGGCAACTATGGTTGATGGTAGCCTTGTTGGTGGTTTTCCCAAACTAACTTGCCGGTACCAAGATCAAACACAGCTTTGAGAGTTTATCTTTCACGTACATACGCATCCGCATGGGTGGGGCAGGGCGGGGGAGGGGGGGGGGGGGAGGAGGGGGAGGGGCGACTCTAGTGAACTGCAGATGTAACACTGCTGAGACAAACGGGAGATACTGTTGCATTAGCTGCCATTATTTGATTATTTGATTTGGAATACTATGGATTTTTTGGTTGATACACTCTTCACAGGGATTTATACCCATTTGTACATGAGGCGCCGATTTCGGAGCTGTTGCGCAGCGAAGATGAATGCGACAGTTCACAAAACTGTGCCGAAACAGTGTCCTCAGTCTTTTCTCTGTCAATTCCTGTCATATCTCTTGTCGATCTGTAGATTCCCTGGTGCGCGGATTCTGACGCCAGTTACCAGAACCACTTAAACACGCACGTCACTCGTTCTCCATGTTCTATAACGACGCTCCTTCCGTTTGCTACACAACGGAATAAAGTTACAATTTTTTGCACAAAAACTTTATTTATTGATAAGCTAATAAAGTTGTTTTGATACTATAAATAACAAATCTGAAATAGAAGAGATTCACTGAAAAAATACAACTGAATATAAAAATAGCCAAAAAATACCCCTCAAAGCGGGGAACTAGGAAGCAAACTTTAAAAGCCACTTATTCATCTATGATGCTGCAAAACATTTTTTTCTTACGCGATTGGTGGTTCATGGTGTGGGTTCCTGTTGTCATGTCCTAGTTTATGAACCACAGGCAACGTATGAGTGGCCAAGTAAGTGGTCCTGACAGTCGGGATACCAGTTACTTTGGAATAAGGCTGGGCATCTCAGACATATTCTGAGTCGTGGTCACCTTTGTGCTCAGACGGCAAAGACTACCAAATCCACCGGTTAGTCCCTCAACCGTTAGGGGTAAAACTCAATGGGACCCGGGGCAAGTAAGGCTAGCAACCTGCTTCCCTGGTACTTTAAATATGATGCTGGCAACAATCAGAGCAAAATGCCTCGGACCTTTGGAGGTGACGGAGTCCCACCTCTAATTGACAAACCAGGGACTCCTAAGATACGACTCGGCAAACGAATGGCAACGAGATGGGGAGCTATTAATATCAATGGCGGCTACTCTGGGAAGAAGGTAGAGCTGGCAGAGGCTGCAAGTAAGATGGGGTTGGACGTTTTAGCTGTTAGTGACATTCGGGTAAGGGGTGAGAAAGAAGAGGAAGTGGGAGAATACAAGGTCTACCTGTCAGGAGTCAAAGCAGGAATAACACAATGTGGTGTAGGGCTTTACATCAGGAAAGAAATGGAACCCAGCGTAGTTGCAACAAGGTATGTAAACGAACGACTGATGTGGATAGATCTGACAGTGTCTAGCAAGAAAATTAGGATTATGTCAGTATATTCGCATTGTGAAGGGACAGATCAAGATAAGATGGATAGTTTTTATGACGCACTCAGTGATGTAGTTGTTAGAGTAAAGGACAAGGACAGTGTTCTGCTCATGGGTGATTTTAATGCCAGGATTGGAAATCGATCAGAAGGGTATGGAAAGGTTATGGGTAAATTTGGAGAGGATATGGAGGCCAACAGGAACGGGAAACAACTCTTGGGTTTCTGTGCCAGTATGGGCTTAGTAATCACAAACTCCTTTTTTAAACATAAGAACATTCACCGGTGTACTTGGGAAGGCCGGGGAATCAGATCTGTCATTGACTATATAATAACAGATCAGGAATTCAGGAAGGCTGTGAGGGACACACGTGTATTCAGGGGATTCTTTGATGACACTGATCATTATTTAATCTGCAGTGAAATTGGTATTGTGAGGCCGAAACGGCAGGAGGTCTGGTCCATATGTAGGAGGATAAGAGTGGAGAAACTTCAGGATAAGGAAATCAGGCACAAGTACATAACAGTGATCTCAGAAAGTGACCAGTTAGTTGAATGTAGCCAATTACAGTCATTGGAAAAGGAATGGACAAGGTACAGGGACACAGTACTAGAAGTGGCTAAAGAATGTCTTGGAACAGTAGTGTGTAAAGGTAGGATGAAGCAAACAGCTTGGTGGAATGACACAGTCAAGGCAGCCTGTAAAAGGAAAAAGAAGGCGTATAAAAAATGGCTACATACTAGAACTTAGGTAGACAGAGAAAGTTATGTTGAAGATAGAAACAAAGCCAAACAGATAATTGCAGCATCCAAGAAGAAATCTTGGGAAGACTTTGGAAACAGGTTGGAGACTTTGGGTCAAGCTGCTGGAAAACCATTCTGGAGTGTAATTAGCAGTCTTCGAAAGGGAGGTAAGAAGGAAATGACAAGTATTTTGGACAGGTCAGGAAAACTGCTGGTGAATCCTGTTGATGCCCTGGGCAGATGGAGAGAATATTTTGAAGAGTTGCTCAATGTAGGTGAAAATACGATCAGTAATGTTTCAGATTTCGATGTACAATGGGATAGGAATGATGATGGAAATAGGATCACATTTGAGGAAGTGGAGAAAATGATCAATCGATTGCAGGGCAACAAAGCGGCTGGGGTGGATGAAATTAAGTCGGAACTCATAAAATACAGTGGAATGTCAGGTCTCAAATGGCTACACAGGACAACTGAAATGGCGTGGGAGTCGGGACAGGTTCCATCAGACTGGACCAAAGCAGTAATCACGCCAATCTTTAAACATGGAAACAGAAAAGATTGTAACAACTACAGAGGTATCTCTTTAATCAGCGTTGTGGGTAAAATCTTCTCAGGTATTGTTGAAAGGAAAGTGCGAGTATTAGTTGAGGACAAATTGGATGAAAATCAGTGTGGGTTTAGGCCTCTTAGAGGTTGTCAGGACCAGATCTTTAGCTTACGGCAAATAATGGAGAAGTGTTACGAGTGGAACAGGGAATTGTATCTATGCTTTATAGATCTAGAAAAGTCATATAACCGGGTTCCTAGGAGGAAGTTATTGTCTGTTCTACGAGATTATGGAACAGGAGGCAAACTTTTGCAAGCAGTTAAAGGTCTTTACGTAGATAGTCAGGCAGCAGTTAGAGTTGATGGTAAATTGAGTTCATGGTTCAGAGTAGTTTCAGGGGTAAGACAAGGCTGCAACCTGTCTCCACTGTTGTTCATATTATTTATGGATCATATGTTGAAAACAATAGACTGGCTGGGTGAGATAAGATATCTGAACACAAAATAAGCGGTTTCGCATATGCAGATGACTTAGTTGTGATGGGAGATTCGATTGAAAGGTTGCAAAGTAATATTTCAGAGCTAGATCAGAAATGTAAGGACTATGGTAAGAAGATTAGCATCTCCAAAACGAAAGTAATGTCAGTGGGAAAGAGATATAAACGGATTGAGTGCCAAATAGGAGGAACAAAGTTAAAACAGGTGGACGGCTTCAAGTACTTAGGATGCATATTCTCACAGGATGGCAACATAGTGAAAGAACTGGAAGCGAGGTGTAGCAATGCTAATGCAGTGAGCGCTCAGCTACGATCTACTCTCTTCTGCAAGAAGGGAGTCAGTACCAAGACTAAGTTATCTGTGCACCGTTCAATCTTTCGACCAACTTTGTTGTATGGGAGCGAAAGCTGGGTGGATTCAGGTTACCTTATCAATAAGGTTGAGGTTATGGATATGAAAGTAGCTACGATGATTGCAGGTACTAGTAGATGGGAACAATGGCAGGAGGGTGTCCACAATGAAGAAATCAAAGAAAAACTGGGATGAACTCTATAGATGTAGCAGTCAGGGCGAATAGGCTTAGATGGTGGGGTCATGTTACACGCATGGGAGAAGCAAGGTTACCCAAGAGACTCATGGGTTCAGCAGCAGAGGGCAGGAGGAGTCGGGGTAGACCAAGGAGAAGACACCCGGATTCGGTTAACAATGATTTTGAAGTAATAGGCTTAACATCAGAAGAGGCACCAATGTTAGCACTGAATAGGGGATCATGGAGCAATTTTATAAGGGGGACTCCAGACTGAACGCTGAAAGGCATAATCAGTCTTAAATGATGATGATGACTGGTTAATTAATTACTTTCTTTATTATTTCATACCTTCTCTACACTTTTTAATGTTGATTAGCATAATAAAAATTGGACGAAACGTGTTCTGAAAGCTATGTTTTTGGTTTGTTTCGCATGAAGTGTAATTCAGGAGCGATGTGTAAAAGAGGACCCTCAGAAACAGCACTCAGACTGGCCGGTAAAACTCTCTCTTAAAAGCGTAGAAATGAACAAAGACAACCCTCCTCAGTTCCAGAAACTACTGTGCAACCCTACCGATTGGACTGAAACTCTTTCTGCATCTTACCGAGCGAGGTGGCGCAGTGGTTAGCACACTGGACTCGCATTCGGGAGGACGACGGTTCAATCCCGTCACCGGCCATCCTGATTTAGGTTTTCCGTGATTTCCCTAAATCGCTTCAGGCAAATGCCGGGACGGTTCCTTTGAAAAGGGCACGGCCGATTTCCTTCCCCATCCTTCCCTCACCAGAGCTTGCGCTCCGTCTCTAATGACCTCGTTGTCGACGGGACGTTAAACACTAATCTCCTCCTCCTTTCTGCATATTGCAATATGTTGCACCCTATAACAGTTTTAGAAGATCCAAACGTCTGGAGACAACATCTTACCGATTTTCGTCTCTTCTACCGCAAAAAATGTTACTTCGTCTTTTTGATTGGTGCATTTTTGTCCATAGATATAGTTGGACACACCTACTATATAATACAGCCGTGTTTTTAAGCGTATACTAGAATCTCTCTGCCGTATGAAACTGAATGTAGTTTCAGGAAGCTTGAGAGGATTTTCATTGTCTACTGACAAATAGTTAACTACTATTATGAAGTTAGGGAAGAAGTTGTGCGCTTTTGGAAAATTGGGGATGGATGTCGGGCAGGCAGGCAGCAGAAATTTTTAAATTATGGTCGCTGTTCGATCAGTCTTCTTGCAACTGGAAACGGGCTGTACGAGGAAAGGTTGGAGACTCCATTTCGGCGATACTCTGTTAAAGTACGCATCCACAAATCCTGCAAAATAGCATCGAATCCGCCGGAGTAGGCTACTAAGTAAATGTTATGATTTGCCATGAACAGCTTGATATTGAAATATACCCTTGTTATTTGGTGTTTGCTAAAGTCAAAGTATTTCCCGTTGCACTTGGCAATACTATACTGAAACCCTAAAGAAACCGGTACATGCATACGTGTTCAAATACGGAGATATGTAAAGACGCAGAGTACGGTACTGCGGTCGGCAACGCCTATATAAGACAACAAGTGTCTGGCGTAGTTATTAGATCGGTTACTGCTGTTAAAATGGTTCAAATGGCTCTGAGCACTATGGGACTCAACTGCTGTGGTCATAAGTCCCCTAGAACTTAGAACTACTTAAACCTAAGTAACCTAAGGACATCACACACATCCATGCCCGAGGCAGGATTCGAACCTGCGACCGTAGCGGTCGTGCGGTTCCAGACTGTAGCGCCTTTAACCGCTCGGCCACTCCGGCCGGCTACTGCTGTTACAATGGCAGGTTATTAAGATTTCAGTGCGTTTCAACTTGGTGTTATAGTCGGCACACGACCGATGGGACACAGCATCTACGAGGTAGCGACGAAATGGGGAATTTCCTGTACGACCATTTCAAGAGGGTACCGTGAATATCAGGAATCCGGTAAAACATCAAATCTCCAACATCGCTGCGGCCGGAAAAAGATCCTGCAAGAACGGGACTAATGAGAACTGAAGAGAATCGCTCAGCGTGACGGAAGTGCAATCCTTCCGCAAACTGCTGCAGATTTCAGTGCTGGGCCATTAACAAGTGTCAGCATGCGAACCATTCAACGAAACATCATCGATATGTGCTTTCGGAGCCGAAGGCCCACTCGTGTACCCTTGATGACTGCGTGACACATAGCTTTACGCCTCGTCTGGGCCCGTCAACACCGACATTCGACTGAGTGCAAACATGCCTGGTCGGACGAGTCTCGTTTCAAATTGTATCGAGCGGGTGGATGTGTACTGGTATGGAGACAACCTCATAAATCCATGAACCCTGCATGTCAGCAGGGGACTGTTCAAGCTGGTGGACGCTCTGTAATGGTGTGGGTCGTGTAGAGTTGGAGTGATGTGGGATCCCTGATACGTCTAGATACGATTCTGACAGGTGACACGAACGTAAGCAACCAGTCTGATCACCTGCTTGGTTCTTGACCATCGTGCCTTCCTACGAACGTAGGCAATTCCAACGGGACAATGCGACACCCCACACGTTCAAAATTGCTACAGAGTGGCTCCCGGAAAACTCTTCTGAGTTTGACCACTTCCACTGGATACTAAACTCCCCAGACATGAAAATCATTGAGCATATCTGGTATGCCTTGCAACGTGGTGTTCAGAAGAGATCTCCACCCCCTCATACTCTTGCGGATTTATGGACAGCCCTGCAGGATTCATGGCGTCAGTTGTCAGTTGCCTGCAGCACTACTTCAGACATTGGGCGAGTCCATGCCACGTCCTGTAGCGGGACTGCTGCGTACTCGGAGGGTTCCTACACGATATTAGGCTCTTCAGTGTAAGTTTAGTATGAGTAGCATCACAGAGAATAATTTTGAGAAGTGCTTGAGAATTTAGTAATAAATAAGAGGTGTGTATACCCCCAGATTCCTGGAGTGGGCAAACGTTGCCCCTCCCCCCCCTTTCTGTTTTCTTGTGACCGTTGTCATACAAAACCGAAACTATATTCCCAATTTAGCAGTGCGTGAAGTAAGGAAATCTTGTAAGCCACAATTATTGGTCTCCCTGAGATGTCGCCCTTTGGGTTTCAAAATCACTCAGTCAAATAAAAAAAACCATCACCCGCCAGGAAAAGAAGCTTTCGGCAAGTGGTATCTTATGACCATATACCTTCTTTCACGCCTGTAAATGTGCTATAAAAACATTCGTCTCTTTTAATAATCATAGCACTTAATGCGCAGGACACTCATACGTTCATGGTATTAACGTGTTATTGGTCAACTATATGTGCCTAGGAGTTTTCCCTTCCATTCGGATGCATTTTGAAATTAATTAATTGCATTGAAGTCTTGTGAATCTGGTTGCATACAACACACGTAAATTTTTTACTAAGATGTTCTCCGACAGTTAAAAAAATATTAAAAATGCTAATGCATTCTGAGAACATTTATAACTTATTCACTACCAGGACATGAAGAATTTAGTAAATAAATAAAGACAATGAAATCAGTTCACAAATGATAAGTGAACTTTTGTAACTGATATCTGCTGATTTCTTTGCCAGTAAAAAAATAAATAAATAAAAACTGTGTGTTCTCTTTGTACGGTTATTGCTTAGTTGTCAGCAGTTACCAGAATTTTCAGGTAGTAAATCCTTTGAAGTCGTAATCTTCAAGCAAAGTTGGTGTGGAAATGAATACGTAAGCCTCGTAATTTGTTCACAAATTGGGCAAACCAATAGACGTGAAGTTTCTTTTTACGTTCATAAACTCATATATACTGAAGATTTCTCGCAAAGTTGTACTAGTGTCTGACATTCACACATGTGAATAGTTGTCAACAAGGGTACCAGCGCTTCGTGGCAAAGATTCAGGTCACACGCCGTGAAATGGCTGTCGTGTGATTGTATTGATTTCGGCCTGTCCAATGCACGGCTCTGAGCTGAACAATGCTGACATCGTTGCAGGGCGCTAACGTGAAAGTCTGCTTTGCAGTTACATCGGTACTTACATTTTCGTTGTACATTGCACATTACGCTGCACATTATTATGCGTGAAACTATATTTAAAAAACAGAGTACAGATTTAAAATAATGACTAGTACTTTCGAAATGTTGTTTGTTATTTGAAAATTTCTGCAACTATTGCGTTTCGGTTCCACATTTCTATGAACTTCCTTTTTTTAGGAATATTTTGAACAATAAAATTAATCCTTATAATTAATAGTAGATGTTTATTGATACTTCGTTCGATAGCACTTCTTGAAACGGAAGTTTTGGGTCAGCAGTTTTTCAATTATTTATGTAACTTCAAGACATCGTGCTCTCAAGTGGACGTTGATTGATCTTGCAAGTCATAACATGTCCGAGAAAGGAATGGTGATCTTTTTCCGCTGGAGCCATAAATTAAAAGGTGCAAAGTGTTCACGCTTTCGGGATATTTTTTGCTCCATAAGTTCCAAATGACTGTTGATACTGTAGACATGGTTCACTTATTGCCCTTAAGATTTAAATTCTTTTAAGACTTCATTTGACCAAGTTTTCAAATAGTTTCAGTCATTCAGACAGATATATTTTACACCAATGGCTACGTTAATGCAGAGAGTAAATGTTCTCTTAAAGAAGTCGGGACAGATACAAGAAACAATGCTCAACTGGAAAATATATCACTAGCATCTCACACATATTGCAGACAAACATATCCCGTTCTGTATTTCTACAACAATTAGAATCGTGCGTTAATATTGTTTTTATTGAGTACCTTCCTACGTAATCTAATGCACCGAAGGTGATACCGGATAGAACCTTTACGACAAATAAAACTTGGCTGGGAGCAAATGTAAACGACAATCTCTGCTACCTATATACAACACTCCCGCAAGGCGGGCAGCGTCTAAAGCAAACAAACAGGCGTTGCTTGACCTATATTGATACATCTGAAGTTCCACAACTCCTAGCTGACCTACTTCTGTCGCAGAGAGAGACAATTTAGGCCTCTGGGTCTCCTCACATGTTGGGAGAGCTGAGGCAGGGATAGCTGAGGCTGGAGTAATGCATTTGATACCCCTCATGCTATCAAAAGTATTCCAGGCAGTGATAGCGGAGACAATGAAATGACCACTGTCGAATACGTATTGACAGCATGTTACACTTGGGACGATATCTTCAGCGTGGTAGACACCTGACGGCTCCAGCTGTTGAGCTTTATTATGTAATAGCTCAGTTAACAATTGCAAAATAAGTAATCATTAGTAAATAAAATTTTAACTCTACTGTACAGAAACGTGCTTCTACCCTCCAAGCCCACGCCCTCCTCCTCCACCCCGAACAAAGTTTTCGAAATGGTTCAAATGGCTCTGAGCACTATGGGACTTAACATCTGAGGTCATCAGTCCCCTAGACTTAGATCTACTTAAACCTTACTAACCCAAGGACATCACACACACCCATGCCCGAGGCAGGATTCGAATCTGCGACCGTAGCAGTCACGTGGTTCCTGACTGAAGCGCCTAGAACCGCTCGGCCACAGAGGCCGGCCACAGTTTTTCTACTGATACGGCTCTGCTAAACTCGAACATGGTACATACATTTAATATTTGTTCCTAAGCCATTTCATTCTACAATAAAAAATTAATTTTATATTATTAAGATACTATTATTAATAATCTGGGATTGTTCCACACCTCGCAGCGCAGGAACAATTAATCCAAGAGAAGAAACTAAAATTATCTTTCTTGAAGGAAACTTGCCGTAGTTCAATTTTGTACGGGGAAACATTCTCCCTTGAGGCCACGGTTTTCAGTGTATTCAAGCAAAACGTGAAAAAGTGATCCCAACGCTCATACCTCCCTGCCACCACCATGTTACAAAAATTTGAAAATACACGAATTTTACCCCTATTCGTAGTATTTGGCCCATCGTTGATCGGGTGGCACTGCGGTGAGCATTTACTGTCGAAAATGATCGCGAGCTGTACTAATCTTTTCCACGATGGGCCACAGCTGCGCGATACGCTAAATATGATGCAACGCCGTATTCAACATGGTGGATCAGTTGTTTCAATTAACTTGATAACCGCTTGAACGGAGACAATTGCAAGTCTCACCAAGCAGCTGCTCGACTGTGGTGTAATCAGGGAGGCTGCAGGCTGCGCGGGGTGTTTTGCGGTGCGGGCGTGCAGCTGACACGTGCGAGGACAAACAAAGGCTCCTAGGCAGCGCCGCTAGTGCCACGCTGGAGCTAAGGGCCACGCCCCCAGCGCGCTCGTGTTGCTGCCCACAGTGGAAGCCCTTCCCTCCTCCCTGGCAACAAAAGTGTCACCTTAAAAGCCAGCCTGCGCAGTAAATAAAGCAGAGGCTCCCGCTGAGGGGGCGCACAAACGCCACAGGAGCTGCCTCGACGACGCCGCTACACAGCACGTCCACTCAGTTTTGAAAAATCTATCACGTCAAAATCAATCTACCCTGAAACAAGCTTACTTGTCCCTTCCAGATGTAACTGTCGAGACACATGTACTTCTCAACCTCATTTTGTTAAGAGGTAAGTCTTTTGAAAATACTCAGCTGGCCATTAAAATTGCAACATAATGTAGGGGGCGTGCACTCAAAGTCATACTGGCGTTAAGTGTAGCGGCAAGTGCGGATATAACGGCCCTTTTAATTTGTGGGTCCGTGCAGTGTTGTACATGTCAGATACATAAAGGTGTCACTTGAAACTTCTTCAGTTAAACAGTCATATGAAGGGGCCAGAGTATCGTATCATCTCGTAGTATGTTGTCCGTAGTTTTGAAACCTTCTTAGCTAAGGTAGGTTCTCACTTCACGTAATTATTACAAATTTACGTAATAAGTTAAGTGTTTCTAATATATGAGGGTAATCTCAAAAGTAAGGTCTTTTATTTTGTTTTATAAGTACATAGAACTGTTTATTTCTACAATGGTTTACATCAGTTTACAGTTTGAACATTTAGCTATTTTTCGACGTAATCACATTTCTGTCGATGCATTTTTGTAGACTCAGTGGCAGTTTTTGTATGCCCATGTCATACCATCTCGCCGCCATGCTGTTCAGAAAGTTATGAACCGCTTCTTTCACCTCGTCGTCGGAGCTGAATAGCTTTCCGGCCAAATGTTCTTTTAACCTAGGGAACTGGGCGCCAAGTCAAGACTATAGGGTGGGTGGGTGATTACGTTCCACTGAAACTGTTGCAGGAGAGCAACTGTTTGCCGAGCGATGTATGGGCGAGCCTTGTCATGGAGAATGTGTACGCTCTTGCTCAACATTCCTGTTCTCCGGTTCTGAATTGCCCGTTTGAGTTTTTTCAGAGGCTCAGAGTACTTGTCATTGTTAATTGTGGTCCCAGAGATTCAGCACCGATGACGATGTGAAAGAAGAGGTTCATAGCTTTCTGAACAGCATGGCGGCGAGCTGGTATGACATGGGCATACAAAAACTGCCACAGCTTCTACAAAAATGCATCGACAGAAATGGTGATTACGTCTAAAAATAGCTAAATGTTCAAGCTGTAAACTGATGTAAACCATTGTAGAAATAAACAGTTCTATGTACTTCCAAAAAAACAGGAGACCTTACTTTTGAGATTATCCTCGTAATTCTGACGAAAGAGTGGTTACTTAGCGACAAATGTCCATGTCGACAATTGTTTAATCGGTGGCAGTCACCAATTAACATCAAAATGGCCAACTATTGGTCATTACACCCTTCCTGAACTAATCCAATCTTTTATTTCGTTTTTAGTGTTATTTATGTGAACAAATATTGAATGTAGCTACAATTCCGGGAAAATGGAATTACTAAACCCGGAAAGACGACGCTGATTTTGATCCAATGACGACATATTCCACCTGGTGTATAGTGGATGTACCGATAGTGGTTTCAACGTCGTCCGCCGCCACATAACTTTCGGCGTAGCTTCCAGGTCACCATTTGTGACTACCGGCTAATAGGGAATACTCACAGCCATAAGGCTCAGTGTGATGCAAACGTGTAAAGCAAGCAGTCACCCGTGTCACGGAGACGCAAGTTTGAAAGGCGTCAAAATGTGGCCTTCTGAATGACGGGATGGTCCTTTCGGAGAATTGCCACGCAGGCTGGATGTGCTGCGTCAGCCGTGCAACGATACTGGTATCAGTGGTCACGTGAACATTCTCACGCCCGGAGACGAGTTTCTGGACGCCCACGCAGCGCAGACGCCCGTAAGGATCGTCGTATTGTAAGGACAGCAGTGGAAGATCATACAGCTACCACAGCACAGATAAGAAGGCTTGTGAGCCCAGACGTGGCGACACGAACTGTTGAGAACCGGATATTAGCAACTGGACTACGGGAATGCACACTTCTAGGCCGTCTTCCACTCGCGCCACAGCATCGAGGTGCACGACACGACTAATTCCGTCAGAGGATCGCTTGGAAGATGGAATGGCGCGCTGTGGTCTTCAGCGATGAAAGTAAATTCTGACTGCACGCAAGTGATGACTGTTTGAACGTACAGCGTAAATCTGTTGAGTGCTGTCTCATAGAGAGCATTCGTCCAACACGCACTGGTCCCACCCCAATCCTCATGGTATGGAGTGTGCTAAACTACAACTCTAGTTCACATTTAGTATGTCTGGAGGGAATGCTAACCAGCGCTCGCTACGTGCAGCATGTTGTTAGACCCGTTGTTTTGCCGATCTCGCAACAGTAAGGTGATGTATTGTTCCAATAGGATAATGCTGGCTCACACACTGCCCGTGAAACTCATCGTGCTCTGCAACTTCCCTGGGCAGCACAATCTCTGGACTTATCTCCAATCGAGTACGTGTGGGATTTGATGGGACCAGTAGTGACTCGTGCGATTCGTCATCCAACAACTCTTACAGAACTACGTGAACGGGTCGAGTAGGCGCGGCGTGACGTATCTCAGAACAGTATTCGCCATGTGTACGATCGACTGGATGCCATAGTCAGCGCCTGCATTACCACCCATGAGTGCTACACCACTTAATAATATGGGTGTTGCAGCATAGGCCGATACCTGGTACCTAAAAAATAGCTTGTGATATTGACCTGTAAACGTAAACATTTCATATACTCCATATGCACTGTTGCAACAATAGATCTTGAGTGAACTGGAAATCTCTAAAGCAGTGTGCTAATTTTTTTTCGGCAGTGTACAAGGTACGATCAAAAAGTTATAGTCTGAAGGAGTTGCTGCTTCGATGCTTGTATATAAGCACCGACATGTAGGCGTGGGATCGCTGTTTTGATGCGTGTATATAAGCACCGACTTGTAGGCGTGGGATCAGTGTGACTTTCACGTCTTTCATACGTGCGTGCAGAAAATGCGGAAACGTGAACTATGGTGACGTTGCCCGCCCTGTTAGTCGTTCGGTGTAACG
The DNA here is from genome assembly GCF_021461395.2 of Schistocerca americana. Classification (NCBI taxonomy): domain Eukaryota; kingdom Metazoa; phylum Arthropoda; class Insecta; order Orthoptera; family Acrididae; genus Schistocerca; species Schistocerca americana. The sequence continues at coordinate 331,604,349 of NC_060126.1, forward strand.
CACGGCTTTCCGGGCGGGAAGGAGCACCTGCTCCCCGGCACGAATCCGCCCGGCGGATTTGTGTCGAGGACCGGTGAGCCCGCCAGTCTGTGGATGGTTTTAGGCGGTTTTCCATCTGCCTCGGCGAATGCGGGCTGGTTCCCCTTATTCCGCCCCAGCTACACTATGTCGGCGAATGCTGCGCAAACAAGTTCTCCACGTACGCGTACACCACCATTACTCTACCACGCAAACATAGGGGTTACACTCGTCTGGTGTGAGACGTTCCCTGGGGGGTCCACCGGGGGCCGAACCGCACAATAACCCTGGGTTCGGTGTGGGGCGGCGGAGGGGTGAAGTGGACTGCGGTAGTCGTCGTGGGGTTGTGGACCAGTGCGGCTGCTGCGGGGACGGAGCCTCTCCGTCGTTTCTAGATCCCCAGTTAACATAACATAACATAACATAACATGGTGACATTATCACCAAATGCGTCCAAACAGGATCAACGAGTTGTTATTTTTTTCTTGGATGCCGAAGAGAAACACCGGAGGACATCCGTCAGAGAATGAACAATGGGTTGGGGACAGCATGTGCGTCGGAGAATAACGCTGTGATATTGTGCGCCAAGTTCAACGCTGCTGCTTCGTAATAACGCACGTCCCCATATCGAAAATATCGCAACACAGAATGCCAACTAAAGTGAGAGACACTCGCGCACCCGTCCTATAGTTATGACCTTTCCCCATGCGATTATCACGCCTTCGGTCCTTTAAAAATGACCTTGAAGGGTAGACGACTCCTGTTGGACGAGAACGTGCAGCAGGCAGTTACGGTGTTCTTCTCACAGCAGAGGTGGGGGTCGGAGAGTGGATTGTATAAGATTTGCAGACGACATGGTTGTGACGGCAGACAGTGCAGGAGAGATGGAACAAAAGTTAGATGATCTAAACACAAAATTAGAAGAATATGGAATGAAGATTAACAAGAAGGAAACGAAAAACATGGTAATTGGAGGAAAGGGGAAAAAATGACGTATGAAAATAGGGGGAGAGGAAATAGAGGAAGTGAATAACTTCAATTACTTTGGAAGTGTAATAATGGATGATATGTACTGCTCAACAGAAATTAGGAAAAAAATTGCAATGGCAAAAGAAGGATACAAGAGGAAACATATATTACTTTCTGGACCACTAAACAAAGATCTGAGGAAAAGACTTGACAAATGCATCTGGAGCGTTGCACTACATGGTGCGGAGACCTGGACATTGAGGAAGGAAGATGAAAGAAGACTGGAGGCGGAGGCGCCAACCAACGTGCCTGCACAGTTAGACCGCGAAACTCGACTGTCTGGAAATGTTTTCTCCCAGGCTTCACAGAAAAAACGCGCTTCCCTCGGCCCACCGTTACCGTCCACTTTTACTGCAGTCATTTAAATCGGCGCCCTATTCCTTTGAATGCAGGTAAAGCTTACTGTTATTCCTTCCCTGGAGCACGCAAGCAAGAGCATTAACTACTGCCCACCATCATCATGATGTATGAAGTCAAAATTGCAATAAACATCATAACACCGAATCAGAAGTGAGAGTGCCCTGCAATCTCTCATAAACTTTAAAAAAAAAAGATTATGATGTCAAAATCTTCCTGTTTATCAAGTCAGACACACAAAAAACAATACAATTAGTTTAAAAGGCTTTGTAGGCAAAAGTGTTTTGCAGGTCAAGCTGACATTTGGCTTTCTTTATTACGAAACATTTACAGATAAAAGAAATACCTGATATCATTCACCTCAATGACGGCTCTGAGGCAGGTAGAGTACTTCTCACATTAGTCTCGCATTCGTAGTCCTCCGTTAAGTCAGCTATATTAGTGCTTTGAGTTATTAACAATCCTTTTGTACTGCTTCCCCTAGAAATCTTCTCATTCCTTGTGTTTCTTTTTTCATATGTGGGAAGCAGAGCGAACCGTCCTGACATGTCAAACTAGCGTGTTGCCCTGGGACTCAAGGCCGGAAAACAGATATTACATTTTAAGCTTCACAAGGAAATTGCAGACACGAATGAAGAGTGTAACAAAAAAATGTTCCAATGTGTGTGAAATCTTATTGGACTTAACTGCTAAAGTCACCAGTCCCTAAGCTTACACACTGCTTAACCTAAATTATCCTAAGGACAAACACACACACACCCATGCCCGAGGGAGGACTTGAACCTCCGCCGGGACCAGCCGCACAGTCCATGACTGCAGCGTCTTAGACCGAAAGAGTGTAACACATTGCTTTTCGTTATCTGTGTATCATGTCTAGCTCCCATGAACACATACATGATAGTCACTCACAGATTGCAGATAGCAGCACTAGCAGTGGAGACTATATAAAGTGTGTCAGCGTGGGAGGGGGAGGAGGACGGACACACACGGAAAACAGAGCATTCAGTGCATTCGTTGTCCTAATGCAGATATGATGCGATTTATTTGACGTCCAAAAGGGCATGATCATTGGCTTTCAGGACAAGGGTGGAGGCATTTCTGCAACATCTAAATCTGTAAATTGTTCGCGTGCTGCTGAGGTTAAGTTATACCGTGCATGGTAAAATACTGGTGCCGAGTCAACAGTGGTGCTCCACGAGCCATAGATGACAGGGAAGAATGCCGGCAGCGCAGATAAGTACGGCCGAATATTCGTGTGAGAACTGAGCAACTGACCACCTACATGAACGAAGGAAGTACCAACAGTGTCACCTCAATGACTATTCAGCAAATGTTGCTGCGTAATGGCCTCTGCAGCATATACCAGGTTCATGCATCCATGCTGAATATTGTCCGTCGGTGACGAAGGCTGGTATGGACGCCAGTAACGCAACTGGACGTCCATTGAGTGGGTCAGGTGGCCCCTTCAGATGAATCATGTTTTATGCTCCATTAGACAAATGGCTGTTGGCGTACTCGGCCTTGCAACAATCATCAGAAAATTACAGGTCAAAGAAGGGAGCATTATGGCAATTGCTGATCTGGAGAATGTTTCGGTGGGATTCCCTGGCTGACGCTGTCATTCTGGAAGGCACACTGGATCAACTCACATAAGATTTTATCTTTGGGGGTCATGTTCAACCCTAAATGCAGCTTGTTTTTCTTCGGCTCGATGGCATCTACTAAGAAAACAATGCAACACATCACACAGCTCAAAGTATACTTGCATGGTTCGAAGAGCATCAGGATGGGTTCACCATACTACCCCGGTCTCCAAGCTCCCAGGATTTAAACCCAATAGGGAATATGTAGGACCACATAGATCGAGCTGTTCACACCATGGATCTTCAACCTAGAAACCTAGCGCAGCTGGTCATGTCACTAGAGTCGGCATTGCCCCAAACCCATTTCACTACCTTTCAGAGCCTTGCTGACTCTTGTCCTGCATGTCTCGTGCTGCAAAAGGTGGATATTAAGGTGTTTGACAGATGATATGCCTGAACAGAGTAGATCAACACTGGTCTTTTGAGAAATCATAGTCATCATTTACAGTTATTATTTAACTTTCATCAGCTGTTTCTTTCTAAGTTATAATTACTTCAGGACATTGTTGTTGTTGAATCCTTGGGCATATGCTCTTCCGCAATACAGGCAGGTCGGCTGGGTTGCCTGCTCCCAGCATCAAAATAACATGTTTATAGTCTGGCCTGTGGAAGCGTCCACGGACTGGCAGCACCAACGTCGCCACAGGCAGTGCCAAAGTTACTGTTCTACCTCCCTACACTGATCACGTGTGCAGGAAGTGAGAGGGACGTATAAACTTCTGCACAGTGTAACACCAAAAATATATAACCCATAATGACCACCCTTTTTGTTGTAAAAGAAATAGCAAAATTAGTCATCCTGACAGTGACGGCAGCTAATGACAACACAATTTACACTCTTGTCAGTTTCATTAACAGAGATGATATATAAATACTAATGATTATCACAAATAAAGGACTGAATGAAAGAATACCATGTAATACAAAACAGAAACTTTAAAGAAAGAATTCAAAAAGTATTATTTACGAAGGTTAAAGCCCAGACCATAAACCGACCAAAGATAAAATTTATCCTAGAAGAGAGTTGTAGCCGCATCGAGCTGTAAGTTCGCTGTGACTACAATGTAACTCGGCAATGGAGATATTAACTTAACATCTCTCTTGTATTTTGCAACAGCATTAGGCATGTTAAGCGCTACTAGATTGTTTTAAAACCGATATGAAGTTGAAGTTTTACGATATACACTGGAAGAGTCAGTAAAAAGTCGGATTAAAGTAGGATCTTCTTTACCGTCTGGACAAATAAAGGGATTTTGATGTATGTGACAGAAAAGTAAATCGTGTGATTACCGATCTGTGATGGGACTTAGCCTTCGTGGTACTTAATAGTCACGAACATCAAAGGACACAGAAAGAGACTGATTGCCGACATAAACTCGATTATTAGACTTGAGTAGGCTACAACTAAACGCAATCACGAAGAGATTACAGTTTCGCCGTACTGTCAGAAGTTATCGTCAGAGTCAGGATTACTGATGTTAACGGACATAATTCCCTGAATGCCATATCGGTGTGTGTGCTTAGCGTAGGGACAAACAATAATTACGAAAGACAATAAACCTTAATTCAACTTTAATTCTCCCTGTCGCCTACATCATTTAATGGACATTTAAAGTATATTTGTAAAACTGATTGAGTCTTCGGATAACATAAAAGTACCAAGTGAATTAGCGATAATTTAAACGTGAATAGCAATAACTTTACATCAAAGTAACGACGCATTTTGAACATTGCTCAAGGGTATGTTATCTCTGGAGTTACGTCATGCAGTTGTTGAATACACGACGTAGTGACGTCCTAACGACGGAATAATAATTAACAACTTAAAACGCAAAATTCATAATGTGGCCTCGGATTGGGTGATGGAATGATAATTCAAGACACTATTTGTCAACGTTTGAATAACAATTCACAAATCGGCCATAAGAACTATAGCCAGCAAGTTCGCGTAAACTGAAGGGAACACGCAAGGGACGTTTGGTTATTTCAGATCAATGGAGGCATCGCGTTATAGAGTGGTGCACTCGCTACGTTTATAAGTGAAGAAATGGACAGGCAACGAACACAATTGCTTTCATTACAAACAAGGGCGGCGCACACACTCCGGCTTGCTGCTCCATCGAGACAGGGATATCATTTTCGAGATACAGTATCCGAAAATAGCCAAACCACCCGAGGAGTTTTTTTTTTTAATAGTTACAGATTGGCGTTGGCCTGATCGACGGACGACGTTCCACGGCCGGCCGAAGTGGCCGTGCGGTTCTAGGCGCTACAGTCTGGAGCCGAGCGACCGCTCCGATCGCAGGTTCGAATCCAGCCTCGGGCATGGGTGTGTGTGATGTCCTTAGGTTAGTTAGGTTTAATTAGTTCTAAGTTCTAGGCGACTGATGACCTCAGAAGTTAAGTCGCATAGTGCTCAGAGCCATTTGAACCATTTGAAGCCGTTCCATGCCATCTCGACTGGGACACCCATCATGATCGAGCCGAGAGAGAACTGCGCCACAACAGGCAGTTTTAAGGAGTCAATACTGTTTGTAGCCTGCAGTTCTGGTTGTGGAGAGTGTACCGGTTACAGCTCCACTTCAGATTTTTACCTCCACGTTCAGCGAATGGCCAAGCCACAGTCATCAGAAAGCCATCGACTGGCCAAGTGTTGTTTCCGGCTTTGCATCTACGTGATCATTTAATTATGTAAGCTTAGACATTGCATCTCAGTAATCCTTAACTCTGTTAGTTTTGACTTTACGTCTAAGTGATCATTTACTTCTCTTTGGCTTTATGTCAAAACTGATCATTTGAATCTGTTGTTTGGATCTTGCGTCTTTGTGATAATTAATGAGACATGTGTACTTTACATTCAAACTCTTCAAACGAGTTAAACTGGATGAACTGTCACTTTAAAAATGAGTTGATTTTAGTGAGACTGCTTTGGTAGTCACCTTTGTAGAAACTAGCAGTTTAGGGTGGGACATGCACATGGTGACCGCTGTTACAGAGAGTGTGTTAAAGTGTCATCTTTGGGTTTCCATCCCAGTTTAGCACTGTCGCGGGAACCTTCTTCCGAGAATGTTTTTCAACTAGCTTTTCGCTGTCGGGACGTGAATAATAACCCCCTAGAAGATTTTTCCTGTAATGGCATCTAATAATAGCAAATAAGATTGAGATGAGGTACTTCTTTAACCTGACAAGATTTACCATGTTGTGTTGTGTTGTGTTTGTGTTTTCTGTAAATGATTGTTTACTACAAACAGACATTATAATTTCTACATCCTGTTAGATTTCGTAGGAAGTGTTATTTCTCATCAACTCTCAGTACCGTGTGTAACACCTGAGAAGCTTCTCTCCATACGTGCAAACATTTTCACGACAACGTACATCGAGTACACAATTTTCTCAATGCATTACGTATTGAAGAAATGTATGATGAAATAAAAGAAATTATTCAGATAGTGAAGGAAGACGAAAATTTAATAGTCATGGGTGACTGGAATTCGGTAGTGGGAAAAGGGAGAGAAGGAAACGTAGTAGGTGAATATGGATTGGGGGGAAGAAATGGAAGACGAAGCCGCCTGGTAGAATTTTGCACAGAGCACAACTTAATCATAGCTAACACTTGGTGGTACACATAGAAGAAGCCTGGAGATACTGACAGGTTTCAGATAGATTATATACTTGTAATACAGAGATTTAGGAACCAGATTTTAAATTGTAAGATATTTCCAGGGGCAGATGTGGACTCTGACCACAATCTATTGGTTATGACTGTAGATTAAAACTGAAGAAACTGCAAAAGGGTGGGAATTTAAGATGGGACCTGGATAAACTGAAAGAACCAGAGGTTGTACAGAATTTCAAGGAGAGCATAAGGGAACAATTGACAGGAATCGGGCAAAGAAATACTGTAGAAGAAGAATGGGTAGCTTTGAGGGATGAAGTAGTGAAGGCAGCAGAGGATAATGTAGATAACAAGACGAGGGCTGCTAGATATCTTTGGGTAACAGAAGACATATTGAACTTAATTTATGAAAGGAGAAAATATAAAAATGCAGTAAATGAAGCAGGCAAAAAGGAATAAAAATGTCTCAAAAATGAGATCGACAGGAAGTGCAAAATGGCTAAGCAGGGATGGCTAGAGGACAAATATAAGGATGTAGAGGCTTGTCTCTCCAGGGGTAAGATAGATACTGCCTACAGGAAAATTAAAGAGACCTTTGGAGAAACGAGAACCACACGTATGAATATCAAGAGCTCAGATGGAAACCCAGTTCTAAGCAAAGAAGGGAAAGCAGAAAGGTGGAAGGAGTATATGGAGGGTCTATACAAGGGCGATGTACTTGAGGACAATATTATGGAAATGGAAGAGGATGTAGATGAAGATGAAATGGGAGATAAGATACTGCGTGAAGAGTTTGACAGAGCACTGAAAGACCTGAGTCGGAACAAGGCTCCGGGAGTAGACAACATTCCATTAGAACTACTGACAGCCTTGGGAGAGCCAGTCTTGACAAAACTCTACCATCTGGTGAGCAAGGTATATGAGACAGGCGAAGTACCCTCAGACTTCAAGAAGAATATAATAATTCCAATCCCAAAGAAAGCAGGTGTTGACAGGTGCGAAAATTACGGAACTATCAGTTTAATAAGTCACGGCTGCAAAATAGTAACGCGAATTCTTTACAGACGAATGGAAAAACTAGTAGAAACCGACCTCGGGGACGATCAGTTTGGATTCCGTAGAAGTATTGGAACACGTGAGGCAATACTGACACTACGACTTATCTTAGAAGCCGGATTAAGGAAAGGAAACCTACGTTTCTAGCATTTGCAGACTTAGAGAAAGCTTTTGACAATGTTGACTGGAATTCTCTCTTTCAAATTCTGAAGGTAGCAGGGGTAAAATACAGGGATCGAAAGGCTATTTACAATTTGTACAGAAACCAGATGGCAGTTATAAGAGTCGAGGGACACGAAAGGGAAGCAGTGGTTGGGAAGGGAGTAAGACAGGGTTGTGGCCTCTCCCCGATGTTGTTCAATCTGTATATTGAGCAAGCAGTGAAGGAATCAAAAGAAAAATTCGGAGTAGGTATTAAAATCCATGGAGAAGAAATAAAAACTTTGAGGTTCGCCGATGACATTTTAATTCTGTCAGAGACAGCAAAGGACTTGGAAGAGCAGTTGAACGGAATGGATAGTGTCTTGAAAGGAGGATATAAGATGAACATCAATTAAAGCAAAACGAGGATAATGGAATGTAGTCGAATTAAGTCGGGTGATGCTGAGGGAATTAGATTAGGAGATGAGACACTTAAGGTAGTAGAGGAGTTTTGCTATCTGGGGAGCAAAATAACTGATGATTGTCGAAGTAGAGAGGATATAAAATGTAGACTGGCAATGGCAAGGAAAGCGTTTCTGACGAAGAGAAATTTGTTAACATCGAGTATAGATTTAAGTGTCAGGAAGTCGTTTGTGAAAGTATTTGTATGGAGTGTAGCCATGTATGGAAGTGAAACATGGACGATAAACAGTTTGGACATGAAGAGAATAGAAACTTTTGAAATGTGGTGCTACAGAAGAATGATGAAGATTACATGGGGAGATCATATAACTAATGAGGAAGTATTGAATAGGATTGGGGAGAAGAGAAATTTGTGGCACAACTTGACTAGAAGAAGGGATCGGTTGGTAGGACATGTTCTGAGGCATCAAGGGATCACCAGTTTAGTATAGGAGGGCAGCGTGGAGGGTAAAAATCGTAGAGGGAGACCAAGAGATGAATACACTAAGCTGATTCAGAAGGATGTAGGTTGCAGTAGGTACTGGGAGATGAAGAAGCTTGCACAGGATAGAGTAGCATGGAGAGCTGCATCGAACCAGTCTCAGGACTGGATACAACAACAACAACAAGATTTGTGTTTTCTGAAAATGTGACCAAAAGCTACAATTACAAATGGTACAATGACAAAATTATTCCTTGACTGCGTCTAGAAGAAATAAAAAGTATCTCCATAGATACCAGACTTCTACCTTCACATATCGCAAAGATGATAGTAACAGCGAGGATTGTTGCTGCATTCTTGTTTATAAAATCAACGGAATTTTCTCTAAGTTTGTGGATGGTATGTTTTGGAAGGGATACTGTTCGGCACAACTCTTCCGCTTGTCAGCTGTAAATTGTATTATTGATGGTTTTACTTGTTAGGTCATCTTAGTCGGCCACAGTATTAGTGCATCACCCCCGAGTGTGGGATCTTCGATCGGCTTATCGTGTGTTTTTATTGTGGTGTTTCAGATGACGCGCTGAGTCATTTGATAGTTAGTATATGCGCAACTGTCCTGAAGGAATTCTCAGTGTGATGCGTTTTCCTTCGTCACCACTGTTCTTGTTTACTGTAATGTCACAGCATGTTTCCGACAACGGCCACAGGAGGCCAAGTGCAGTAATGTCGTGGTCGGGTAGTAGTACACGGTGCCAACAGTTGTGCTCTGTTTTACTGTAACTTCCAAAATGATGACCCGAGTCCTAACTTTAAACAGATCCTGCATCCTTTCTATGTGAACAACTCGTCGTCTTTTATCTGTATCAACGTCCAATTAGTTTCTTGGTACAGATTGAATCGCTCATTACGATTAAGAGCTGCAGCATACATCTTATTCGGGAGAGAGGATATTTATTACGGGATATTTCAAGCATTTAGTTGAATGTCACGGACACCGTTTATGTTTTGCTTCAGCCTAAGTGCTAGTACAGAAGTTGCAATGAATAATTCTAATGTACTTTGTTGTAATGACAATGTTTAATGGCTCAGAAAAGTTACAATGCCGAAAGTAGCCGCTGTTTCTAACGATTCATACATTGTCAAATTGTGTAATTCAATGCTGAGACTGGGCCTTGACTTAACAATTTCTCTTCGATGCCAACACAAATGGAAACTGAAACGATCTTTACACTTGTGAGACAAGTGTTTGTTCAAATTATTTTTGCCTGGTAGTTTAGCAATAAAACTCGAGCCTGGATACCGACAGGTCGCGGGATCGAATATTGGTCAGACCATGGATTTTTCAGCTTTTTAACATAGCATTCACTTCTCAATGGTGTGGAGACTCGCCAGAAACACGTGTTTTAGATAGCACTTTAACCTGTAGGTTCCCTTCCACCGTCTGGATAACAGGGATGGGTTAGGGATGCGCAGCTCACCTCACTGGCGTCCAATTTGAAGACCTGCATGACGCCATTGAGCAACACGAAATTGTTATCATTATTTGTACAACTTTGCAAGAGATTGTGGGTTCTACAAGAAACCGAAAGAAGGCTTAGAGTGAAGCTTCAGTTAATATAGGTCTATGTATTGTAATATTGAAAAGAACTGTAGTGGTAATTGGAAAAAGAAAGAATATGTAATGTAGACTGCGACACGGAGTGTCAGAGATAGGCCTGCATACAAGGTGGTCAGAAACAGTCTGAAAAGCTTGCAACGGTGTTGCACGTTAGATTGTGCTGAGAAATAATTGTTAAGAAAAAACTTGATACGTTTCACCGCGCCCCAGCTAATCAGTATTGAAGTTAGCCATTGAAGCAACTGCACGCGCAAATTCAAGCGGCCAACTAGAGACAGTGTCACCGGACTTGTTCTTAGTTTGGTCACTAAAACCGAAGAAGAGAGCGACACAAAAATTGGACATGGGACAGCATTAAGCACCGAATCCGAGCGAAAGGCTGAGCAGCCTCGTGCGCTATCATCTATCCATGAGAGCAACTGACACTAATTGTATCTGGCAGACCACTTGAATTTGAGCGCGCAACTGTCTGACTGCCTAACTTCTATTCTAATTAACTCGGGGATGGGTTAAAATATCGAATTTTTTCTTAATACTTACATATCAGCTTAATCTACCCTGTTATGCCTTTACAAGTTTTCTGACTGTTTCTAACCACCATGTGTACAACGAAGTACGTGAGGAAGTTTATGCAAAGTGAAGGACACATTATTATGTTGCGTATTTACTCATGTATACTCAGAATAAGAATGTGCTGATCTGCAAGGAAATATTCTTTAAGTTATTCATGGCCAGTAGCACTTAATAGTAATGTAGTTTTCAGGTGCCAGTCCAAAACGTACGGAAGGCTGAAAAAGAAATTGTCTTGTGATCTTCTAAAACTAGCGATAGTGACAAGAAATACCTCTAAGCTAGTGTTATACGCTCTGGGATTACTAAGAGAGCGCCTTCTCTTCACTTAACTATCAGTAGTACAAATCGTTAGACAGAACTCATTGAAACTCGAGTTCCACCGGAAACACGTCTTTACTCTTCGCTAACGGTAGCCATTAACCACAGCCATGAACCGCAGATATCGCCGTTGGTGTTGCCTCGTGTACTTCAACAAAACAGAGAGCTTTACTGTAGGTCAAACGTGTGGTTCCAGAAGAGGGGCAGCAGGCTTTCCGATAGTTGCAAAGGCATCAGTCTGGATGATTGACTGATATGGCCTTGTAACATCAGCCAACACAGCCTTCCTGTGGTGATGCTATGAACGGCCGAAAGCAAGGATGAACTACAGCCGTTACTAGAGGGGGAGGAGGAGGAGGAGGAGGAGAACGAGGAGGAGATTAGCATTTAACGTCCCCTCGGTAACGAGGTACTAAAGACAGAGCACAAGTTCGGATTAGGAATGGATGGAGAAGGAAATCAGCCGTGCCCTTTCGAAGGAACGATTTCAGCATTCACCATTAGCGATTAGCGAATTAGGGAAATCTCGGAGAATCTAAATCAGGGTAGCCAGAATGCGCTTTCAGCTGTGATCCTCCGGATTGTGGGTCCAGCGAGCTAACCAATGAGCTCCGCTCGGTACAGCTGTAACTTTCCCCGAGGTTAAATGATGGTCGCATCCTCTTGAGTACAATATTCGGGGGTAAAGTAGTCCGTCATTTGGACCTTGGGGTGGAGACAACTCAGAAGGACGGCGTATTCAGGAAAAACAAAATTGGCACCCTATACAACGAAGGGAAAAAAAGGAAAATGGACAGATTTGAGCCGTGCCGGCTCGTATCGATTGATCGATCGGGTCGGCATGGTGTGATCTTTGGGCTTGGCCGATTGAGGTGGCTTTTGGCCGCGACGGGCGTGTAGCGCTAGAGTGGGACAGGACGGCCGGAGAGCCGCGCGGTGCGGGAGAATCGGAGGCGAGCGTGGTTGAGCAGGCCGGGGCACGACGCAGAGGTTGTGGTGTGTTGGACACGTTTGCAGGACCGAACCTGGCTTGTAGTGTGGGAACTGGACTCGGCCGCATTACCCGAATCGAGTCGTGCGGCCCTGATTTGGATCTGTAAAGGATTTCATAAAAGATTTGGTGAGAATTGCTTGTCATGTTCTTGGTGCGCATATTATACTGATCCTTGCTTTCCAAGTATCGGCACCATGACCGGAAACTGTTGTTTTGCCAACCAAAAGGTCCCCTCTATTTAGTGCTGTTTAAGTAAACACGTGTTACTGTGTTTGGTTGAAGGTCTATCTGGATTCTGGTGATCTGATACAGTCCGAGCCAGTATGGTGAAACTGTAATATTTTTCCTGGTACAGTGAGCTACAGTGAGCTGTGTGGACGTTGGTACAGTTGGTTCGAAGCTCAGGCTTAATATTGATTCTGTGTTATCTAATTGCATTACTTGTTCACTCGTCAACAGTGAAATGGTAGCCTTACTTGACTGTTTAAGTTTATCAGTATCCTGTTAAGGGGTAATTTAAATAAGCTCTCCAGTTTCAGTGAGCATATGTTAACCTACTAGTGAAGTTTAAATTTCTAAGCTGACTTGGTATTATGCTCTTCGCCCTCGTCCTTTAAGGTTACGTCAAGGGCATTAGTTATTGATTATTAACTATTTTATTTCAATGTTCGTGAAATAGGCTATCAGTTTATACATCGTAGTTATTTTATGTTTGAGGAATTAATGTTTGCCGTCCCCCCCCCCCCCCCATCCTTTCCCTGAAATTGCATAGTAGCACGGGCTCTAAGACCTTTCTTCCCAGTGTGTTATAGAGTACTGTGTGCGGCACCCTGTCCAGCCCGCCCGCTTGCTGTGGGTTTTGGGTGTAGCCGCCTCTGGTCTGGGTCCAGTGCCCCCTCCCCCCTTCTACTACTTGAATTAGCCCGTGCCTATGTGACGTCACCTGTTTTGAAAATGTGTCACGAAGGGGCGTATCTGTTTGTATTTTATTTTGTGTTAAAAAATTGTGAAATCCATTATTGGTTAAACTTTATCTCATTATTGTAGTCTCCTTTTGGGAACTTTACTGTCTATAGAATTTAATTAACTTACAAGTCACTTAATGCTTGGTTACAGATTAATGTTGTTGTTTGAATAGGGCGGTTGCCCGTGCTTGTAAGGATTTTGAATTTTAAAGATAAAATTTTATTTGGCCAAAGAAAAGTTAATAAAATTGTGTTGTTAACTGTGAATGTTGCTTATGTGGCCCGGCCCTCCCGCTCAACAGCAATTGGCTGATTAGGGTGGATTAACCACCACAAGGTTGACGTTAGCTGTAGTGAGTATTAGTGAAGTTTGGTGGCTGGATGAGCAAGACTTCTGGTCAGCTGAGTACATTGTTATAAACTCAGGATTGAACAGAGGTAATGCAAGAGCAGGTCTAATAATAAATTAGAAAAGAGGAATGCGAATAAGCTACCATGAGCAGCTTAGTGAGCGCATTATCACACACAAGATAGACACAAATCCAAAATCCACCACAGTAGTACAAGTTTATGTGTCAGATGAAGCGTTTGATGAGATATGAGAAATTACGCAGATAGTTAGGGAAAAGGAATATTTAATTGGGTCGGACTACAGGAATACGGTTAGGAATATATCGAGTATGAGCATATGGACTGGAGGAAAGGAACGAAAGGGAAAGCCACCTGGTAGAATTTTGCACAGGGCATAATTTAATCGCTGCTAACACTTAGGTTTAAGAATCATGAAAGGAAAGAGTATACGTGGAAGACTGCGGGATATACTGGAAGGTTTCAGACTCATTATGTGTAATAAAGAGCTTTCTGAACCCGATTTTATCTCTAAAACAGTTACCGGGGCACATGTGGAATCCGACCAAAATTAATTGCTTATGAACTGTAGATTAAAACTGAAGAGTTTCCAAGAGTTTCCACAAAGGCAGGAAATTAGACTGAAGGAACCTGGAATGTTAAAAGAAAACGAGAGGTTGTTCAGAGTTTCGAAGGGAGCTTTAAGCAACAATTGACTGAAACAGGGGAAAGGGTTATAGTAGAAGACGGATTAGTAGCTTTTAGAGATGACATAGTGAAGGCAGCAGAGGATCAAACAGATAAAAAGACTAGGCCTAGTAGAAATCTATGGATATCACAGGAGGTATTGAATTTAATTGATAAAAGAAGGAAATATAGAAATACAGCAAATTAACCAGGCGCAAAGAAATACAGTTAGATTGACAGTAAGTGCAATATGGCATAAGCACAACTGTAAGGCTGTGGAACCATGTGTAACTAGAGGAAGGTAGGTATGGCCTACAGAAAAATAACGAGGCCTTTGGATGAAATAAATGCGGCTATATGAATATCAAGAGCTCATTTAGAAAAGTAGTACTAAGGAAAGAAGGGAAAGTGAAATTGGTGGAATAAAAGTGTAGCTGGGCTACACAAGGGAAATCAAGGCAAGATTATAGAAAAATTACGAAGGCCAAGAAGATGAGATGCGACATATGATACTGCGCGAAAAATTTGAGAGAGCATTGAGCGATCTAAGCCGAAGCAAGGTCCGTGGAGTAAACGACATTCCCTCAAAACTGCTGATACCCTTGTAAGGGCCAGCCATGACGAGACTACTACACCTGGTATGTAAGATGTATGAGACAGAGGGAAATACCCTCAGAGTTCAATATGAATGTATGAATTCCAACTCCAAAATAAGCAGATGCTGACGGGTCTGGATATACCGAGCTATCAGTTTATTTAAGTCATGGTTGGAAAATATTTACAGAATATTTACAGAAGAATGGAAAACTGGTAGAAGCCGACCTCCTGGGTCCCGCAGGAATATTAAAACATACGAGGCAACACTGACCATACAATTTATATTAGGGTATAGGTTAAAGAAAGACAAACCTACGTTTATAGCTTTTGTAGTCTTAGAGTGGCACCCGTGGTCTAGGGGCAGTGTCTCTGACTAGTCCTCGATCCCGGGTTCGAAACCCACCACCGCTTACATTTTGATTAATAATCAGCATTGGCGGCCGAAGACTTCCGGCGTAAGAAGTCACCCTCATTCTGCCAACGGCTTTGTCAAAGAGGGCGGAAGACTGGACAGAGGTTCAGGGCACTCTCTTGTCCATGGGATGGGAAACTGCACCTAAAGGCGGGAAGAATCAACAATGATCAACGGCATGAGGACGCAGAAGGCAATGGAAACCACTACATTAAAGACATATGACGTGTATCCACAAGACATGTGGCCTGTGATAGAAAAAGTGGCATGATGATCTCTCATTGGCAAAAGATTCCGCAACAGTCCCTCACTCGGATCTCTGGAGGGGACTGCCAAAGGGAGAGGTCACCACGAGAAAAAGATTGAATAACCAACGAAAGAATAACACTCTATGACTCGGGGCATGGAATTTCAGAAGCTTGAACGTGTTAGGGAAACTAGAAAATCTGAAAAGGAAAATGTAAAGGCTCAACCTAGATAAAGTAGGGGTCAGTGGAGTGAAATGGATAGAAGACACGGATTTCTGGTCAGATGAGTATAGGGTAATATCAACAACAACAGAAAATGGTATAACGGGAATAGGAAGGTAGGGCAGAGAGTGTGTTACTGTGAAAATTTCACTGATAGGGTTGTCCTTATCAGAATAGACAGCAAAACGACACCGCCAACGATAGTTCAGGTATACATGCCGACATCGCAAGCTGAAGATGAAGAGATAGGGAAAGTATATGAAGATCTGAAAGACTAATACTGTACTTAAAGGGATACGAAAAAGTAATAGTCATGAGGGAATGGAATATTGTAGGGGAAGGAATAAAAGAAAACGTTACAGGAGAATATGAACTTAGCACAAGGAACGAGAGAGAAGAAAGACTAATTGAATTCTGTAATAAATTTCAGCTATTAATAGCGAATACTCTGTTCAAGAATCACGAGAGGATGAGATATACTTCGATAGGGCCGGGTGATACGAGAAGATTTCAGTTAAATTATATCATGGTAAGACAGGGATTCCGAAATCAGATACTAGATTGTAAGGCGTACCCAGGAGCAGATGTAGACTCAGATAACAATGTTATAGTGATGAAGAGCAGGCTGAAGCTTAAGAGGTTAGTCAGGAAGAATCAATACGCAAATAAGTGGGAGACGGAAGTAATAAGGACTGACGAGATACGCTTGAAGTTCTCTATGGCTCTATAGGTACAGTAATACGGAATAGCTCAGTAGGCGGTACAGTTGAAGAGGAATGGACATCTCTGAAAAGTGCAGTCACAGAACTTGGAAAGTAGAATGTAGGTACATAGAAAGAACCATGGGTAACAGAAGAGATGCTTCAGTTGTTCAAAGTAAGAAGGAGGTGTAAAAATGATCAGAGACATTCAGGAATGCAGAAATAAAAGTCGATAGAAATGAAATAAATAGGAAGTGCAGAGAAGCTAAGACAAAATGTAATGTGAAGAAATAGAAAAAAAATGATTGTGGGAAGGACTGCCTCAGCATGTAGGAAAGTCAAAACAACCTTCGGTGAAATTAAAAAATAGAGTGATGGAATGGGAATTCCACTGTTAAATGCACAGGAGAGAGCGGATGAATGGAAAGAGTACATTGAAGGCCTCAGTGAGTGGGAAGATATGTCTGATGTGATACAAAAAAAAAAAAGGTGTCGATTTAGAAGATTGCAAGAGCTGACAAACTCGAGAATTATCCCACAGTCAGCTTAACGTTTATGCATCCAATTGCTACCAAGAATAATAAACAGAATGGAAAAGAAAATTGAGGATGTGTTAGATGAGAATCTGTTTGTCTTTAGAAAAGGTAAAAGCACCAGAGAGGTAATTCTGACGTTGCGGTTGATAATGGAAGCAAGGCTAAAAAAAGCAAGACACTTTCATAGGATTTATCTATGTGGAAAAAGCGTTCGACAGTGTAAAATGGTGCAAGATGTTCGAAATTCGGAGAAAAATAGGTGAAAGCTGTAGGAAGAGACGGGAAATGTACAATATGTACAAGAGTCAAGAGGGAATAATAGGAGTGGAGCACCAAGAACGAAGTGCTCGGATGAAACAGGATGTGAGACAGAGATGTAATCTTTCGCCTCCAGTTTTCAATCTGTACAGCTTAGAAGTAATGATAGAAATAAAACATAGGTTCAGGAGTGTAATTAAAATTGAAGGTGAAAGGATAACAACGGCACGATTCGCTGATGACGCTGCTATCCTGAGTGAAAGTGAAGAGAAATACATGATCTGCTGAATGGAATGGACAGTCTAATGAGTACAGAATATGGACTGAGAGTAAATCGAAGAAAGACGAAAGAAATGAGAAGTAGCAGAAATGAGAACAGCGAGAAACTTAACATTGAGACTGATGGTAATGAAGTAGATGAAGTTAAGGAATTCTACTATCTAGGCATTAAAATAACCAAGGACGGACGGAGCAAGGAGGGCATCAAAAGCAGACTAGCACTGGCGAAAAGGGTGCTCCTGGCCAAGAGAAGTGTGCTAGTATCAAACATAGGCCTTAATTTGAGGAGGAAATATTTGAGAATGTACGTTTGGACCACAGCATTGTATGGTAGTGAAACATGGACTGTGTGAAAACCGCAACAGTAGAGAATCGAAACATTTGAGATGTGATGCTACAGACTAATGTCGAAAATTAGGTGGACTGATAAGGTAAGGAATGAGGAGGTTCTGTGCAGAATCGGAGAGGAAAGCAAATGTGGAAAACACTGACAAGAAAAAGGGACAGGATGATAGGACAACAGTGAAGGCGTTAGGGAATGACTTCCTTGGTACTAGAGGGAACTGCAGAGGGCAAAAACTGTAGAGGAAGACAGAGATTGGACTACATCCAGCAAATAATTGAGGACGTAAGTTGCAAGTGCTACTGTGAGATGAAGAACTTGGCACAGCAGAGGAATTCGTGGAGGACAGCACCAAACCAGTCAGAACACTGCCGACTCAAAAAAGTCTTATAGATAGCTTTTGAGAATGTTGACTGGAACCCACTCTTTGCAATTATATAGGTAGCGAGGGTAAAATATATGGAGTAAAAGGTTATATATAACTTGTACAGAAACCAGACGGCACTTACAACAGTCAAAGAGCATGAAATTGAAGTAGTGGTTGAGAATTGAATGAGGCAGGGTTGTAGGCCATCCTCTATATTGTTCAATCTATACAATGAGCAAGCAACAGAGAAAGTCAAAGATAAATTTGTGGAGGGAATTAATGTTCAGGAAGAAGAAATAAAAAAAACTTTGAGGTTTGCTGGTGACAGCGCAATTCTGTCAGAGACAGCGTAATACTTGGAAGCGTAATTAAATGGAATGAACCGTGTTTTGAATGGAGGATATGAGATGAACATCAACAAAAGCAAAAGAGGATAACAGAATGTAGTCGAATTAAATCAGATGATCCTGAGGAAATTATGTTAGGAAACGAGGCATTTAAAGTAGTAGATGAGTTTTGTTATCTGGGCAACTAAATAAATGATTACGCCCGAAATAGAGAGGATATAAAATGTAAACTGGCGATGGCAAGAAAAGCGTTTCTGAGGAAGAGAAATTTACGAACATCTATTATAAATTAAAGTGATAAACTTCCTGACAAATTAAAACTGTGTGCCGGACCGTGCCTCGAACTCGGGATCTTTGCCTTTCGTGGGCAAGTGCTGAACCAACTGAACTACCCAAGCGCGGCTCACTCCATGACCTCAGAGCTTTAATTCGGCCAGTACCTGGTCCGCTGCGAGGAGTCACCATGAGTCGTGCTAGGGTAGTTCAGCTGGTAGAGCAGTTGCGCGATAAAGGCAAAGGTCCCGAGTTCGAGTCTCCGTCCGGTACACAGTTTTAATCTGCCAGGAAGTTTCACATCAGCGCACACTCCGCTGCAGAGTGAAAATTTCGTTCTGGATAAATGAAAACGTTAGAAAGCTTTTTTTCTGAAGGCATTTTCTGGAGCGTCACTTATACAGAAACGAAACATAGACGTTAAACAGTCAGACAATAAGAGAACAGAAGCTTTTGAAATATGGTGCTACAGGAGAATGCTGAACTTTAGATGGGTCGACCACGTAACTAATGAGCAAATACTGAATCGAATTGGGGAGAAAAGAAATTTGACTAAAAGAAGGAACTGGTTGATAGAATAGATGAGACGTTAAGGAATCTTTAGTTTAGTGTTGGAGGGAACTATGGGTGTAAAAATTGAGGAGGAGACGAAGAGACGGGTAAAGTAAACAGGTTCAAATGGATGTTGGTTGCGGTAGTTAGTCAGAGATGAAGAGACTTGCGCAGGATATGGCATGGACAAATGCATCAAACCAGTCTGAGGAGCACAACAACAACAACAACAAAAACAATAACGGCAGCCATGAGTGATCCACTACAGACTGCTAACGATTGTCCTAGCACACGGGTTATGTTCCTAGATATGTGAGTGCCACGAAGACTTGTTAAATTACAGATCACAGGATTTTGACCACTACGGTGAGTGTTCATCAGATGTAGCCCAGGCAAGTATGATAGGACGGCTGTTGTTATACACACAAATGATCTGACAGATTGGGTGAACAGCAGTCTGAATCTGTTTGTTGATGAGGATGTGATGTATGGGAAAGTGCCATCGTAGAGTGGCTGTAGGAGGATACGAGACGACATAGACAAAATTTCTAGATGATGTGATGAATGGCAGCTTTCTTTGCATGTAGAACGTCGAAAACCGATATGAAATGGAACGAGAATACCAGGAACGGTTGCAGGGAAGGTCGATGATCAACTTCGGTTTACGGGGAATATTTTTGGAAAGTGTTGCTCATCTATAAAGGTGACTGGGTGTAGAACACTAGTGAGACTCGTTGTTGACTACCTGGGTGTCAGGGATCTCTGCCAGTTTGAATTAAAGGAAGACATCGAAGCAATTGCGAGGTGTGCTGCTAGATTTGTATTACGGAGATGCTTCGTGAACTAAAATATGAATCCCTAGAGGGAAGACGTCTTCACGTGGCTCCATTTGCGAGTGGGAAAGGGAAAGGAATGGAAAGCAGTGGTTCAAGGTAATCTCAGCCATGCACGGTGCGGTGGCCTGTGGAGTATGTATGTAGACGTAGAAGTTAGAAGTTTCTCAAGGGTTCCTCTGCTGATCAAACACTGTCCTATCCAGGGCCACAGGTCCCCCGCCTTATCGAGTTTTTTGCCTATTTACTAAATAAATAGTTTGTGGCGTTAATTTATTAAGTTTGGTGAGCCCACGGGTATTTTTCAGCAATACTACCCCCTCCCCTTCGTTTTCCTTCTTGGGCATGAAAAGCAGAAACACATCATTAACAAATACGTCAGTCACTCTACACTCAACAACACGTTTGGGAAAGATAATCTTTCCACCTACGCCCGTACCCCTCACCTCACAACCTCCATCCAACAAAGCTCAATGAATTTAATTTCAAAAAATTATTTTTGACTTAATGAAAATGAGTTTACAGTTATATATTTAAGGTCGAGTGAATCAGAACCACACATGCATATATCACGATCTGATTTCATATTGTCACGTAGAAGAAGGCGTAATTAGCTGAATGACGAACACTAACTTCACTTAACGAAGGTTTATTCAGTACTTGCACATACAAGAGCGCGGAGCGAACTGCCTCCGGCCAGAACAAATACAGTATATATACAGCCACAGAACATTCCAGTACAATGATTCTTGACATTTGTGGATACTTCTAGAATGCACTCGAACCCAATACAGAAATTGGAATTGTACAGTCCAGGTGAGTTTTGAACTCACGACCCTCCACATAACAGTTTCGTATCATCACCATCACACCACAGCGATACTCAGCTTCTTCTGCGACATTGCTCCCTCCTTAAGGGAGCAGCGTCTCGGTGTTGCGTCGTCCCAGTCCGGGGACGAGTCATCGGTCCTGCATAGTCCGAATCCCGATGACTGATGCTCCCCTGGCGGTGATCTTCTTAGAACTTCTTTTGCCGCTACGCTCTTCGTCATCTTTCCGTTTGTTGCCTGTCGCTGGAGCTTCGAATTTACCACGGGTTGCAGGATTCTTGTAGGGCTTCATTCGAAGGACGTGGATCGTATCTGATCTTTCGTCACCTTGTGCGGGGTCGAAATCTTCAATTTCATACGTGACATCAGACAAGTGTCTTACAACCTTCTAAGGTCCAAAGTAGCACCTGAGCTTCTCAAAGAGACCAGCCTTCCGAACAGGAGTGAAGATCCAGACGAGGTCACCAGGCTGGTAGACAACAGGACAGTGGCTTGCGTCATACCTTAGGCGATCGTTTTCTTGAGCCTGCAACGTGCGGAGTCGAGCTAACTGCCGAGCTTCCTCAGCTCTGGTTAACACGTGGCCGATGTAGTCCTCATCCACGTCATCAAGATGTAACGGAAACACAGTGTCCACCGTCGTAATCGCCCCACGCCCATGCACCAGGAAAAATGGCTTAAATCCTGTGGTGTCTTGTTTGGCGGTGTTGTAGGCAAACGTCACGAAAGGTAGCAACTCATCCTATGTGGTCTGATCAACATTGACGAACATTGATAGCATGTCGGCGAAGACTCGATTGAAAAACTTTCCTTGGATCCGTAATTAACGACCTTGGGGCACCGTGTTTTAATACAATGTCTTCCACGATGAGTTTGACTAACTCGAATGCTACGGCTGGTTTCACGGCTTTTGTAATGGCATAGCGTGTCAGATAATCAGTGCAAACAATAATTCGTCTATTGCCACTAACAGACGTTGGAAATGTCCCAGCAGGTCAATCTCAACACGCTGGAAAGGCGTTTTGGCTGGTGGAATTGGTATGAGTCGGTCTGGTGGTTTCTAAGGAACTGCCTTTCTCCTCTGGTACTCTTTGTGTAGTTATTTAGGTGCTCTTTCGTCATACAGTCCAAGTGCAGGGCCAGTCGTCAGAACTTTTGCCAGCATATCGAACGAATCTTGTTGAGCATCACCCCAGCTAAATTTAGCATCAGCTTTTAACAACTCTTGGAGTGGCCTGGCTTTGATACAAAAGTCTTTGATAAAAGGATGGTAGTAAGAACATAATCCGAGGAAGCTTCTCACATCTCTAATAATTTTAGGAATAGGAAATTCCGTTACAGCTCTCACTTTTTCTGGGTCTGGTCGTACACCTTCGTTTGACACAAGGTGTTCAAGTATTTAAATTTCTTTGGCTCCTAAGAGACACTTTCTTGAATTAAGTTTCAGTCCGCCTTGTTGGAGACACTGAAGAACGGCCTTCAGTCTTTTTATATGTTCATCAAATGTCTCTGAGAACCCTATAATGTCATCTAAATAACAAAGACACATCGTCCACTTCAGGTGACGTAGAAGATTATCCATCATCCGTTCAAAAGTTGCTGGTGCACTACACAAACCAAATGGCATTACCTTAAACTCATACAGGCCCTCAGGGGTGATGAACGCAGTTTTCTCACGACCAGACTCATCTACTTCGATTTGCCAATATCCCGAATACATGTCCACGGTTGAGAAAAACTTAGCCCCCTTCAGACAATCTAGTGTATCGTCAATTCGTGGAGGAGGGTAAACGTCCTTTTTAGTTATCTCATTAAGCTTCCTGTAATCAACACGAAAGCGTCAACTGCCATCCTTCTTCCTGACGAGGACCACTGGTGACGACCATGGGCTCCGCGAAGGCTGAATGATGTCATTCCTCATCATTTTCTCTACCTCGTCGTGAATTATTCGACGTTCCGTTGCTGACATACAGTATGATCTCTAGCTTATTGGTTGATGGTCTCCAGCGGTAATCCGGTGCTTCACTGTCGATTTGTCTAATTTGCTCTTCACCTGTGGATTGAAGCATCCAGAAAACTCTTGAAGAATGGCAAATAGCTTCTTCTGTTGTTCCTTAGTGAGATTTGGTGATAATCGAGCTAGAAGATCTTGTCTCGCAGTGGTAGCGCTGATTTCGCCAACAGACTCTGCATGGGAGGTTTCCATGACGCTCAGCTGCTCTGCAATTAACGGCTCAACGTTTGCGATGCACATGTGTCCTGGAAGGATCTGCGGTTCTCGGCGACAGTTAACTACCCACAATTCACCGAATCTGTTCTTAAACGAGACGACAAAGGCTGGGATGATCAAGCTATTCACCAGTGGTATGCTTCTCTTACATTCCACTACAAGATCCATGGGTTGATGCATGGCATGACACATGGCAGTTACCTTTCTAGCGCCAACCGCAGGAATGATCACTTCATCCAGCAGACATAGTCTCCATACACTCGGATGCGTATCTTCCTGTCCACAGTATCTCATCTTGTCTAGCATATTCTTTGAGCGACCACAATCTATAATTGCCTAAGAAGCTTTCAAAAAGTCTCATCCTAGAACGACGTCATGACTACAATCTTGTAAGACGATGAATTCTAAGGGCTGTGTATGGCCACTTATACCCACACGAATAGTACACCTTCCATAGGTTTTACATTTTTCCCATTAGCCACCTTCAGCAGAGAAGTTTTGCTGTCGATGAATACGGTTTGCCGCAACTAGCGACGGTACTTCTCCGAAATGACTGAATACGATGCTCCAGAGTCCACAAGAGCTTGGGCTGGTCGGCCATCCATGAGGATATCGACGTAGTTTCCTATCATTTTTTTAGTGATCGACGGCGGAGGATTTTTATCTTCGGCGGCCTCACCTCCAAGGCAGGTCACACCCTCCAGTTTTCCAGGTTGCGGCGGCTAGGTGATCGGCTGGAGCTTCTAAACGGCGATGGAGACCTTGATCGGCGTGTTGGGGAGCCCCCTCTACAGCGGCTAGCTTGCGGCGATGGTGATCTACGTCGTCCTGCGCCCACATGTTCTTTTCCATCTTCGTCGTTCCGGAGTTGGCGTCGGCTAAGATCGGTCTGCTGTGTTCTGGCGCGGTCGTTATCAAATATCCGCCGCCCTTCTCGACAATAGCGCACCACATGTCCCGGGCGTCCGCAGTGGTTGGTTATCCTGGGCCCTCCATACGTCAGTCTTCCTTGGTGCTCAAACAGGTTCCTCATGCGGCATTGTTGGATCGTAACTCCGCCTGGGTCTCGACTTTTTCACCGTTTTAAAGTGAAGTGAAGGACGAGAGGTTCAATGTCTGTTCCACTTCCTCCCTTATGACCTCTTGAAGCGTCTCGGTTTTTTGCTCGCCGTGCAATCCAAGTGCCTTCTGAACTTTCTCTCTCACTATCTGACGAAGAACACTTGTGAAATCAGTTGCTTACTCCATCACAGACATCGATGCGACGTTTGGAAGCCGTTCAAACTTCTTGCGTGTAATTAGTTTTTGATACATTGTCTCGATATTCTGGCACCATTTTATGAAGTCGTCTGCTGTCGAAACCTCCTTCAGGAGTAGGGCTTGGTACATGTTGTCAGCAACACCCTTCATGAGATGTGTAACCTTGTCTTCCTCCTTCATTCTAGGATCCACTATTTTACACAGCTCCAAGACGTCTTGAGTGTAGGATGCTGTAGTTTCTACTAGACGCTGTGCTCAGCACTTTAATTTATCTTCAGCCTTGTACTTCTGTCGTTATGTGTCGACGAAATACTTGCGCAGTTCCGTCAAGAATACTTCTCCTCGTTGTTCTCATACCATTGCTTGGCAGTGCCCTCCAAGTATAAAAATACGTTAGCCGAACACACGGTGTCATCCCGTTTGTTAAATTTGGCTATACGCTCATATACCTTCAGCCACTTGTTTGGATCTTGGCCATCGTCACCAGAGAACCCGGAAGGATGTCTCAGGTGGTGGCACACAGTCGCTGTCATCGTAACGTCCTCTTCTTCTTCTGTCTCCGATAGATTGCGATCTGTTGGATATGGCTCGAACTCTGGTTTCTCTCCACGTAAAAGTCTGTCGTCGCCTGATGGGAGCTACTGTGTCGTCGATAATGTGCACTATCACAAGTTCCAATACCCAGCGCCTCCACCAGAATAATGTCACGTAGACGATGGTGTAATTAGCTGAATGACGAACATTAACTTCACTTAACGAAGGTATATTCAGCTCTTGCACATACAAGAGCGCGGAGCGAGCAGCCTCCAGCCAGAACACGTACAGAATATATATACAGCCACAGAACATACCAGTACAATGATTTTTGACGTTTGTGGATACTTCTAGAATGTACTCGAACCGAATATAGAAATTAAAGTTGTACAGTCCAGGTGAGGTTTGAACTCACGACCCTCAACATAACAGTTTAGTATTATCACGACCACAGCTCGGCGCTACTCAGCTTCTTCGCCGCGCGGGATTAGCCGAGAGGTCTCAGGCGCTGCAGGCATGGACTGTGCGGCTGGTCCCGGCGGAGGTTCGAGTCCTCCTTCGGGCATGGGTGTGTGTGTTTGTCCTTAGGACAGCTTAGGTTAAGTAGTGTGTAAGCTTTGGGACTGATGACCTTAGCAGTTAAGTCCCATAAGATTTCACACATATTTGAACTTTTGTTTTCAGCTTCTTCTGCGACAATATGAACGCATTTCAACAACATTAATTTGGCTAGAACCTCCGACGCAGATTTAGATTCCCTGAACGTTTGAAATCAGACAACTGATTCAGAGAGAGGTATAGGTGATGGCTCCGTAGCCAGAGTGGTAAGTGGTGCGCTACAACCTAAGAGTACAAATACACAACGTGAATGAATAACTACTGGGAGCCGGTTGCTGAACCTGGTTCACAGTTCTGTGACCCCATAGAGGAAAGTTTCAGTCTAAAGAAATAAACTCCATTCGCCCACACACGTTAGAGTTTTCTTTCGATGGAACGTCTCATAGCCGGTTATGAAGTGGACCCCTGTATTAGGAAGAGTCAGTCTCCACACAAAAATAGCACAACAGAGTCTTGTAATAATAATGAAAATAGCGATATTCGTAGAAGCGATATTCTTGAATCAACAGAACGTCTCAAAATACATATAGACATCGCTAAGATAATTCAGCAGAAAGCAGAACAATACCAGTTACCACTAATGGCACGCCTCTACTATAAATATAATACTCTCACTGTCAAAAAATAATAATTCCAAATTTACTGACACTGCTATACAATAACATGTCATTCCCGACAGTGATTTGGATTCAACGCCGAGCCACAGTATCGATGTAGAGTATGAAACAATGCGGTGCGATCTCGTACTGCCACTTGCCTGTTATCACTTGAAACATGCATACCGCGCCATTCGAGGTCAGGTTATTCATTTCATATACTTTCTAGGGTGTCTAACCTCCTCACGTCAAATCACTTTTGACCCGACAAAAATATCTGTAACTTGTTTCCACACGGAAAGACAGTGCGTGAGCCCATGAGACAAACAGTAACGCCTTCTCGCAACTTCATTAATATTCGGTATACAAGCATAAATTAATTTCTTAAATAGTGCTATGTTTTTATGCTGCCAGAATAGCAGATCCCATTGAAACAAATTCGGTGACATAACTACACTGATGTGCTAAACGTAAGGACGAAAGTACCTTTCATGCGACACATCACAGCCACTTAACACAGCTCGGTGAAATATAGGAACAACTGCTACTGTATAATACAGACGGTAACTGAAAGAATTACGCAGTTAGACGAAGAGATGATGACACTTTCGCTCAAAGATACTACAGGAAATATACTCGCTATTGCGAATATGACCGACCATTGGCTATGTATTAGAATGAGGACAATGAAAATTTGAGTCAGTCGGGACTCGAAACCGGATTTCCCGTTTTACGCCAGCGGTCGCATCAACAATTCGGTTACCCGAGTACGAATCAGAGGGAGACCCAAACTTCCATACGTCGTCGTCCATGTGTCACAACATGCACTCGTACATTACGTGTATTCCCTTCCGGGAACAACACATTCATTGAGAGTCAAGGACTTGGTACGGGCGAATAAATACGAAATAGCAGTCCTCTGCTATTCTGAAGTACGCTGCAATGTTCCTTCGGATGTGCGTGCATACCAAAGCGGTTAAGGCGACTGATCGGGTAAGGTTGGTTAATACGGGTTCATGTCCCGGTCCGGCACAAATTTTCATTGTAGTCTTTCCTATGAACAGCTGATGGTGGTTAATATTCACAATTGCCAATACATATCCTGTATTTATTGACAGCAGTAGCCACTGCAGTGCCTGGTCCTTCGGACACCGCCAGCCGGTGTGATCGAGCCGTTCTAGGCGCTTCAGTCTGGAATCGCGACCGCTACGGTCGCAGGTTCGAATCCTGCCTCGGGCATGGATGTGTGTGACGTCCTTGGGTTAGTTAGGTTTAAGTAGTTCTAAGTTCTAGTGGACTGATGACCTCAGATGTTAAGTCCCATAGTACTCAGAGCCATTTGAATTTGAACCTTCGGACATCCATGCATGTGCTTACGAAATTTGCATCTTGCTTTTTAATAATAAAGGCGCTGCCATTGCTTATTTATTCTCCGATACCAGGCCCTCAACTCTCAATAAATATAATTCTTCTGGACGGGAATGTACGTAACGTGCGTGTGCAGGTTGCCACAGATGGACGACAACTTGTGGAAGTTTGACTCTGGCCATGATTCGCGCCCTGATAGCCCAAGTGGTAGTTTGCCATTAGCAGGTCAGCAGTGCGGACGTGCTGTTTGTGTCCTCGCCGCGGATTGGGTACTCATGTCGGTTTGCTCACATGGCCGTTTCGTGCATGCCTGCTTAAGCATATACAGGGTAATTCACTGATCGTGACCGGGCCAAATATCTCACGAAATAAGCGTCAAACGAAAAAAATACAAAGGAAGAAACTAGTCTAGCTTGAAGGGGGAAACCAGATGCCTCTACGGTTGGCCCGCTAGATGGCGCTGCCAAAGGTCAAACGGATATCAACTGCGTTTTTTTTAAATAGGAACCCCCATTTTTATTACATATTTGTGTAGTACGTAAAGAAATATGAATATTTTAGTTGGACCACTTTTTTCGTTTTGTGATAGATGGCGCTGTAATAGTCAGAAACATATGGATCACAATTTTAGACGAACAGTTGGTAACAGGCAGGTTTTTTAAGTTAAAATACAGAACGTAGGTACCTTTGAACATTTTATTTCGGTTGTTACAATGTGATACATGTACCTTTGTGAACTTATCATTTGTGAGAACGCATGCTGTTACAGCGTGCTTACCTGTAAATACCACATTAATGCAATAAAGCTCAAAATGATGTCCGTCAACCTCAATGCATTTGGCAATACGTATAACGACTTTCCTCTCAACAGCGAGTAGTTCGCCTTCCGTAATGTTCTCACATGCATTGACAATGCACTGACGCATGTTGTCAGACGTTGTCGGTGGATCACGATAGCAAATATCCTTCAACTTACCCCACAGAAGGAAATCCGGAGACGTCAGATCCGGTGAACGTGCGGGCCATGGTATGGTGCTTCGACGACCAATCCACCTGTCATTAAATATACTATTCAATACCGCTTCAACCGCACGCGAGCTATATGCCGGACATCCATCATGTTGGAAGTACATCGCCATTCTGTCATGCAGTCAAACATTTTGTAGTAACATCTGTAGAGCATTACGTGGGAAATCAGGATACATTGCACCATTTAGACTGCCATCGATAAAATGGGGGCAATTATCCTTCCTCCCATAATGCCGCATAATGCCGCACCATTAACCCGCCAAGGTCGCTGATGTTCCACTTGTCGCAGCCACCGTGAATTTTCCGTTGCCCAATAGTGCATCTATTATGCCGATTTACGTTATCACTGTTGGTGAATGACGCTTCGTCGCTAAATAGAACGCGTGCAAAAAATCTGTCATCGTCCCGTAATTTCTCTTTTACCAAGTGGCAGAACTGTACACGACGATCAAAGTCGTCTCCATACAATTCCTGGTGCATAGAAATATGGTACGGGTGCAATCGATATTCTCAATACCGTCGTTTTTGAGATTCCTGATTCTCACGTAATTTGTCTGCTACTGATGTGCGGACTAGCCGCGACAGCAGCTAAAACATCTACTTGGGCATCATCATTTGTTGCAGGTCGTGGTTGACGTTTCACATGTGGCTGAACACTTCCTGTTTCCTTAAATAACGTAACTATCCGGCGAACGGTACGGACACTTGGATGATGTCGTCCAGGATACCGAGCAGCAGACATAGCACACGCCCGTTGGGCATTTTGATCACAAGAGCCATACATCAACATGAGATCGACCTCTTCCGTAATTGGTAAACGGTCCATTTTAGCACGGGTGATGTATTACGAAGCAAATACCGTCCGCACTGGCGGAATGTTGCTTGATACCACGTACTTATACGTTTGTGACTATTAAGCGTCATCTACCACAAAGCGAAAGAAGTGGTCCAACTAAAACATTCATATTTCTTTACGTATTACACGAATAGGTAATAAAAAATGGGGGTTCCTACTTAAAAAAACGGAGTTGATATCCGATTGACCTATGGCAGCTGCATCTAGCGGGCAAACCATAGCGCCATCTGGTTTCCCCCTTCAAACTAGATGTGTTTCGTTCTTTGTAGTTTTTTCGTTTGACGCTTATTTCGTGAGATATTTGGCCCGGTCACTGTCAATGGACCACCCTGTATATCAGCATAGCGAAACGATACAGAAAATCGACGCTGAAATTTACGTTCCAAAACGATCTTGCAAAATCACTCTAAGTGGAACGATTTTTTCGAGACGAGGTGAAAATCCCTCCGGCCGACATCACTGACGTACATTTATCCTTTGTCAGCAGTATAGTCTATGTAAAGATCATCAACGCTGTCACATGTGAAGGTATCCTTCAGGAAACAAAAGAGGGCCTCCGCTTCTGCCACACATATGGCAATCTGGCTACTGTAGACGTTAGTCACACTGGCTTGGGACTCCGGGTGATCAGAGTATTTGAAATTCCACCTGAAGTCTCAGCAGAAGAAGTCGAACCGGCTCTTCACCCTACGGCAGGGTATATGGCCGTGTAACGAAAAGACGGACGTATTCTGAACGTATCCTATCCTGAACGGAGTCCGCCATGTCAGAACTGAACACGTCCCCTCATATCTCTATATCGGTGGCTGCCGTGCCATCGTCATTTACGACGGACAACCGAGGACCTGTTCTGGATGCAGGAAGGAGGGGCATCTCCGATCCGCATGCGTCCAACGCCGGATCCAGGAACTACCGTCTGCGGACATGGCGCCACCGTCGCAGCCGACATCGCAGCCGACACTACATCCCCTGCCTTACGTTGCCGCCATCACGACTGCTGCTGCTTCATCACGGCATCCGACGCTCCCTAATGATCCACCGCAGCTTCCTCCAATGAGGCGGGAAGGTGGAAGTCCGTTCTACGTGTCGCGGTCTCCACTCCGACAGCGGCGTCTTCGTGGACAGATGACGATCGTCATGACGATAAAATGGTGATAGACTCGTTGATCGTGCCAACTGCGGCCTTAGTGCCGGAGCTTCATGAGGCTGCCATCGTCTGACACAGAACGACACACGAGAAAGCAACGATCACCAAATCGTCGTAAGCGGAGTTGCAGAGCAGCATCAGAACACGTGGACACCCAACTGCCGGAGGACGAGGACTACATCTGCCAAAACGATGCTTGCTCAGAGGCAACTGCTGCCGGCTGCGGAGCATAGGAACACAGAATGGGACTGAGGGAGTTTAGTCCGTGCCCTCAGCTCAGCGACCAGACACCGATACGCAAGTCAGGCCCTGCCCTCCACATGCCAAAGTGCAGGCACCCATCCCATGCCCTGAGGAGACGATGTGAGATGATTTTGCTCTGCGTTCAACGCCATGGGGTTAGGACGATGATGCCACACAAGATAGACCGACGGGGTCCGCACCGGTGGCGACGACACTTTAGG
Source organism: Schistocerca americana (assembly GCF_021461395.2). Taxonomy (NCBI): domain Eukaryota; kingdom Metazoa; phylum Arthropoda; class Insecta; order Orthoptera; family Acrididae; genus Schistocerca; species Schistocerca americana. The sequence goes on from NC_060126.1 coordinate 331,635,516, forward strand.
AACGATTCCGGCCGAGGTTTTGGGGGTGGCCATTGGTGACTTACACATTGAAACACAATAGCCACTTCCCTCCTAATGAATAACTTGGCACCCACTGTTCGAAGCAGGCTTAACCTATCGCCAAAACCTCAATACGATTGGAACGACAGTGAAAATCCATCTGCTGTGAGATATTCACCGAAGAGCCAAAGAAACAGGTACACCTACCGAATATCGTGTAGGGCCCCGCGAGCATGCAGAACTGCCGCAACACGACGTGGCATGGGCGCGGCTAATGTAATGCTGGAGGAAATTGACACCATGAATCCTTCAGTGCTGTCCATAAATCCGTAAAAGTACGAGTGGATGGAGATCTCTTCCGAATAGCACTTGCGAAGCATCCCAGATATGATCACTAATGATCATTTATGGGGAGTTTTGTGGCTAGCGGAAGTGTTTAAGTCAGAAGAGTATTCCTAGAGCCACTCTGTTGCAATTATGAACGCGTGGGGTGTCGATTGTCCTGCTCGTATTGCCCAAATCCACCAGAATGCACAATGGACATGAATGGATGCAGGTGGTCAGATAGGATGCTTATATACGTGTCAGAGTCGTATCTAGGCTTGTCATGAGTCCCATATCACTCCAACTGCTCACGCCCCACACCATTACAGAGCCTCCACCAGCTTGAACAGTCCGCTGTTAACATGCAGGGTCCTTGGATTCTTGAGATTGTCTCCATACCAGTACACATCCATCCGCTCGATACAATTTTAAACGAGACTCTTCCGACCAGGCAACCCGTTTCAGTCGTCAACACTGTAATGTTGGTACTGACGGGTCCAGGTGAGTCGTAAAGCTTTGTGTTGTGCAGTCATCAAAGGTACACGAGTGGGCCTTCGATTACGAAAACCAATATCGATTATGTTTCTTTGAATGGTTCGCACGCTGACACTTGTGGATAGTCCAGCATTGAAATTTGAAGCAATTTGGTAAAGTTTGCACTTCTATAATGTTGAACGATTCTCTTCAGTCATCGTTCGTCCCGTTCCTGCAGGATCCTTTTCGGGCCGCAGCGATTTCGGAGGTTTGATGTTTTACCAGATTCCTGATATTCACGTAGACTCGTGAAATGGCCGTACGGGAGAATACCCAATTCATCGCTACCTCGGAGATGCTGTGTCCCATCGGTCGTGCGCCGGTTATAACACCATGGTGAAACTCACTTAAATCTCGATAACGTGGCATTGCAGCAGCAGTAACCGATCTTTCTTTGCAAGAAGTGCGTTCGCGTCCCTCCCCGACTTCTATGGTTATGCGACGTATATGACGCATGGTGATCAGTTTGACAGCAGTACGGCGATACTAGTACGTGACGGTATTGCCGCTTAAGATGTGTTGGCTGACCTTCCCTCCGCCAGACGGCTGGTGATCACGGCGCTGGGTACACGTATTATTAACGTGTGTTCTCCACTGGGAATCGACAAACGCCGTGAGAGATCATAGTTCTACTCGGAGGATACCACCCTCCTCTTTCCTGATCGCTACGATCAATATATCTTCGGCGGCGATTTTGTGTACTCCACTCCAAAAACCAGCCACACGGGATAGCCTCTCGGTTTGACGCGCCCTGTCACTGTTCGCGCGGCTCCCCCCGTCGGAGATTCGAGTCTTTTCTCGGGCATGTGTGTTGTCCTTAGCGTAAGTTAGTTTAAGTTAGATTAATCAGTGTATAAGCCTATGAACCGATGACCTCAGCAGTTTGGTCCCATAGGAACATACCACAGATTCCCAATTCCCGATGATCAGGTCCTACACTTTTCACCTGTCATGAACTTCGCATACAGGTGTGAGACCTGCATCTCATCGATACTTGGGAGAAGGTACAAGGTGGCAACCTCGGACACACATAGCTTATAGTCATTCGATCAGTCGTCTTGATCGCATCTACGTCTTACATAATCCTGCGCAGGAAGTGTTGAACGCCGAACGGTGGTCTGTTGCCTTCTCAGATCATACTGCCTGCATACAGTCGACCTCCAGCAACAACGTGGATGGCGCAACCGTGGTTTGTGGAAGATGAAAGTGGCATGTGGAAGATGAATGCCGTCAGATTATCGCCGCCGACTGCGGAACACGTCTTCCATGATGTCCTTCGACGTTGGTATCGTGGATGGATTGTGCAAAACCAGCGTTCCGGTGGGTGCTAATACAACATGGAAATGACATCACTGCATGGCAACATCACACTTTGGACTTTTATTTCACGTTGCTTCCCGATCGTGAACCCAACCAAGCTTTCTGAGCCAATATTGTGCACCTCTTTCTTGCTGCTAAGTCTATAAGTCTAGAGGTAGCAAGCCTAATATCCCTAGCAACGCCTCCGTCCGTATTGTTCTATAGACGTCTGCCAGGCGCAGAAATACAATCCTCTGTGGTCCAGAAATCTGGACCACAAACAGATACCAGTGACAGTCTTCGGTGATGTCTTTCGCAGTTTTCCTTCCAGGACTTTCCAATTACACCTGTCTGTCTGTACACCAATTTCGTAGACAGTTATAGAGACGCCTTGGACAGTCCATCTCCTTCAGTTTTTAAACAGGGCAGCGACCACAAGTTATCAGGAATATCAATCGTTATGCCTAGAACATACTAGTGGCCTGAGGTGTTCACAATATTCATTGCGTCATTTATGGCATCCCTGGCGGATTTCCCTTTTCTGAAGCCGTACTGCGGGGACTCATGCCTACTTACTGTCTGTCGTCCCTCAGGCGGCGGCACAGAAGCTTCTCCAGTACTTTGGCTAGAGCATTTACCTAGCACGTCGGCCTGTAAGATTTCGGTTCTCGTGTGTCTTAGTCTTTCCCCCCTTTTTTTTCTTTTTTTTTAGAGTAAAGGCATTCGAGATTTTCCATATTATGGAAAAGACCTTCGGTTAATAACACTGTTTTATATGGCACACTTTGGTCCACTAGCTGATGCAACCCTTCTGCCAGTACTCTATCAGGCCCTGGTGCTTTCTTCTTCTTTAAATTCGTTATTGCCAGCCTCACTTGCTCCTGGGCAAATGGAATCACAACACTGTTATTCACATGCTGCACTAGTAATTCGGAGCGAAGATGCTGATGGAACTCTGTATCTTCCATCGTTGTATCGTCCGGCAACAAGTTACGACTAGATGCTGCACTGATGTTTCCCAGTCTGTGGTCATGGTGCCGTCGGATCTTCTCAGGGTTTATGTAAATGAGCATTTGGTGTCATTGGCCGGGAGGCCCCTTAGGGGCAGGTCCGGCCACCTTGGTGCAGGTCGTATTACATTCGACGCCACAGTGGGCGACCTGCGCACCGGATGGGGATGAAATTATGATGAAGACAACACAACACCCAGTCCCTGAGCGGAGAAAATCCCTGACGCAGCCAGGAATCGAACCCGGGCCCGTAGGACGGCAATCCGTCGCGCTGACAACTCAGCTATCTGGGCGGACCTCAGGGTTGATAATACAGTGGGTGATCGGATCTCGTTTGTTGCAAGCCTGTATGGAAAACACAGAACATCTGTTACCATTTGGTCTTTTATGTACTTCTCCCATTATTCTACTCTTGTTTGGTGAAGTAGTTCTTTTTCACTGTTCGATAGAAAATCAGCCTTCTTTGTCGTTCTGTTCCCCATAGAGGTCTTTGGTAATATCTACTCGCCTGTCTTGCTTTGCGTCTTAAGGACTGTAGGGCGGGACTCCAGGGAATTTTAAGCCGTTTTGAACAAATGTTGGGATCGCCTTGTCTTGCGCCATCTGCAGCGCTCACACCAATTCGTCTGCTTTGGCGTCAACATCAAATCCGCTTCCTTGCAGTGGTTGTATCTTGAACTCTACCTCTAAAAGTTTCCAATACTCTCTGCGTGTTTTGTATTGTCCCTTGGACCTGATGTCAGTGCCTAAGTCATTATCTGCGTTTGTAATAATGGAGTAAATAAGATTATAGTCACTTGTTGCAAGTACATCACAGACCTTCCATTTGACAATGTGATTAATGACTTTCGAGTTTGCGATGGTGATATATATATTTGCTGCCGCACCTGCGCTATTTTGGAAAGTGGGTGGGTTGAGTGGTCTATTCATGTCATGAAGGTCAAGTTCTTCTTTACTGTATTGATTTCACGTTTGCGTCAATGACGAAAATGTGTCTGTCGCGTCGTATTGCTGCTGTTTTTATGTTTCTTACGTGTGGTTGTATGTCCTGACTGTATTGAAAATATTGATTAGTTATGTAAAATTTCCCTATGGCAGCCATAACAATCTTCCTCTATTAGCTGTTTCATGCTATCAAACTCAGTTAGTGCAACCGCTAGTGCAGCGTGTTGCATACTGTTGATGGTTTGCCTTAAAGAATTGCTTTGGATAGCTTTGCTTTAGAGTTCTCCTCTGTTAGCTGTTGCACGCTATCACGCTCCGTTAGTGCAAAGTTTTGCATACTGTTAATGTTGGATTTCTTTGCTTTTGAACTCGTACTGGCTTGGTTGTCAGGTTGTAACTTTGCTGTTGTTTAGTTTTGAGTGACTTCGTGCATTTCCATTTTCACACGTTTCGTGAACAGGTCATAGGTCCGGCCGTAAACGTCTTCCATTTTTCATGCTATGTTCATCACTGTTTGTATCCTTTCCTTGATTACCGTTATCGTCTGTACGTTCTATGACATGTGTCTTTTCATAATCTTCCTCTATTTAGCTGTTGCATGCTATCAAACTCCGTTAGTGCAACCGTTAGTGCAGTGTGTTGCATACTGTTGATGGTTTGCCTTAAAGAATTGCTTTGGATTGTTTTGCTTTAGAGTTCTCCTCTGTTAGCTGTTACATGCTATCACGCTCCGTTAGTGCAACCTATTGCATATTGCTGATGTTGGATTGCTTTTCTTTTGACCCCGTAGTGGCTTGGTTGCTAGGTTGTAACTTTGCTGTTGTTTAGTTTTGAGTGATTTCGTGCATTTCCAACTGCGAGAGAAAACAAATATATCTGTTTGCGAGAGTACAACATGAATTTGGCCCTGTTTTATAATCTTTCTAAAAAATGTGCAAACTGATTAAATCCTGAACTTTACTATTAATCTCTTTAATTAAACAAAGTGGTCCCTGTGCGTTAATGATCCACCTAATAATGCTGTTCATGAAATGGACCCTGTGCATTGATAACTGATTGAAATGAACGTATCTTACCTTGTAATGTACTTGCTTGGCAATGTGGTGCTTGCTGCTCTCTGTGCGTCAATTGCATATTTCTAACTACAGTTGCTCAGAGCTTAGTGCAGTGCTCCATACAATAAGGAGACTATTTTATACCCATCATTGAGTGAGACACATTTTAAATAAAACTGACTTGGATTGAGGATGTGGACAACGCTCTTAGGTGAAATATTTATTTAACAAACTGTTCTTAAATTTTACGGTATACTGATAATTTTTACTCATGGACAGCAGTTGCTGTCAGACGGTCCATAAGTAAAAATTATCAATATACCGTAATATTACACGCAACTGAGGAAGACAGGACTACAAAAGTTGAAGATGTTCTTAAATTATCTTATATATTATTACTTGTACGATATTCATTTTACAACACTTATTAATGTTGAAAAAGGGCAACATTGATACCAAAATCTTACAAATGTTAGACAAATCATTGATAAACATGAAAAATACCATACAGTGAGAAATACTCAATCTTTAATGAGAAATCTAAACGTCCCTGATATGGATGTCTCATTCAACAGTGATTCAAATTACTTGCGACTGTAGTGCCAATAAAAAAATGTATTAACTTCATTCTTCTTCATACTCTTTTCATTCTAAATGACCAATCAAATCCTTCTCCTCTATTCCACCACTGTCCAAACACAAATCATTTTACTTAAACGCAGATGCACTTAACTTTACGTCTACATTGCCACGAGTCCTCTGCTGGCGTCTGTCCCACTACTGCCCAAACCACAGAACTCCCGCGCTCCTCGCTGCCAAGCAGCGATGACAAAGCAAACACTTTCTCCAGCGACAGAGCTACTCTGACCAAAGACTGCGCGCGAAATTTAAGCGATTTAAAATTGTCGCTTAGCGTTTGAGACATCCAAAGTATGTACAAATTCCAGCAATGAAAATAAGAAATTCCCAATAGACCTGTTTCACTGTCATACCTAGCACTTGTTGCACTTTCAACTTTTTCTGAATTTAAAATTATGTCCTTCTTTGAATCTTTCTTGTTTGGAGGTGGGCACGCTATCCTTTCCCTGTTTTCCTTTTTTTTAATCACTTCCAGTAACTGCACTCCTCTCCATTATTCTTACTATTGATCATTTTATTGTCCATCTCGTTATCGCCCTGGTGTATGTGGTCGATCAGGTTTTCGGTTTGTGTCGTGTCTCCTCTAGTTCTGCCCTTCACGTTGAACCAGAATATTTTAGCTCTTTCATATCTCGCTTTTTGTTCGACTGAGGTTTCCGTTTCTTACAACTATGACATGTAATTTTATAACAGTTTTAATCATCTTTGACTGTCGACGTGATATTTGCTGCGTTTGTATTTACTCTGTGGATTCCTGTGTTACTAGCCAGCGGATATCACAGTGGATCGGAATCCATATTCGGTCCTCTCAATTTTCCGCTCCAAGAACAGATGGTACGTCGCACAGTCTTCCCCTCGACGGCTGCATGATTTCTTCCTTTTCGCAAATAGAATGTACGCAGAAGCTCGTTTGGTATATTTACAGTTCTTCTTTAGACGGTCACACTCTCCACAGTGGGAACATATAGATTTGTTTTCCTTACTGTAATCTGCAATGTGCCCACAGTCGTGGCACTTACGCCATTTGGTGACTGCAACGTAGTCCTTCACAATGGTTGATCGAAATCCAGTATATACTTTTCTGTGTAACCAGCAGTGCCCTGACTTCCAGCTTTACCACCAATACATAATTTGACAAACTGCCTATTGGCTTTTGTCTCGGGTTCTTCTGCCGACGTTCATCTAATGATTTTTTCTGACGTTTCGCCAGCACGAGTGGCTGGCATTGTCAAAGCTTCACCCTCCATTGCCGGTGGTAAAATGGAGCCGAGCTCGCGGCCGCAGACTATATGTACCTGGCGCGCCAACGTCCGAGGGCTTCTCGGCGGTTATTTCCGGTGCGGTCCTCCTCTTGCTGCCTGCGACGGTCGTTCGCTGCAGTACGGGAAGCCAGGATACGTTTACCTTAAGGCTTTCCTTTTCCTTGTTCAAACTGTTCGCGTGCTTTTGTATTTCTACAGTTTCTCTGAAGAAGCGCGTGTGATAGTGCTTCTCTACAGCCAGAACTTCCGTGTCGGCGAATTTTATTACGTGGTCGGTCTCATTCAATGCGTGCTCTGCCACGGCCGATTTCTCCACCTGCCCCAACCTGCAATCTCGCTTATGCTCTTTGATCCTGGTGTTAATGGATCGTCCAGTCATTCCGACACAAACTTTTCCGTATGTGCATGATATACGGTATATTCCCGACATTGCAAGTGGGTCTCTTTTCTCCTTCGCCGATCTAAGACACTCTTTGATCTTCCTTGTCGATTTGAAAATCGTCTTTACGCCATGTTTGCGCAATATACGGCCGATTCTGTCCGTCACTCTGGGAATGTATGGCAGAAAGGCCGTACCCGACATTTCTTTTTCTGGTTCCTTACTTCGCCGAGTGTTTGGCTCTGTTACACTTCTAATATAATTTGTGGAGTACCCATTGCTCCTCAGGACAGTTTCCAGGTGTTGCATTTCTCGTTTGAGGTGTTGCAGCTCACATATTCGTCCTGCTCTCGTTACGAGCGTACTAATCATGCCTCTTTTCTGGCTCGGGTGGTGGTTTGACAGTCTGTGCAGGTATCGGTCCGTGTGTGTCTGTTTTCGATACACGCTGTGTCCCAGGTTTTCGCCGTCCCTTGTGACCAGCACATCTAGAAATGGCAGTTTCTTGTCCTTTTCTACTTCCATGGTAAATGTTATGTTGGTATGGTGGCTGTTCAAGTGTCTTAGGAAGTCACCGAGCTGTTCTTCACCATGGCTCCACACCACGAAAGTATCATCGACGTACCTGTACCACACCTTAGGTTTGCAAGTCGCCGAGTCCAGTGCCTGTGCTTCGAATTGTTCCATGGACTGAGAGGACTACCCATGGCGACGCCTTCCAGCTGTTCGTAGAAATCGCCATTCCACGTGAAATAGCTCGTGGTGAGACATGCATGGAAGAGCTTTCTGATGTCTTGCGGGAAAATGGAGCCGATGTGCCCCAGAGCGTCACTGAGTGGCACTTTCGTAAATAACGAAACAACATCAAAGCTGACCAGGATGTCGTTTGGTGCAACTTTCAGTTTCTTCAGCTTCTCAATGAAATGTCCTGAGTCCTTAATGTATGTGTCGGTCTTCCCCACATGTGGCTGGAGCAGAGAGGCCAAGTGTTTTGCCAGTTTATACACTCCTGGAAATTGAAATAAGAACACCGTGAATTCATTGTCCCAGGAAGGGGAAACTTTATTGACACATTCCTGGGGTCAGATACATCACATGATCACACTGACAGAACCACAGGCACATTGACACAGGCAACAGAGCACGCACAATGTCGGCACTAGTACAGTGTATACCCACCTTTCGCAGCAATGCAGGCTGCTATTCTCCCATGGAGACGATCGTAGAGATGCTGGATGTAGTCCTGTGGAACGGCTTGCCATGCCATTTCCACCTGGCGCCTCAGTTGGACCAGCGTTCGTGCTGGACGTGCAGACCGCGTGAGACGACGCTTCATCCAGTCCCAAACATGCTCAATGGGGGACAGATCCGGAGATCTTGCTGGCCAGGGTAGTTGACTTACACCTTCTAGAGCACGTTGGGTGGCACGGGATACATGCGGACGTGCATTGTCCTGTTGGAACAGCAAGTTCCCTTGCCGGTCTAGGAATGGTAGAACGATGGGTTCGATGACGGTTTGGATGTACCGTGCACTATTCAGTGTCCCCTCGACGATCACCAGTGGTGTACGGCCAGTGTAGGAGATCGCTCCCCACACCATGATGCCGGGTGTTGGCCCTGTGTGCCTCGGTCGTATGCAGTCCTGATTGTGGCGCTCACCTGCACGGCGCCAAACACGCATACGACCATCATTGGCACCAAGGCAGAAGCGACTCTCATCGCTGAAGACGACACGTCTCCATTCGTCCCTCCATTCACGCCTGTCGCGACACCACTGGAGGCGGGCTGCACGATGTTGGGGCGTGAGCGGAAGACGGCCTAACGGTGTGTGGGACCGTAGTCCAGCTTCATGGAGACGGTTGCGAATGGTCCTCGCCAATACCCCAGGAGCAACAGTGTCCCTAATTTGCTGGGAAGTGGCGGTGCGGTCCCCTACGGCACTGCGTAGGATCCTACGGTCTTGGCGTGCATCCGTGCGTCGCTGCGGTCCGGTCCCAGGTCGACGGGCACGTGCACCTTCCGCCGACCACTGGCGACAACATCGATGTACTGTGGAGACCTCACGCCCCACGTGTTGAGCAATTTGGCGGTACGTCCACCCGGCCTCCCGCATGCCCACTATACGCCCTCGTTCAAAGTCCGTCAACTGCACATACGGTTCACGTCCACGCTGTCGCGGCATGGTACCAGTGTTAAAGGCTGCGATGGAGCTCCGTATGCCACGGCAAACTGTCTGACACTGACGGCGGCGGTGCACAAATGCTGCGCAGCTAGCGCCATTCGACTGCCAACACCGCGGTTCCTGGTGTGTCCGCTGTGCCGTGCGTGTGATCATTGCTTGTACAGACCTCTCGCAGTGTCCGGAGCAAGTATGGTGGGTCTGACACACCGGTGTCAATGTGTTCTTTTTTCCATTTCCAGGAGTGTATGTCGGTGAGCCAGGAGCGCTAACGATCGGTCTCAGTGGAACGTTGTTCTTATGGATCTTGGGCAATCCATACAGCCGAGGTGGTAGGGCTTCTGTGTTGCGCAGGTTTCTCTGTATGTCAGCCGGCAGAGAAGACGCCTTGATTAATCGATTCGTATTCCGTGTGATACGCTGCGTCGGATCTGCGCTTAGTTTTCGGTACGTCGTAGGATCTAATAGGTCTCGGATCTTTTGCTCATAATCTTCGGTCTTCATTACGACGGTCGCATTCCCGAATTTTGTTTCAGCTTCCTGATTTCCTCTTCTGGTTCTTTTTGAGTTATGTCTACATCGTTTGCTGTTTTCATTTTCTTGGTTCCTATCTTTTCTTTTTTCGATTTAATTATCTCTGTCACACAAGTCTGTATTTCCTTTGCGTCTTTCTTGTCCTTGGATCTGATGAATAGTGTGCGACCTCGCTTGGCTTGTGCCGTCTCAATCTTTGATTTCGTGGCGACCATCTAAACGAATGGAGCAGTGGCTGCTACACTGCGAACGAAGGGAGCGTCTTGTTTTCGTTTTCTCTCTAAGCCTGGCATTTTTTTCCTAATTGTTCTTTACGCCCAGTCAGTTTTGTGTATGATATTGCCCAATGATTGACTTTCTATTTCAACTCTAGTATTTTTCCGCCAGTAACCTTTGCTGTTACACTGAATTCCTCTCCGATATGTTATATTAAGCCTTCAAATTCACTCGACTATACATTACTTGTTTCTGAGTGCTCAGACGTTATTGTGGAGGGCTTTGCTGCACTCTATGTGTCGCTTTTTGCCTCATCCATGTTTCATAATGTGTGGATGAGATAGCTATTCCTTGCTGTGTTGGTACTCACGTATAAGTAGTTGCTGACGTCACACACCTCATCTGCCGCCGAGAACGATTCCCCCGGTGGCCGGCGGTATGACAGCTGGCACCGGTATCAATATTGTCTCTGACAGCGCGAATATGCTAAGGTAAAGGTGATACTGGGTATAAGAGCCGTATTGAATAAAGAAATAAAAGCGTGCATTGACAAGGAATGGCAGGAAATCCGGGACACTAAAGAAACAGGGAGGAGAACCTACCACGTCCTTTCCTAGCACAAAAGAAAAAACAGAAATGACATATTTGCTTTCGATCAAGGGAGTTATACACCACCTGTCGAGACGTAGTCCGTATCCCAGCTAATTACTACACTACTGGCTATTAAAATTGCTACACCACAAATATGACGTGCTACCGACGCGAAATTTGACCGACAGGAAGAAGATGCTGTCATACGCAAATGATGAGCTTTTCAGAGCATTCACACAAGGTTGGCGCCGGTGGCGACACCTACAACGTGCTGACATGAGGAAAGTTTCCAACCGATTTCTCTTACACAAACAGCAGTTGACCGGCGTTGGATGGTGAAACGTTGTTGTGATGCCTCGTGTAAGGAGGAGGTATGCGTACCATCATTTTTCCGACTTTGATAAGGTCGGATTGTAGCCTATCGCGATTGAGGTTTATCGTATCGCGACACTGCTGCTCGCATTGGTTGACATCTAATGACTGTTAGCAGAATATGGAATCGGTGGGTTCAGGAGGGTAATACGCAACGCCGTGCTGGACCCAACGGCCTCGTATCACTAGCAGTCGAGATGACAGGCATCTTATCCGCATGGCTGTAACGGATCGTGCAGCCACGTCTCGATCCCTGAGTTAACAGATGGGGACGTTTGCAAGACAACAACCATGTGCACGAACAGTTCGACGACGTTAGCAGCAGCATGGACTATCAGCTCGGAGACCATGGCTGCGGTTACCCTTGACGCTGCATCACAGACAGGAGCGGCTGCGATGGTGTACTCAACGACGAACCTGGGTGCACGAATGGCAATACGTCATTTTTTCGGATGAATTCAGGTTCTGTTTACAGCATCATGATGGTCGCATCCGTGTTTGGCGACATCGCGGTGAAGGCGCATTGTATTCGTCATCGCCATACTGGCGTATCACCCGGCGTGATGGTACGGGGTTCCATTGATTACACGTCTCGGTCACCTCTTGTCCACATTGACAGCACTTTGAACAGTGGATGTTACATTTCAGATGTGTTACGACCCGTGGCTCTACCCTTCATTCGATCCGTGCGAAACCCTACATTTCAGCAGGATAATGCAGGAGCGCATGTTGCAGGTCCTGTGCGAGCCTTTCTGGATCAGAAAGGCCAGCACATTCTCCATCTCTCACCAATTGAAAACGCCTGGTCAGTGGTGGCCGAGCAACTGGCTCGTCACAGTACGCCTGTCACTACTCTTGATGAACTGTGGTATCGTGTTGAAGCTGCATGGGCAGCTGTACCTGTACACGCCATCCAAGCTCTGTTTGACTCAATGCCCAGGCGTATCAAGGCCATTATTACGGCCAGAGGTGGTTGTTCCGGGTAGTGATTTCTCAGGATCTATGCACCCAAACTGCGTGAAAATGTAATCACATGTCAGTTCTAGTATAATATGTTTGTCTAATGAATACCTGTTTATCATCTGCATTTCTTCTTGGTGTAGCAATTTTAATGGCCAGTAGCGTAAAATAGAGCAGCACACCACAGACACTTGTGAATGTGGACCAATCGGTTTGCTGGGTCTCACTGTCTGTGAATGTGAAGTTAGACAAGATATTACAGACCAAGACAGGAGCGCATTTGGAAATCTAACAGTCTGTAGTATGATAAAGAATGAGGAACTACGACGCAAGCTGAATTCACTTGCAGCTAAGATATCTGCTTATGAACTGCAAGCCTACACGGTTGAGAGATAACCAAGAAGAGGCCTTACATCATGACAACGAGACGCGTCACGGCAGAACACCCACCTATAACAAACTTCCGGATGCAAATTTGGAGACGAACCTCGGGGAGGACCAGGAAGGACTTCCTGAGACTCTGACAGCCATCTCCGAATCTCTACACATTGGGTGGCTCAACATCACAGCCCCTGTGAATTCTGAATTGCACCTCAGCACGCCGGGGCTTAGTTGTACAGATAAATGAGAGACCCAGCTTGGTTCTAATACCAAATGTAGTGATGTAGTGTAACCTTTCGCAGTGCTGTGTAGTATATTATTGTAGCAGTGTAGTCCAGGATTATAAATTACAAAATTTGTGACCTACCAATGCCGAATAGTGTAACAGACCAGTAGCGTGTGTCTTCTGGATTCCGTATGAGCAGTTATCTGCCCCCCGGATGGCTAAAATGTAGTATTCAAACTTTTTTGTTTTAATTTAACTATTCTATCTAGATTCCCCTCCCTCCCCGAGTCTCTTAAATAGCATGAGGCTGAGTTATTGGTAACAGTAACACAATTGAAATCATGTATTAATGCTAAAATATTATGTGCTTTATTCATGCCAATTCATGTGCCACATTCAGTTTTGTCATTTTATACAGATAATTATCTGTCTAGTCTATCTGTCTAGTCTGTTATAATAGACAAAAAGCAGATAGTAAATAATTAAACAAGTAATCCTAACCCAGCTTCGAACTGACAACCACGGATTGCCCAGGGACCTAGCAGCGGCGAACGACCCTAACGTTATACAGCTGGAAAACGATGTTGCTGAAGGGGAGTACATACGTCCTATACCTACAGTGATAAATTTGCAATATTGATCACCCATTATCCCAGAACCTTTGAGAGATAGAGATCTTAAATTCTTAGGAAGTATAGTTTCACTCCTTTTCTGATCACTGAGCCGGTATCAGAATGTACAGACAAATAATTAGTTAGTTATGATTTTTCAAAAATTATGTTTAATTTTTTTTGAAAAAAAAAAAAGCCCCCTGTTCCTTCTCTAAGTAAAAACCGCTAAAAGTAGAGATGTTTTGGTGGTTCGGCAGGTGCAGTGTACTAAGAGGTGGCATAGTGTAAAATAAGACATATGTATCTGTAATAATTCCTGAGACAATGGGTCAAATATTTTAAAAAATGTCGCTTCCAGGAAATCAAGTTTAAACATTTCATTTGATATTAACTTACGTATGGAGCCATGCCAGGTCCTAAAAACAGCCAGGCCCATAATCAACATTATCTGGATCGTGTACGTGATCATCCTACAAACCTAGAAGCTTCCTTCTTTTCCTGCCTCTTGCTTCTTTAGTCATTTCCTCTGCTGCACGCTGCACTTTTATGATCCAGAGTCGATCCATTCGTTGGAAGACTTGCAGTGTGTTGGCTCCTGAAGTGACACCAAGGTGTTCTGGTATCCTAATTCTTCCCTTATTGCCATCATTAAACGTCGTCACAGCATCAAAAACACCCAATCATGGAGTTTTCATGTCTACAAAGACATTTTTTGGTGTGCGGGTCCAAATGGCATCATTGAAAGACTGATTCGGGTTTTGCCTTCGACCACGGAGACATTTGGAAAGAAGATCAGGATGAGCTAACTCTCAATATATTGGCTTAATTACCTCCAATACTGCAGATGGTATGCTATTTTTGTGCCTAAATTGTTCCTCTGTACTCGCTGCCTGAGCTTTGCGGTACTTGCACCATGAATCAGCACCAGGTGGGCAAAGACCATGAATAGGTGATGATTTGTGGAAAAATGTAACCCACACTGCTCTTTTCATTCCTTGTAGGTCATGTGTGTTGTTTCTTATTGCCATTCCATAATATTGCTGGAGTTCATCAATGTTTTGTCTGTAAGTCTTCCTTTACCATTTAGAGTCTTTCCATCCGATAACTTCTCTTTTCCTTTTGTCTGCTTCAATTTTCGAAGCCGTGTTCCCATCCGTTTTGAACGTGGCGCACACATTCAGTCTTCAAAATATGCTTTTCACCACAAGGTTGGCTTTCCATGAGTGATTCCGCAGCCTTAGAATCACCATCCTCCAAGGACTCAGTCTAGCATACACATATTTCCTGCTGTGAGCGTCTGAACATACACAATGTGATCAAAAGTATCCGGACACTTGGCTGAAAATGACTCACAAGTTCGTGGCGCCCTCCATCAGCAGTCCTGGAATTCAGTATGGTGTTGGTGGAATTCAGTTTGGTGTCGGCCCAACCTTAGTCTTGGCGACAGCTTCCACCCTCCCATTCATACGTTCAATCAGCTGCTGGAAGGTTTCTTCGGGAATGGCAGCCCATTCTTCACGGAGTGCTGCACTGAGGAGAGGTATCAATGTCGGTTGATGAGGCCTGGCACGAATTCGGTGTTCCAAAACATTCCAAAGGTGTTCTATAGGATTCAGGTGAGGATTCCGTGCAGGCCAGTCCATTATATGGATGTTATTTTTGTGTAACCACTCCGCTACAGGCCGTGCATTATGAACAGGTGCTCGATCGTGTTGAAAGATACAATCGCCATCCCCGAATTGCTCTTCAACAGTGGGAAGCAATAAGGTGCTTAAAACATCAATGTAGGCCTGTGCTGTGATAGTGCCGCGCAAAACAAAAAAAAAGCACGACCACACCATAACGCCACCGCCTCCGAATTTTACTGTTGGCACTACGCATGCTGGCAGATGACGTTTACCGGGCATTCGCCATACCCACACCCTACCATCGGATCGCCACATTGTGAACCGGGATTCGTCACTCCACACAACGTTTTTCCACTGTTCAGTCGTCCAATGTTTACGCTCCTTACACCAAGCGAAGCGTCGTTTGGTATTTACCGGCGTGATGTGTGGCTTATGAGCAGACGCTTGACTATGAAATCCAAGTTTTCTCACCTCCCGCCTAACTGTCATAGCACTTGCAATGGATCCTGATGCAGTTTGGAATTCCTGTGTGATGGTCTAGATAGACGTCTGCGTATTACACATTACGACGTATGACACAAGTCAGCCAATCACCTGACGACGTTCGAAGTCGGTGAGTTCAGCGGAGCGCCCCATTCTGCTCTCTCACCATGTCTATTGACTACTGAGGTCGCTGATATGGAGTATGTGGCAGCAGGTGGCAACACAATGCACCTAATATGAAAGGCGTATGTTTTTGGGGTTGTCCGGATACTTTTGATTACATATTGTAGAAACAATTGCAGTAACCTCCATACCTCCACTAGTTCCCTCATAATTCTTGGCACAATTTGTTTTATGATTTTCACTTGTTTCATTGTCAACTGAATTACGCTGATGGCAGTATTTAGTTAGCACTTCGAGGTCTAAAATTTTACCTGTGTCCACACTAGTGACAATCGCGACTGCATTTTTAGATGTGTGGCCTCTCTTCTGCTATGTACCATCAACTGCCACAGATAAATCTGTCTTGTTATTTAATTCTACAGCTTCTCTAGCATTCCTAGAAGCAACAGCAACAGGTTTGACACAGTCACCAATTACTTATGTGGACATACTTGATCTGGTTGGAAGGTTTGACATGTTCAGTCGCACATAATACTTGAGCTGCACTCAGTCCTTTGGCAAACTTGTTATTCAGTGCAAAGTTTGCAGACTCTCTACATCGTTTTGGACTTCTCAAATGTTCAAGAATGACTTGTTTAAGAGCAATCAGCTCAAAAGGTAAAGCCAAAGAATAAGATGTAAGGAAGTATCCAAAACGTAAAGGCGAAACAAACAAGTGTACTATTTTTCAAGTCAGAAGTAAATAAAGATGCCAGACTTGCTCGAGACACTAACACAAAAACTATAGATCCGGGGAAGCACAAGGTAAAGTTCGAGGCGATCAGAACAACGAAAAACACGGTGATTCTGGAAACAGGAACTTTGACAAACAAAAAGAAGATTTTTGCCAGATCTGCATATTTAAAAGATATTCGATGCGAAGAGCCATGATAACTAAGTCCACTGCTAACAGTAAATCAGGTTCCTACGTCACTAACTTATGAAGAATTCATTGACGATCTTTACGAAATAAACCTCAGTGAGCATATTACAACAGAGGAATTTCAGGAAGAAGTCAAAATCAGATACAAGACAAGGCCTAGAGTCAAAAGAAAGTTGAGCAATGTACTTGTGATTACACTAAGGCTCAGAATTTTGCTTTAACAAGGCAATAAAAGTACATACAGTTTGAGTCGTTACGCGTCAGAGACTTTGTGTCAGTCTAAAAATATTTTCAATGTTGAGGATGTGGTCCCACCTATCAATACCATCAACAGGAACCAAACCTATGGCTGACAAAGTAGCTGCCCGAAGCAGCTGTTCTAGCTCCATATTGACCCTCCTGACAGAGCTGTTCAATTGGGGCCAGTCATACCACATGAAAGCAGGAACCAAGCCAACATTTGTATGGCCCGTTGCAGATGCTATATTTACCAGGTCACACTCAATATTGTAGCCCTGATCCATATCAATACTGTTTACCGCTCCACCCACTACCACAACATGATCCTGCTTTACAGAGTATATTTCCATAATCAGCTACTAAATAGTAGCGAACTGAAATCGTAATGCTCAAATATGAAATGTAAACACACAATATAGCCAAAGAGAAACTGATTAAGAACCATTGTAGAGGGAGAAGAAGACTTTTGTGAGATCTTTAATCCGTTGTATCACTTGAACTACATTTTTCTATAATAAACAAATATAGCTCCGAAAATAAGATGTAAGCAAACAACATGGCCAAAGAAAATCATGGACAAGCTCTCATACATATAAACTATGATCTTTGCTTCATAAGAAAATTTTTTGTTAAATTGGTAAAGATTTAAAGTGCTAAACAAACGCAAGTTTGTCTTCTGCTGATAATGCTAACTTACGCTGTCACTCGGGAGACTGCATGACACTTTAACCCCCCATAAATCGTCATTTTACACCATAATTGTCACAAATTGCTCCATAAATAGGCATGTTACAGTCAAATAGTAACAAATTACGATGACCAGTTTTCAGCCTGGGGCAACGACGGTCAGTTTACAGGACGCTATCCTTGGGCAACGACGTTACCCCACATGCACATTTATCTCTACTCAGCTAAGTATGTTATGCTTGGAGGTTGCTTCATTGCAGATGCAGAGACGTCAGTGAGTCTAATCAAAACATCGCTTCTGCCTATGGCTCCTAAGTTTAGAAAACGTCTCCACTTCTCTCAGAGATTGTTGACTAAGCATCCTCCCTTACATCACTTACACACATCTGAGTGTCCATTGTGCCTTGCAAAGTGTGACAGGGTAGATACCAGACTTTAGTAACAAGGTCTGCATAATCTGTAAGTTTTATCACTGATGCTCTTGTGTGAGCTGCATTTATTTTGATAGGTAATGTGGACAGTTTACATGTGGAAATATTTATTTTGAGGGTTCATTGTGCCTTGAAACGTTTGGTACGCATATCAGACTTTAAACATAAACATGTGCTGCTTAACCCCTATGTTCTGCCAGTAGAGCTAATATGCTAGACATTGTATTTTTTTCAGTCTCATAGAACAACTAACTTATGATAATAGTCTGTTTTATACTCGGAATCAATACATATTGGGTGGTTACATTTAAACTGACGGTGTTCCAAGTGCTGCAGTGGAGGCTGTATACGTCGCAGAATGCTGAAACATCGTAGGTATGTTCATTAATCGATACACTCGCAGAGTATGATGAAAAAAGATAATAGTTTTACTTTCTGCCACTAGGTGACAATATGGTGCTGTAAGCAGACAGGTGTTTCCTGTTTTGACGTTAGTGTACTGGCTGTCGCTTGGCAATGATTGTTGATTTATTTTGTGGAGTGACTGTTGGTGTGAAGAGTTAACAATGTTCCTTAAAAAATTCAACAGCTACTGAGAAGAAGGACCGTACACTGCTGATAATTTTTTTTCAGAACGGCAGCAATAGCAGCGTAGCATTGCAGGAATATCGCCTCAAAAAACAGGTGTGAAGAAGCCCTATGTCAATACGTAGCCGAAAGAATAGGATCAAGAAATTTGAAGAAACAGCGGACTTAATTGGCTCAACAGGGTGTTAGAGGCGGTCCATTCTCATAGGAGTTGTCGATGAAGTTGTAGCTGCAACCAGCTGTGCAGCAAATTCTGCAGTCAGTGCTCGATCTGTGTGAAGGAAGTTGTCTCTGAACAACAGTTAAAAAGATTTTACTGCGTATTTTTCATTGGTATCACTAAAAGAATCAGAAAGTACACCAAATAATTCCCAAGATAGGCTACAACGCTGTGATTTTGTGCTTTGTCTTTTGACACGCTTGAAAGTGGGTGACATATGGCTGGAAAATATTCTTTGTGTGGATGTGGAACACGCCATAACTATTGCATTTGGGGTTCTTCTATGCCACATGTTGTGCAGGAACATCCACTGCACTCAGCTGATGTGCCGGTGTGTTCCTTTATTCGTGGTCCATTTTTCTTCGAGGAGATGACACTTTGTGGGACTGTTACGTGTACAGTGACAGCTACACCTTATAAGAACCTCATTTTACAACACGTGATTCCAGCTTTGCAAGAACGCAGTCCTGTCCGCACCATTATTTTCATGCATGTAGTCCACCAAGAGAAAGACTTACTTCAAGAAGCACTCGGTAGCAACCGTTTCCTCTCCAGGCAATTTGAAGGTGTGTGGCCATGTAGACTACCAACCTAAATCCGTGTGACTTGTGGGTGTGGGGATATCTGAAAGATGGTGTCTATCAGCTATACAGCGTGGCCCATTGATAGTGATCGGGCCAAATATCTCACGAAATAAGCATCAAACGAAAAAACTACAAAGAACGAAACTTGTCTTCTAGCTTGAAGGGGGAAACCAGATGGTGCTATGGCTGGCCCGCTAGATGGCGCTGCCATAGGTCAAACGGATATCAACTGCGTTTTTAAATAGGAACCCCCATTTCTTATTACATATTCGTGTAGTACGTAAAGAAATATGAATGTTTTAGTTGGACCACTTTTTTAGCTTTGTGATGAGATGGCGCTAAAGTAGTCACAAACGTATGAGTATGTGGTATCACGTAACACTCTTCCACTGCGGACGGTATTTGCTTCGTGATACATTACCCGTGTTCAAATGGATCGTTTACCAATTGCGGAAAAGGTCGATATCGTGTTGATGTATGGCTGTTGTGATCAAAATGCCCAACGGGCTTGTGCTATGTATGCTGCTCGGTATCCTGGTCGATCATTCAAGTGTCCGGAGCGTTTGCCGGATAGTTACGTTATTTACGGAAACAGGAAGTGTTCAGTCACATGTGGAACGTCAACCACAATCTGCAACAAATAAGTATGCCCATGTAAGTGCTTTAGCTGCTGTCGCGGCTAATCCGCACATCAGTAGTAGACAAATTGTGCGAGAATCGGGAATCTCAAAAACGTCGGTGTTGAGAGTGCTACATCAACATCGATTGCACCCATACCATATTTCTCTGCACCAGGAATTGCATGGTGACGACATTGAACGTCGCGTACAGCTCTGCCACTTGGCACAAGAGAAATTACGAGACGATGACAGATTTTTTGCACGCGTTCTATTTAGCGTCATTCACCAACAGCAGTAACGTAAACTGCCATAATATGCACTATTGGGCAACGGAAAATCCACGATGGCTGCGACAAGTGGAACATCAGCGACCTTGGCGGGTTAATGTATGGTGCGGCATTATGGGAGGAAGGATAATTGGCCCCCATTTCATCGATGGCAATCTAAATGGTGCAATGCATGCTGATTTCCTACGTAATGTTCTACCGATGTTACTACAAGATGTTTCACTGCATGACAGAATGGCGATGCACTTCCAACATGATGGATGTCCGGCACATAGCTCGCGTGCGGTTGAAGCGGTATTGAGTAGCATATTTCATGACAGGTGGATTGGTCGTCGAAACACCATACCATGTCCCGTACGTTCACCGGATCAGACGTCCCCAGATTTCTTTCTGTGGGGAAAGTTGAAGGATATCTGCTATCGCCATCCACCGACAACGCCTGACAACATGCGTCAGCGCATTGTCAATGCATGTGCGAACATTAAGGAAGGCGAACTACTCGCTGTTGAGAGGAATGTCGTTACACGTATTGCCAAATGCATTGAGGTTGGCGGAAATCATTTTGAGCATTTATTGCATTAATGTGGTATTTACAAGTAATCACGCTGTAACAGCATGCGTTCTCAGAAATGATAAGTTCACAAAGGTACATGTATCACACTGGAACAACCGAAATAAAATGTTCAAACGTACCTACGTTCTGTATTTTAACTTTAAAAAAACTACCTGTTACCAACTGTTCGTCTAAAATTGTGAACCATATGTTTGTGACTATTACAGCGCCATCTATCACAAAGCGAAAAAAGTGGTCCAACTAAAACATTCATATTACTTTACGTACTACACGAATATGTAATACAAAATGGGGGTTCCTATCTAAAAAAAAAAAAAAAAAGCGCAGTTGATATCCGTTTGACGTATGGCAGCGCCATCTAGCGGGCCAACCATAGCGCCATCTGGTTTCCCCCTTCTAGCTAGACAAGTTTCGTTCTTTGTAGTTTTTTCGTTTGACGCATATTTCGTGAGATATTTGTCCCGGTCAATGGACCACGTTGTATATCCGGACTCGTCCTGATCTGAAGGGTACCATATAACGACATATCGCAGTGATTACGTCAGATAGACTGTGAGAAACTGTCGATCATGCTGTGTTATGGATGCAGCTTATTGTTGAGTCATGAGACCGTACTTATCACATCTCCTACGAGTGTAAGTCAATTATTATCCGCAAATTAGTTATAAAATTTTATTCTAATCAAAGAGGATTCTTACAAGAACACCATTCTTCGACATAGTCTCCTTGCGTTTCAACGCACTTGGTCCACCGTTGTACAAGCTTCCTGACTCCTCATAAATTAAGGTTCTCGGTTGAGCTGCGATGCAGGAATGCACCGCTTCTTTTACTGCTTTGTCCGAGGGAAATCGACGGCCCCTTAATGCCTGTTTGAGTGGAGCACACAAGTGATAATCAGAAGGGGCAAGATCGAGACTATATGGAGGATGATCCAGTACTTCAAATTTGAGTTTCTAGAGCGTTTCGGCAGTGTGGGCAGCAGTACTCGGACGGGCATTTTCGTGCAACAACACACCTCCTTTTGACAGCAATCCTCGGCGTTTGCTTCGAATTGCAGGGTTTAGCCTGGCAGTAAGCGCCTCACTGTAAAGTACAATGTTTATTGTTGTGCCCCTTTCCCCATAATGTTCCAGTACTGGACCTTGTGCGTCCCAAAAAACCGTAAGTATCAGTTCTCATGCGAACCGTTTGGTCTTGAACATTTTCTTACACGGCAAATTTGGATGTTTCCATTCCATACTCTACCGTTTACTATCCGGCTCGTAATGATGGATCCATGTTTCGTCGCCAGTAATGATCTTGTCTAAGAAGTTGTCCCCTTTGTTACCATAGCGATTGAAATGTTTTTTGCACATGTCCAAGCGCGTTTGTTTATGCAACTGTGTGAGTTGTTTTGGGACCCGTCTTGCACAAACTTTATGAAACCTAAGTCTATTGTGGATGATTTCGTAGGCAGAACCATGACTGATTTGCAGACGATTTGCCACTTCGTTAATAGTTAATCGTCTGTCTAAGAGAATCATTTCACGTGAACGCTCAATGGTTTCTTCATTTGTGGCGGTAAACGGTCGTCCGACTCCTTCATCGTGCGTAACAAATGGTTCAAATGGCTCTGAGCACTATGGGACATTACAGCTGAGGTCATCAGTCCCCTAGAACTTAGAACTACTTAAACCTAACTAACCGAAAGACATCACACGCATCCTTGCCCGAGGCAGGATTCGAACCTAAGACCGGAGCGGTCGCGCAGTTCCAGACTGTAGCGCCTAGAACCGCTCGGCCACCGGGGCTGGCCGTGCGTAACACTTTTGCGACCATTTAGTAATTTTGCAATCTATTCGTAGACACTCCGCTTTGGATAAACACTGTTCCCGTACTGTACCGAAAGTCTTCGATGAATTTCGGCCCCTGAAACGCCTTCCGACCACAGAAAACGTTGCTCTTCAAATTGTTCAAATGGCTCTGAGCGCTATGGGACTCAACTGCTGAGGTCATTAGTCCCCTAGAACTTAGAACTAGTTAAACCTAACTAACCTAAGGACATCACAAACATCCATGCCCGAGGCAGGATTCGAACCTGCGACCGTAGCGGTCTTGCGGTTCCAGACTGCAGCGCCTTTAACCGCACGGCCACTTCCGCCGGCTACGTTGCTCTTCTTTGTTGCAAATAGACAGCGGAGCAGCCATGATTAACAGCACGGCAGCGATAACGAAACTAACCTAGCAGCTTGAAAATTGCGAAGATATAACAACAAATAAACAAAGCATGCGTCATCAGCGTAAAACGACAGTACTACCAAAATAACCAAAAACAACTAAATTGCGGATAATAATTGACTTACTCTCGTACCTTGTGGCCATATCCTAATAAATGTGTCAGACACACCGTTATTATCCGTTTGATTGTTCCTCCCCTTTTCCTGCACCCACACCAAATTCTGACTACTTACAGCAACCTGTTTGCAACTGGTAGTAGAATGTGGAACATCTTTTTTTCAACTTACCCCACAAGCTCATCCATTAACAATCATACCTATAGTGTTTCAGTGTTCTGAGTTGTATACAACCCACAATGCAACATTTGGAACACTGTCAGTTAAAAAACACCTAGTATAATAATAAACAATTATAATTTGGTGCAAAGCATTTTTGTTCATGATCAGAACCTTGTAATTGTACTTGCGTATCAATACTTATTTGATAAATAATTTTAGTTTGATACAAAGATCATGTTCCAGAGGTATCAAACTTTGCTTTATGTGAAAGCTTGCCCGATACTTTTTGACCATCTCATATCATTATATCTCATGTCCAGAGGTTTAAAAGTTTATGTTTATGTATTACAAAAATATGTAGTTAAAGAGACGCAATGAATTAAAGAACTCACAAAATGTTTCCTTCTCGGTCTAAATTAGTGCTTGGTCAGTTCGTTTATCATTGGCTATGTTGTTTATTTAAAGTTAGTATCTGAGCATTATGGCTTGATTATGGTGTTATTTAACAGCTGATTGTGAAAATACAGTTTGTAAACCTTTTAGAGAGCCTTTGCACAATGTTTTGATCGGTAAGTGTCACAGTCTTCCTCTTAAGTCTAGACCAAATGTAATAAAAAGTAATATTAGCCAGTATCATCAGTTATATTTTGCTACTGTGCAACAAGATGCATTATCTTCTTCCCCCTGAAATGAGGCTTGGAGAGGTGAAGTATTTCCGAAAAGCTTCTAAAAGGTTTAGATGTTCATAGTTAGATAAGGTACCAATTGTGTCATAACCTCAACTAAGCTGACAATCTAAATGCTTTGACAGATATTTTAGATGTAGAAATAACACAGTGATATTTGACATAAACATATTCTACATCTACATTTATATTCCGCAAGCCACCCAACGGTGTGTGGCGTAGGGCACTTTACGTGCCACTGTCATTACCTACCTTTCCTGTCCCAGTCGCGTATGGTTCGCGGGAACAACAACTGCCGGAAAGTCTCCGTGCGCGCTCGAATCTCTCTAATTTTACATTCGTGATCTCCTCGGGAGGTATAAGTAGGGGGAAGCAATATATCCGATACCTCCTCCAGAAACGCACCCTCTCGAAACCTGGACAGCAAGCTACACCGCGATGCAGAGTGCCTCTCTTGCAGGGTCTGCCACTTGAGTTTGCTAAACGTCTCCGTAACGCTATCACGCTTACCAAATAACCCTGTGAGGAAACGCGCCGCTCTTCTTTGGATCTTCTCTATCTCCTCTGTCGACCCGACCTGGTACGGATCACACACTGATGAGCAATACTCAAGTATAGGTCGAACGAGTGTTTTGTAAGTCACCTCCTTTGTTGATGGACTACATTTTCTAAGGACTCTCCCAATGAATCTCAATCTGGCACCCGCCTTACCAACAATTAATTTTATGTTATCATTCCACTTCAAATCGTTCCGTAAGCATACTCCCAGATATTTTACAGAAGTAACTGTTACCATTGTTTGTTTTGCTATCATATAATGATACAGTAAAGGATCCTTCTTTCTATGTATTCGCAATACATTACATTTGTCTATGTTAAGGGTCAGTTGCCACTCCCTGCCCTAAGTGCCTATCCGGTGAAGATCTTCCTGCATTTCGCTGCAATTTTCTAATGCTGCAACTTCTCTGTATACTACAGTATCATCCGCGAAAAGCCGCGTGGAACTTCCGACACTATCTACTAGGTCATTTATATATATTGTGAAAAGCAATGGTCCCATAACACTCCCCTGTGGCACGCCAGAGGTTACTTCAACGTCTGTAGACGTCTCTCCATTGAGAACAACATGCTGTGTTCTGTTTGTTAAAACAAAATATTGTGTGTGTGTGTGTGTGTGTGTGTGTGTGTGTGTGTACTTATATATTAGTAATAAGTAATGCACATCTTGAAATACTGTTACACTAGTATTATCAGTGCCTTTGTGTATTTTCGAAAAAATAATAGAAATTAAAGTCGTTTGGATGCTTCTGAACATAGCGCTAATTTATGTAATTAAGGCCATTTTGGAACCTTTGAATATAGCACTATATTAATTAACTCAGGTGTCTTATTCTTTTGTACAAGTGCGCTAGTTCCACCATCTTGGATTGTGACATCAGAGTGGTTGCAAAGAATAACTGGAGTTATTCCATCATCTTGGATTTTTTAAATTTCTCACTAGCACAACTGACTAGTTCTATGACGTTGAATTTCCTACCACCGCCATCTTGAATTCCGGCAACTGCAGTGCTGACAAGCGGAAGCTTCCTGAACTCACTATTAATAGCAACTGGCTGCAGCGCCACCTAGAGGTGTCCTCCTGTACTCGTTGAGTGGCCAGGTAGTTGATAGCCATACTATTCACGATCGGTGCTTGCCTTCTGCAGGGAAATTGTTTTGTCACCTAAAAAGTATGTTGCATAACCGTGCTACGTTGTACGTAGTATTTTGATACACAGTTGAGACAGTATCGGAAATTAACCAGTCTGAAGCTGTAGTTCTCACAAAAGCTAATATTTGCAAAGTAATTCTAGTGCGAGAGAAACTTCATTTACGCAGAGGTTCGTGATTGTACGCGTCGTCGATGAAAAGCGATCCTCGCAGGAAGGCTTTTAGGAATAGACCTCTCAGCGAACACCGCGTCTGGTTTACAGTTTAGTTTTCTTTTTGCCATTCCCCTTTGAATAGGGCAGAGGCTCCGGTTGGAACCTCGTTTATCGCTTTGTGGCAGGACCCACTGCTGGCGCGCCTGGGGAGCGGCCTTCTGTATTTGTATTTCACATGCCGGCAAAATTATTCGCTGCAAAACTCACCGCGATTATTACATCTGAAATTCTAAACGAGGAAGCAGCGGCGCTGAAAGCTTATTCCGCTCCTTTGTTGCTTCCGTAAGCGGCGCTGGCAAAGTTAATTCCGCTGAGCGTGCCTTTGTTCATCTTGCTGATCTTAAATGTGTAGTCTGTAGCCAATGGAAGGGAGTACAATCAGTACTCTGTATATGGTGACAGTAGCTCGTCGTTTTATTAGCAGCTTTGGCGTACAGAAGTTTGAAAACGTCACTCTTTTTCTTTGCAAATGTAATATTATAGATAAAGAAACTGCAGTTGGTGTGTTCCAGCTACATGTTAGAAACAATATTCTACTCCAACGAAAGAAAAAGACAGCATTTTTAAGTTTTTAGCATAGGGGATAATGTTTGGTTAAGAATGTGGCCTAATATTGTTTAGGCGTACTGGTTGTTGAGATACAGTGACTTTCGTATGTATCTCTTGTCAACTGTTCCTATTTTTCCTTCACTCTCAGTATCTGTAAAATAAGCTACTAAATGAAAATAAATCGACAACTGAATTGCTGCCTGGACAGTCGACCGTACAGAGAAGCAATTAAATATACGTTTCTCTACGGAACTCTTTCTCCAATGTATTGAAAAGTTAGTCATGGCAATACTGATGCATGCTGCTCGCCGCTTTCAATGTACTCGTAGTTAATTACTTCTGATGTGCACTTGAGTGGAATTAGACATGTCAGTGGCAAGAAATGGGCATGCACATATATCAGAACAGATTTTTATTCTCATATGATTATGCTTATTTGGTCCGTGATTAAATAAATTTCGTATGATTTTATGTCAGGTACTAGATTCAGCTGAGAATAAAGCTGCCAGTACACAACATTTAACAATAGTGCATTTGCACTGCCTGACAAAAAAAAGTGTGCCCATAGAATTGGAGGAGGAAATGAAATGAAACTTCCCTGTTCAAATGATTCAAATGGCTCTGAGCACCATGCGACTTAACTTCTGAGGTCATCAGTCGCCTAGAACATAGAACTACTTAAACCTAACTAACCTAAGGACATCACACACGTCCATGCCCGAGGTAGGATTCGAACCTGCGACCGTAGCGGTCGCTCGGCTCCTGACTGTAGCGCCTAGAACCGCACGGCCACTCCGGCCGGCAAACTTCCCTGTTGAGAGAGCATGTGATATTATTTATGAAATTACAAGATCGAATAAAATTTACAAAGAATTTGGCAGTAAAGTGCACCTATCACTATGCCAATGGACTCCTTTGTACTGGAAGCATGCACTGGTTCGGTTAGGATGGGTCCCATAAAGCAGTTTGTATCCTCTCCTGAAGCAAGCTAGCGTACAAATATTGTAACTGGGCTTTGATATCCTGGATACTGGCACTGGGACGGAGCTTAAGTCCGAGCTACTCCAACACATATTCTATGGGGACAGTGCCTCAATATCGCGTAGACAGTTCACAGAGACATGTGCCACTTGTGGATGAGCATTATCCTGTTGAAAAATGGCGCCAGGATACGGCCGCATGAAAGGTAACTAGGAATATTGACTGCCTCAACATCACGCAGACAATTCATAGAAACATGTGCCATGTGTGGATGAGCATTATCCTGTTGAAAAATGGCGCCGGGATACTGTCGCATGAGAGGCCACGCATGAGGATGCAGAATGAAATTGATTTACTGTTGTGCCGTCAGAGTTCCCTCAGCCACTTTCAGCCGTGACCCAATGCCATACCGATGGCTCCCCACTCCAAGACGCCAGGAGCAATACCACTGTCCTTTCCATACCACTTGAAGTGTAACCGAATAACCACGATTCATCGCTGAACACATGCGATTCCATTCGTCAGAAATACATGCTTCCCAATCAGGCCACAACTCCAAAGCAGCCGTTTGCTGTGGTGTTATCAGTACAGCCTACGCATGGGACAGCAATTCCCTTTCCGGCTGTTGCTAGTCTCCGACCAAATGTGCAGGGTGGCAGAACGATTTAGGGAGTCAATTAGTTGTTCTTGGAAGCTGGACGCAGATCTGAAAGAGTTACGATGTGCTTGGTGCACAATACGGCGAACCTGCCTTGTAGCGGTGAGACATGGTCGTTTGGAAGGTTGCCGACGTGTAAGCATCCCATCACATCCACATACTTTGCAACATCGGGTTACTGTCACATCCAAATGCCGCACAAATCTTGATACTCCCTGATTCGACCAGCTGGCCAAATGGAGAGCTACAGTGAGACAGCCTTTTAAACTCCGTCAGAAGCTGATACCGGGTCTCACACGAGCAGGTGGCATCTCCATGTCCGTCACAAAAATCACTCAACATATGACGCTGTTCATGTCCTGTTCATGGCGGCAAGTCTTATTGTAGTGGCTCGGGAGGACCCAGTGATGTGACTACTGCTGACGTATCATGGCAGGCACGAACAGTGACTGATCAGTTATTTTCCTCAACTGGTAGAGACCTGAAACAGAGTCTTTAGCTCGATGATCAATATGAAATGCTTCTCCGTTGGACATGTCTGCGTTGCATTACAGAAATTCGGAACAGTGTGTTTGTATCAGAAGGGAGCACAGCAGAATGTGTAGCACAAATCAGTGTCAGAAACTTCGATGCTCATAACTCAGCTGATATCCTCACGCTTCCGCACAGGTCCTGCAATATTTCCACGAAATTTTTTTGATTCCGAATGGACAGCTTATGCAGTCTGTTCAGCCTGTCGAAATACTTATTTACTCTTCTAGCATCATGAACCTTCCAAGATCAACAGCAAAACTATCTCTCACATTCCTATAAACGTGTACCTTTTGATGTATTCCACCTAATGTTGTACCTTGCCCTTTTTGGAATGGGACTTTCTCACTTCTCCTTACTGCTGTTGAACTAAAGTTTGCGACCCCTAAGTTGATACAATTTAGCTTCTCCCAACAAGTCGTACACAACATGACGCTCCGTGTTCTGTGCTCGACATGACATTTATTCTATTTATCTTTATTCATACAAGGATCATCTCACAATGGTAAAGGATGTGTCCAGGTAATACATTGCAAGTCATTCGGGCAAAATTTTCAGCACACTGCATAACAGGCTTCATGAGGACAGGGGAGATAGCGTATGGAAATAGGACAGGTAGTCGCCTGTGCCCTTGATTAGGGAACCATCCCGGCATTTGCGTTAGCGATCTAGGAAAACCACGGAAAACCCAAATCAGAATGGCCAGAGAGAGCAGCTCCATTCTCCCGAATATTAGGTCAATGTCTTATCAGCTGTAATACCTCCTGCAATAATTCCCTGTTGAACAGGGTGGTTATAATTCAATTTTCGCCGCTTGAGAGAGAGCCCCCATAAATAACGAATGATTGAAGGACAATTTTACTTTGAGAAAACATTTGTAAGGACTTGAGAAAGAAAAATAATGAATAAACCACTGAAAGAAACATGTTTCACATTCCACACGAGAGGGCAACATCTGTTAACTGCGTACCATGTTTAAGTTCCAGGTTACAGACATTGCTTAGTTCGTCGAATATCTGCAATCATGACAGTCTCGAACTGCACTAGAGATACCATTCCACAATCGTTCGCAGCGTTCTCCGAACGGTGAACAGCGGAATGTTCAGCTGTTGTGACACAGCTCATGCATTCCTTGAAGATCACATATTGCGTCCAGCATTCTGAGACAGTAATTTCTTGAACAATTTGTGGCCCAATTGGCCGTCGGTCTCTCCCAGGAGCAATTCCCAAATCGCTAGTTAATTCGAACTTCCGAATCATGTTCTTCAACCACGTTGCGGAAAGAGGACCTCTCCGTATTCGTTTAATACGTCGACACTACTGAAGACCAGTAACACCGTCTCCTGTGGTATTTTGGAAACAGTTCTACTAGTAAAGCCCTGCTCACCTTATCCAGATCCATGTTGACTATCTGTTACTGTAATGCACACAGATGCTTGCGTTTCAACGCTATGTTGCTGTCCAGTATTAACATCTAGCGGCAAGTCATGATACTAACATTACTAACAACGCAAACCCTGCAACGCACAGTCAGAACATCATTCCTATAAAGTCGATTATTCATCCGCTAAATAGTTTTTCGTCTGCACTGACACAGGTAGCAAAAATTTAGCTAAAATCACTCTTTATAATGAAAGCTGTCTGTCGATTTCGTGTGGTGAAATTAAATCTCAGGCTCCAGAATGAATCTTTCACTCTGCAGTGGGGTGTGCGGTGTTCTGAACTATCATGCCAGGTTAAAACTGAGTGCCGACCAGAACTCTAATCCGAAACCTTGCTTTTTGCAAGCAGTGCCCTTACCTGATGACACACCCGCCTGTATCCCCCCTCCAAACTTCACAGAAGCCCTCCTGTATACCCAGCCGGTCCAGCACTCCTGGAAGAAAGGACAATGCGGAGAAATGGCTCAGCCACAGTCTGGGGGATTGTTTCCAGAATCCTTCAAAATATTAGCCGGTTTTGAATCACGAAAATCACCTGTCAGTTTATTCACTTTGGTGCTGGATATCTTATAATATCTTAGATTGTTACATAATACACTGATTTATGATTTTCATTGACAGTTATCAGGCAATTTACATTTTGTTCTGAAGTGTCATTTTTATCAGCCGTTATTCCAAGGTCTTCACATAATGTCTCAGCACACGGTTTCAACTCTGGCGTGGTCGTATTCCTGGCATCCCTCTTTTAGAACGAAAGTTACTCCCCGATCTCTTAACACGTGTCCTCTCATTCTGTGCGTTCTTCTTGTCTTCATTTTCCATCATTCCCTTCCGTCGATAATCCTGCAAAGAACAACATCATTCCTCATTTTACCAGTCCACTTGTTTTTCAAAATCCTACTGCGATTCTCAGTCACTGCGATTCTCTTCTTTTCCGATATTTCCACAGTCTATAACCCACTGCTATACAGTTCTGTGATACAAATGTATATTCTCAGAAATTTCTTCTTCTGCTTTTCATGTTATTCTTTCTTCGCTGGTGACATGTTATTTTGCTTCCTTCATTTTGTCTACTTCGTCGCCCACAATTTTGAAGTTAAGTTTATCGCTAAACCCTATTCTGCTACTAATCATAACATTCATCTTTCTTCGGTTTACCCTGAATCCATATTCTGTAGGCTGTTCTTTCAATTTAACACGTCCTATAATTGTTGGGCACTTTCAGTGAAATGGCAACTACATCTTGTTATACACTGTTATTAGTCCGAGCATTTCGTTCTCGGTCAGCCCTTCTTATTTTTGTCTATTCCTTCTGCGTTATTTGATCGTCTATATACCAAAACTCTATTAAAGTCTGATTAATACTGGAGCCCCCTTGTCTTTCCTATGGACTCCCGTTTCTTCTTAGTCACCTCATCAGACAAGTCATCCGACTGTAGAGGCCTTCAGTATGCTCTTTCCAGGTATCTGTTGTCTCGTCGGCGCTTATCAGTGAAATGTTCACTGCACTCCTATGTTGATTACCTTGTTTTTAATTTCAAAGAAGATTGCTCAGACTTGTTTATATGTTGACAACCACTTCTTTTAAGATTTCTGCACATAACGTCATGCAGCAATTTCGGTTTGGCTTCCCTGCACGCTCTGTTTATTTTATTCGTAAGGAACTTGTATTACTACATTCGCGAAATTCCTTGAACATTCGTAAGTCCTTCTATCGTCGATCAACTGTATTTCTTCTCTTACCCAATGTTCTGTTGTTGTTACCTTCTTTCTAAGTATATTTGTCCTTTCAATTTCTGTGATTGCCATTTTTATGGGCAGTCCCCTTCAATTAAACCGCCTACTGTGGTATTCATTATTGAAGCACCTACAGACTTAGACAACTTCAAGTGGGCATCATCATTTTTAGCAATTTGTTGTTCTAATTTTTTCCACATTGATTCTTCCGTACGATTTTCTCAAACTTCAGACCTCTGCTCATCGTTACCAAATTTTAATCTGAATCTATAACTGGCCCAGGGTACGCTGAACAATCATATATCTAATTTCCGAATTTCTCTCTAAAACGTAATCCAGGTGCAATCTTCTCTGTTTCCAGACCGTTTCCAAGTATACCATCGCCTCTTGCTTCGTTTGAACAGTGGATTTTCTATTAGCAGTGGTAATTTATTCCATAACTTCAAATGGTTCAAGCCGGCCGCGGTGGTCTCGCGGTTCTAGGCGCGCAGTCCGGAACCGTGCGACTGCTACGGTCGCAGGTTCGAATCCTGCCTCGGGCATGGATGTGTGTGATGTCCTTAGGTTAGTTAGGTTTAAGTAGTTCTAAGTTCTAGGGGACTGATGACCACAGCAGTTGAGTCCCATAGTGCTCAGAGCCTCGAGCCTCAAATGGTTCAAATGGCACTGTGTACTATGGGACTTAACATCTAAGGTCATCAGTCCCCTAGAACTTAGAACTACTTAAACCTAACTAACTTAAGGACATCATACACATCCATGCCCGAGGCAGGATTCGAACCTGAGACTGTAGCGGTCGCGCGGTTCCAGACTGAAGCACCTAGAACCGCTCGGACACACAATTCTATAACTCAATTAGTTTTTCTGCTCTCTGATTCCTACAAGCCATAACTTTTTCATGTATTCCTACTAGTGCGTTAGAACCCCATGTACACCTGCACGCCATTATTCCGACTTAAATTCTTTTAAAATCGTGTTGACAATACTGTAATGTGTGGCCCTGATGTCAGTCGGTCTGCAATACTTAAAAGGCTGTTACTAATTATAATGTATGTATATTCATCAGATATTTTTGAAAAATAAGTAATACCTAATTTGTTTTAGAATGTAACTTATTCATTTGTAATCATTTTTAGTTTCTTCAGGTGGTGGTAAAAATACGCATGGCTTACTCTTGCCGTGGCCCCGCTTGCTCTTATCCCACATCATGGGGTAAGAGTACATATATTTTTTAGGAAAGCTTTTATTACTTCTCTAATAACATTTAACTGGCAATTAAACCTTTGCACAAGGTTACCGCGATGTCAAAACAGCTGATGCCTACCTAACTGACATAATATTGCTGCAGGTCTTTTTAAATATTTAGTAGAACCAAAAATGCGCACTTTTTACCCAACCTACGCTATATAAAATGTCTTTGCTCGCTCGTCTGTAGTAAAAAGTTGCGACACACTTGCGAAATAGATTTGTGTGGCGCACTGATTATAATGTTCCACTACCAATCCAGTCCAAACAATTCAAACACAAAAGCAACTAAGTGAATACCAGGAAATAACAGAGATGCTGACAACCTAGAGAACCGAGGTTACTCATTGAACTATAAGAATAATAGTTTATTCTGTGAATGTTTTAGTCAGTTGTAGCATTACGTTGCTGACGAACCGTGATAAACAACTACTATCTGACGTTATTTATGAAAACAGAGAGTTTGCTTATGAACTCATATGAGATTATGTCCATTTGAAATATTATAATATTCCAGATAAGGTAGTAACGTAATTTTGAATGCAATAAGGAAGGACCTGCGATTGAACAGCTGCTAATACAGTAATAAAGTCAAAGATCTGCGAGGCAATTTCTGCAACTGTTTACCATACAAGTGATTTTCAAACTCGCTGTATTAGACCAAATGATGCGGATGCCCAATGAATTGTTGATAACATCGAGATGATATTTTCGAAAATGCTATTACGCAGAAGTTTGACGACATCCCATTTCCGGTGATCTGTCGTATATAACAGGTACTTCAGTGTCGATATAGTGTAGCAATGACCTATGCTATTGTGAAGTACTGATGCATTGTTTAGAATTTTATCTGAATTTGGTTCATGCACACTTAAGAGGTTACAAGCCTATTGTGGCCAGTCTTCTATCATTTTTCTTATTTTTTTTTTTGATTTAACATCATTTTATTAATGTGCCTCAGTGGGGGGCGGGCCGAGAAAAGTCATTGCTGTAAATGAAACCGGTAATGAGGTCTCTGACTTTTATGAGTGATATTTCAAATGGTGTTGCAACATTACTTGCTCTTCTGTCCTTGTGCAGGTGAGGTGGATCTCGTCGAGGGAGTTCTGTATTGAGTGTGGAAGAAAAGTATGTGTTGGGGTCGGGCAGACTTTTCTACAAATACGAGGGGGAGTGGACAAGAGCGTGTGCCATCTCCTCGGGGCAATTCACCAAAAGTTAACGTGTTTTGTGCAATCTCACGGTTTAAAGTTTACGGCTCCTTTTTCTTCTGCAAAAAAAACGTTACAGGACACGTGTATCTGGACATGCTGGAAAATTGGCTCATGCCACAACTGGAGACCGACAGCGCCGACTTCATCTTTCAACAGGATGGTGCTCCACCGCACTTCCATCATGATGTTCGGCATTTCTTAAACAGGAGATTGGAAAACCGATGGATCGGTCGTGGTGGAGATCATGATCAGCAATTCATGTCATGGCCTCCACGCTCTCCCGACTTAACCCCATGCGGTTTCTTTCTGTGGGGTTATGTCAAAGATTCAGTGTTTAAACCTCCTCTACCAAGAATCGTGCCAGAACTGGGAGCTCGCATCAACGATGCTTTCGAACTCATTGATGGGGACATGCTGCGCCGAGTGTGGGAGGAACTTGATTATCGGCTTGATGTCTGCCGAATCACTAAAGGGGCACATATCGACATTTGTGAATGCCTAAAAAAACTTTTTGAGTTTTTGTATGTGTGTGCAAAGCATTGTGAAAATATCTCAAATAATAAAGTTATTGTAGAGCTGTGAAATCGCTTCAATAATTTGTAATACCCCTGTACTTCTCCGCACTTGAATTTCACTTATGTTATTCTTTAATATTATTTTTTCAGTGCATATGAAAAGGGCCACAATGGTCTGAAACGTAATTATTTGTAAAAATGTGTGCTATGTATGATGACGAATAAACAAAACTTTCAATTATTGTACAAGGTATTCCAAAAATGTAAGTAGGAGGGCAACAGGGCTTCTGTATGTAATTCGACCTCGAAATATCTCTGCCAGGTGCAAGTCGTGACCTTCAAATATTGGCCTGACCTTGAAGGTGTGATGTTATCAATGACTTCGACTGTTGGCTTGGGACTGAATGCATGCTGACATCACAAACAACTCCTCTACCCCCTCCCTCATGTACTCACCACCTATGACTTAAGCACTCATTCTCCATTCCTCTCATCTCTCCTCCAATCATAGCCCATTATTTTACCAAATATTAAAACGAATCAGCCAGTCAATGTGTATCCAAGCTGCCATCTTCTTCTGTACACCCCACTTGAATCTAAATCCCAACAGTGGTTCGGTATTTGTACCAGAGTAAAATAGTACTTAAAATTTCTATATTATTTACATAATTATGTCAGATTTGTTCTATAGTGGTATAAAACACACATGGCTCCTTCATAAGTTCCATTTTCTTGAACGTTGGCCAATCAGAGACCTTCTAAGCCAAAATACATGCAGATGTCCCACTCACAACCAGTATTTCTCTGTCCATTAAAATGAAATACTCAGTGAATATGTACCTTATAGCCACCATCTTGGCAGTATTTGCAGACACCTGTCACATCTTTGACAGCAGAACATTCACACAGCTTTTTTTAAATTTTTTTTGTAATATGGGACTTAACTTCTGATGTCTTCAGTCCCTATAACTTAGAACTACTTAAACCTAACTAACCTAAGAACATCACACACATCCATGCCCGAAGCAGGATTCGAACCTGCGACCGTAGCGGTCGCGCGGTTCCAGACTGTAGCGGCTAGAACCGCTCGGCCACCCCGGCCGGCTCCACACAGCTTTGTCAAGTCTTAATTTGTCTGACCCGTTGTTGACTTCGGAGAAACCTGGCAAAGGCTCGTCCAGTCATAGCCCAGCATTTTGCCAGCCATTAAACTGAAACACCAATCAATATATTCTCCAGCTTCTTCTCTATACAATGAGTAAAGTTTGATATTTTACCTCACTTGGTACAAGGCACACTGGACGCTGTAATGAAGTGTCAAGATGTTATTTCCATGTCTAAATTGTACTATTGTTCATCATATTGTTTTGTTATCAGTCTCCTGACTGATTTCCTGTATTGCACGATGAATTCCTTTCCTGCACAGACTTCTTCGTTTCAGAGGAGCACTTGCATCCTATGTCCTCAATTATTTGCTGGATGTATTACAATCTTTGTCTTTTCCTAGAGTTTTTACTCTCTACAGTTCCCTTAAGTAGCATGAAGGTTAATACCTGATGCCTTAGGGCTTCTCCTGTCATCCTGTCCCTTTTTGTCAGTGATTGCCAAATGTTTCTTTCTTCTCCAATTCTGTAGACAATGTCCTTAACACTTTTCTTATCAGTCCACTTGACTTTCAGTGTTATTCCATAGAACCACATCTCAAACATTTCAGTTCTGTTCTGTTCTGATTTTCCCACTGATTTATTATCATACAATGCTGTGCTCCAGATATATATTCTCGAAAATTCTGTCCTCAAGTTAAGGCTAATCTTTGAGACCAGTAGCCGTCTTTGCCTTTGCTAGTTTGCCTTTTATGTCCTCCTTCTTCTGTCATTAGTGGAATAAAGCTGAAGCCAGCCTAGTCTGCATTGTTGCAAAATTTATTCAAAATGGCAGCTGTTCCCTCACCTACTCTCCCTGGGGGTACACATGGCAATTTCGTTGTCATCACCGCCCCCACTGCTCCATCTTCCCACACTTTCTCTCTCCTCCCCCTATTCCTCTCTCCCCTATCCCAATTTTCCTCCCCTCCCCCACTTGTGACTTGGTGGGAAAAAGGGTCACTCAGTGCTGAGCCGCTGGAGAAAAATGACATAAGGACAGTCCTTATTTATTTATATATTTTGGTGGGAAATGTGTTCTTTGCTGTGTTATCCTGCTGCTGGATTGTCCTACATCAGCCTCTATCCATCCCCACACTTTCCGCCACCTCACCCCCATTTTTTCCGACGGCACGTTTCAATGTTCGTTTCAAAGTTTAAAGACTGATTGCTCTAGTCCAAAATACTGACACCAGAGGGTGCCCAAAACTATCCTACAGCTGTCCCCTGCCCACCACTTGTGAATTGGTGGGAAAAAACTTGAGTGGAACGTAGTTTCTTTATTTTCGGCGGGAAATGTGTTCAATTGACGAGATGTTGGTTTTGGACAGAGGTGAGTTTAATAACAGGCATACAGCTGAGGACTGCGTCCATAGCCTTATACATGAGAACTAGAAGGAGGTGATAATGGACGATTTTTGGGGAATATTTTTCAGCAAATAATAGCGATGCTGTGGGATGAACTGAAAATGCATTTCACAACTCATAGAGACTATCGCGTTTTTTGAGACGGCCTGTCAATCCATAGTGTAGGAGACAACTTCGCACCCCGCCAATGTCCCCAGGCGTTCCTTTTTACCAACAACATGTGTCCCCTTGTTTAACGTTGCAGTTCTCTAAAGAGGACGCCCGCTGCATTGCTGTATGCCCTTCTATACAATACTACAGCCCTGGTGCTCGAAATTTAAATAAACGGGCTTCTCATTATTTCTTGACAACTTAGTCCTAGTCCACTGCCCCTGAGAGGTTACCTCGGTGTAGCTGCTGAGAAACTTGCACACAAATACGTGGTAAGAAGGTGTAGGCCAGCAAACTATCACTGAAAGCAAACTGTCACGGAAGTAAAAAACGAGTTGCCCCCTACCGTTTTACAAGTGAAATAGCCGCTGACGAATTTGTGCGCAGATACAAGAAAAAAAAAGCTGCTGAGGAAAATGTACACAGATACATGGTAAGAAGGGATAGGGCACAAATTATGACTGAATTGTATGAAGACCAACATACAACTATCACAAGTGATGGAAAATGCTTCGCTGCTCTAATTAGACATCGAAATAGTCGTGAAAAAGCCACGACTAACAACAACTAGTCATAATCAACAAACTCACTGGGAATTGAAAAAAATCATTGTAATAACACAACTACTGCAAAAACCGACCCCAAAAGATCTCATCAGGAGAGAATGGCGGCATTTGCACATGTGTTCACCTCGATGTGTTGCTACAGACTAACCAGCTTAGAACCAGACTTAGCTCCCCATCTCGCACTCCTCTTCTCTCCCTCTCTGCCCCCCCCCCCCTCCTCCTTGTACGTAGGAATAGCGATTTTTCCAGACAGATTCCTCGGCTGACAGTGATGCACCGTTCCCGGTCTGAAGAAATCGGCCACAGATGAACAAAAGACTCAAGAACAGGACGCTTCCTGCAATCCGTTGAACGTATTTCTAGGAACGTCTGCCCTCCCCCCTCCCGCACCCTTGAAACAACAGCTAAATATCTGTTTATCCACAATAGATGAAGAACTAGTCGACAGTGGCGAGCTTTCAAACATTCTGGAGGTGCCAGCACTGTATGAAAGTGGTCCTCGCCTAAGTAAAATCAGACTCATGTAGGAAAAACATTGAGGCAATATGTCACGAGTAAATGAGATATGAACGTATCTGTATACTAGAAGTCTCTCCATTCACTGATCCGCCCCTATGCCCCCTCCCCCGCCCCCCTCTCCCTCCCCACAGGTAGGGTGCGGCTATAACCCGTGATCGCTCGCGTTCATTCTAACTCTTCATGTAAACTGTCTGAAGGCTGTCCGGTAGAGGTATCAGACGCTCCACTATACCGGGTAACAGCTTGTGTCTGTGTGTTCTTGTATACTGTGGAAGGATGTGATATTTCACTCGCCTCGCGGATTGTCGTCTTTAAGATCATCCACCTAACTAAAATACTTCCTCACAATGCTCTAGGAACATCCGTCGATGGTTGAAACCGACTCCAGAAGAATAAGAACTCACAACTATTGAGGGATGTTGGTGTTCAAAAGGCAACATTTATGCTTTACAGACGGTGGCTGCATAGACAGTGGTGGAATTTTATACAGTTCTCTTGCTTCTCCTGGAGTGACACACTGCATGTCTGCCTAAAGCGCAGACGTTCTTAATAGCTCGTCTGCTGTTATTTCAGCTCATTTATTTAAAAAATTGACTGAATAAACACAAGCACTCACTTGCTGTATGAAGAATTATCATTATGTATTCTCCAGACGTGATTCTTATGCCCGCTACAACGAATATTATGCCAACAGCTCACACCTAACATCGATTAAAGGTTGTAGTCCTAAGCTTTAAAAATGAATACTGTGACAGTGCAAACAGTAGATGTAGTACTAAAACCAATGAAATTTCCAGTTAAATAAATGTAAACTCACTCTCGTGATACGAAGTTATGCTTTCTACAATGAATATTGAAAAAAAAAACACTGAATTTTGCTTTGAATGTACTGCAAAATAAGCACTTAACATCGTCCAACAGTCCTTAAACATACATTCAGCTAGCAAGTTCCAACCACTATGGTTAGTAGAAGACTTCGCCAATAACGTAATGCTGGTAGACCAAACAATAACAGGATAACCAACACTGAGTGAACATTCCAGGATGTATATACATGGTACTCTTGTGAATGGTACCAGTGCATCTTAGGAGGAAAGAGACGTAATCCTCTGATAAATATTAAAAGAAACGTGACAGCTGCGAGTGCACACCAGGCTTGATTCTACAGGAAGACGAAACAAAAAACAGATGCAAGTATGACTGTGTCGATTTCCACGTTAAAACTATACGTGTTTTTATAAATCGAATTTATAATTATAGTATCAAGGTAAGATATGCTTCATATGATTCATTAAAAACTACAGTCTTCCACTATCAGCTACAAATGACGACTGCACATTGATTTTGATCACATTAATTGCGTATTAACCACTCGGTGGAAAGTGCATGATCGTGCTGCCAGAAAGCAGGA
The DNA here is from genome assembly GCF_021461395.2 of Schistocerca americana. NCBI lineage: Eukaryota > Metazoa > Arthropoda > Insecta > Orthoptera > Acrididae > Schistocerca > Schistocerca americana. The sequence goes on from NC_060126.1 coordinate 331,675,554, forward strand.
CGTCACATGGTATAAGGTAATAATAAAGTCATCCATCTTACCGAATTTATAAAGTGATGACATGTCCACAGGGTTGTAGGTGATGGAGATTGATGCTCGATGGAGAAGGGTCATGTACAACAGATGCTGTGTGAGGAACTACTCAAAATGCAGACGCAAGTACGACTGTGTCGATTTTCATGTTAAAACTATACGTGTTTTTATAAATCGAATTTATAATTATAGTATCAAGGTACAGTATGCTTCATATGATTCATTAAAAACTACAGTATTACACTCCTGGAAATAGAAAAAAGAACACATTGACACCGGTGTGTCAGACCCACCATACTTGCTCCGGACACTGCGAGAGGGCTGTACAAGCAATGATCACACGCACGGCACAGCGGACACACCAGGAACCGCGGTGTTGGCCGTCGAATGGCGCTAGCTGCGCAGCATTTGTGCACCGCCGCCGTCAGTGTCAGCCAGTTTGCCGTGACATACGGAGCTCCATCGCAGTCTTTAACACTGGTAGCATGCCGCGACAGCGTGGAAGTGAACCGTATGTGCAGTTGACGGACTTTGAGCGAGGGCGTATAGTGGGCATGCGGGAGGCCGGGTGGACGTACCGCCGAATTGCTCAACACGTGGGGCGTGAGGTCTCCACAGTACATCGATGTTGTCGCCAGTGGTCGGCGGAAGGTGCACGTGCCCGTCGACCTGGGACCGGACCGCAGCGACGCACGGATGCACGCCAAGACCGTAGGATCCTACGCAGTGCCGTAGGGGACCGCACCGCCACTTCCCAGCAAATTAGGGACACTGTTGCTCCTGGGGTATCGGCGAGGACCATTCGCAACCGTCTCCATGAAGCTGGGCTACGGTTCCGCACACCGTTAGGCCGTCTTCCGCTCACGCCCCAACATCGTGCAGCCCACCTCCAGTGGTGTCGCGACAGGCGTGAATGGAGGGACGAATGGAGACGTGTCGTCTTCAGCGATGAGAGTCGCTTCTGACTTGGTGCCAATGATGGTCGTATGCGTGTTTGACACCGTGCAGGTGAGCGCCACAATCAGGACTGCATACGACCGAGGCACACAGGGCCAATACCCGGCATCATGGTGTGGGGAGCGATCTCCTACACTGGCCGTACACCACTGGTGATCGTCGAGGGGACACTGAATAGTGCACGGTACATCCAAACCGTCATCGAAACCATCGTTCTACCATTCCTAGACCGGCAAGGGAACTTGCTGGTCCAACAGGACAATGCACGTCCGCATGCATCCCGTGCCACCCAACGTGCTCTAGAAGGTGTAAGTCAACTACCCTGGCCAGCAAGATCTCCGGATCTGTCCCCCATTGAGCATGTTTGGGACTGGATGAAGCGTCGTCTCACGCGGTCTGCACGTCCAGCACGAACGCTGGTCCAACTGAGGCGCCAGGTGGAAATGGCATGGCAAGCCGTTCCACAGGACTACATCCAGCATCTCTACGATCGTCTCCATGGGAGAATAGCAGCCTGCATTGCTGCGAAAGGTGGATATACACTGTACTAGTGCCGACATTGTGCATGCTCTGTTGCCTGTGTCTATGTGCCTGTGGTTCTGTCAGTGTGATCATGTGATGTATCTGACCCCAGGAATGTGTCAATAAAGTTTCCCCTTCCTGGGACAATGAATTCACGGTGTTCTTATTTCAATTTCCAGGAGTGTAGGTGGTAGTATGATACTAGGGTATTAGACTGAGGTCGTAAGAAAGGCACAAAGTTCTACAACAATACCATAGCTTTCTACCGAAAGACATACTGTCTACGACTTGGGATCACGTCTTCCTATTCAGCCGTGAGCTTGTGTTGGAGATGTCTATTTAATGATTACCACTGCAACTGGCGAATCACATCCACAGCACACTCGTCCCTCTTTCGAAATGAACTGCCATTCTTTGAACTTTTGTCTATGCGATTGTTCCAATTTAATTTAGGCATTGACCAGAAGCCGAGGTGCACTATGTCTACCGCCTTTTGCAACTCGTGGAGGAACAGAGCAAGCTGAGTTCATGCAACTGGTCATGTATTAACCACTTGGTGGAAATGACGGCATTTTGTCATAGATCCACTGCTTTTGTACATTGTATAAGACCACCGTTAAATATAGCTGCCTCTCACACGAGGCAGCAGAAGATGACAATGTGAGGAGCTACGGTGGTGTTTTGTACTGTCGAATCTGGAAGACTGTGCATCATATGGAAACTGGAAGAATGGAGAGGTGTTTTCTACTGCCCACAGCGTCGTGAAGCGCTTACAAACTACAGATACTACCATAAAAAGATGACCTCTACATTGTACAAGTGCCTCATGGCAAACTTCAGTCGCATTTCCCAGGATAGCTGCATGGTGAGGGGTTCTGATCAGCTAAACATACTGTTCTGCCGGCTACTAAACAGATGGCGATTAGGTTAATATTATGGGGACTGGGTTGTGTGCGCTTCTCAGATGAGAGCAGAGTAGTGATGGCAAGAGTTGGAAACGCATTATGCACCCAGGAACATTATTTTTTTTTGTATCAGAGGGCATCACCTCAAAATCTTTGGATACTGTCAACATTACTACGACAACGCGTGTCTTTCAAGGCATACGATGTGTAACCGCTTGTGGAGGAACTCTTGCTATGATAGAATATTCGACGCGACTTAAATCTCGTCAAGCACAGGCAGTACTCAGTGCACCATCAGCAGTCAATCGCATTGATGGAGGAGTGGAATGATTTACCTGGCCGGCTGGAGTGGCCGTGCGGTTCTAGGCGCTACAGTCTGGAGCCGGGTGACCGCTCCGGTCGCAGGTTCGAATCCTGCCTCGGGCATGGATGTGTGTGATGTCCTTAGGTTAGTTAGGTTTAAGTACTTCTAAGTCTCGGGGACTGATGCCCTCAGATGTTAAATCCCATAGTGCTTAGAGCCATTTGAACCATTTGAACCACTCTGGGTTTGGTGAATAAGGTCTGTTATGCATGTATTTGATGCATGCAGAAACGATCGTCTGATCGTATGTACCTGCTCGAATATCTTCATGTATGTTTTACGGTTAATGAGGGAAGACTTGTAGTCTGTTGCAGCAGTTCTTTTATTATAACAAACGGATCTCAGTGCTATAATAAATCTACAGGACGTGAGTCAGCCGTTCAGAACGTACTCCAGCAGTCCAGACATCCCCACCCACAGCTAGTCTGGTAACTGGAGGGCACCTCGTCCAGTAGGAATGTATTTGACGTACAGGCTACCCCACCTATCAGTTATCCACCACTCTATCTCTCGTCAACAACGACCCCAAATCCCCCCTCCCCCCCAAGCACAAACAATTATCCACGTTGCCATCAAGCAGTTCACACCATAGCTCTGAGGATTTGGTGTAAGTCTCGCTTTCTTCATAATTATTCACTCAACAGCAATTCCGTGTGTTTATTCATCTACATACAGACGTGGTCTGAAGGACTGTGATTGTGAATCTCTTATGTTCCTTTTTTCACAGCACCCTCAGGTGTGGAGGAGGCATATGCGGAGAGGGATAGTTTCATGTGGGAGGTTGACATAATATCAACTGTAGACACGAAGTTATCTGATCAAGTTGTTTTTGCAACTTCAGTCAGCTGATATAGTTTCGGATAAATAATATGCTGTTCTATAATTTCTTTTCCCATTGCTATCGGCAAGGGAGTTCCCACAGGTGATGGTGGAATGTGAAACGGAATGGGACGTAACAGATGATGAGTACACTATAGTGTTTACCACTAAAGAGTACGTGTGTGTGTGTGCGTGTGTGTGTGTGTGTGTGTGTGTGTGTGTGTGTGTGTGTGTGAAATTCATTCTCTCGAGTGCTTTCCATTTAGCTGAAAATAATTATCGACATTTCGAATTATATGTGCTTCAGTTAATTTAACGATATAAGCAAAGTTCTCGCTTTTATCCACAGAGGACGATATCTGGGGTGCAATAGATGACCTCCTCGATGCAGTCGGGCAGCAGGAGGAGGAGGAGGAGGAGGAGATGGAGGTGGAGTCGGTTGAATGAGAGTACATAATCGTGTTTAATACCATATAATTTAATCCTGCACGCTTTCTCTGAGGATGAAAAAACAACTCATCATCCTGTTGATCTGTGTGTTGATTTTACTTTGTGCAATTTATTTCGGCTATAAGCTGTCTCTCTCTTTGGAGAGCTGTTCGAACAGTTAGAGTGCCAGAGGCCTTTATTACCTCTCTGTACTTACACTGTAGCTCACCTTTATTCACATCCGACAGCTTGCTTTGAGTCCTCCTCTTTGAGTGTGTGACGATTCATTCAATGATATATTCGATGATTTAATGAGGGGTTATTACAGTTGAAACCGTTCTCAATGACACAGCAGGTAAGTTAGTAAGTCAACCCTGTGCATAGCGATAAGCTGTGCTGTGAATTCTAAATGCACTGAGGCTGTGTAACCTAGCGAGTGATTGCTTAACATCATTTACGTTAAACCGTCGCCTACTATACAGGGTTTTATGTCATTGGAAGCCAATGTTCAAACCGATGTGGGATATCCCTGCAGCATCTTCACTGCATAGTAAATAGCACCACCCAGACAGCTTAATTTTTATGAATTTCCATATACATTACAATTTTAGGTATCGATATTCTTTCATGATTGTGAATAACATCATGTATATTTCAGTGTGTAAGGTAGTTTCAGATGTATTGTGAATAAGCAACTGTCATTTTGTTTATGTATTTCATGCATGGTAGCCAATTAGAGCTGTTTTTCTTTTCCACTTCATCTGAATGTGACGTGTCAGAATGTTGAGTTGCGTTGTGCTATGGAAGCGGTAATAATCATGATAACGCGTTGGATGAGCGTAAGTTCAACTCTCAGATTAGTGATTCAACAAGATGGTGGTTGTTTGAACATCTGTAAAAATATTGCTCACTCATACAAACCTACAGAGCTCCGCTATTGGACTGCACATATTTTCATGCAGCAACGTCCTAAGACGATTAGTTTATTCATCCAACACGATCTAGAAGCATGGTTCTCTTTCAAGAATGTTTTGGAAAATGAAGAAGGAATATATTGTATTGGAATATGGACGAACCATCTTTGTTTTTGTCCTGAGAACACTGTACTGTCAGTCTGTAGTGTAGATAAACTTCAGACGAGCGGTCTAAGGAGCTGCAGTCGTGGACTGTGCTGCTGGCCCCGGCGGAAGTTCGAGTCCTCCCTCGGGCATGGGTGTGTGTGTTTGTCCTTAGGATAATTTAGGTTAAGTAGTGTGTAAGCTTAGGGACTGATGACCGTAGCAGTTAAGTCCCATAAGATTTCACACACATCTGAACATTTTTTTTATAAACTTCAGCAGATGATAGTGCAATTTAATAGAGAGAATAAGTTTGAAATGCATTTATGCTATGGTTAAAGTAGTGTGTAAACACACATATAACGGCTAGATGACGCGATAAACTGAATTGGTCTGGATTGTCAGGACGTAAACTGAAGAGGGTGCGATAGGGGTGAAAAAGCCATAACCTATGAAATGCATTGTAGCTGAGGATTATTTATCAGGCCCCAGGTTCCGAAAGTTAAGAAAATACAGAGTTAACATGGTCTACAGCACAATGGCGACTGAGGATCCGCATCATGTAGCGACTTTTACGAACAGGTATCTGCTGTAAAAGTGTTACTATTGCCTGAATTCATGAGGGGCTACATCTGGGAGATATGCAGCAATCAAATGTCTGTGCGATGGAGCTAATTTAATTTTATTGTAATTTGCAGGTGGTATACCAGATAGTCCGCCTTCACCGACGCCGGTACCCAACTCGCCAAGATCGCCCTCACCTCCCCCCCCCCCCCCCCGCCTCCACCACTTATGTAGTACCTGTTGCCATTCGATGGTGGCTTCTCGCTCCCTATTAGTGGCACTGCCGACACCAGGAATGCGCGATCACCTTCATCACCGTCGGCGCCAAGGTTTATATAACATCATATGATGTTGAGGATTACGTTAAAATAAATTTAGAGATAAGAAAAATAGATTAAAAATAAATATGTAGATTTCTTTCCTTACAAACCTAGCGTCTTCTGCAGTTCCATAATTCCATTCACGTATAGCAGGGTATGGTGTGTGTGTGTGTGTGTGTGTGTGTGTGTGTGTGTGTGTGTGTGTTTGCGTGTGCGTGTGTGTGTGTGTGTGTGTGTGTGTGTGTATGTGTGTGTGTGTGTGTGTCTGTGTATCAATAACAGTTATGTCGTCTATCATGACAAAATGTAACCTGACATGCCTGAGTGTTCGTCATTCAGTTTGAAGACATTGGGTGACACTCCAGTTCAGGAGACGACGCAGTCCTTAGTCTGAATAAGTTGACAGTACGTAAAACAAATGATTGTATCCCCTTCCTATTTCATTAGGATTGCAGCTCTACGTTGCTGTAATGAATAGGGCCGATACGGGATACGGTAAATGCGTGTACTCGTTCCAGTCGAAGTTGGTAAACAGTGCTTAATACTTTCAAGAGCACTATAGATCTCCAACAACACACTCACACACACACACACACACACACATATATATATATATATATATATATATATATATATATATATATATATATATATATATATATATATGGTGGTCCATTGATAGTGACCGGGCCCAATATCTTACAAAATAAGCATCAAACGAAAAAACTACAAAGAACGAAACTCGTCTAGCTTGAAGGGGGAAACCAGATGGCGCTATGATTGGCCCGCTAGATGGCGCTGCCGTAGGTCAAACAGATATCTATCACAAAGCGAAAAAAGTGATCCAACTAAAACATTCATATTTAATTACGTACTACACGAATATGTAATAAAAAATGGGGGTTCCTATTTTAAAAAACGCAGTTGATATCCGTTTGACCATGTAGCGGGCCAACCATAGCGCCATCTGGTTTCCCTCTTCAAGCTAGACTAGTTTCGTTCTTTGTTGTTTTTTCGTTTGACGCTTATTTCGTGAGATATTGGACCCGGTTACTATCAATGGACCACCCTGTATATTGACACACACCCACACATCAGCAACCACATAACCGACTGACGTTTGAGGAGCACTTCTTCTTAGCTATCGAATTCGTCTGATCTGAATGCCAGATTCGCATCTCTAACTTACGGGAGTTGGGCTACTCAGGCTGAGAGCTAATTTTCGCGGAACAGTAGTTACGGCACTGGAATGAGAATATTGTGTATGTGTCATTCGGTGTCCTTATGGTGGTTTAGGTTTTAGATATTTGCATATTTCCAGAGCATGACAATAATACCTTTAGGTTGCTAAATGTTTACGGCACTACCTATAAGCTCAGAAGCAATAACTAATGGCAGAGTGGTATGGTGATTCACGCTCTGCAACGTGATTGCAAGGTTGGTAGGAAATTCTTCAGGTAAATCAAAAATGGTTCTGAGCAGTATGACTTAACTTCTGAGGTCATCAGTCGCCTAGAACTTAGAACTAATTAAACCTAACTAACCTAAGGACATCACACACATCCATGCCCGAGGCAGGATTCGAACCTGCAACCGTAGTAGCAGCAGCGCAGTTCCGTACTGAAGCGCCTAGAACCGCTCGGCTTCAGCGGATGGCCAAACCCAGAGTGATAATATTAAATGATTATGAGACTTGAATCTATAATAGATGATGTATTGCCCATATGTGCCATCACTGTTCTGCCCTCTGCTAGTTGAATAACATAATTACAGCAAGGGGGTTTAAGAGCAGGAATTGCAGAATGGATTCTTATTTAGGCGATGCAGAAGCTGAATTCGATAAAAAGAGAAGCGCGCGATCCGGTTGCTAACATGTAGAGCAAGAATCTACGGCTAGGGGTCGCTGAAATCGCTCTTACTAAACTCAGCGTGAGAGCTACTTGTAACTGAGAGGCGCTCCATAACCATTTAATTAAATTGATCAGAATGCCGGTAATTTACAGAAGCAGTGAGAATAGTGTTGACCAAGAGCGGAAATTGTATAATTCACCAGCGATGTAGTGTTTTTTTCTTAAGTACTTTTGCTTGTAGGAATTTGAATGCACTGTTTGTGTGATGAATTCCTTTTAGTAGATAATTTCGCTGGTGTTGAAAATACGAGAAAAAATACAGCATTGCTACCCACTTTCAAAGCAGACGGCTGGTAGAAAGTATTTCATCAGCAGTCTCCAACTTTTAGACCACTCGATTTCCCCTGCGTAGATGGGGCTGGCAAATATGAAACAAACCGCTCACCGCTGCGCTAGTCCACCGACAAGGAGACTGTTGACTCGCTTGAGGAACACAGCGTGTGTCTGGCGCCAGGTTATGGCAGAGACGTTCGCTTGCGGTTCTCCACAGGTGAACGAAACGAATAGTCATCAGAATACGTCGTCGTCGTTTTGGCTCGCCAGAGACTGATTGGAGGACCGGGCTCCAGCAGCAGCCGCCAACAACGACAAAGCCTCACAGTCGCTGCTCCCTGCTTATACTGGTTGCTTGATATGGCGACAGCAATCTCTCCCTCTCTGTCATAATCTGTATTTCGCTGTAATAGAATTTTTACGGTGACAGCAAGTTCACCAAATGATGTGAACTGTAGTCACAGAGAGAAGTTAACGGAAAATTTAGCCTCAGAAAAGTATCCGAATGCAGGTAGCTGAAAGTATGCACCCATTGGATCCCACTCCGAAAGACTCGTCCGTTATTCAGTTTGAAGACACTGGGTGAATTTCCAGCCTAGGAGATGACACGGTCTTTAGTCTCCACGAGACACAGAAGGGCACCCCCAATTTCTGGTCAGTGTGTAAATTAAATCGGAACCATCACATGGACAAAAATTCAAAGAAATGCAGTTTGTTTCGTAATAGGGCCGAGTATGTCATGGATATGATTCGCCAGTTGCGAGGGTAATTGAGCCGTGCGCGGCTCGCGTTCGTGCCGTTTATTGCTTGACAGCTTGTCTTTGCGGTGCCGCCGTCTTGTTTCTTATTCGATTTACTGGCGTCACTAAGTTGCTGGTTTGCTTGTCCATGAGTGGAAGCAGCAGAGCTTATCGATGAGTGCGCTGTCGTACTATCTCTGGAGCGACCGCTAGTATTTCCGGGTCGTAGTCTATCGGCAGTTCAGTCGGGACGCAGCGCCAGTGAGGTTCGGACAGCCAGTACTCGCCGACCGCTGGCGACACACATGTACTGTCTAATGGAAGGAGACTTGAGCGGGGACTACCGTTGGTTGGTCGTTTGGATGGTCGTCTCATCGGGCGACGTGTATTTGGTCTTCTGACCGCTTCTGGGCCCCTTCAATTGGTCATCTTGCGGGACTTGGGTCGGTTCATTCCTTGTGCAGAGATGTCTGGTGGCCAATGGGCATGTTACCTCTTCTGGGCCCCTTCAATTGGTCATCTTGCGGGACTTGGGTCGGTTCATTCCTTGTGCAGAGATGTCGGGTGGCCAATGGGCATGTTACCTCTTCTGGGCCCCTTCAATTGGTCATCTTGCGGGACTTGGGTCGGTTCATTCCTTGTGCAGAGATGTCGGGTGGCCAATGGGCATGTTACCTCTTCTGGGCCCCTTCAATTGGTCATCTTGCGGGACTTGGGTCGGTTCATTCCTTGTGCAGAGATGTCGGGTGGCCAATGGGCATGTTACGTCTTCTGGGCCCCTTCAATTGGTCATCTTGCGGGACTTGGGTCGGTTCATTCCTTGTGCAGAGATGTCGGGTGGCCAATGGGCATGTTACCTCTTCTGGGCCCCTTCAATTGGTCATCTTGCGGGACTTGGGTCGGTTCATTCCTTGTGCAGAGATGTCGGGTGGCCAATGGGCATGTTACCTCTTCTGGGCCCCTTCAATTGGTCATCTTGCGGGACTTGGGTCGGTTCATTCCTTGTGCAGAGATGTCGGGTGGCCAATGGGCATGTTACGTCTTCTGGGCCCCTTCAATTGGTCATCTTGCGGGACTTGGGTCGGTTCATTCCTTGTGCAGAGATGTCGGGTGGCCAATGGGCATGTTACGTCTTCTGGGCCCCTTCAATTGGTCATCTTGCGGGACTTGGGTCGGTTCATTCCTTGTGCAGAGATGTCGGGTGGCCAATGGGCATGTTACCTCTTCTGGGCCCCTTCAATTGGTCATCTTGCGGGACTTGGGTCGGTTCATTCCTTGTGCAGAGATGTCGGGTGGCCAATGGGCATGTTACCTCTTCTGGGCCCCTTCAATTGGTCATCTTGCGGGACTTGGGTCGATTCATTCCTTGTGCAGAGATGTCGGGTGGCCAATGGGCATGTTACCCCTGCATGGTTGGGTCCGAGCCTGTGTGCCCGGGTCGTCGAGTCTCAGAGTTCCAAACGGGCATGGAGCTGGGTCGGGATGGAGCTGCAGCGAGGTCCGGATAGTCGAGACTCGCCCGACTGTTGCTGACACACATGACTTGAGTGGGGACGACCTTGGTTTGTAGTTCAGTCGGTCGTCTCATCGGACGACGGATATTTGGTCGCCGACCGCTACGAGCTCCTGTGTGTGTTGATTTGTGATTCGTCCTTGTTGTTCCACAGTGATTGCTTTTAGCATTGTTCGAGTACTTGTGGAAGTGTGTCTAGATTGTATGATTTCGACTGAGCAGTTAATTTTATTGCTGTCTACCTACTGGAGTAGGCAGTCGGTCGGTTGGGACACAGCAGCGAGCAAGTCTCCGCGGTGAGTTCATTAGCGTAGTGTTCAGCAGTGTCTTTCCTCGCCGTATGATGCTGTCCGACACGGCGTGTAGTTCGACAGCCATTGGTGTTGTTCATATTTTTGAGTGGTTATTGTTCCTTGGCTGTATTTAGACGCCAATATTTGAAGACGTAGCGCTGCTGGTATCTTCGTCCTCGCTGACATTTTCCTTTGTCGTGCCGTTGGTCGGCTGGAAGGGAATTGATTAGGTTGATGTTCGGTCCTTCAGCCATCTCTGGGTGGGGTTGCCATCTGATTACTTAATCTTTTTCTTGTTTGCCTATCTCACCGAACCTTACGTTAGAGTTACCTCCTCAGGCCGACCCTTGGAGCACTTTTGAGCACCATTGTTCTGTTGTTTTTAGATTGTGATTTTCTTTTAGTCTCAAGTACTGTGCCAGGCCTTCAGCCGTCTATTAATTTAGTTGCTTCAATTTTAAAATAAGTCCTTCAGCCGACTTAAATCAAGGTTTCAAGATTGAATTGTTTAAATCTTATTTTAAAAAAGGAGATTTTGCTCTATTTTAAATCCTTCTTATTCAGGCCTTAAGCCTTCATTTCTTCAATGTTCAGTATGTGGCCTTCAGCCGTGTGTATTCCTTAAAGCAATTTAAATAACTTGTGTTCGGGCCTTCAGCCGTATTGTTTTTGAATCCTTTTAAGGGCATGTTTGATTAAGTGTCCTTAGTAAAATAAAGTTTGTGTGTTTTGCACAACTAACAGTTACTAATTTTGACTCCTTACCACAACCACAACCTGATCCGCTCTGTCCTGCAAACCAAGATTTCAGTAACAATTAAAAAGACAAACTTACGGTTGAATGCGAAGACATGATTCCAAGTAGCAGACAACATGTCTTCTGGTAGAAGGTGAGCTGTCTTTACAGCAGTTGGGCTGTTAAGAATGGCAGTACTTTAGGTAGACACACTGCGTGTTACTCCTTGAGCTGCAAGAGAGCTGTCTAAAATTCCTCAAATGTTCAATGTGGGACCAAACTGCTGAGGTCATCGGTCCCTAGACATACATACTACTTAAACTAAATTATACTAAGAACGACACACACACCCATGCCCGACGTGTATCTCGAACCCCTGCCGGAAGGGTCGCGCAGTCTGTGACATGGCTCCTCAAACCGCACGTTCACTCCGCGCGGCTAAAATTCCTCCACCGTCTGTTCATCACCGTTTGTACAGCAGGAATGCCGCTCTTTCAACACAAAGATCCATAAATGGTTGTGTGTGTATTGTTTCTGTGGGTTTCAACCATCGACAGATGTACGTGGAGCGTTGTCAACAAACATTTTACTTAGGTGGTTGTTCCTAAAGTCGACATTCTGTGAAGCGAGCGGAATATCAGATTGTTCCACAGTATATGAGAACACACAGACACGCACAAAGGTGTTATTCAGTACAGTGGAGCATCTGAAGCCTCTATCAGGCAGCCATCAGACAGTTTACATGAAGAAATAGAATGAGCGCTAGCAATGAACTGTTATAACCGCATACAGCGGTGGACACTACTTTTTATGTTGTTTTTGTCAGTAGCTCGAAACATGAAATGTTGAGCTGACTGTGCAGTATTTTTCGCAACCATCTGCCTCTGTTATTTTCGGAATTATGTGGATGATATTTTCGAAAAGTCTGATGGTGTGTCAACAGCGACAGTCTACACACCAACTTAAATAGTAGTTTGTTTGTAACTTTGCCCAACGAATTCTGACGGAATGTTATCTATCTCTTCTGCTTTATTTAATCTCAGGTTTTCCAGAGCTCTTTTAATTTGTAATACTGGATCTCTAAATTTTCGGTATCGACTCCAATTTGTTCTTCTATCAAGTCATCAGGCAAGTCCCCACCCCCCCACATAGAGGCCTTTAGCATGCTATTTCCAACTATAAGCTCTTTACTCTGCGTTTTACGGTGAAATGTGAATTGTGCTGTTAATATTACCACTCTTTATTTTAATTTCACCGAACGTTATGTCCAGCATCTGTTTGTGTCCTTTCAGAGATATCTCTTCAACTGAGCTGCCTACTATGGTATTCCTTATCGCAGTATCCACATCCTTAGTGGACTTCTAACGCATCTCATCATTCCTCACTGCTTCAGTATTCCACTTCCTCCCATACTGATTCTTCCAGATGATTCTCTCATACTTCAGTCAACTCTTCATTATGATTAGAGTCTATATCTGCTCCTGGGTACGACTTAGAATCCAATATCAGATGTCGGGATCTCTGTCTGACCATTATGTAATCTAGCTGAAATCTTCTTGCGTCTCCACATCTTTCCTACGTATACCAACTCCTGTTGTAATTCTTGAATAGAGTATTTGGTATTACCATCTGAAATTAGTCTCCCTCCTCTATCATTCCTACCTTCTAATCCCTGTTTTCCAACAACCATATGTCCTATTCCTTTCTCTACAACCTCCCTTGATTATTTTTTTTCTGATTTAGCTAGAGCCTATGTTCCCATTCTTTTTTGATATGTCGGGCTTACAGGCCTCAACTGTGTTGTCTTTGGAGCACGTGTTAACTGAAAATTTTGTATGTGTTGTAATGACGGCTGGATTTTCAGACTTTCTTGTTGAAATTATTTTGACAGAAGGCGACACATACCACGCTTTCAAACCTTAACTGGAAATGGATTAAATTTCAAATGTTAATGATTGACTGGTAATTTTCTTCCATTTACTTCAATTTTTCCGATTTCATTTCTCAAAAAGAAATGCACTAAAACTTTGCAGAAAACTTAATAAATCACCTTTACTTTATGATGTGTTAACATTTTGTTGTCTGCACCTTAGCACTCCCAGCTACTCGCATGCTATAGAACTTCAAATACACTTAGTGATGAAATCAAAGTTTCGGCCTTGGTTACAGCGGCCGAAACGTCGGTTTCATCCGTAATACGTTTTTTACAATATGGTGTGGTACCATAACGAAAAAACTTTCGTGTTCAATTAGCTACAATTTATAATGGTTTATTGTACGGAGTATTTAACGCTTAAATGGAATAAGAAGACTAATTTTGCACGCTTTCGTGGCCGTTGTCACTGAAGCTAAAATATTCTGGGTTGTTAGGGGTCCGTCATATTTCTTACAAGCGATAGACGTTTCGATCCCTCTGCTGCGATCTTCTTCTTAGTGCTATGATGACCACTGTTGTTGACTGAACAGTGTCCTGAAGAAGATCCCAGAATAGGTGTCGAAACTTCGAACTTTTGTAAGAAATGTGGCGCGATCTAACAACCAACAAGATTGTAGCTTTCTGAGAAGATTATGCTTGGCTAAACAGATCAGTAATCATTTTCACTGAACTGTTAACTGTGGTATAGTTCTTGATCGAGTGGGGTGGTGGTAAGTTCGTAAGGGACCAAACTATCGATGTCATCGGTCCCTAGCCTTACACACTACATAATATAACTTATACTAACTTGCCCATGCCTGAGAGAGTAGTCGAACCTGCGACGGGAGGAGCCGCGCGAACCGTGGCAAGGCGCCCTGGACCACGCGGCTACGCCTCGCTGTAGATCGAGTGAACGAGACCAATATCACTAGTGTAACGTCCAGTTTGGCTGTTCTCGGAAGTGAATGTAGGTTTGTCGTGACACTCACAGAGACACGGTCTTGTGTTGAGGTACTGTTCACTGCTACTGACTGACGAACTGTGCGATATTAAGTTGATACTGACTGAAAAGAGCCGTGTGTCCTCTTATATCTACGTTTACCTCTGGATGTTCGATTGGAAGCTATATATATATATAACATAGAGAAGAAGCATAGAATAGGCCTTGCCTTGTGCGCCCTCTGTTAGATGCTAGTCTTAGTTCAGTTGCACCTGCGTACTAGACAGCTCTACCCTCTTCTGTGTATAGCCCTGTCCCATATCTTACACTGTAAAAAGCAAAATATAAAACCGATATTTTAGCGTTGGAAGGAAGACGATGTTAAGTTTCGTTTACCACTACTAGAGTGCCGATAATTACGTAAACGACCACTAGAGTTCTCTCACCAACAGTCAGCCAGTTCGCGTCAGTTGTGACTGAAGGGGCAGGACTCACTCCTCTAGCGGTCAGAAAAACAGGACTTGTTCCTCCCGAGCCCGCAAGGGTTCAGAAAAGGATGGGACTCATTCCTCCTATTTAAAGCAGACAGACGCTGGTGACGGCCGTTCAGCGCACCTGACGATGAAGAAGGAGTGAGCGGCAAGCCCGCGAGACTGTTCGCTTTATCGCGCCAGCATTTTCTGCCCAGAAAACTGCACTCATTCTTCAGTTTAAACCTTATGAACGCTCCCGGCAGGCAAAGTTTTCTAGTGTATGCACTTATAAAATAAGCTGGAGAGCTTTTCCACGTTTATTGCGTATGTGGCTAAGCGTGACACGGGGATTTAATTTTTTACTCTTCAAGTTCCGTTAACCGTAAAAAGTACGTAAAACCCCTGGATATAAACCAGCACAACAGCAATGAAACATAGGAAATGGCTGAAATTTCCCCTGGAAAATACTAGACACAATAAAAGGAGTGTTCCATGAGGATATTCTTCACTTTGCATCGGAAAGTGCGAGGGTTACCGCCAGGACCTTTTACATGTCGTGGTAGCTTACTGAAAAGCGGCGCTGGAGAATACTAAACATCAATCTGTACAAGAGTCAAGGAGGCGTGATACAAATGCAGAATGAATTTCCGTCCAATATTAATTGAATGAAAGCTGCTAATTTTTAGGAATAAGTTGATGTTGTTGAAAACAAACTTTATAAAATAAAACACATGTTGAGAGTATCAGCTCGTTTAGCTTCGCCCAGGGTGCACCACAAGTCAACGAACTGTTTCACACCCCAAAAATATTTACACCTTTAATTTTTCTGTATTTTAAAATGTACTTCGCTGTGTAATTCTTTTTTCCCTGTGTAATTCTTGATTTGAACCGATCTCACATACTGAAATCTGGAAATTTTTCCAGCTTTGAAATTTACCACTTGGTGTATCATAAATTTAAAGTCGGGACAGTTCCTTTCCTTTTTCTTGGTTTTTGAGGAATTTATTGCGATTTTAGAGCCGAGCTGAATTTGCTTAATCGTCTCAAGAAATGTGTAAATATCTGGACTGTAGGATTAGAAATGACTATTGAATTTTCTGTGTAAACTTCCACAACGTCTGCAATTTTCCCGGTGCATGCATCGCTAACATGAAATCTTCAACAAAACAGTCACAACCGTACCAGGATCAAGTATCTGAAAACCAAATACATAAGACAGAAACCATTTAATTTCATTTGTTACGTAACAATCATGTGCAAGTCACAAAGTTAGTATTTTTCGCCACTAGCTCTTGGTTCAATGAAATTTGCATCCTAGGATTCTTATGTCACTTCAGACTTCACTTAAAGCTCTCATATGCTGTATTCAAATTCTGAAAACATCGTTGGCGATGAAAATTTCAGATCTACATCCTTACGTTTATGCACAACTGTTTGAAAGACGTACTGATGCTACGAAGTTGTCTTGTCGTTCAATAAAGAAAAAAATCATTGGAATATAATGTCAATGAACTTGCCCAGGTATTGTAAACAGCTGTCAAAAAGTTTTTCGCGACACTTGAATGTTTCATCGGCATATATTGTGTTAAACTGAGTAAGTATTTTAAGGTTTTCCGATTCAAAAAAATCACAGTTTTTTTCATGGCAGTATTTTTTAGCAAGAAATTTGTCCCGTCTCTAGTTTCCACATTAAGCGTGCTGATAACATCATAAACCTCTTTAAAACACGCCGGCAATTTCGGCGGAATTTAGCTTTGTAAATATACTGACAGAAAAAAAAAATCGTAGCAAGAAAGACTTGTGCGACATAAACGAAAGTTGGTAAGCGTGTTTCTACATCTGAAAGATGACGTCTGTTCACATTTCCCACCATGTCACATAAAGAGTGGCGTCAGTAGCGCCACTATGAGGATGCAAATCAAGTTTGCTTGAATACACAATTTCTGCAACTGTCATGACCTTTGAGACTGGACACGGTGATTTGGTGTTAGTCAAGATTCTCTTTAAGGTGACAAAGACTCTGTTATCAACATCTCACTCAAGGTTGAACGAGGCCGCGTAATAGGGCTACGAGAAGTTGAATGTTCCTTCTGCGATACAGCAGAAAGACTTGGGAGGAATGTAGCCACTGTACATGACTGCTGGCAGCAGTAGCCACGGGAATGTACGGTCCCAACAAGACCGGGCTCTGGAAGATAGGTGCCACTACGGAGAGAAAGACCATCGTGATCGGCGTATGGCTCTGGCGCAGCGTACTGCATCTGCACCAGCTGTCTGAATAGCAGTTGGCACCACAGTTACACAACGAACTGTTACAAATTGGTTACTTCAAGGACAGCTCCGAGACAGACACCCTATAGCGTGCCTTCCACTGACCCCGACCCGCCACCATTTGCGACTTCAATGGAGTCAAGAGGGAGCTTATTTGAGGGCAGGATGGAGGTGTGTTGTATTTTCTGATGAAAGGTGGTTTTGCGGCGGTGCCAGTGATGGCCGTGTGGTGGTCACAAGAAGGCCAGCTGAGAACCTGTTACCAACCCGTCGGCGTGCTAGACGCACTGGACCTATACCTGTAGCTATAGTCTGGGGTAAGATTTCATATGACAGCAGGAACGTTCTCGTGGTTATCCCACGCAAACTGACTGCAAATTTGTACGTCAGTCTGGTGATTCTACCCGTTTCTCTGTCAGTCATTAAAAACAATTCAGGATAAAGTTCCCTGTAAACAGCTTTTGTAACGCAAGACGCCCTGCAGAGAGTCGTCACATTGCGTTGGTCTGCTTGATTACCAGATTCGTCTCCAATCGGGCATATATGGGACATCATCGGACAATAGCTCCAGCATCATCCACAAACACTACTCACCGTTCCTGTATTGACTGACCAAGTGTACAGGCATGCAACTCCATCCCGCAAACTTTCGTCCGACACCTGTACAACATAGTGCAAGTACGTTCGCATGCTTGATTCAACATTCTGACACTTAATTTTTGGAAATTTGTGGTAAGGTCTTATGGGACCAAACTGCGGAGGTCAACGGTCCCCAAGCTTACAAACTATTTATGTAACTAACTTACGCAAAGGACGACACACACATCAATGCCCGAGAGAGGACTCGAACCTCCGACGGGGGAAGCCACGCGGGCCGTAACAAGACGCCCAAAGACCGCCCGGCTACCCGCGTGTCATTCTGGCACTTACACCGGTTATTAATGTACCAGCATTTCATATTCTCAGTGGGTTACCTCACGCGGATTTTAACCTGTGATATTGCAGTGTTGCAATTAAATATTTACCTAAACAAATGTATTTGCGGAATTTCATTACACTACATCATTTTTTGGCGTAGCGACCGTTTTCCGTAAGTTTCGATTTATGAAAGCTGAAGACATATGTAATTGCTATGTCTTGCATATCTTGTACTTTTAACTAATTGTAAATTAGCTCTGATACCGTCTCAAAAATATCTTCTGTGACTTTTATCTTTAGATTACAAATTATTTTTTGCCTCTGATTTCCTTCACAAGGTATTTCCACGTGACTGTGGTCTTCTTGAATCTCCACAGTCCAGCTCCTGAACAGGAACAGTTTCAGTAAAGCTTCTGCAACCGTTAATGTTGCACGTTCAATTTATGAAACCTGAAGGCGTTACCTTTCAGAAGTAATATTTTACTTCCCATTATGCTTACTGTGACTTCAAGCGCATCGGAGGAGCTGCCATAGATTGAGACATTATGCCGCAAACGGCTGGGAAGTCCCGAGGCTATTACCTGCAGGCCATTAGGCTAGTTCGGAAAGAGTGAGTCTTGTAACTTGATAAGCTACCTAGTGTCGGGAGGAATGGGTCCTGAGCCCTCGAGTGAAGCGCGGCAGAGCACACAGATGCCCCCTGGAGAGTCACCAAGCAGGCCGTTGCTTCGCACTTTCGATAGCGTATCGAACAGCGAACGGGTCATTTTTATGCAATACAATACGCTACCATACCAGGAAAACTTCCCTGTTACCTTACTCTGGCAGCGGAACTACACGCAATAATATATCGTAGATCTTTGTTGGCATTTCTTTCCGTAACTTTCTCATAATCATATTTGTCCGTGTGACAAAACTGTATAGTTGCTGCAATTTAGCAAGCAACTTCATAAGTTCATGAAATTTTGGTATGTTGGTATTCCCGTTGGTATGAGTTTTATATCGATTGTCATTTTTTTTAGTACGCTGTTGCTGTCTGAGTTTACGTATTGTCCTTTTGTCATTTGGTGATAGCGATGGGAGCTGTGTACGCTAGAAAATGGAATGCCAACTGGATAAATCGGAGCATTTCCGAAATATTCTCCTGTCTGAGTTCAATAGACGGGTAGGCAGGTGACAGCAGAGGAGGCAGCCAGATTCATTTGCATCCTATGCGGGGATAATGCCACTGGACCGAGCACGGCAAGAAAAAGGTTTTCTTGTTTTAAGGAGGATGTGAGTCTTCACATTCAGGAAGACCTACGAGGTTTGATGAAAATCGTTTAAACACATTAATCCACAATGACACACATCATTGTAGTCGAGTAGTGGCAAATGAGATGAAATGTGATCATTTCACCATAGTGTGACATTTGTATGCAACGGGAAAGGTTAAAAAATCGGGCGTATGTGTACCACATGCTCTAAGCCTAAATCTAAAAAACCAACAGGTGGTCATCTGCGCACCTCCGCTTGCTCGTCATCAATTGGCTCGTGAACAATACCGACCATTCCTATGTCGTATCGTTGCAGGTGACGAGAAATGGCGTTTTTATGCTAACACAAGGAAAATAAAAGAATGGTTGAGCTCAAACACAGCAGCAAGTCCCCATACAAAGACCTGCATGCATCCACAAACGATAATGTTATGAATCTGGTGGAACAGTGACAGTGTAGTGTACTACATATAGCTTCTCTGAGACATAACAATTACTACTGATGTTTATTGTCAACACATGAGACGTCTTGTGGATTAAAACCAAGAACAACGACCAGGACTGCATGAAGTAATGCTACTCCTCCCCGCATTCTGCTGGACTGACAAACAACACTATTCAGGAGTTGGGCTGCGATGTCATTCCACACCAACTTTATTCACCTAATCTTGTGTCCTTAGATTTACACCTTTTCCGCCCTCTAATAAACAACATTGAAAGAATTTCCTTTCCAGATGAAAATGCGCTCCTACGGGCGTCGACGGTGAGTCACTGAACCACAAAAGACAACAACAGTGACGGGCAAACAACAAGACAGCTTGGCAGAACGACAAGTGCAGAGTGGAAACTAAATCGAGCGGTTTAGACACAGCAGTATCGAGAACCAAACAAAATTGCCTTTTATGAACAAACGAGAGTGCAGTCGGAACATGACTGAGGTCTGGGCTTCACTTCACTTTGATGGGCGACAATACTGAGCATATCCTTTTGCAGGGTAAGCACTGCCATGCTAATCCTGCATGGCCTGGCAATGTTGTGTGCCATATAGTGTGGGATCAGCCTGTGTTGAAGTGGGAGAGGGGTGATCCTCTTGGCGTTGTGGAGAGAGTCACTCACGCAAAAGATTTAGCCAATGCCTAGTAGGTCGGCGGTGCTGCTGGTTGCTCGAACCTTTTCGTAAAAAGCATTTGCTGTCGGACAGAACCTGTTCCACAGCAATAGGAGGCCCACAACCTCACGTCGAGTAGAGCCTGGGAAGGTGCAGCGCTAGTTTCAGCACCCAATTCTGCACCTGTTGAAGGGTGACAATGTGGGAGTCAGCACCATACAGCCATGCCATGGCTGCATGCTCCGACACTGGACGAATAAGCTTTAGCTAGCTCATGATACCATGGCGGGTGAGAAGTGTCGAATCGAGGTTGACAGGTCACAAAGCGTGCAGATGTACCCCATGGCCCTGTTCTGGACCTTGTGGACTTGGAAGAACCGGTGAGGCGCTGGTCATTTCACCTCGAGGTAAGTTAAAGTCTTAGCCCATGGGATGGGACCTCCCATGACTGTGGCTCATGGGAGAGCCAGCAGGACCTTCTGCCACATATAGACGATCACCAGGCTCTTTACAGGATTGTACTTGAGCCGCCATTTGGTCGCCAGGCACCCAAAACGTCATAGCCAAGCTACAGGTGAACAATGACATGTGCCGGCCGCGGTGGTCTAGCGGTTCTAGGCGCTCAGTCCGGAACTGCGCGACTGCTACGGTCGCAGGTTCGAATCCTGCCTCGGGCATGGATGTGTGTGATGTCCTTAGGTTAGTTAGGTTTAAGTAGTTCTAAGTTCTAGGGGACTGATGACCAAAGATGTTAAGTCCCATAGTGCTCAGAGCCATTTGAACCATTTGAACAATGACATGTCATCAATGTAGAGAAGCAACTCAAAGCATGCCACATGTGTTGTATCGGTTGTGTCAGCAGTGTACAGAGAATATAAAAAGGTGTTGAGTACCAACCTCTGTGGACCCCTGCACATAATTGGCGCCACAGTGGATATGCCTATTCAGGCCATACATGGAAGGTCCTAAGGTCCTGCCAGACAGAACAGACTGCAGGAGGACCCTGTGTGACGTCAGAACCCCAAGTACAAAGAGATTGTACATGAGGCTGTCATGCCACATGGGGTAAAGATTCTAGACACGTCCAGGAACACTGCCCCAAGGCACTTCCGCATCTCCAGTGCCCTCATGGCAGATTCTACCAGGTGTAGCAGTTGGTGAGAGGTGGTGTGGCTGCTTTTGAAGCCAAAATGCTAGTCAGGCAGGAAGCATTCCTTGTGCACAAGCCCCTTAAGGTACCACAGGTCGAACCTCTCAAAGCCCATTGACAGGGATGGGAGGTGACTGATGGGATGGTGGTGTGATGACAGCCAAGGGCCCTTGTTGGCCTTCAGGATGGCGACCACTTCAGCATGTTTCTATGCAGAAGGGTAGGTGCTAAACAAATAATATCGTTAAAGATGACTGCCAGATGCCAATGGACCCCTGGTGGCAGATTCTTAAGGAGAATGTTGTTGATCCCATCAGTATCCCCTGCTGGTCAGGTGTCGAGGGTTTGAAGATGAACCATAACTTCCTCTTCAGAGATTGTAGGGCAGACAGGAAGGTAGGCAGCAGTTAATTGACAACCAAGATGTGGTCGTCGTCGACATCATCCACTAATGGGGTGAAACGGGCATCAAAAACAGCAGCCAGCTCACTGGCCTTTGTGTCTGGATCAGGCGACGTCCTGGCCATCCCACAACGGTGGGAAGCGCTACTGATACTGCAGGATGTAGCAGATAAAGTGCCAGGCACTGCTGTCCTCAGGATCAACAGTGGAGACAAGGTCCACTCAGTCCATGTTGTGGTGTTCCTCGACAGTGGCCTTGATCTCCATGGGCATATTGTTGAGATGGTTCTTGGTGGCCAGCTGGCAAGTGACCTGCCACTCCCAGAACAGTTGGTGGTGGTGGGAGAGGTTCTACAGCCATTGCAGCTGACAGGGAGTGGCAGCACCCACTGCTCGAAGTAGTGCCCAGGTAAAGGAGGTGAGAGCCACATCAGCTTCTATCATGTACTGGGCTAGTCCTTCAGTGGCTAGGCCAAGAACTTTCGCCCAGTAGTTCTCACTGTCCAGGAGCTGGTAGTATGGTTGCCCAGGAGGCACTGCTGTGTCGACCACATCCACCACTGGGAGATGGTTGCGGGACATGGCAGTGATCGTATAGGTAGACATGCTGCCTGATGCCTTTGAGGATGGTGACATCGAGCATATCTGGCAGGGCAGATAGTATGGTTAAGGGTCCCAAAGTGATGGTGCCATAATTCTGCACCAAATGGAGGAGGTGACACTCACTGGTGTTGGTGAGGTGGGAATTCCACTGCATGCTCTTTGCATTGAAGTCGTCCACAGTGAAAATCCCCCCCCCCCCCTTTCCTCACAGCCAGCAGTACATCAAAGTCTGATGCCTGGAGCAGTCCTCTGGGCAACCAGTAAACCACAACGAAGGTAATATTACCAACTGAAGCGTTGACCACCATGTCTGTCGCCTCTAGGAGGTCCAGCTGTGGCAAGTTGACGTGGTAGTGGCGTAATGACATCCTAACATGGACAGTAGTCCTGCCACCTGCAGTTGGCCTGACTGTATTAGCAGCTAAAGGAGGCTATCCAATAGAGACTCCCAGCTTAAGGTGAGTTTCACAGGCCTTGTCATAGAGGAACTGGTGGAACTCACCATGTTGTGGCTGGAGACTATTGGCACTGAAAATGCAGATAGTAAGACCATGAATATGACCGTTATCCATGGTCTTACTGTGTAGTGGCAATGGTAGCCTGCAGGGCCAACGTGGCAGTGGTGACCAGCCCTGGGAGCTGGCCCAGGAGAGAGCTAAGCTCAACTAAATGAACGTTGGGGTTGGGGTAGTAGCAGTCATGGATGCCTGTGAGGCCAAAATGGCAGGCAGGGCCTGGGCAGTGGGTGCTAGCTGGCGAGATGCAGACCTGGCGAGCTACTGAGCTGTGGTGGTACAGGGGTGGTCCAGATGGTGGCCACAACCACAAGAACCACTCCTGGGAGGCAGCTGATGGGGATGGCTGGCTAACAATCGCTTCTGCTGGTACAGTGGGCAGCAGTGGTTGTTGCACGACCAATACAGAGGTACTAGGCGCTCGTCAGGGTGGTTGACTGATTCCTGGCCCTGGGAACTTCGGTAAAACTAGTGCTGTCGTGCACCTTCTGCACTGCTCTGCCGCCATGGTGGCGACATTTGAAGGCTGCACAGTCACTGTAACTGGCCACGTTTTGTTCACTGCAACTTCCTCTTCTTTATGCACTCACAGCTCTGGTGCAACCAGGTGAACTTAACATAGTGGACTGGCACTGCACAGTATTGTGCTACATGGCTGAGGCCCTGGCAGAAGGAGCCCACCTGCCCTTGCCACAGAGTGGTTCAACCTCTACTGTGATGTCAGCAACCTTGGTAACGTGAAGTATCTTCCGGTTGTCAGTGTCTACCAGGACAAGGAGCCGTGGGGTGTTCCTGTGTGTCCTGGGCGACTGCATGATTCTGGTGGCCTGGACGCCATAGCGCAAGACCACCAGTTTTCCTTTGAGATAGTCCAGATCCATCTTGAGCGGACCATCTTCAGTAGTTAGAGAGGCTTGGCATTGTGCATTGTGATCTATGCAGATGTATTTCAAGAGCTTGATTTGGCCGTGGGTGGTTGCTCGATAGATCTCATAAAGGTCATCGCAGGCAACACGGATCAATGTGATGTTTGCTTCCTTTTAGATAATCAACTGGAAATCTTTGTAGACTTTTCTGCCACTGGATGACGAGTGGAGGAGGGAGAGGAGTTTCCCTCGCCAGCGGCGTTGTGTCGATGTTGCCTGCTGCTACTTTGGTCATTACCTCGAAATTGTTGCCTCTCTGGATCAAATGGTTCAAATGGCTCTGGGCACTATGGGACTTAACATCTATGGTCATCAGTCCCCTAGAACTTAGAAATACTTAAACCTAACTAACCTAAGGACATCACCACATCCATGCCCGAGGTAGGATTCGAACCTGCGACGTAGCGGTCGCGCGTTTCCAGACTGAAGCGCCCAGAACCGCTCGGCCACTCCGGCCAGCCTCTCTGGATCAGTAGTGGCTAAAATTCCTTGAGCGTTTTGGCCCGAGCAGTGCGTTTCCGCTTTGGGATGACAAAGCCTTCTAAACCGTGCTATGGAGGAGGAGCAGGGGCACCCTTTTGTGTCCACTTCTTTGACTGCCGAATGGCATAGGTGGACGGAAACGAGGAGTGTTTCTCATCCGTCAGTGAAGGCAACAACTTGCATGAGGCCTGTGAAACTTCCACAAGGCCGTCTTCATGGGATGTGCCTGTCGGGACAAAACCCATCAGGAGGGACAGATTGGCTTCAGGCATGTCCATCTTTCTTCGGCATTACTGGCTTGGTAGCAGCTGGCAGCTCTGTGACCTCTTCTGTAGTCACGTCTGGCGGGGCTGACTGCAGTGGCTTCTTCATGGCGACCCACTAGTGATGGAGTCTGTCTGGGCGGACAGACTGCTTGAGTGCCTGCGACTGGCTGAATCTTACCTGGCACGACCAGCCGGATCGCTCCAGATAATGCAGCGGCCTCTTGGGAAGACACGTCTGGCGATGCAGCAAGGCACTGCTTCCTCTGTGCAGTGTCTTAAGCCCGTCGTCCTCTCGGAGGTATAGCGAACCGAGGATGCATGGCCGAAATATTCTCGGCCGCAACGTCGCAAGAGCGTGAGCGTGAGAGCGAGAGCAGGCGCGAGCGCGACACATCCATCCAGCCGCCAAAGTCGTGTACTGTGATCGAATGCCGGTTCGCCTTAAGTTAGAAGCCAGATGCAGTCGCCTATGGTGCAAGCGTCATTAGAAGGCGATCTGCCACGGCCTTCTTCATCGTCATCTAACTCGGGAATTGAGATGCAGGACCCTGCGCTGTGAGCTTTATAGCGCGGCTGCAGGCGCCGACAGGGCGGAACATGAGTCATGGCCCGCGCCTAGCGCTCAGCTGGCGACAGCAGCGCTCGAAAATACACTACTGGCCATTAAAATTGCTACACCACGATGATGACGTGCTGCAGACGCGAAATTTAACCGACAGGAAGAAGATGCTGTGATATGCAAATGATTAGCTTTTCAGAGCATTCACACAAAGTTGGCGCCGGTGTCGACACCTATAACGTGCTGACATGAGGAAAGTTTCCAACCGATTTCTCATACACAAACAGCACTTGATCGGCGTTGCCTGGTGAAACGTTGTTGTGATGCCTCGTGTAAGGAGGAGAAATGCGTACCATCACGTTTCCGACTTTGATAAAGGTCGGATTGTAGCCTATCGCGATTGCGGTTTATCGTATCGCGACATTGCTGCTCGCGTTGGTCGAGATCCAATGACTGTTAGCAGAATATGTAATCGCTGGGTTCAGGACGGTAATCCGGAACGTCGTGCTGGATCCCAAGTTCCTCGTATCACTTGCAGTCGAGATGACAGGCATCTTATCTGCATGGCTGTAACGGATCGTGCAGCCACGTCTCGATCCATAAGTCAATGGATGGGGACGTTTGCTAGACAACAATCATCTCAACTAACAGTTCGACGACGTTTGCAGCAGCATGGACTATCAGCTCGGAGACAATGGCTGCAGTTACCCTTGACGCTGCATCACAGATAGGAGCGCTAGGCGTTGGGTATTCAACGACAAAGCTGAGTGCACGAATGGAATAACGTCATTTTTTCGGATGAATTCAGGTTCTGTTTACAGCATCATGATGGTCGCATCCTTGTTTGGCGACATCGCGGTGAACGCACTTTGGAAGTGTGTATTCGTCATCGCCATACTGGCGTATCACCTGGCGTGATGGTATGGGGTGCCGTTGGTTACACGTCTCGGTCACCTCTTGTTCGCATTAACGGCACTTTGAACAGTGTACATAACATTTCAGATGTGTTACGACCCGTGGCTCTACCCTTTATTCGATCCCTGCGAAACCCTACATTTCTGCAGGATAATCGACGACCCATGAACCATGGACCTTGCCGTTGGTGGGGAGGCTTGCGTGCCTCAGCGATACAGATAGCCGTACCGTAGGTGCAACCACAACGGAGGGGTATCTGTTGAGAGGCCAGACAAACGTGTGGTTCCTGAAGAGGGGCAGCAGCCTTTTCAGTAGTTGCAAGGGCAACAGTCTGGATGATTGACTGATGTGGCCTTGTAACAATAACCAAAACGGCCTTGCTGTGCTGGTACTGCGAACGGCTGAAAGCAAGGGGAAACTACAGCCGTAATTTTTCCCGAGGGCATGCAGCTTTACTGTATGATTAAATGATGATGGCGTCCTCTTGGGTAAAATATTCCGGAGGTAAAATAGTCCCCCATTCGGATCTCCGGGCGGGGACTACTCAAGAGGATGTCGTTATCAGGAGAAAGAAAACTGGCGTTCTACGGATCGGAGCGTGGAATGTCAGATCCCTTAATCGGACAGGTAGGTTAGAAAATTTAAAAAGGGAAATGGATAGGTTGAAGTTAGATATAGTGGGAATTAGTGAAGTTCGGTGGCAGGAGGAACAAGACTTCTGGTCAGGTGACTACAGGGTTATAAACACAAAATCAAATAGGGGTAATGCAGGAGTAGGTTTAATAATGAATAGGAAAATAGGAATGCGGGTAAGCCACTACAAACAGCATAGTGAACGCATTATTGTGGCCAAGATAGATACGAAGCCCACACCTACTACAGTAGTACAAGTTTATATGCCAACTAGCTCTGCAGATGACGAAGAAATTGAAGAAATGTATGATGAAATAAAAGAAATTATTCAGATTGTGAAGGGAGACGAAAATTTAATAGTCATGGGTGACTGGAATTCGAGTGTAGGAAAAGGGAGAGAAGGAAACATAGTAGGTGAATATGGATTGGGGGACAGAAATGACAGAGGAAGCCGCCTGGTAGAATTTTGCACAGAGCACAACATAATCATAACTAACACTTGGTTTAAGAATCATGAAAGAAGGTTATATACATGGAAGAACCCTGGAGATACTAAAAGGTATCAGATAGATTATATAATGGTAAGACAGAGATTTAGGAACCAGGTTTTAAATTGTAAGACATTTCCAGGGGCAGATGTGGACTCTGATCACAATCTATTGGTTATGACCTGTAGATTAAAACTGAAGAAACTGCAAAAAGGTGGGAATTTAAGGAGATGGGACCTGGATAAACTAAAAGAACCAGAGGTTGTACAGAGATTCAGGGAGAGCATAAGGGAGCAATTGACAGGAATGGGGGAAATAAATACAGTAGAAGAAGAATGGGTAGCTTTGAGGGATGAAGTAGTGAAGGCAGCAGAGGAACAAGTAGGTAAAAAGACGAGGGCTAGTAGAAATCCTTGGGTAACAGAAGAAATATTGAATTTAATTGATGAAAGGAGAAAATATAAAAATGAAGTAAATGAAGCAGGCAAAAAGGAATACAAACGTCTCAAAAATGAGATCGACAGGAAGTGCAAAATGGCTAAGCAGGGATGGCTAGAGGACAAATGTAAGGATGTAGAGGCCTATCTCACTAGGGGTAAGATAGATAAAGCCTACAGGAAAATTAAAGAGACCTTTGGAGAAAAGAGAACCACTTGTATGAATATCAAGAGCTCAGATGGAAACCCAGTTCTAAGCAAAGAAGGGAAAGCAGAAAGGTGGAAGGAGTATATAGAGGGTCTATACAAGGGCGATGTACTTGAGGACAATATTATGGAAATGGAAGAGGATGTAGATGAAGATGAAATGGGAGATAAGATACTGCGTGAAGAGTTTGACAGAGCACTGAAAGACCTGAGTCGAAACAAGGCCCCCGGAGTAGACAATATTCCATTGGAACTACTGACGGCAGTGGGAGAGCCAGTCCTGACAAAACTCTACCATCTGGTGAGCAAGATGTATGAAACAGGCGAAATACCCTCAGACTTCAAGAAGAATATAATAATTCCAATCCCAAAGAAAGCAGGTGTTGACAGATGTGAAAATTACCGAACTATCAGCTTAATAAGTCACAGCTGCAAAATACTAACACGAATTCTTTACAGACGAATGGAAAAACTAGTAGAAGCCAACCTCGGGGAAGATCAGTTTGGATTCCGTAGAAACACTGGAACACGTGAGGCAATACTGACCTTACGACTTATCTTAGAAGAAAGATTAAGGAAAGGCAAACCTACGTTTCTAGCATTTGTAGACTTAGAGAAAGCTTTTGACAATGTTGACTGGAATACTCTCTTTCAAATTCTATAGGTGGCAGGGGTAAAATACAGGGAGCGAAAGGCTATTTACAATTTGTACAGAAACCAGATGGCAGTTATAAGAGTCGAGGGACATGAAAGGGAAGCAGTGGTTGGGAAAGGATTGAGACAGGGTTGTAGCCTCTCCCCGATGTTGTTCAATCTGTATATTGAGCAAGCAGTAAAGGAAACAAAAGAAAAATTCGGAGTAGGTATTAAAATTCATGGAGAAGAAATAAAAACTTTGAGGTTCGCCGATGACATTGTAATTCTGTCAGAGACAGCAAAGGACTTGGAAGAGCAGTTGAATGGAATGGACAGTGTCTTGAAAGGAGGATATAAGATGAACATCAACAAAAGCAAAACAAGGATAATGGAATGTAGTCTAATTAAGTCGGGTGATGCTGAGGGAATTAGATTAGGAAATGAGGCACTTAAAGTAGTAAAGGAGTTTTGCTATTTGGGGAGCAAAATAACTGATGATGGTCGAAGTAGAGAGGATATAAAATGTAGGCTGGCAATGGCAAGGAAAGCGTTTCTGAAGAAGAGGAATTTGTTAACATCCAGTATTGATTTAAGTGTCAGGAAGTCATTTCTGAAAGTATTCGTATGGAGTGTAGCCATTTATGGAAGTGAAACATGGACGATAAATAGTTTGGACAAGAAGAGAATAGAAGCTTTCGAAATGTGGTGCTACAGAAGAATGCTGAAGATTAGATGGGTAGATCACATAACTAATGAGGAAGTATTGAATAGGATTGGGGAGAAGAGAAGTTTGTGGCACAACTTGACCAGAAGAAGGGATCGGTTGGTAGGACATGTTCTGAGGCATCAAGGGATCACAAATTTAGCATTGGAGGGCAGCGTGGAGGGTAAAAATCGTAGAGGGAGACCAAGAGATGAATACACTAAGCAGATTCAGAAGGATGTAGGTTGCAGTAGGTACTGGGAGATGAAAAAGCTTGCACAGGATAGAGTAGCGTGGAGAGCTGCATCAAACCAGTCTCAGGACTGAAGACCACAACAACAACAACAACAACAACAATCGACGACCGCATATTACAGGTTCTGTACGGGCCTTTCTGGATACAGAAAATGTTCGGCTGCTGCCCTGGCCAGCACATTCTCCAGATCTCTCACCAATTGAAAACGTCTGGTCAATGGTGGCCGAGCAACTGGCTCGTCACAATACGTCAGTCACTAATCATGATGAAGTGTGATATCGTGTTGAAACTGCATGGGCAGCTGTACCTGTACACGCCATCCAAGCTCTGTTTGACTCAATGCCCAGGCGTATCAAGGCCTTTATTACGGCCATAGGTGGTTGTTCTGGGTACTGATTTCTCAGGATCTATGCAGCCAAATTGCGTGAAAATGTAATCACATGTAAGTTCTAGTATAATATATTTGTCAAATGAATACCCGTTTATAATCTGCATTTCTTCTTGGTGTAGCAATTTTAATGGCCAGTAGTGTATTAGGAGCTACGCCTAGCAGCTGTCATCTGGGTGCATGCGTTCTGGCGGGCTTCCGAACTCGTCACAGTAGCATACGAGAAAAACCACGTGATTTTTACGGTCGCGGAATTGAGGAGTTACTCCAGTGCTGGCAGACTGTTGTAAATAGTGAAGGGTAATATATAACTGATGACTTAAGTCTGTGTTATGTGTACATGTTGTGTGTAATTAAAAAAAAAAAACGCTTAAAAGTTCTGCACCAACCCAATGATTAATTTGGGAAAATTATTCAAATTGGGTCAATATTTTTGGTTAGTCCAGTATTATCTGCTTCTTTGTATCGTGTGCGGATAATTAGGATTGTGTGTGTGTGTTTGTGCGTGTGTTTGGAGGTGGGGTGGATATAAGCTACTGATTTGACGACTACTCCATTGTGCTTTATGCTTCCGCGCAGCGCAGTGGACGCGGCAGTGGCTGCACCCGGAGCTGGTCTACGCCCGGCGAGTGCGTTCCGACGCTCACGGACGCTGGCGATGGCTCTCCAGCCGCGTGGGATGGGCCGACGAGCGCGGGGCCCGCCCGACACGTGCGCCGCCGCGCTGATGCGCCTAATGGAAAGTCGCGCCAGAAATACGCTGCAGTAGATTTCATTGTAAATCGGACGGCTTTGGCTGTCGGACAATATTTGTGCCGGGGCCCATTTGCAGGTGGAGTGACCGGGGACCGGGGCGGGGGCCCGGTGAATGCACGCACTCGGCCGGCCGCGTTTATCGGGGCCGAAAGCTTGTCGCAGCGCAGAGAGGACAGCGGCGGCCGGGCATTCTCGTCGCACGCACCACCCTACACCAGTGGTTCCCCCCACCCCTCTGCCACCCCATTCCACCCTCCCCCTCCCCTCGCTGTCCGACCAAACAAATTCATCCGCGAGGGATTTAGAAAACAGGAGCACCTGTTCACATCCGCTGCGCCTGACGCCGGCTCTTTTTATCCTCTTCCCCGGCCGAGTGAAGAGAGAATCACTTACATACCTGTCCTTCTCTCTCTGCTTGTTCCCTCAATTTAGTCCCTCCGCTACCAGCTCTGTCCACGTTCCTATCTGTACTTCTGTTACGTTGCGTGGTGCGGTTATACTTTCAGCAGGTACTCACGTTCCAAAAATAAGCGGCTAGACTGCTCAGATTAGTATGCGGCTTTTAACAAATCGAAACCTCTCTCATTTTCATTTCAATGCGCTCTGGCGTGTACTGTAAAGAGCTTATTGTAATATACCAGCAACTGCAAAGAGCAGTTTTGGATCCCTATTTAGCATTTTCTCTCGATATATTTTAAGCAGTACTCATACGGGGTGAGTTAAAAGCATAACGGGGATTTTTTTGGGAAGTATTTTATTTATTCGACCACATCAGTATTATGCCATTCAAAATAGTCGCCGTTAGATATTATACGGGATGATTCATCTGCTCTTACCGACGTCTTTTAATGCAACCCACAGTCTTACATCTCGCCTTCAAAAACCACGCGCCAGATTATTATATTCTCTCGCTCGCTAAGTGCGAGCTATTAGTCCTACAGGACGTTTTTGTAGGAAAATTAACGTAGCTGAATTTTGTACTAGGATACGTTTTCGTAGTTTTCGAGTTATTCAAGATAAACGCAGCCCCAGTTTCACACTCAGCCCCCACCAGTCAGCTTTTCTAGTATGTTGTTCAAGGCACTCCATCCTATCGTTGCACAAATATTTGAGACTGCACGTATTGTTTCCCACAGTCGATAGTTTATGGTCTTCATTGAATGGCCTTATTATAACTGCGGCTTAGTCGAGCACTTAAAAATTATAAAACTATCGTTAGAGTAAATATTACCCGCCAAGTTTGTGAATTTTAACAGCACAAAATAAACAGTTTCATGGTTGGATTGTTCAGGCCTTCTGACTGCGAAACTACTACTTTGGTGGTGTGATAGTCCAACCAATAGAGAACAGGTAAGGTCGAATATCAGGATTACTTCGCGGGTTGGAAAATACATTGGGAGGGAGTGCCACGAACAACGTATAGGAATCCTGACTGGTGAGGGATGATGTCGGGGTGGAGGTGCGTCTGAAGGTCACTTTTGTAGGTTTCTCTTAAATAACTCTAAAACTACGACCTCCAGCGAAAACTTATCGCAGTATAAAATTTAACTACATTAAATTTCGTACAAAAAGGTCTTGTTTCTTTTTTTTCTGTAAAACGATTAATTTGTGCGTACAGAGCGAGAGAATGTGAAAAACTCGTACGACGTTTTTGAAAGCCAGACAAAACATTGCGGATTGCGTCAGACGACATCGGTAGGGGAACCTGCATCACGCTATCTACTTACGCCAGCGCTTTTTCCAATCCCCGATCCACCTCTGGAACTTTACCTTTGGGTTATCTTTTAACTCTCTCAGACATGTGTGTTTAATCTGATATGCGCATGTAAAACAGAGGCGCTTTTAGATTTTTTTTTTTAGTTTTTTGGAATATGAAAAAATTACATGGTACCATTTCCGGCGAACACTGAGGCTGTACCGTTTTTGGCAAACATTCACGAGTATGCAAGGAGGTCTGAGCAGGTGCATTATCGTAATACAAAAGTCGTGAACTGCTTCGCCACCAATCCGGGCGTTTTTCTTGGACTGGTTCACTCACACGGTGCAGAACTTGTAAGTAGTACTCTGGTACGCCTCATTGGTTGTTCGACCTTGCAGCATGAACTCGTCGTGTATTATGCCGTTAAACTTAAAGAACGCAATATATATAACCTTCACATTTCACCGTACATGTCGATCTCTTTCCGGTTTTGGCGATACAGAATCGTTCTACTGGAACGATTGGGCGTTAGGTGCGACGTCATATCGCACATCCGCGTTTCACCACCTTTTGTGACACGTTCACCAGGTCTGCGTCGTTGTTGACTTCATATGAGCAGCTTGCGTTCATCATTGTTTTTGTTCGAAATACAACAGTTGTGGATTGCATTTTTCTATCCCAAGTTCCTTGACAGAAGCGTCCAAAAGCCTTTCATGGAATGAGCCAGGTGTTATGCTAACGTCCTTGGTGATTTCTGTGACTGTGATTATGCCATCGTTTTTAATCAATTCTTTTACTTTTTCCAACATTTCATCGGCTGACGGATGTGCTGAGATATTCTGGACGCTCAACTTCGACGTCTCCACGTTGTCCTTCGAAACAGCTATACCACTCGTACAGTCTTGTTTTACCCGCTACAGCTCAGTAAACGCAGTATTTAACATTTGTAAAAGTTTTCTGCACTTTATTCCGTCCTTAAAGCAAAATTGACTTTAAATTCTCAGAAACGTTTTCATGCAATATAAATAATGTTGGTACTACTAAAAGTCAAGCAACCTTCTTGATAGCTGACAAAAGCCTAAATATACAGTCTGGGCAACTTTGTACAAATATTTCTTCCGTGTTTGGAAAAATTTATTTTTATTATTTAACTGTGATCGGATGTCCTTCCCGACTCTACCTACAATCATCAAGGTAACATAAGGAATGGAACGGGGGTGGCGTGCGCCGTCTGTCTTTGAATCATGTACGATGTGTTCTGAGTGTAATCGTATTTTACCTGTTTGTGTACTACATTCTCTGAGATGGATTTAGGGAACTAATCCAGCATTTGCCTAAATTGGTGTAGGAAACCTAAAAACCACACTCAGGCTGGCAGATGTACCGACCCACGGTTGTTAATCCACCTCGCTGATTCGACCTGGGTCTGACTATCTCGCAAGCTAGCGCGGTGCGAATTAAGCTATATATTTTTCTTCTCCTTTTTAAATTTACTTTCGTTTCTTTGGCCTCATTTTCTCTCTGCGTAGCCCTCCCATTCGCTAACCTTCTGCTGAACTCTCAGTCTGGCCTCTGTGTAACCCGTCTAAGTGCAGATATTTTTGTATGTGGTACCTTCAAATGTTCTGATATCAGTGAGCTGGTTGTTTTTTTCTCTATGTTGAACGGTCATCCCACATACAGTCACAAACATTACTATCTGATGTTGTCTGTAGAGTCGTATTGCACCAGTGAGCGGACCACGCATGTCAGCGTGGTCCACAACTATTTTGGTCCACAACTCAACACCTGTTCTGCTGCCTTAGGGAAAATAAGTATAAATGGCTTGCTCCTGCCACCTGTACTTGGGGATACTATCCAACCTAAATGCAAATGACGTAAATACTGATGTAATACTATTCAGTACATCATTCTCAGCCACCAGCGGAAATATCTGCACTTATACCCATTACACCCTGTATATACTTCTTTCTTTCACTTATCCTGCTTAAATGGAAGAGAAACGAAAGTAAAGAGAAGTGGCAGAAATGAGAGGCTTAACATCAGGATTGATAGTCCAGAAGTAGATGAAGTTAAGGAAATCTGCTACCTGGGCAGTAAAATAACCCATGACGGACCAAACAAGGAGGACATCAAAAGCAGACTAGCACTGGCAAAAAGGGCATTCCTAGCCAAGGCAAGTCTACTAGTGTCAAATATAGTCCTTCATTTGAGGAAAAAATTTCTGAGAATGTACTTTAGATCACAGCTTTGTATGGTAGTGAAAAATGGACTGCGGGGGAACAGAAGAGGATCGAAGCATCTGAGATGTGGTGCTATAGAGGAATGTTGAATATTAGCTAGATTGATAAGGTAAGGAATGAGGAGGCTTTCCGGAGAATCGACGAGGAAAGGAATATATGGAAAACACTGACAAGAAAAGGGGCAGGATTGTAGGACATGTGTTAGACATCAGGGTACTAGAGGGAGCTGTAGAGGGTAAAAACGGTAGAGAAAGACGTATACTGGAAAACACCGGCAAATAATTGAGAACGTAGGTTTCAAGTGCTAGTCCGAGATGAAGAGGTGGGCACAGGAGAGGAACTCGTGGCGGGCCGCATCAAACCAGTCAAAAGACTGATGACTGAAAAAAAAATACTGTTTGCTGATGACGCTACCGTGTACGGAAAGGTGTCCTCGTTGAGTGACTATAGGAATAGAAAATGTAAATTAATGCAGAAGACTGTACAGTAGTGTTCGAATACAGCATTGTCAGTGCGTTGTTTGACACAATCACATCGATTAAATATATAGGCATAGTGTTGCAAAGCGATATGAAGTGGAGCGAACATGTAAGGATTATAGCGGGCAAGGCGGACGGTCGACTTCGTTTTGTTGACAGAATTTTAGGGAGAGCACCTATAGAATATTTGTACGACCTATTGTTAAGTAACGTTCGAATGTCTGGGATCTACACTAGGTCTAAATAAAGGCATCGAAGCACTACAGAAGCTGGCTGCTGGATTCGTTACTGGCAGATTCGATCAACACGCCAGTATTGTGGAGATACTTCGTGAACTCAAGGGGAATCCACGAAGGGAAGATGATGTTCTTATTGCTGAACATTACTGATAAAATTGAGAGAATCGGCATTTGAAGGTGACTGCAAAACGATTGTACTGGCGCCAACGTAAATTTCGCCCAAGAACAACGAAGATTATAGAAATTAGGGCTCGTACGGAGGCATACAGACAGACGTTTTACCCTCACTCCATTTGCTAATGGAACAGGAAAGGAAATGACTAGTTATCGTAGAAGGTATCCTCCACCATGCACTATAAGGTGGCTTTCGGGGCATGTATGTCGACACCTCTTGTGGCCATTGTTTAATATTGACCTTCGCCGGCCCGATTTCGTTTCTGTCAGTCCACTTTACGTTCATGAGTGCCTTTGTTCTCATGCTTTTGTACCCGTCTAACAAGGGAACCTCCCCATCGCACCCCCCTCAGATTTGGTTATAAGTTGGCACAGTGGATAGGCCTTGAAAAACTGAACACAGATCAGTCGAGAAAACAGGAAGAAGTTGTGTGGAAGTATGAAAAAATAAGCAAAATGTACAAACTGAGTAGTCCATGGGCAAGATATACAGCAGCAAGGATAGGGTGAGCTCAGCAGCGCCGTGGTCCCGTGGTCAGCGTCAGCAGCTTGTGGAACAAGAGGTCCTTCGTTCAAGTCCTCCCTCGTGTGAAAATTCTAATTTCTTTATTTTCGCAACGTTATGATCTGTCTGTTCGTTGATTGACGTCTCTGTTCATTGCAATAAGGTTAGTGTCTGTGTTTTGCGACCGCACCGCAAAACCGTGCGATTAGTAGACGAAAGGACGTGCCTCTCCAATGGGAACCGGAAACATTTGATCGCTGGGTCATAAGTCAACCGATTCCTCCACAAGAAAACACGTCTGATATATTCTATACGACACTGGTGACAGCATGTGCGTCACATGACAGGAATATGTTGTCGACCCACCTAACTTGTACACTTGGCGAATGGGTAAAAACATTCTTCTAACTTGCCCGATTTAGATTTTCTTGTGGATGTGGTAATCACTCCCAAAAAGCGATGAATACGTAAGAGTTTGTCACAGACTGAAAATAAAAAATTACAGTTTTCACAATTCTTGAACCGAGGTCCCCTCGTTCCGCAGCTGCTCACGCTAACCACCGGGCCAGGGCGCTCCTGACTCCCCACTCCCTTGATGTTGCTTATCTTGCGCATGGACTACTCAGTTTGTATATTTTGTTTATTTTTTCATAGTTCCACACAACTTCTTCCTGTTTTCTCGATTGATGTGTGTTCAGGTTTTCAAGGCCTATCTACTATGCCAACTTATAACTAAATCTGAGGGGGTTGCGATGGGGAGGTTCCCTTGTAAGGAGAGCGTATCGAATTCAGTCTTCCTCTTTTATAATTTTTTGTTCTCGGATATACTTTCATTTCACCATATCTCTATTGTCCATTTTCATTGACTTTACAGGCATGTTTTGTGAATGGTTGATGCCCAACACTTACACCAGACGTAAATGAGGGCAGTTACGAGGGCCATTCAATAGGTAATGCAGGACTTTTTTTTCTGAAAACTGGTTGGTTTTATCAGGTTACCTTCCATTAGGAAAATGGGTGCACACGGCGACTCTTATGTAATTTATAAATGATAGAGCGCAGCAGTCAGTCGTCCCTTTTTTTTTTTATTACGCAAATCCATTTTTCGGTTAGTGTCTATCTTTATCTATGCACTATTTTTTAATCTTGATGCATGTTAGTTCCCTGTTGTTCGGGGGTCACTCACAGTTCTTTGAATACTGGTTTTACTCAGGATTCCAATACAATATATTATTTCACACTCTTTTCGCTACGAAACTCTATTTGTCAACATAGTATCCGTTCAACGCGAAGGCTTTACACCACCTTAATGGAAGGACCCATATGGTACTACTCTACTTGTAGACGTTGCAGACAAGGGCTTGGTTCATCAATAACCTCCCCATCATCCAATTACTGCTCCGCGTGAGTGTATCCTTCGTTGGGCCAGATACACTGGTGTCCAAAATTAAAGCAACAAGTACCGATTTCCCCGTCTTGTGTCTACTTCACGATATAATCATCCAACTGTCATCAGACGTCCGTACGATCGTGTTCCGTACGGAAGATGGCCTTCCGGTAAATGGACAACCACGGCATCGATGACGTCAGGACACCTATGAAACGGTGTAGTGTTTGCCGGGTAGTCCCATATTCACAATCGCTGTGTGCGCAGTCACAGACGGTGGAGTAAGGCACAGAGATGACGCCTACCAGACTTTCTGCGGTGGAGGGCCATAGGAAGAATTGAAGCAGGACAGTTGCAAACTGACGTAGCCCGATGGCTTAATGTGAATTGCTCTATTTTTTTCTCGGGTGTGGCGACAGTTTACAGAGAGCGTGACTGTGTCCCGAAAACCAGGACAGGACCCACCACGTGTGGCGTCAGAAAGGGAGGACCGTTATTTGGGGAACAACAGTTCCGCCTTAGTACTACACGACGACTGGCATCTGACCTGGCGGCAAGGCTTCGGCAGAGCGGCATTTATTGATCGAGACCTGGTGCATGAGTACCTCTGACATGTCATCCCAGAATGGAATGTCTAGAGTGGAGTCGTCAACATACCACATGGACGGTCGCATAGTGGGCCAATGTTCTTTTCAGAGATGAGTTCCGATTTTGTCTGAAGAGTGATACTCGATGGATCCGCATCTGGACGGAACGTGGAACACGATTTCGGAACCTAACATCGTGGAAAGAGACCGCTATCGCGGAGGATCCCTAATGGTAGGGATTATGTTGATACTGGAACACCTCTGTATGGGTGAATCAGGAAGCTACAATTGCTGTCAGGTATCGTGACGAGAACTTGGGACATGAAGCGCGGTTGTTGCGAGGCGCTGTGGACTCTAATGCTCGACCTCATAAGTGGTTCAGCTTGCTCGCTGTCCACATCTGAATTCTGTGGCGACGAGTATATTGCAGGAGTCACAGCTACGTAGCATGCGGGAGATCTGACAGGTTTCTGCGACCTTGTTTCGATGATGACAGACGACTCGCTCAACAACTCATCGCGCTTTTGTTCACTGCCAGGTTCCCGTAGAGATTCTGCATAGCCGTAACAATATCTGCGAAGCTGTAGTTTTCCGCCAAGAGAAACTCAGTGACACCTCTGAGATTGGAAACCATCTCCTTTAGAGACACCATTTTGAAGGTTACGAATTTCGCCGCCACCTACCAGAACATTATTAAACTATAGAAGCTGAAGCGGTAATATTCCACGATGTCCTACAGCAAATTCCGCATTTTTTCAATACAAATTGGCCGAGAACGAAAAAGTGTCGCTTTACTTATTGAGCTTCCCTTGTAATTCCGTACAGTTCGTCATCTTTTTCAGCAGACTTGACAGATACTTCGAACATTCGGTTGTTCATCTGGCGGAAAGAAGCACGTAATGTTCGGACGACTATTGTCTATTGATGATATCCAATACACTTTACGAGCGAGGTGTACGTGTTCCACAAATGTTGCATTTGGGCTAGATAAGAGCAATTACGAGATGTACGCAAAGGCCAGACCTGCTTTATCATACGCTAAACAAAGATGTGCGGGTGTGGCTACAGGGGCAGATTTAGGGGCTTTTCTGCACCGCATCGCAGTGGCTCTCAGTAATTCACAGAGAGAGCGCCGGCTTATGCTCCTAAATGCAATTAGCCCGCCACGTTCCTTTGTCCTCGTAAATCAGCGCTGTGCTGGCTATTCCGGCTTAATTCCTTCCCCGCTGCCTCCGACTTTCTTGTTCTTGTTGCTTTCTTTTGTTTTCCTCTGTTGTTCGAAAGAGTTCCTTGATATCAGCAGCTCTTCTCCGGTCTAGTGTGCACCCGAAAGTACACGAGTCACGACGGAGGACGAACAAAAAGAGAATGCTACTGTTCACATAATTTATGGTGCTCGTACGCTTACACATACTCGTACAGGCGTGAGCGTGCCTCTCTTATTTCGTGATATTTAAAACTGTCCTTATGAACGAATATATTCGTAAACCGAGTATCTACACACACAGTTTTAGTAATGAACCACTGAAAACAAACTTTAGTTTACGATCCAATCGTCCCTCACCATTGGCGATATCTGTTAGATACATTATGTAATAAAACCAGATTGATGCTATACAAGTTCAATGTTTTCATTGTGATAGTTTTATTTCTACTAGACTGTCTTCTTCAGACCATCTGTGAAAGAGTATACAATATTTTTTAATTTTGTTATAATGTTGGCTAATCGGATTTTCGATTACACAAATTTGATATTTGCATCCATATATAATCAGTGGTCGCTTTAACTCCGTTTTGTATTACACTATGCCGGCCGGAGTGGCCGAGCGGTTCTAGGCGCTACAGTCTGGAACTGCGCGACCGCTACGGTCGCAGGTTCGAATCCTGCCTCGGGCATGGATGTGTGTGATGTCCTTAGGTTAGTTAGGTTTAAGTAGTTCTAAGTTCTAGGGGACTGATGACCTCAGCAGTTACGTCCCATAGTGCTCAGAGCAATTTTTTGTATTACACTGTGATGTGGATTTAGGACTTCTGTGCTATAGCCTGTTTTGTAGTTTGCTGCTGTTGTTAATCGTTCTTTCTCGTAATTTTTATAATTTAGTGTTTTACTGTCAGATTCGACAGATTGACAGTTGTGTCAGTTGGCCAAAGATGCTATATGCCTACAGTTGCTATGGTACGTTGACGTTATCATTTAGGGCTGTATGTATGATCTTTATAATCAATGTGTCTATGGGTAGTTGTTTGTATCTATCCGTTATCTTTGGTTGCGAATTCAATAAGGCTTTATATGAAATTTTTATGTTTTAAATCCAGTTGTTCATTTAAAATTTCATCAGGGCATTGTATTGTGTGTATGTAGATTTCTATCTGTTCACCACCTTCAGTGTTAAACGTGTAGGTGATATGCATGAAAGTTTCATCGCTAACTCCATTCGTTCTGCGTTGCGGTTATCGTTCATCAAGTGGTTGAAGAACGTAGATGGACTGTTTTCGCTTATTCTCGTGTGCTCTCGACGTCTTATACTGAAGTTGCACCCTGACTTGAGTATAAGATACCGAGAGCAACGAGAATTATCGAAAATAGTACACCTACATTCTTCAGTCACTTAAAGAACAAAAGCACCACGCAGAACGAATGCAGTTAGTAATGAAAATTTTACACATATTGCATCAAGGTTTAACAATGTCATAGCTGAAGAGGTAGAAATCTACATACACACAATACAGCGCCCTGATGACATTTTAAATGAACAAACGAATTTAAAACGTAAACATTTCATCCAACGTGGTATTGAATTCCTAACCAAAGATAACGGACGGACACAAAAACTACCCACAGACACATCGATTACAAAGATCATCTACATAGAGCCCAAAATGATAATGTCAGCACTCTATAGCAACTGTAATCATATATCATCTCTGGCCTCCTGACAAATCTCAGTCCGTCAAACCTGACAATAGAACGTTAATTTTAAAAAATTATGATAAATTTTTGACAGCGATCACTGCAGTGTCACCCTTTCATATGAATGAGTTGCATAACGATTTGGATTTACGGTTCCATTTTTATGGCACCATACGATAAGCTTGTTAATACGAAAAAAACGTATAGGGCCTGAAGATGGCAATACTGAATTGCCGAAGGTGATAGCATTTGATATATACAATAAAATAACCCAAAATATACGGCTGTTGGTAAAGTTTTTTGAATCGAGAAATTTCTGCACAAGAGTTAAGAACGTCCGATCCAAATGCAAGTTTGACTTCTGCCGAGTATTAAGTGAGTGAAAGCTGCTTATTCTTGGGAATAAGCTAATATATATATATATATATATATATATATATATATATATATATATATATATATATATATAGAGAGAGAGAGAGAGAGAGGTACAAATTGACACACATGCTTGGAATGACATGGGCTTTTATTAGAACCAAAAAAATACAAAAGTTCAAAAAATGTCCTACAGATGGCGCTTCATCTGATCAGATTAGCAATAATTAGCATAAGAAAGTAAGACAAAGAAAAGATGATGTTCTTTCCAGGAAATGCTCAATATCTCTACCATCATTCCTCAACAATAGCTGTAGTCGAGGAATGATGTTGTGAACATCACTGTAAAGCATGTCCGGAGTTATGGTGAGGCATTGGCGTCGGATGTTGTCTTTCAGGATCCCTAGAGATGTCCCGTCGATCACGATACACTTGCGACTTCAGGTAACCCCAAAGCCAATAATTGCACGGACTGACGTCTGGGGACCTGGGAGGCCGAGCGTGAAAAAAGTGGCAGCTGAGCACACGATCATCACCAAACGACGCGCGCAAGAGATCTTTCACGTGTCTAGCAGTATGGGGTGGAGCGCCATCCTGCATAAACATCGTACGTTCCAGCAGGTGTTTATCAGCCAGGCTGGGGATGATGCGATTCTGTAACATATCGGCGTACCTCTCACCCGTCACGGTAGCAGTTACAAAACCAGAATCATGCATTTCTTCGAAAAAAAAAAGGCCCGATAACGGTAGATGTGGTAAATCCAACCCATACCGTGACTTTCTCGTCATGAAATGGAGTTTCCACGACAGTTCTAGGATTTTCGGTAGCCCAAATTCTGCAGTTGTTGGTGTTGACAGACCCTCGGAGCGTGAAATGAGCTTCGTCGGTCCACAACACGTTACTCAACCAATCGTCATCTTCCGCCATCTTTTGAATCGCACACACCTCAAATGCCCTCCGCTTCACTAAGTTGCCAGGTAACAGTTCATGATGCCGATGGATTTTGTATGGACAGCATCGGAGGGTACGCCCCAGTGCCAACCAAACAGTAATGTATGAAATGCCGGTGAGAAGTGCGAGTGCACGAGCGCTGACTTCCCCGTGCACAGACGAACCCGCTACAGTCTCCATTTCTTCCTGAACTGTCTTAGCAGCACTACGCCTTGTGCTCGGGCGGCCACCACGGGGTCTATCGTCTAAACAACCCGTGGCTTCGAACTTCGAAATCATTCTCACCACAGCTGCATTTGTCAACAGACCTTTACCCGTTCGAATCCCCTTCCTATGGCAATAGGATCGTAACGCTAAACTAGCACATTCCCCATTCTGATACTACAGCTTCACTAATGTCAACATGCTGCGACTGCTGGCGCATCTGATTCTCTCTCTTTTTTTTTTTCCTTTATTGTAATTTTAATCACCTATACAGGCGAGCTGTCAGCAGCAAATTACGCTGCTCTTCAGCCTTAAGTGGAACAATAAAATGACATAGAGGTGATACAGATCATACAAAAAAACGGCGGGCAAAAAATGGAGATACAAAAAAAAACAATAAACATGAAGCCGTTCACGCTG
The DNA here is from genome assembly GCF_021461395.2 of Schistocerca americana. Taxonomy (NCBI): domain Eukaryota; kingdom Metazoa; phylum Arthropoda; class Insecta; order Orthoptera; family Acrididae; genus Schistocerca; species Schistocerca americana. The sequence continues at coordinate 331,718,369 of NC_060126.1, forward strand.
GACGATAAAAACACTTCACTTGTTGACACGGCGCACAAAACATGGAGGACGGCGACGGCACATGTGAAGAGTGGAGTTGGAACTGCGAAAGAACGTGAAACACAAAACGAAGCACACACACAAGGCACTGATGGCGATGATCTCCAACGCGCGAATGTTCACTATGCGTGTGCGAGTCCGGGGACCTGCCAAGAGAGGAGGAGGAGGAAGGGGAGTGGGAGACCGGGAGGGGAGAGCAGAGATGCAACAGGCAGGGGAAATAGGGGGGAAGGAGGAATGGGGGAGGGGAAGCCCGGTGGAAGAGGGGTGGAGGGAGGGGAAGGGGGAAAAGGAAAGAGAAGGGAAGGGAAGAGAAGGGAGGGAGGGTGCCTAAAGGAAAGGACACCGGAAGTGGGGGGTGGGGCAGGGTCAAAGTTGATAGGAGGGGTAGATGGAGGGGAGGAGGACATCATCAGGGAGGGGGAGCTGGCGAAAGCCACCTTGGGAGAGGGTAAGGAGGGTGGAGAGATGGAGACCGGGTGGGACGTGGGAATACAGGTGCGGCAGCGGGCGGGGGTGAGAGAGGATTGGGGAGATGAGCGGGTGAGGAGGATCGAGTTTTCGGGAGGTGTACAGGATCCGTATCCTTTCAAGGAAAAGGAGGAGGTGGGGGAACGGGATGAGATCGTACAGGATCCGTGTAGGGGAGGGGAGACGGATGCGATAGGCGAGGGGAAGAGCATGGCGTTCAAGGATTTGGAGGGATTTATAAAAGGTAGGGGGGGCGGAGATCCAAGCCGGATGGGCGTAACAAAGGATAGGGCGGATGAGGGATTTATAGGTGTGGAGGATGGTGGAGGGGTCCAGACCCCACGTACGGCTGGAGAGGAGCTTGAGGAGACTGAGTCGGGAGCGTGCCTTGGCTTGGATTGTCCGGAGGTGGGGAGTCCAGGAGAGGCGACAGTCGAGGGTGACGCCAAGGTACTTAAGGTTGGGAGTGAGGGTGATTGGACGGCCATAGATGGTGAGATAGAAATCAAGGAGGCGTAAGGAAGGGGTGGTTTTGCCTACAATGATCGCCTGGGATTTGGAGGGATTGACCTTGAGCAACCACTGGGGGCACCAAGTGGTGAACCGGTCAAGATGGGATTGGAGCAGGTGTTGGGAGCGCTGCAGGGTGGGGGCAAGGGCAAGGAAGGCGGTGTCATCGGCAAACTGGAGAAGGTGAAACGGGGGGTGACGGCGGCGGCATGTCCGCCATGTACAAAAGGTACAGAAGGGGGGAGAGGACGGAGCCTTGGGAAAAGGTATAGGAATCTGTGTTATGGATGGTGACACAGGAAGGACGGCGGGAGAGAAAGGGGCCGATCAGACGGACGTAGTTAATGGGAAGGGCGAAGGTTTGGAGCTTGAAGAGGAGACCGGAATGCCATACGCAGTCATAGGCACGTTCAAGGTCCAGGGAGAGGAAGATTGCGGAGCGACGGGAATTAAGCTGTTCGGAAAGGAGATGAGTGAGGTGAAGGAGAAGGTCGTCAGAAGAGAAGGACGGCCGAAAGCCACACTGGGTAACGGGAAGGAGGCGGTGCTGGCGGAGTTGCTGGTGGATGCGTCGGGTGAGGATAGATTCCAGGACCTTGCTGAAGACCGAGGTAAGGCTGATGGGACGGTAGGAGGAGACGGCGGACGGCGGTTTGCCAGGTTTAAGAAACATGAGGATACGGGAGGTTTTCCACAGGTCGGGGTAGTAACCGGTGGACAGGACTACATTGTAGAGCCTGGCCAGGATGGAGAGGAAAGAGACAGGAGCTTCACGAAGGTGACACTAGGTGACACGATCGTGACCAGGAGCGGTGTTGCGTTTTGTGCGGAGTGTAGCAATGAGATCCTGTGTAGTGATAGGGGCATTTAGTTCCGTGTGTGCAATGTTGTCCAGGTACTGGAAACCAGGAGCGAGGTGAGGGACACAGGTGTCAGTTCGATCGCGAATATCCGGGAAGAGGGAGTAATCAAACTGGGGATCATCGGGGATGGAAAACACATCGGACAGGTAGGAGGCAAAGTGATTGGCCTTACTAAGGGCGTCAGGGAAGGGATGATCATCATGGAGAAGAGGATAATAGGGGGAGGGCTTAGTTCCGGTAAGGCGACAGAAGGCTGACCAGAACTTGGACGAGTTGATAGGTAGAGTAGTATTTAAATGGATGCATGTCTGTCGCCAGTCCCGGTGTTTCTTAGCCGCGAGCAAATTACGAATGTGTCGCTGGAGTTGCCGGTGGCGTCGTAGTGTGTGCGGGTCACGTGTGTGGAGGAAGGCACGGTAGAGACGGCGGGATTCACGGAGGAGGAGGACGGCCTGTGGGGGTAAGGTAGGACGGTGGGGGTGGATGGCTACAGTAGGGACGTGGGCCTCCACGGCCCCAGACAAGGTCTGCTGGAGAAAGGAGGCAGCATGGGTGACATCATCGGGGTGGTGGTAGGTGAAAGGGTGGCTATGGACCTGGGTGGAGAGGGTATCCCGGTAGGCATTCCAGTTGGCACGGGAATAGTCATGGACGTACTTAGGGGGAGGGTCATTACGAGGGTCGGGTCAGGGGCGACGTCCGTCTGAAACGGTGAGGAGGACAGGGAGATGGTCACTACCAATAGGCTCCAGGTGTTCGGTGGGGTCGGGAAGGAGAGGTTGGAGCCGAACGGGGATCTGGCAGTGGTGACCAAAGGGAACTCTGCCACGCGCAGTTGGGAGCAGATTATCGGAGCGGTGGAGGAGATAGGGCGATGGTGTGGTGAGGTTGGAGGAAGGTTTCATTTAGGACGAAGGCATCCACGCGGTGCGTGGCAAGGGTGTGCTGGAAGAGGTTCTTGTTGGCGGGTAGGGAGCGGATGTTGTTGAAAAGGACAGGGATTTAGAAGAGGTGTCAAGGCGGGAGAAGGTGAAATGGACCCTGGTTGTTGGAGTAGGTGGTGTACATTTTGAGGTGGAAAATGGAACGGGCGGCGAGGGATACCTGCTGGAGGGTGTGGGGGCGCTGAAAGGGATGGACATTCTGGAAGACGATGGCGAGGAACCGGATAATGTCCTCAGCCATGGGGGGAGGACGAAGGGAATTTCCAGGAGGGGTGGGGGCGTCCAGAGAATGGACAGGGACGGTGAGTTCAGGAGTGGTCGGAGGGGGTCGGGCTTTACACTTCTGGGAGTAGGTGGGATGGGGAAGATTGCAGGTATTACAGGAAGGAGGGGATTGGAGGTTAGGGCACTGCTGGAGGAAGTGTGCTTGCCTACAATGCGGGCACTCAGCTGTGGGGTGTGCGTTATAGCGCAGACACCTCAGGCAGCGCAGGGATTGAGGAGGGGAACGGGAGGGGTCGAACCTGTAACGCTGGTTGAAGAGGAGGGCACCCTCCTTCAGGAGACGGTCAATGGAGGGGGCGTCCTCGGAGAAAACCCGCATAAGGCGGGTGGGGCCGGCTGAGTTGAAAGTGCGGCGGACCGTCCGCACCTCCAGCATGGGATGCACCTTGAGCTCCGCCAACACCTCCTCCACCATGATCGACGGACTGAGCTGAGTGATCACGGCGGTGAGGGTCGGTGGGTGACGTGGGGGTTGGGGTTGGCGGGTAGGAGATGGGGAAGGAGCAGGGGTGAGGGAGGTGTTGGGGCCAAAACAGGTGATGGGGAGGCGGGAGAGGATGTCAGTATGGAGGGTGGGGCTGGGGGAGGAGATGAGAACGGAATCCCGTCTGGGAGTGAGGAGAGAGATGGGTGCACCAGGGAAGTGTTGGCGGAGGAGGAGGGAGAGATTCCGGGCCTTAAGAAGGGAAGGATCGGGACGGGAGTGGAAGTATTTGTATAAAGAGGGGGGGGAGGAGGAGGAGGAAGAGGCGGAGGGAGCAGGGTCAGGTTGGGAGACATCCATGACACCCTGGGGGGGGGGGGGAAGGAGGACGGGACGGGGCCTTTTTGGGGGCGGAGGAGGTGGTGGTGCAACTAGGGCGCTTAACAGCAGCAGAAGGGCGGGTGGTGACATGAGTTACGGGAGCTATAGGGAGGTGGTGGGAAGGGACAGGTCCCCGCGTGGACGCAGCAGGCGGCGCCGGAGACGGTGACGGTGACGGTGACGGTGACGGCGACGATGACGGTGACGGTGACGGTGGCGGCGGTGATGGCGAAGGTGACAGGGAGAGTTGGGCATGGACAGTGGCCCGACGCGCCACCACCCGAGCCGGAGCTGCAGTGACAGGCTGGGGGAGTGGGGGGAAAGGATCAGATCGAGAGGAGCGGGAGGAAGAAGCTGGAGAAGGGGCGACAAAGAGCGAGGGCGAAGGGAGAGTGAGAAGAGGAGGGATGGAAGGAGGGGGGTGGGAGGGGGGTGGGACTGGGCACACCATGTTATAGTGGTGGAGGCGGCGGAAGGGGAAGTATAAACTATGGCGGTGGTGGTAGCGGTGGCGGTGGTGGTGGGGGCGGACATGACGACAGGGAGAAACAATAACGAACAGAACGAAAAGGAAAGGACACAAACTGGAGACAGACGAAGACGAAGACAAAAACGGATGAAGGCGAAGACGGCCGAAGACCAGGGTCAGGACGGCGACGGCGACGGCGACGGCGACGGCGACGGCGACGGCGGGGGGCAGGAACGCCTCAGCTGCTGCTGCTGCTGCTGCTGCCGCGGACGGGGCCGGGGCGGCGGCTGCCGCTGCTGCTGCTGCTGGCTGGACCATTGCTGCTGGCTGGACCCCTGCTGCTGGCTGGACCGCTGCTGCTGCTGCTGCTGCTGCTGCCGCAGGAGGACTGGCGGGCTGCTGCCGGCTGGACCGCTGCTGCAGACCGGGACCGGGACCGGGACCGCTGCTGCTGCTGCTGCTGCTGCTGCTGGCTGGACTGCTGGCTGGCTGGACTGCTGGCCGGCTGGACTGCTGGCTGGCTGGACTGCTGGCTGGCTGGCTGGACTGCTGGACTGCTGGCTGGCACCTGCAATACCTAACGCTTCGATTAAACCGAATGGTCAATCGAAGGGCGGTATCCTACCGGATTTCCGCCGAAGATGCTGATTCTCTCTCTCATTACAGCTCCTTTTATGCACGTTTGTCATGCGCAGTCACTGACGTTTTGCTGTCCAGCGCCATCTGTCGGACGTTTTGTGAACTTCGATTTTTTTTGTCTAATAAAACCCAATGTCATTCCAAGCACGTGTGTCAATTTTTACCTCTCTATCTACATTATTCCGTGGTTTATTAAGTTTTCAAATTTATACTGACTTTTTGATCACCCGGTATATACACTCCTGGAAATTGAAATAAGAACACCGTGAATTCATTGTCCCAGGAAGGGGAAACTTTATTGACACATTCCTGGGGTCAGATACATCACATGATCACACTGACAGAACCACAGGCACATAGACACAGGCAACAGAGCATGCACAATGTCGGCACTAGTACAGTGTATATCCACCTTTCGCAGCAATGCAGGCTGCTATTCTCCCATGGAGACGATCGTAGAGATGCTGGATGTAGTCCTGTGGAACGGCTTGCCATGCCATTTCCACCTGGCGCCTCAGTTGGACCAGCGTTCGTGCTGGACGTGCAGACCGCGTGAGACGACGCTTCATCCAGTCCCAAACATGCTCAATGGGGGACAGATCCGGAGATCTTGCTGGCCAGGGTAGTTGACTTACACCTTCTAGAGCACGTTGGGTGGCACGGGATACATGCGGACGTGCATTGTCCTGTTGGAACAGCAAGTTCCCTTGCCGGTCTAGGAATGGTAGAACGATGGGTTCGATGACGGTTTGGATGTACCGTGCACTATTCAGTGCCCCCTCGACGATCACCAGTGGTGTACGGCCAGTGTAGGAGATCGCTCCCCACACCATGATGCCGGGTGTTGGCCCTGTGTGCCTCGGTCGTATGCAGTCCTGATTGTGGCGCTCACCTGCACGGCGCCAAACACGCATACGACCATCATTGGCACCAAGGCAGAAGCGACTCTCATCGCTGAAGACGACACGTCTCCATTCGTCCCTCCATTCACGCCTGTCGCGACACCACTGGAGGCGGGCTGCACGATGTTGGGGCGTGAGCGGAAGACGGCCTAACGGTGTGCGGGACCGTAGCCCAGCTTTATGGAGACGGTTGCGAATGGTCCTCGCCGCTACCCCAGGAGCAACAGTGTCCCTAATTTGCTGGGAAGTGGCGGTGCGGTCCCCTACGGCACTGCGTAGGATCCTACGGTCTTGGCGTGCATCCGTGCGTCGCTGCGGTCCGGTCCCAGGTCGACGGGCACGTGCACCTTCCGCCGACCACTGGCGACAACATCGATGTACTGTGGAGACCTCACGCCCCACGTGTTGAGCAATTCGGCGGTACGTCCACCCGGCCTCCCGCATGCCCACTATACGCCCTCGCTCAAAGTCCGTCAACTGCACATACGGTTCACGTCCACGCTGTCGCGGCATGCTACCAGTGTTAAAGACTGCGATGGAGCTCCGTATGCCACGGTAAACTGGCTGACACTGACGGCGGCGGTGCACAAATGCTGCGCAGCTAGCGCTATTCGACGGCCAACACCGCGGTTCCTGGTGTGTCCGCTGTGCCGTGCGTGTGATCATTGCTTGTACAGCCCTCTTGCAGTGTCCGGAGCAAGTATGGTGGGTCTAACACACCGGTGTCAATGTGTTCTTTTTTCCATTTCCAGGAGTGTTTTTTTTTTTTTTTTTTTTTTTTTTTGTGGTTTTAGGGCGCAAAACTTCTATGGTCATTAGCGCCCAGTTTCAGGAGTGTATATAGGGTGGTCCATTGATAGTAACCAGGCCAAATATCTCACGAAATAAGCATCAAACGAAAAAACTACAGAGAACGAAACTCGTCTAGCTTGAAGGGGAAAGCAGATGGCGCTATGGTTGGCCCGTTAGATGGCGCTGCCATAGGTCAAAAGGAAATCAACTGCGTTTTTTAAAATAGGAAACCCCATTTTTTATTACATATTCGTGTAGTACGTAAAGAAATATGAATGTTTTAGTTGTACCACTTTTTTCTCTTTGTGATAGATGGCGCTGTAATAGTCAAAAACATATAAGTACGTGGTATCACCTATCATTCCGCTAGTGCGGACGGTGTTTGCTTCGTGATACATTACCCGTGTTAAAATTGACCGTTTACCAATTGCGGAAACGGTCGATATCGTGTTGATGTATGGCTATTGTGATCAAAAGGCCAAACGGACGTGTGCTATGTATGCTGCTCGGTATCCTGGACGACATCATTCAAGTGTCCGGACCGTCCGCCGGATTGTTACGTTATTTAAGGAAACAGGAAGTGTTCAGCGACAGGTGAAACGTCAACCACGACCTGGAAGAAATGATGATGCCCAAGTAGATGTTTTAGCTGCTGTCGCGGCTAATCCGCACGTCAGTAGCAGACAAATTGCGCGAGAACCGGGAATCTCAAAAACATCAGTTTCGAGAATGCTACATCAACATCGATTGCACTCGCACCATATTTCGATGCACCAGAAATTGCAGTGCGACGACATTGAACTTAGTGTACAGTTCTGCCACTGGGCACAAGAGAAATTACGGGACGATGACAGAATTATTGCACACCTTCTATTTAGAGACAAAGCGTCATTCACCAACAGCGGTGGAAGGAAGGCTAATTGGTCCCCATTTTATCGGTGGTAATCTAAATGGTGCAATGTATGCTGATTTCTTAGGTAATGTCCTACCGATGTTACTATGAGATGTTTCACTGCATGACAGAATGGCGATGTACTTCCAATATACAGGGTGTTACAAAGAGGTACGGCCAAACTTTCAGGAAACATTCCTCACACACAAACAAAGAAAAGATGTTATGTGGACATGTGTCCGGAAACGCTTAATTTCCATGTTAGATCTCATTTTAGTTTCGTCCACCTACGCTCAATGGAGCACGTTATCATGATTTCATACGGGATACTCTGCCTGTGCTGCTAGAACATGTGCCTTTACAAGTACGACACAACATGTGGTTCATGCACGATGGAGCAAGTGCACATATCAGTCGAAGTGTTCGTACGCTTCTCAACAACAGAGTCGGTGACCGATGGATTGATAGAAGCGGACCAATTCCATAGCCTTCACGCTCTCCTGACCTCAACCCTCTTGACTTTCATTTATGGGGGCATTTGAAAGCTCTTGTCTACGCAACCCCGGTACCAATTGCAGAGACTCTTCGTGCTCGTATTGTGGACGGCTGTGATACAATACGCCATTCTCCTGGGCTGCATCAGCGCATCAGAGATTCCATTCGACGGAGGGTGGATGCGTGTATCCTCGCTAACGGAGGACATTTTGAACATTTCCTGTAACAAAGTGTTTGAAGTCACGCTGGTACGTTCTGTTTCTGTGTGTTTCCATTCCATGATTAATGTGTTTTGAAGAGAAGTAATAAAATGAGCTCTAACATGGAAAGTAAGCGTTTCCGGACACATGTCCACATAACATATTTTCTTTCTTTGTGTGTGAGGAATGTTTCCTGAAAGTTTTGCCGTACCTTTTTGTAACACCCTATATATATATCTATATTAGCTTATTCAGAAGAATAAGTAAACTATTATTCACGAGTGAACAGGGGTCGACAAGAGGTTCGTGAACTTACACCACTTATTGCCCGAACCGAGCGTTTCTGAGCCAAAATATCCTTTTAGAATGGGAAGGGTTACCCCAAAATATAATACCATGCGATACAAGCAACGGCTGAAAGCAAGTTGAAACTACAGCCGTAATTTTTCCCGAGGGCATGCAGCTGTACTGTATGGTTAAATGATGATGGCGTCCTCTTGGGTAAAATATTCCGAAGGTAAAATAGTCCTCCATTCGGATCTCCGGGCGGGGACTACTCAAGAGGATGTCGTTATCAGGAGAAAGAAAACTGGCGTTCTACGGATCGGAGCGTGGAATGTCAGATCCCTTAATCGGACAGGTAGGTTAGAAAATTTAAAAAGTGAAATGGATAGGTTAAAGTTAGATATAGTGGGAAGTTCGGTGGCATGAGGAACAAGACTTCTGGTCAGGTGACAACAGGGTTATAAACACAAAATTAAATAGGGGTAATACAGGAGTAGGTTCAATAAGGAATAGGAAAATAGGAATTCAGGTAAGCTACTACAAACAGCATAGTGAACGCATTATTGTGGCCAAGATAGATACGAAGGATAGATACGAAGCCCACGCCTACGACAGTAGTACAAATTTATATGCCAACTAGCTCTGCAGATGACAATGAAATTGAAGAAATGTATTATGAAATAAAAGAAATCATTGAGATAGTGAAGGGAGACGAAAATTTAATTGTCAGGGGTGACTGGAATTCGTTAGTAGGAAAAGGGAGAGAAGGAAACGTAGTAGGTGAATATGGATTGGGGGTAAGAAACGAAAGAGGAAGCCGCCTGGTAGAATTTTGCGCAGAGCACAACTTAATCATAGCTAACACTTGGTTCACAAATCATGAAAGAAGGTTGTATACATGGAAGAAGCGTGGAGATACTGACAGGTTTCAGATAAATTATATCATGGTAAGACAGAGATTTAGGAACCAGGTTTTAAATTGTAAGACATTTCCAGGGGCAGATGTGGACTCTGACCACAATCTATTGGTTATGAACTGTAGATTAAAACTGAAGAACCTGCAAAAAGGTGGGAATTTAAGGAGATGGAACCTGGATAAACTGAAAGAACCAGAGGTTGTATAGAGTTTCAGGGAGAGCATAAAGGAACAATTGACAGGAATGGGGGAAAGAAATACAGTAGAAGAAGAATGGGTAACTTTGAGGGATGAAATAGTGAAGGCAGCAGAGGATCAAGTAGATAAAAAGACGAGGGCTAGTAGAAATCCTTGGGTAAGAGAAGAAATATTGCATTTAATTGATGAAAGGAGAAAGTATAAAAATGCAGTAAATGAAGCAGGCAAAAAGGAATACAAACGTCTTTAAAAATGAGATTGACAGGAAGAGCAAAATTGCTAAGCAGTGACGGCTAGAGGACAAATGTAAGGACGTAGAGGCTTATCTCACTAGGGGTAAGATAGATACTGCCTAAGGAAAATTAAAGAGACCTTTGGAGAAAAGAGAACCACTTCTATGAATATCAAGAGCTCAGATGGAAACCCAGTTCTATGCAAAGAAGGGAAAGCAGAAAGGAGGAAGGAGTATATAGAGGGTCTATACAAGGGCGATGTACTTGAGGACAATATTTTGGAAATGGAAGAGGATGTAGATGAAGATGAATATGATACTGCGTGGAGAGTCCGACAGAGCACTGAAAGACCTGAGTCGAAACAAAGCCCCGGGAGTAGACAACATTCCGTTAGAACTACTGACAACCTTGGGAGAGCCAGTCCTGACAAAACTCGACCATCTGTTGAGGAAGATGTATGATACAGGCGAAATACCCTCAGACTTCAAGAAGAATATAATAATTCCAATCCCAAAGAAAGCAGGTGTTGACTTGTGAAAATTACCGAACTATCAGTTTAATAAGTCACGGCTGCAAAATACTAACGCGAATTCTTTACAGACGAATGGAAAAACTAGTAGAAGCCGACCTTGGGGAAGATCAGGTTGGATTCCGTAGAAACACTGGAACACGTGAGGCAATACTGACCCTACGACTTATCTTAGAAGCTAGATTAAGGAAAGGCAACCCTACGTTTCTAGCATTTGTAGACTTAGAGAAAGCTTTTGACAATGTTGACTGAAATACTCTCTTTCAAATTCTAAAGGTGGCAGGGGTAAAATACAGGGAGCGAAAAGCTATTTACAATTTGTGCAGAAACCAGATGGCAGTTATAAGAGTCGAGGGACATGAAAGGGAAGCAGTTATTGGGAATGGAGTGAGACACGGTTGTAGCCTCTCCCCAATGTTATTCAATCTGTATATTGAGCAAGCAGTGAAGGAAACAAATGAAATATTCTGAGTAGGTATTAAAATCCATGGAGAAGAAATAAAAACTTTGAGGTTCGCCGATGACATTGTAATTCTGTCAGAGACAGCAAAGGATTTGGAAGAGCAGTTGAACGGAATGGATAGTGTCTTGAAAGGAGTATATAAGATGAACATCATCAAAAGCAAAACGAGGATAGTAGAATGTAGTCGAATTAAGTCAGGTGATGCTGAGGGAATTAGATTAGGAAATGAGACACTTAAAGTAGTAAAGGAGTTTTGCTATTTGGGGAGCAAAATAACTGATGATGATCGAAGTAGAGAGAATATAAAATGTAGACTGGCAATGGCAAGGAAAGCATTTCTGAAGAAGAGAAATTTGTTAACATCAAGTATAGATGTAAGTGTCAGGAAAGTTTCTGAAAGTATTTCTATGGAGTGTAGCAATGTATGGAAGTGAAACATGGACGATAAAGATTTTGGACAAGAAGAGAATAGAATCTTTTGAAATGTGGTGCTACAGAAGAATGTTGAATATTAGATGGGTAGATCACATAACTAATGAGGAAGTGTTGAATAGGATTGGGGAGAAGAGAAGTTTGTGGCACAACTTGACTAGAAGAAGGGATCGGTTGGTAGGACATGTTCTGAGGCATCAAGGGATCACCAGTTTAGTATTGGAGGGCAGTGTGGAGGGTAAAAATCGTAGAGGGAGGCCAAGAGACGAATACACTAAGCAAAGTCAGAAGGATGTAGGTTGCAGTAGGTACTGGGAGATGAAGAAGCTTGCACAGGATAGAGTAGCATGGAGAGCTGCATCAAACCAGTCTCAGGACTGAAGACCACAACAAAACGATACAAGCGAATGAAAATAAGCAAATCAGACTACTTTTCGTGTCGAACCACCACTTACTTCAAATACCGTTCGAATAGTAAAAATGGCAGCATTAAGTCTTTGAACAAGATCCTGAATATGGGCTTTCCGCGATAGTTTACTGTGTATCCGAACACCTAGAAATTTGAATTGTTAAGTTTCACTAATCATGGGCCCATTCTGTGAAATTAAAAAGTCAGGTTTTGTTGAATTGTTTGTTAGAAATTGTAAAAACTGTGTCATACTGTGATATAGCATTGGTTTATTTTCTACAAACCATGAACTTAGGTCATGAGCTGCGCTATCTGTAACCCAGCCAGTGTTGCACACAACATCCTTTTCTACCACGATACTACAGGGAGTTTTAGAGGATAATAACTGTAGAGGAAGACCGAGATTGGAATACATCCGGCAAATAACTGAGGACATAGGCTGAAGTTGATACTATAGGAAGGAAAAATTGACACAGGAGAGGAATTCGTGGTGGGCCGCATCAAAGCAGTCAAAGGACTGATGACTAAAAAAAAGTAGTGGTAAGTTAATGTGGTAATCTTCAGACATTTTCTGATGGTATTGGACACTAGCCACCGACCATTAAACAAAAAATGATAGTACTGTTAAATCAAATCAGTTTTAGGGGAGTACAAGACTTTGATTGAAATATCAGTATCTGAAAAAATTTCTACCTTTATTCTAAATGGTCTTAGACCCAGACGTTTACTTGCCGATCTATGAGAATTAGGATATAAGTTGCTAATTTAATTTAGTTTTGATAGCTAGTAATGAAAACAAAGACTTGATTTACATCAAAGGAAATAAAAATAAGCATAAAATTATCTTGGTGTGATTATAGTAAACTGTATTAGTTAACAAAACGAATTCCCAACGTGGCTGAATCTGAGAATTTGCAATCCACGTTTATTAATAGTTTTTATTAACAGCAGTGAGATATGGTGGATTATAACGGAGATTATTCGAAATCGGAAAGTTATTCAAATATCAATGGAGAGTTGCATGTTGCGAGTTACCAGGAGAGACAGAGACCGTCAGTGCCACCTGGCACACAGTCATGCGGATCAAGCCTTAGTGCATTTGTACATGGTTCAATGGTTTGTCCAATATGCAAGAAACTTCTCGCAATAGCTCTACTCTGCCATCACTTTCCCCTAGTTGGAATGTCATTGCGCTAAGTTCTACTGTAAACTGCCAAAGGCCAATTTTAGCACAATTTTGTTACAAAATTCTAACCCCAAGACCCTGCTGTGGCCCTCGCTTACATGCGGTCCTACCTCTACATATATCTACATCTACATCTACATCTACATCCATACTCAGCAAGCCACCTGATGGTGTATGGTGGAGGGTACTTTGAGTACCTCTGTCGCTTCTTCCTGCTATTCCAGTCTCGTATTGTTCGTGGAAAGAAAGATTGTCGGTAGGCCACTGTGCGTGCTCCAATTTATCTGATTTTATCCACATGGTCTCTTCGCGAGATTACGTAGGAGGGAGCAATATACCGCTTGACTCCTCGGTGAAAGTATGTTCTCGAAACTTCAACTGTGGTGTCACCACCAGACACCACTCTTGCTAGGTGGTAGCCTTTAAATCGGCCGCGGTCCGCTAGTATACGTCGGACCCGCGTGTAGCCACTATCAGTGATTGCAGACCGAGCGCCGCCACACGGCAGGTCTAGTCTAGAGAGACTTCCTAGCACTCGCCCCAGTGGTACAGCCGACTTTGCTAGCGATGGCTCACTGTCTACTTACGCTCTCATTTGCAGAGACGACAGTTTAGCATAGCCTTCAGCTACGTCATTTGCTATGACCTAGCAAGGCGCCATATGTATTCTGAACAGATAATATTGTGAATCATGTACTGTCAAGAGCGACGTTCATCATTAATGGATTAAAGTTAAGTATCAAACTAATTATGTCCGCTTTCTGAATTCTAATTCCTTGTCATGTTCCAGACCTCACGTCAGTATAGTTCTTCCTTCCTCACGCCAGCCTGCGTGAGCTAAAACGCGTCCATTTCGCCCTCCACTAGTAACACGGTGTTCGCTCTTCTGCCAACACAACATCAACAAGAGCCCGTAGCGAGCTATTGACGGTCTCTCTTGCAGAGTCTTCCACTGGAGTTTATCTATCATCTCCTTAACGCTTTCATGATTGCTAAATGATCCTGTAACGATGCGCGCTGCTCTCCGTTGGATCTTCTCTATCTCTTCTATCAACTCTATCTGGTACGGATCCCAAATTGGTGAGCAGTATTCAAGTAGTGGGCGAACGAGTGTACTGTAACGTGCTTTCTTTGATTTCGGATTGCATTTCCTTAGGATTCTTCCAATGAATCTCAGTCTGGCATCTGCTTTACAGACGATCAACTTCATATGGTCATTCGATTTTAAATCACTCCTAATGCCTACTCCCAGATAATTTATGGAATTAACTGCTTCCAGTTGCTGACCTGCTATATTGTAGCTAAATGATAAAGGATCTTTCTTTCTATGTATTCGCAGCACATTGCACTTGTTTACAATGAGATTCAATTTCCATTCCCTGCACCATGCGTCAATTCGTCGCAGATCCTCATGCATTTCAGTAAACTTTTCCACTGTTACAACCTCTCGATAAACTACGGCATCATCCGCAAAAAGCTTCAGTGAACTTCCGATGTTATCCACAAGGTCATGTATATATATTGTGAATAGCAACGGTCCTACGACACTCCCCTGCGGCACACTTGAAATCACTCTTGCTTCGGAAGACTTCTCTCGATTGAGAATGACATGCTGCGTTCTGTTATCTAGGAACTCTTCAATCCAGGAACACAATTGGTCTGATAGTCCATATGCTCTTACTTTGTTCATTAAACGACTGTGGGGAACTGTAACAAACGCCTTGCGGAAGTCAAGAAGCACGGCATCTACATGGGAACGCGTGTCTATGGTCCTCTGAGTCTCGTGGACGAATAGCGCGAGCTGGGTTACTCAAGAGTAGATTTCTAGTCTCCAGAAAGGTCATTATACTCGAACACAATACGTGTTCCAAAATTCTACAACTGATCGACGTTAGAGATATAGGTCTACAGTTCTGCACATCTGTTCGACGTTCCTTCTTGAAAACGGGGTTGACCTGTGCCCTTTTCCAATCCTTTGGAACGCTACGCCCTTCTAGAGACCTACGGTAATACGCTGCAAGAAGGGGGGAAGTTTCTTAGCGTACTCTGTGTAAAATCTAACTGGTATCCCATCAGGTCCAGGGGCCTTTCCTCTTCTGAGCGATTTTAATTGTTTCTCTATCCCTCTGTCGTCTATTTCGATATCTACCATTTTGTCTTCTGTTCGACAATCTAGAGAAGGAACTACAGTGCAGTCTTCCTCTGTGAAACAGCTTTGGAAAAAGACATTTAGTATTTCGGCCTCTAGTCTGTCATCCTCTGCTTCAGTAACATTTTAGTGACATTTTGTTTTGATTCACCTACCGCTTTGACATAAGACCAAAATTTCTTAGGATTTTCTGCCAAGTCAGTACATAGAACTTTACTTTCGAATTCATTGAATGCCTCTCACATAGCCCTCCTCACACTACATGTCACTTCGCGTAATTTTTGTTTGTCTGCAAGGCTTTGGTTATGTTCATGTTTGCTGTGAAGTTCCGTTTGCTTCCGCAACAGTTTTCTAACTCGGTTGTTGTACCACGGTGGCTCTTTTCCATCTCTTACGATCTTGCTTGGCACATACTCATCTAATACATATTGTACGATGGTTTTGAACTTTGTCCACTGATCAACAACACTATCTGTACTTGAGACAAAACTTTTGTGTTGTACCGTCAAGTACTCTGAAATCTGCTTTTTGTCACTTTTGCTAAACAGAAAAATCTTCCTACCTTTTTTGATATTTCTATTTGCGGGTGAAATCATTGATGCAGTAACCGCTTTATGATCGCTGATTCCCCGTTCTGCGTTAACTTTTTCATATAGTTCGGGTCTGTTTGTCACCAGAAGGTCTAGTATGATATCGCCACGAGTCGGTTCTCTGTTTAACTGCTCAAGGTAGTTTTCAGACAATGCACTTAAAAAAATGTCACTGGACTATTTGTCCCTGCCACTCGTTATAAACGTTTGAGTTTCCCACTCTATATCCGGCAAGTTAAAATCTCCACCCAGAACTATAGCATGGTCGGGAAATCTACTCGAAATATTTTCCAAATTTTCCTTCAGGTGCTCTGCCACAACAGCTGCTGAGCCAGGGAGCCTATAGAGACATCCAATTACCATGTCTGAGCCAGCTTTAACCGTGACCTTCACCCAAATTATTTCACATTTCGGATCTCCATCAATTTCCTCAGTTACTATTGCACTTTTTATCGCTATAAACACGCCTCCTCCTTTACTTTCCAGCCTGTCTCTGCGGTATATATTCCAATCTGACTTTAGAATTTCATTACTGTTTACATCTGGTGTCAGCCAACTTTCTGTCCCTAGTACTATGTGGGCATTGTGACCGTTTATTAATGAGAGCAGTTCTGGGACGTTTCTATAGACTCTCCTGCAGTTTACTATTACCACATTAGTATTGTTATTCCCTGTTGCGCTTTGCCTACTACTACCTTGTCGTGTCTCAGGAGGCGTCTTGTCGGGCCTAGGGAGGGAATTATCTAACCTAAAAAAAAAAACCACATGTGCACTCCACATGTACTCCGCTACCCTAGTAGCAGCTTCCTGCGTGTAGTGCACGCCTGACCTATTCAGGAGGACCCTACATTTCTCCACCCGATAGCGGAGGTCGAGAAATTTGCATCCCAGATCCCCGCTGAATCTTCTGAGCCTCTGGTTTAAGCCTTCCACTCGGCTCCAAACCAGAGGACCGCGATCGGTTCTGGGAACGAAACTACAAATAGTTAGCTCAGATTCCACCCTGCGAGCGAGGCTTTCCACCTTCACAAACTCCACCAACCGCCTGTATGAATTGAGGATGACCTCTCCCCGTGTGCCTGCTTGAACTTTGCCGAAGGAGGGGCCACATGTCCACTCACAGGCAGAGCGGGCGATGCCACACGGCCAGCATTCACATTGACCCTCCGCCTCGTGCGACGCGAACGCCGCTGAACCCGACACTCCCCTTGGGGAGAGGGTGGCCCAACCGCGCCCGGTACCCGCGAAGATGTCTCGACAGCAGGGATCGTGGGTGAATCATGTAACACCTGGGGTGTTCCATGCGACGCACCAGACGCCCCACTGCCGCTACACGGCGAGGCAGCAGCCTGAAGACTGCTGACCGCGGCCATCAACACGTTCAGCTGCTCGCGAACAGTGGCCAGCTCCTCCTGCGTCCGTACACAGCAGTCACACATCCTATCCATCCTTGTAAATCAACAATTTACTGTAGAGAGTTAATCAACTTTTAACTAGACTGTTAATTCACTTAAGGCGGCTGATAGCTGACTAAATGGTTCAAATGGCTCTGAGTACTATGGGACTTAATTTCTGAGGTCATCAGTCCCCTAGAACTTAGAATTACTCAAACCTGAGTAACCTAAGGACATCAGACACACCCATGCCCGAGGCAGGATTCGAACCTGCGACCGTAGCGGTCGCGCGGTTCCAGACTGTAGCGCCTAGAATCGCTCGGCCACTCCGGCCGGCTAGCTGACTAAACCGTTGTTACTAGACACTTCTTGTTGAAAACAATGAAAATAAACGCTACCTGTCTCTGGACTGTATTCAAAACAAACACTAACACTACTGGCACTACAGCTGACTGAAGGGACTCTCTCTGACTGTATTCAAAACAAACACGAAATCTATGGAACAATGCGTAAATCGAACAGCCCCTATACGAAAATCTATGTATGTCGACACCAACGGTCCAACTTTGTTATCGTCGACCCTATGTGGCGGGTTCCATTGCCTTCGACCCACTGACAAGTGAGTCTCTTGTGTCAACATGCACCCTTGTGTCCAACAAAAAATTTTTCTCTTTACCTCTTGCAACATCTTTTACAGCACACTCCACCTCTGCATACGTATTCGCTGTATCTAATTTTAACGGTAATGACTTTCGGTGGACTTCGGGTTCCATCCTGCATTTAATGACAGCTTACCACACCTCATCCACCTGTAAGTTCGTTTCTTCTATTCCTCTGTGTCTGTCGACACTGCCTCTGTAAATAGCACCTGTAATAACGTTCGCAGAAAACACCCAACGTCTATCTCGTACCTTTTCATGTGTCAATTTACTCACATTCCATTTCTAAACTGATAGCTGAATATAGATCGTTTAGTGTACTACGTGCATGTACCCTTTTTGACCCTCAGAAAAGTATCAAGCGCCCTCTGCTCGCCTTCTTGTCTTAGGGGGAGGGGGGGGGGGGAGGACCTGCATTAGCTGCATCACTTTGCTTCACAACTTTGCCCCAACTTTTATTTGTGTTCATTACAATTAGCTGTCCGCGAAACCTTCCACAGTTTCATAATGCTTCTTCACAATAGCAATCAACTGCTCCCGAAAACATATCATACTATTGTGTTTTTTATATGTTTGCAAAAACACTTTCTGTAAGAGTTTGCCGGCCGGAGTGGCCGAGCGGTCCTAGGCGCTACAGTCTGGAACCACGCGACCGCTACGGTCGCAGGTTCGAATCCTGCCTCGGGCATGGATGTGTGTGATGTCCTTAGGTTAGTTAGGTTTAAGTAGTTCTAAGTTCTAGGGGACTGATGACCTCAGTAGTTAAGTCCCATAGTGCTCGGAGACATTTGAACCATTTTTTTGTAAGAGTTCAAAGTTTTGCTTCTCCAATTAGTCGCAGTTTTGACACCAACTACAACTGATTATCTGTCCAACCACCAGCTCCACCAATGTTTTAAGTGCCTAAAAGAACAACGACACATCCTCAGATAATTTTCCAATAAAAGAAACAATCAGTCCTACATCAGCAGGATTCACCTCACGTTGAATACCAGAAACACTGCTAACTGTTCGTCCCTAACTGTCAATTGTCAATGTAACTGCGTATAATCTGCTGTCAGGGCGCTACCTTTTCTACCAATGTGCATACTGCTTACATCTCTGGCATACCATTTACCTCTGACTCTGCCGTTGCGATAGTCTTACTCTCCACTAAAGACAATAGTTCAAAATGAGTTTCAGCTCCAAAAAATCATTAAAAATTAGTCTTAATGTCGTATCTTGAGCCATTTAGACTCTCTACACTCTGCCTTACAATATAGTCATATCGACATCATTCAGGGTGTCCAATTTATCTTGACCACCGTAAATAACTGTTTGTCCAGATGCAAATTACAAAATGTTTCAAGCAAATGTTATTTAGCCGTCATGGGGTCATCATTCAGCATGATTACCTTCATTGTAGCTATTCAACTGACGATGGTTGACGGAATGACGGGTGTGCATTCTACATTTGTCCTCTGTCAACGTCAGCACGTGGATGTGTTCTATTACCCCGAGTACCTGCACGAAGCACTGGGAGCGTCAACGTCAATGTTGTGTTATGTAATTAATAACGTTGTGTTTCAGTGAATGGTACACTGTGATACATTTTTGGATAGGTCTTTAGGAAAGGAAATGAATTACAGAAAAAATACAGGGTGTATATTTAAAAAAGTCATACCGACGTTCATATGTTTGTAAAAAACAAAGCTACAACGAAGGAAATCATGCTGATTGAGGTCCCCCTGACGGCTAAAGAACATTTGCTTGAAACATTTTGTGGTTCAAATGGCTCTGAGCGCTATGGGACTTAACATCGGTCATCAGTGCCCTAGAATTTGGAACTACTTAAACCTAAGTAACCGAAGGACATCACACACGTCCATGCTCGAGGCAGGATTCGAACCTGCGACCGTAGCAATCGCGCGGTTCTGGACTGAAGCGCCTAGAACCGCTCGGCCACCGCGGCCTGCAAACATTTTGTATTTTGCATCTGGACAAACAGTTATTTGAGGTGGTCAAGATAAATGGGACACCCTGTATACAACAGGTTAAAGGTGTTGGTTCTATGCATGGTACGATATACTCAAGTGGTTACACGGAGTACACCTGAAAGACATTAAATAATTCTCTCTACAATTATCCTTATACTCAATTAAGTCAGTCCCCTTTGGGGCTTAGGAAACGTAATCCTTAAGTAATGATGACTGTCATGCTTCTCTCCCATGTCTATTAGACCCTCCAAAATATAACCAAATGGCTGATCACTCACTGCACCATGTTGACACCATTGGTTGTGATCCAGACACTGTACCGAATGAAGACGACACTGCAAATTCTGGTACCAAACTATAATGCCCCCTGCTATGGGCCAGCATGGTGCATGTGAGTGGTGGAGACGAGGTGAGAGCCCAAGAGGCTCCAGAGAAAGACAGCTGCAAATGTAACAAGTTCTGTTATTGACGCTTCTGTCCTGCTTGGTACATCAGGTCATTGGCTGGCTGGCCACTGAACTCTGCTGAGATGGCTGCCTGAATACACCGCGATGCTGATGCAGTACCCCATCATACCGGTGACCCTGTTATACAAGCTGTCTATGTGGTTTCTACGCCACCAGTGTGTCCTTGATGACTGCGTGTCTGCTATGGGCCCAGGCGATAGCCAGCAGTGTCACGATGGGGGATGGCCAGCTGGTGTGCATGGCGAGCGAACTAAAGACCCTTGAGCAGGAGTAGTACATACTGCTAGGATGGTTGGTTGGTTGGTTTGGGGAAGGAGACCAGACAGCGTGGTCATCGGTCTCATCGGATTAGGGAAGGATTGGGAAGGAAGTCGGCCGTGCCCTTTCAGAGGAACCATCCCGGCATTTGCCTGGAGTGATTTAGGGAAATCACGGAAAACCTAAATCAGGATGGCCGGCCGCGGGATTGAACTGCTAGGATGATCTGGTGTGGCCCACTCCACCATGGCACTAAGGCCCCGGAAGCTGTAGCTCTGCCGTGGCCTTAATGTGTAGAGTTGTTGCCAGTTCTACTGACAGATCCGTGTGGCATTCTCATCTGGCACAGCCCTGTTACACTCGTTGGGGCGAGAGACACAGAATAATTCTATGTTTTCCATGAGGATGTGTTAGATGACGATCCGTTTGGCTTTAGGAAAGGTTAAGGCAGCAGAGAGGCAATTCTGACGTTGGAATTGATAATGGAAGCAAGACTAAAGAAAAATAAAGACACGTTCATAGCATTTGTCGATCTGGAAAAAGTGTTCGACAGTGTAAAATGGTGAAAGGTGTTCGAAATTCTGAGAAAAACAGGAGTGAGCAATTGGGAGAGAGGAGTAATATACAATACGTACAAGAGGCAAGAGGGAATAATACGAGTGGACGACCAAGAACGAAATGCTCGGATTAAAAGATGTAAGACGGGGATGTAGTCTTTCGCCCCTACTGTTCAATCTGTGCATCGAAGAAGTAATGAGGGAAATAAAAGAAAAGTCCAAGAGTTGGATTAAAATTCAAGGTGAAAGGATATCAGTGATACAATTCGCTCATGACATTGCTATCCTGAGTAAAAGTAAAGAAGAATTACAGGATATGCTGAATGAAATGAACAGTCTAATGAGTACAGGATGTGGATTGAGAGTAAATCTCGTTGGTATTGATAATGGAAGCAAAAATAAAGAAAAATAAAGACACGTTCATAGCATTTGTCGATCATTTATCAGAAATGATAACAGCGAGAAACTTCACATCAGGACTGATGGTCACGAAGTAGATGAAGTTACGGAATTCTACTACCCTTGCAGCTAAATAACCAATGATGGACGGAGCAAGTAGGACATAAAAAGCGGAACAGCACTGGCAGAAAGAGCATTCCTCATCAAGAGAAGTCTACAAGTATCGAACATAGGACTTAATATGAGGAAGAAATTCCTGAAAATCTACGTTTGGAGCACAGCATTGTATGGTAGTGAAACATGAACTGCGGGAAAACCGGGGCAGAAGAAAATCGAAGCATTTGAGATGCGTGTTGCAAATTATATGGGCTGATAAGGTAAGGAATGAGGAGGTTCTGTGCAGAATCGGAAAGGGAAGGAATACTTGGTAAACACTGACAAGGAGAGGGGACAGGACGATAGGACATCTGTTAAGACATCAGGGACCGACTTCCATGGTACTAGAGGGAGCTGTAGAGGGCAAAAACTGTAGAGAAAGACAGATATTGGGGTACCTATAGCAAATAATTGAGGACCTAGGTTGCAAGTGCTACTCTTAGATGAAGAGGTTGGTATAGGAGAGGAATTAGCGGAGGGCTACATCAAATCGGTCATTAGACTGATGACTCAAAAAAAAAATGCGCTGATTATGGTCGACAGTGGCGCTTTTATTGTGCACATACACCTCTGCCACTCATGTACCTTGAAACACCACGACCACTGTCAGTGTGAAAACCTGCAGTGCCCCTTGCTGTACTTGTCTGTGCAGTAACAGTGAAGTCGCTGTTTCTGCAAGATAATATGCCTCGAAACATTCCGCTGGCCTTGTTGAATTAGTACAGTGGCAACAGAGCGAGATGCAATACACCACTCTGGTTAACACTAGTATGGCCGTTTCTGGCGTTACGCTACGGCTTCAACCACTGGGAGAAACAAGAAGATCAGGATGAAGAAACTAGTACGGTTTCGAGAATCGCATTTAAAAACAAGAACAGTTCCATTCAAAGAAAATCATTTGAAAATTTGAACCGGACATAACTCAAAATACAAATTGTTGGTCGTTACGTATTTCTTGCAGGAAAGAAAAGAATGTGTACAGGAAATTGCGAAGGAAGTATCATTTTTATTGCAAAAGAAATTAAATTTACCCCCATTATCGATTCATGTGGTAGAAGCAAAATTGAGTAACGTACAGAAACCTACGATGAATGTGTAAAATAAGGAAAATACGATCAATTGAATGGAGGTTTTGGTAAGACAAAAAAAAAAAAAATTGTGAACGGCTGTGCAGTGAGGACAGAGGATTATATCATGTTCTGATTGAAAGCAAAGGACATGTTGGTTCCACATCTAGGAAGACTGTATATACAGGAGCATCCATCCATCCAAAAGAAGAAAAATATCTTTGTAGGCAACTTCAACGATTGCAACAACAACAACAATGACAAAAGGTAATATTAGTAGTTCTGCTTCAAGCACTTCAGCACCACAGTCTGACACTAAATGGCAGGAGTCCGATAGTTCAGGCTGCGAGACCCCGCACATTGTTGAAGTAACTCCTACCTTAGCCACATTTCAACCTTTCGGATCTGGTGGGTCTGATCATTAACTGATCTCTACTCAGGATACAATGCTAAATTAACAGTGTTGCCCTATGGACTTTTGGGTAATGTGAATGGTGTTAAGGGACCTTAGCAATGTATACGCGGTATGATCTCTTTACTCTTCCCCAACTCTTTACTGTGATTGGGGATGTCATAGCTATGAAATCAGAGTCATCCATTACAATGTGTAGATAATTTTTATTTTGGCTGGAGCCACAGTCATTTTTTGACATATAAGTAGCCGGCCGGTGTGTCCGAGCGGCTCTAGGCGCTTCAGTCTGGAACCGCGCGACCGCTACGGTCGCAGGTTCGAATCCTGCCTCGGGCATGGATGTGTGTGATGTCCTTAGGTTGGTTAGGTTTAAGGAGTTCTAAGTTCTAGAGGACTGATGACCTCAGATATTAAATCACATAGTGCTCAGAGCCATTTGAACCATTTTGAACCATTTTTTGGCATATAAATAAGTTTTTGTACTTAAAATGGGCCTAAGGCCTGAATCTGGATCGTATAACACTAAAAAAAATTACAGACAAATGGCGGCAGCATCACAAAAAAAGTCTAGAGTTTATTCCAGTAATAACGTTATGGATTGCAATTTTTAACGATTTTGGTTTGCAATCACGTGTCAGTTACTACAGTAGATAAAAGTTTACTCTTCAGTAGGTGTTGGTTACAAATAGGCATATTAAGGAGGATGTGCTTGACCTATCATTCAGAGATATGCGAAGTTTTATGGCAGATAAGCCGTGATTGATGGAACTGAATTGACAGTGAATGAAGATAATGTTACTTTTGGGGCAGAACGATCCTTACAGAGGCCGCCGCTGGACGTCGAACTAACGTATCGTAGCACCAATGTGTACCGTACATGATGCTGCTACAGTGTGTTGTTCCTATGAGCTGCGTCGTCTGCCGTCGAGTTGTAAATCTCGTGACGGCCCTGCGTCATTGCCGTCGGGTGTATGTTCAGCTGATCCCAACTCTTTTGGCCCTAATGTTAATCGCACCTCCTCGGCATCTCCATCTCAACAAAACTCCTACAGCTCATCTCCGCGTCCATGGATCGCACTGTTCCTAGCTCTAGAGTCGACTCCTGAATCGCTAAACTCCTAGTACAGAATGTCTGTCTTCCACACGCATGGATTGCGCCGTTATCTGCTTTTTCGCGCCTCTTCCGTCCAATCTCCCGCTTTACTGCCAGTATCGCCCAATAACGTAAACTTTATAAGATCTCTTTTCTCCCCCCCCCCCCTTCAGCTCATTATTAACACCTACTCCGTGTTTTTCGGTCTAAACATTGGGACATAAGACCTACATCACCGTCTATCTACCAATGACAGGACACTTTCTTTCTGTCGATGCTATTTCACCACCACAGAAATACAAAAGGAAAAAGAAGCATTGCCGGGAGAATCGCCTGCACTGTTATATCGTCCCAGGTTGCAGTCTTTTTTTAAATCAACTTCCTAAGATGTTGTATCCCCCGTAGCCCATATTCCTTTACGGCGGAGGAACTTTTCTCCGCATTCCTTCATGTGACTGCGCGTTTTTTCTAGACCATCTGCGACACCTATTTTGTCTGCAGGCAGCTCTGGCGGAAACAACGGAAGGTTAGTATTTCTACATAGTAGCGTCTGGTCGCATTGTCCTATGCCAGTTGTAGCCGCCCGCACACAGTTCGCCCGGCCGCTTTTTCGTCTCTTTGCAACATGGCCTCGTTCAGAAAGACGTCACAGCGGGCGTCCTGAGGAGTCACAAGACAGCACCCGTTGCATCAGCGCAATTCCGACTCGTCATCGTCTAACTTGAGCAACCGAGTGTCCGTAGTTTTACACCATCAGACTCAGAGTCCTAGTTAATAAAGGACATGCATAGATGGTTAGTACGATCTCCGCAATCACTGCTATCTCCGACCTCATGATACTGTGCGTGTCTGCTACAGCCTATCTGTCATTAGCGTCTGTGCCATTCTCACCTTTATTCGAGGATGAGATGTGGCTGGTCGACAAGTTAAGCCACCTCTCACGGTAAATATTCCACAACTATAAGAAAGGATTACAACAAAACAAAAAACCGAAACCAGTTAGTAGTAAGATCAAAGTTACGAACCAGACATGTGGCAACCACGTGCAGACAGTTATCTGAGGCTGAGTCTGACGCTGAAACAGCTTCGAAATTTGCTACAAATGAAGCTGCTAAATTCAAACAAGAAACAGAGAGAACGCTACACTTTGAAAAGCGATCGCTGCATTTTGATGGTAAGCGCGTTGGTAATCAAGGATATCAAGTGTCGGTGTAAAAGAATGAACGAAGAGAAGCTAAGCTGGAAGCACTAGATCTACCAAATGGGAAAGAGGATACTGTTGTCAAAGGAATAATAGCTGTTTCTGATGAAACAATTTGTGGACGAGGATAGAGATGATAGTCGTTGACACTACGTATGTGAACACTGAAAAGAACAATTGTAATTAAATTACCAAAACTGTTTGCTCAAAAGAAACTAAAAAAACAGCAATATATTGGCTGTCAACACAATGTTCATGATCAGGTGATAATGGGTGGCGATCTTGGAGGAAACAATAAATCACTCAGTATCGAGTATCCATTTATCATGGAACCTGATAAGAACTTTGAGCAGGTCAAGCTGAATTTTCAGAATGGCCAAGAAGTGATTACTGAAACAGCAGGATGGCGTGATGATACGAAATGTCTATTTCATTTAACTCGAATTTTTTTAAATTCTTTTAAGAATTTGGGAGGTTGCGTAAAGTGAAGTTTCAGAAAATACCTAACTTAAGTAACGTAAGATGTAACTTCAGAGCAATATTAGCGATTTTGGAATTTATTCTTGTACCAGAGAGAAGAGCCGGCCAGAGTGGCCGAGCGGTTCTAGGCGCTACAGTCTTGAACTGCGCGACCGCTACGGTCGCAGGTTCGAATCCTGCCTCGGACGTGGATGTGTGTGAGGTGCTTAGGTTAGTTAGGTTTAAGTAGTTCTAAGTTCTAGGGGACTAATGACCTCAGAAGTTAAGTCCCATAGTGCTCAGAGCCATTTGAACCATTTTTGAACCAGAGAGAAGAGATTCACTACTCCAAATTTGTAAATTCATCTCTTACAAATGGCTGGACCGTTTATTTAATGACCAACTGTACAATGCGCATGATTATCAGAAGCTATGCAGCATCTTACAAGTTCATGAAAAAGGGTTAAACTATTTGAAACAGTTTTGGAGTCAAAAACTATCGAAGCCATCTATTCTCAGAAGAAATCAATCTGCAGAAGGAGCGATCAAGTGCCTTCAGCATCTTAATACCTGTTGTAAAACGAAGCAGGAACTTCGGCTTGGAATGATTTTGTCTAACAAAAGATGAGCGATTAATGACGCTACATTTATGGTATTTGCACTTAATAGTTAGTAGTTTGGTATTTATTTGTAACTAGTCGAGTAGCTGATGTGGCGTGGGTATGTATTTATTCCAATTTCATCAGCCCATCTCCTCCTTCCCCCATCTCTCTGTTCATCCCCTTCCCCCACTCTCTTTATCCTCCTATGCCACACTGTCTCCTCCTGTCCCTCTCTCCATCCATCTGCCAGTTCCCTCTTTCTCTGTCAGTCTGTTCCTGCCTTCTCTGTCTCTCTGACCCTTCTCTCTCTTTCCCTTTCCCCCATCTCCCTCTGAGTCCATCACTTCCTGCCCCTCTATATCTTCCTCACTCCCTTAATCTCCTCCTCCTCCTCTCTCTGGCCATCTCCTCCTCCACTCTGCCTTTGTTCACCTTCTCCCTCCTCTCTGTGTCCATTTCCTCTTCCGTTTCTCTGTTTATTTCCTCCTTCCCATCTCTCTGTCCATTTCCTTCTCTTTTCTTCCTCTCTCCATCTGCTCCTCCCTCTCCCTGTCCACCTCCTCTTCTTCCCTTTATTTATTTCCCCCTCTTCCCTCATGTCTGTGCCCAAGTCCTCCGTCCCCCTCTCCATCTGTCCTCTTCCTTGCCGCTTCTCTTTCCACGTTATCCTATTATCACCCCTATCTCAATAGAAGATTGCTGCTTCTTACCCCTTTGACAGAGTATGCACATGTGACATGTATTTCACATATATTTTTACGTATTCAGCGCACATTTGTACACATATTTCAGCTGTATCTGTGGCGAATTTCGTCCTACAATTTCTATTCCATGGAGCTCGATCTCTATAACGTCATATCTCCTGAACAATGCGCTGTACAATGATGTAACTGGGCTGGTAAAGTCAGTGGAATATTTTTACACTGTCTACGAAATGTGTTACGAATGGAATTAGTAGTAAAGATGTAATAAGTTAAAAAGTTACGTTTGATGCGGCAGTTTTTCACACATCTCAGTGTTTATGGCATCATGCCTCCTGAACAATGTGCTGTACAATGATATAATTTTGCAGGTACATTAGACGGCATATGTGGATACTGCATGCGAAACGCATTGGAAGTAGAACAAGTAGTAGAGAAGTAATAGTATTAAGCCTCATGCACGAAGGCGCGGTTTTTCATATATATCGGTGTTAGGGTCATATCTCCCAAACTATGTATCTTACAATGGTATAATCTTGCAGGTACGTTCAGTGGTATATCTGTGTGGAAAATTCGTCGTGAATACAGTAAGCAGTAAAGAAGCAATAAATTAAAACGTCATGCCTGATGCGGCAGTTTCACTGAATGAGGAGCAAAAATGTAGTAAGCAATAACTTTTTTTCATCCTTTTGTGGGGGTTGTCAGCGAGAAAAAGCTTCTTAAAATCTAGAAATTATGTCTAAAATTTGTTGCATGTCACTAAGTTTTCTCATTCTGAAATACTGGAACAATAAAATTTGTGAATTCGTGAGCTACATTACTTTTTCATCCCCACGTCTCTCCCTATAACCCCACCTCCACTATTGTAATTTAGTATGCTTTTACCTAAATAACAGAAAAACATTTCTCTATGTTTTCACGTATACTATACCCCAACAGAACAAATATTCCTGTTACGGGAAAAGCACGTATAACCCTCTCATTAAAATTTAGTTTAGTTTCCAAATATACTATACCATGAGAAGATAATCCTGTTAACAGGAAAAGCTAATCAGTTTTTTGCAGGATTTGACAGTGTGATGTGTCTAATGGGTAAGTAAATCAGACTATTCAGTTCTTTTCTTAAGATTTTACCCGGCGGTTAAATAGAAACGCTGTATGATTGATGTTAAACTGAAACTAGGACAACTCAGTTTCAAGTTCATTTAGTGGTTTAAAACACGTACTAATGGTGGCCAACCTATCCTGGCAATGAAACAGTGAAGTAATGGAAAAGCAGAAGTATGAAGTTTGCCTACTTTCTTGCTACTGTTTAAATTGCTTCTTCAAATTAATATTGCTCCACGTAAGCAATGTTGGTGCGAGCACTGGAATTTCTTTTCGACTACTACCCCCTTATACATTACTTTTTAAAAAGATAAATAGCCTAGTAGATAACTTCAGGGAAGATAAAAAAAATTTGGCCAGGGGGGACACATAGAAAATCATTTTCTATAATAAACAAACTTAAATAGTAAAATACTTAGATATTGAAGGACACACTTTTTATACAGATCATTTCACTTGAAGATAACCTCTTTCTCACTAGAATTTACTTTCGAAACCTATTATTCTTTGAATAACTATGTATAGTCATTTACCAGATTATAGTAGCTTGGCTTCACTCTGATTGAATTTTACATAAGAAAACTTTTACTCTAACACTTTGCAATAGTTACGAAAACACAAAAATAATTTAAATGGTGCCTGTTTATATTAACTTGGCACCTCATGAGTCAGTAAAATAGGACACTAGGTTTCGTCAAACACCAGGAAGGAACCCTATACAGGTGTATTAGGGTAAAATAACATGGTGAACCACTTTCTCTAAAGTTCAAGAATGATTATTAAAACACAGTTTAAATTAATGGTTCACGCTGTAGAAAAGTAAATCTACTTTATAGTAAATTTATACTTTATCTGTTAGTTGAAGGCTTGGGTGTGGCGAACAATTATGGCGGCTACACTACCGACAGTGAAGCCTGCAAGTATCTTGTTGTATGGGCTCAATTTCTCTTCTTGGCTTTGGTCAAATATGCACACAGTGGCCCAACAACTCGCAGTTATGCCGTAAGCCGTTTGCCATCTCCATCCGAGGCATCTTGTGCGAATTTGCAGGCAAAGCTTCTCCTGCTCCACAAAGGAGTTGCCTCAATCACTGCTGCCTACAGACTGTGTGACATACTTCCCGCAGTTGCTCTAGGCAGTGCGCCAATTCGCCCCTGCCATCTTTTGTACTCCTCAGAGGCACTTTAGTTTTAAACAAAAGCACACCGGCTTTTACATATTGTTGCTATGCGTGGCCATTAGTTAAACTGACAAATTTACATTAACATGAACAATTTCTACACACAAATATTTTTAAATATGAAAGGTCATCAGAAAATTATTTAACGTAATTACCAATTTACATAGTATTTTACTTACATTACTTCCATACAATACCAAGAACTTCAACCCCCAGTATAACACACTTTACATATGCAGAAAATTTAGTACTAATATGCGAACTTTTTCAAAGAAAAGAAAAATTATAAAAATTTAAATGAACCATAAACAAATATTGTTATACCCCTTTGATTGGTAGGTGGTTCCTAGTCCCACAGAGATACTCTCCAGACAGTAAGTGACATGTGTACCATGTTTCATAGGAATATATATATGGTAGTGATGAGACCTGCTTCTAACCGAGACACGATGACCTATGAAGACGGGTCTGGAGACGCCCCAGACGGTGGTGGGATACCAACGTCACTGTTGGCCACTGTACAACCAGGAGTGATGGTCTGTGATGCTATTTCTTTTCACAGCGGAACCCCTTTGTTTATCATCCGTGGAGCCCTTACAGTACAGTGGTACATAATCGACATTTCATGGCCCATTTTGTTGCCCTTCATTGCAAGCTATCCTGGACTTACATTTCAACAAGATAATGCCCGTCCGGACTTGGCGAGACTGTCTAATGCTTGTCTTTGTGCTTCACAAACCCTACCTTGGCCAGCCATCCTAGACTTACATTTTAGAAGGATAATGCCCGTCTGGACTCGGGAAGAATTTCTACTGCTTGTGTTTCTGCCTCCCAAACCCTACCTCGGCCAGCCATCCTGGACTTACATTTCAACAAGATAATGCCCGCCCGGCCTCGGTGAGACTTTCTACTGCTTCTCTTCGTGCTTCCCAAACTCTACCTTGGCCAGCCATCCTGGACTTACATTTCAGCAAGATATTGCCCGCCCGGGCTCGGTGAGACTTTCTACTGCTTGTCTTTGTGCTTCCCAAACTCTACCTTGGCCAGCCATCTTGGACTAACATTTCAACAAGATAATGCCCGCCAGGACTCGTCGAGACTTTCTGCTGCTTGTCTTCGTGCTTCTCAAACCCTGTCTTGGCCAGCAAGGTCACTGGCTCCCTCCCCAACTGAGAACGTCTAAGCATTATGAGCTGGGCCCTCCAACCAGCTTCGTATTTTAACTGTCTAATGCTCCAATTGGACAGAACTTGGCATGATATCCCTCAGAAAGACATCCAACAGAAAATTCCAAGCTGAATAACTGTTTGTAGAAGGAGCAGAGGTGGACCAGCGCGTTATTGACTTGCTCAGTTTGTGAAGCTCTTTTTCTTGAATAAATCATCCAGTTTTTCAGAAATTGTAATCATTTGTTTGTCTCTACATGTACATCACATACACCGATTTCCGTCCCATTCGGATGTTTCCTTCGTGGTACGTCTATTTTTTGTCTTCTACTGTACATAATTTGACACTATTTTTAACATGGTAAGGCATTAGTAAGTCACATTTAATTGAAATAGTGGTATTGTCCTCCTGGTGTAGTGTTCGCATGACAAGATTCTTGCTTGAGTCGTGTGCCTCTTGAGCCGGCCGACTGTTTGTTTTCCGGACAATGGAGACTCCCTTCAAATAATATATACAGCAGATATAGAGCTGATTCTTTTACGCAAGGCAGAGGCTAGACATGGTACACTTTGGTTAGAATGCATTGGAGAATACAATCTTCTGAGTGATGAGCAGTTACGCCCACGCCTGTCTCGCCGGCGCAAGCGGCGGTTGCCTGAAACCGTGGAAACGCGCGCGATTTTTCGTGGTCTGATTAAGATGTTTCGTAAACTCTCTGAATTGAAGGGGAGGGAGCGAGAGTTTGCTATTATCTCGTATGCTAACGACGAGACTAGCTATATCTCAGGTTGGCGGTTGACGTTTTGGCACGGACATCTCAGGAACTCGTAAGAAGAGAGGAGGGGATATGTGGCAAACAATTTTCCTTTCTCTGATAACAAATAACCGTGAGCCGTGGTTGGCTGACGCTTTTTTTGGCGGTTTTCGTTGGTAGGCGAGAATTGGAGAGACCCAACAGCTGAGATGGAATTCGACGTCCGAGGCTGTAACAGAATATACAGGATTCTGTGTCTGAAGCTGGTCAGACAGTGCCATCAGAGCCAGCACTTATATAAGAAAGATATGTTTGTTTGACAAACCTTTGTCCAAATGACACATTGATTTTAGGTTGGGCTACCCTACAAAGTTAGTTCTCACGTATATAGTTCCCCCCGTTAATGGGTACGTTTTACTTGTGCACCCTGATAGGATATTTTTTTCTTTTACGCAGACCACTCAAGTAATAGAATCGTTTTACCTGTCTTATGCTCGTTTCCATCAGAGCACTTCGTCCTCGACCTCCCATTCTTATTGTTTCTTCGTGGCTGTTATACATAATATATCTCATCTGTCTCGGTCGAGAAGTCGTATGAAGGAATCTTGATTTTTCTGACGTCTTGCTTCCATTACCAAGTACAACATTAGAACTGCTTCTCTGATCCCTTTACGTAAGTCTAACTGATCTTCATGCAAGAGATCATCAGATTCTTTTGACTTTTTATTTTAAATTGTTCTTGCCAACGACTTGGATGCACGAGCTATTAAGCTGATTGTGCGTTAGTTCAAAGTCGCGTTTGCTCTTGCTGTCTTTGTTGGTTGCTGGGGGGAATCTAAATTGGCAGGTGCTTGAAGACAGACGCGAAATATCGCTTGAAAGTCTAATTACAATGTTTCAAGAACCAGGTTTAAGAGACGGGTCCAGGAATATGCTACTGGCAGGCTACTGATCACGAAGGCAAGACTGCACTAACTATAGCGCGCAAAGAGGCTTTCAAGCAATCTTTCTTCCCTCACTACGAAGTTGATGGCAAAGGTAAAAAATCTTAGCCACTGATAAAATGGGAAGTGCCGTATGCCATGCAGTTAACAATTGTTTGTAGAGTATGAATGTAGATGTACAATCATTGTATCATTGTAAATGTGTATTGTAGTAAGTGGAAAATCCTACAACGGGCATCCCGGGATAAATGGCGTGGCATTCTTAACGAAGATGCTAGTACCTATTCACAACAGTCGCATGGCTCTACAGTCTGTAGATACATCAACACGAACAACAGTGAAACTTTTGACTTGCAAGTTTTAATGAGCGTGATGTTATCACGTATCGTACTTTTCAGGTCAGTGAGGTTTGTAAGAGTGATATTGGTACACCTCTTTTTAGCTCTAGTATGCCTCTTGTTGTTAGGACTCGCAATCATCGTATGGTTGGCGAGTCTGAGGCTATCTGTGTTTGGTGTAAAGGTGACAGTGTGTACCGAAGTGTAAATGTTGCAGAAGAGCTGACTCGGTATTACCGTAAATAAAGTCTCTGAAATTGAAAAAAAATTGATCTTCCCAAAAGGCGAGAAGCGAGTTTTGATGTTGTGGCTCTCAGGGGCACTCTAGAATGCTCTCTGTGTGAGGTATCGCTGTGGGTCTCACGATCGCAGCTCGATGGCAACACACAGCTCTATGACGTAGGCTGTCTCTGCGGGCTGGGCAGCCTATGTATGATTGTCTCCGCGGCGGTGCTAGCTTTGCTTGCGTCTGTTCGCTATCTTTTGACTGCCTCTCTTCACATTTATACTCCATGTACATGTATTAGCTCATTGTAAGCACTGGCACCTACCGCGAACCATTCTTATTGTATCTTTTTCCCCTTTGCTTCGGAATTTAATTACTCTGGATGACCTTAGTATACGAGTAAACTCTCTCGACTTCGTCCGAAACTACAATGAAGTTATTTCGGGAATACGCAAGTTAGTTTATGAGGTCATTATCTGAAAATTGCGATAATAATAACTGCTCAAATAAACGCGTGTATGCCTTTTATTGTTTCCCATTTCCAGACAAAATAACTGTTTCCGAGTATTATTGTTTCATAAGGTTAAATACGTAGTAATTAAATAGTTACAGGTCACTAAACAGAGGATTCATATTAATTAGGTTACGCATTGAACTCCGACACACAGTAATTTGCTTTACCTATTATTAAACGAATAATCACTTAGGTAAGGCCAAACTATTGCTAAATAATTACCATTTATTTCATTTATGCATTTTTGTTCACTAGGTTTCTTTCACAATTTTCATTTATCGATTTGTAGGGTTCGTACAACTCTCAGAAGTCCTCCTGGAATGTTCGTCGGAAAAACTTTCGCTTTTTCGATGACACCTTCATAATTTACTGGACTTTTCCGATCAACGTCATTTCTATCTGCGAGAACAATTGAAATGGTGATCACCGAGACGCCGTTTAGTACATTCTTCGGAATTTTACACAGAGAAAAAACTGTTTATGGATCCATATTGAGAAAATATTATACGAGTATGTTAGTGTTTTATATACCCATCTTATAAATAAAAACATAATGGAATGATCAACTTCTGAATTTAGTTTCGATTGCAGTTTCTAAAAGTTGAAGTTTGGATAGACTTATGTTGCTTCTACAGTAAATAAATAACACTTGGACGAAATAAAATTTATACTTGGGGAAGTATAAAGCGGATCAAACAAAAATATTATTCTGTATTTTTCGTATTTAATACAAACATAGAAATATTATAAAATTACTGACATTTTGAGTATGTTGACAAAATACTTGATATAAATAGCACTGGCATACTATAAACATGTCAAAAATTAGCTACGACAAGACAAAAAATTTAAAAAAATTGTGACAGAACTAAAATTAAGAAAATACGTCGTCTGCTATATTATAGTCCACCTCAGTATTGGGCCGCTGAAAGCGATTGACATAAAATTTATGACAATGCTGCAGTATATAATCAACCGTTTCCTACATGTCAAAAAATGGTTCAAATGGCTCTGAGCACTATGGGACTTAACATCTGAGGTCATCAGTCCCCTAGAACTTAGAACTACTTAAACCTAATTAACCTAAGAACATTACACACATCCATGCCCGAGGCAGGATTCGAACCTGCGACCGTAGCGGTCTCGCGGTTCCAGACTGTAGCGCCTAGAACCGCTCGGCCACTTGGGTCCTACACGTCCTCCAAACTTGCTGACAGCTGCTGGTCCCTTATGTTGTGGATCGTGTGAAATTCCATATACTTACAAGGAGAAAGTGTAACTCACTGTAGAGTGTCAACGGTCTTTGCAAATGATTCATTGGCTAAACAACTTCTTTTGTGAAACTCTTTCCAGCAAATATCAAATTTCATTTAGGGCTATCATGTTAAATACGGTTTCTAGTAAGGAATATTGACCCCAGGCAAATCAGACACCAAACGTCGTGTTAAAGCTAACAAAATGCAAACAATATTTTGTGGTTACTGTGCTTTAGTGCGTGATTTTTTTTGTGAAGAAATAGTTGAAATTAGAATATTTAAGTTATTAAATCGCTCGGTAGCATCCATCATCGTAGGACATGATCATTATTAATGCTTAGCACGTTTCAAGGTGCTGTTTTGAGTAACTTAACTACCTTCGTTCTCTGTTACATTTTCTGTTCTTGTGATACATTCAGATACAACCTCACGAAAGGACCTGTTCTGAGCCATACTCTTTTGATCCAACTTCAGTCACTGGCACAAGAGGTTTCTAAATTTCCCTGTTACGCTTCGATATAGTCGGGTATGGTTTTACACCTTATCGACTGGTCACTTGGTATGTCACTCTCACCTAGTAATATACTGAGCGACAAGAACAGTGAAGCACCAGATGGCATGGTCGGATGTTAATGTAGTCTCGTACACGTACACACCATCAGCAGATATATAAACGGTTGGAGTCGCTATTACCTGTGGTGGATTGAACGATCACTGGGGTACAGTAGTGCCTTTCTTTCTTGTTGTTTTCTGATGCTTGGTAGGTTATGTAATGCGAATGAACAGCATCAGATGTTGAGTGATCATTGTAAGGGACACAGAGATGTCACGTACTCTTGTGAGACCTGACGTAGTTTGATAGGTACCTCATTGTAAGCCTCCATTCAAAAATGGCTCTGAGCACTATGGGACTTAACTTCTGGGGTCATCAGTCCCCTAGAACTTAGAACTGCTTAAACCTAACTAACCTAAGGACATCACACACATCCATGTCCGAGGCAGGAAGGCTCCATTCGGTTGACTGCTCGAATCATGTAATATCGAGATGTGTGAGCCATTCAGAGGTGGCAGTGGCCCAAAGTTGTACTATTTGGGAAGGTGAGGGCAAGCATGCCCTACGTTAAGGGTCTTGTTGACCGTGCCTGACCACCACAAGGGAGGATCGCCATATCGTGCACCAAGTACATCGTAGACCCTTCACATTATGCCTGCCATCCGACAATGAGCAATGGACTGCCTGCAACGTTCACTTTCAGACTGCGTCATTGGTTGGAGATTAGCAGCAGACAGTCTATGGACTTACCATCCCCTGCGTAGGTTGCTCTTAACACTAAAACACAAACGGATGCGTTTAGGATGATGCCGTGACCATGATTCATGACTGTCAGTGAATCGCATCGCATCGATAAGTCACGGTTCAGCACTACCCCATATGATCATCGCTGGCAAGTAAGGCGGCTACGTGGGGAGAAGTAGCACTCTTCCACTGTTTTGGAGAGGTGCAACTGTGTTATCTTGGTGTCATGGAGTGGGGAGCCATTGGATATGACTACAGGTCAAAGCCAGTAGTGAGTGGGGGACTCTGACAGTATCTCATGGACATCCTGCATCCTCATGTGATATCTCTCAAGCAAATGTGTCGCGGTGCCATTTTTGAACAGGACACTGCATGTCTTTATGACCTTTGTGTGGAGATACTCCCACGACCATCTGGGACAAAATCTGTCCCCAATGGAACATGTATGGGACTAGCTAGGACTTCAACTCTGTCCCAGAGCCAGTATCCAGGATGTCAAGAAATAGTTAAAACAGCTATGGGCCATCTTATCCAAGAGTAGGATATAATGGCTTTATGACACTTTTCCGAAACAAGTCACTGCATGCATGCACTCATGTCAGAGGGGGATGCAATGTTATACAGGTAAGTGGGCTCATACCGCCAAGTGTCCTGTAAATTTGACTCGATTTTACAATCACTGAAACAACATCATGTACACTCTCAACCTGCTAGGTTTTATTTCATTTTCTTCTCCTATTCTGGGTGCTTTACTTCTTATGTCAGGCAGTGTACATTTATTTCGTAAGGTAGATACGTTTTAGTCCAACATCTACAGTATGTTTTATTGTAGACACTAATCTATAGCTTTCGCCTAATGTTAAATTTTTATCACTTTAACCATCACAAGGTACATATCGAAACTGTAATTATTTTAGTTGAAGTAAATTAATGTATAATTGACATTGAAATCACTGTTTCAATTGTGATGTTTTTATCTTAAAATTCACGATCGATTTCAGGCTAACAAATGCTACTTCTCATTCGTTTTATTTTATGCATGAAAGCGCATTTAACACTACCTTCAAGCGCATTTTTCTTGTTTGCTTTCAGTAACTGAATCCGATGACAGACATTTCTTACAGTGAAAACGGTCGTGAATTTTAAAAATAAAACCCTACAACTGAACTGGTGATTTCCATGTCTATTACGATGCTCCGTTGTGGATGCCCCTCCAGCAGGATAGTTTAATACATGATTACTCTTAAGAGTGATTGAAAATCATCTGATTTATTGCATTTATGTACAAATATTAAGAAAACGTGTTTACTTTATTTAGGGGGCCCGAAGATGCCCCACTGTACGACAAAATCGGTAGCAAATAACTCAGAGACCTTTCAATACAGCTGAAGGATTCATTCGGACTAAAAAAAAAAGAAAGTAGAAACAACTGGTCTCGGTTTGTCTGAAGATGAATATACAAAAGAAAAATTCAGTGGAGAAGAGATGCTAAAAATTGAGTGCATGATATGTATCCCAAAACTGCTTACTTTTGGATGTTAATCTACTTTTGACTTTGTGGTATGGGTCCACAAACCTAATGATGAAACTGGTTTGAAAATTAACTGTTTTATATTTTCAAACATAAAAGTCACAGACACTAGCACCAGATCAGTACAAAATAATAAGTTACAATTGGGTTAGGATGGTTGGAGTGTTTGCTTATCCTATTGAAGGGCACAATGATGAGGCATGTTGGTTGGGGGAGCAGCAGAAAAGTAGAGCCAGGGGGCCACCACCATAAAGCCATAAAAGCAAAGCAAAACAATAGTTCATTTATTTCACAAGCTGCGACATCGTCACGAAAAAATACAGTGACCGATATATATAATAAGTTTCTTTTAATTTCCGTCTATGCTCACAATTTTTTCTGCTTAACAGATTACCGGTTTCGGTCTTTAATGACCATCATCAGATCTGCAGCAAAAATGGGACAAATATAATTACACCCGCAAACCGTATACAGCTTAAGAACAATACATAGAGCATATTGAAAAGTAGTTTTATTTTCTTTTTCTTTATCGTGATTTTGATCACCTTACACAAGGCGGGCTGTCAGCAGCAGAGTACGCCACTCTTCAGCCTTGAGTTTTACAATAAGTAACACATACAGGTGGCACAGAGAATACAATCAAAACGGCGGGCAAAAAATGTAGACACTAAAAAACAAAAAACATGGAGCCGTTCACGCTGGATGAGAAACATCAGTAACACTAGTTGACACGGCGCACATAACATGGATGACGGCGACGGTACACGTGAACAGTGGTGGCGTGACGGCGAACAAACACTAAACACCAGTGAAGGCACACACACAAGACACTGATGGCGATGATCTTCAGTGCGCGAATGTTCACTGAACGTGTGCGAGTCCGGGGACCTGCCAAGAGAGGAGGAGGAGGAAGGGGAGTGGGAGAGCGAGAGGGGAGAGCACAGATGCCATTGGCAGGGGAGACAGGGGGAGGGAGGAAGGGGGAGGAAAAGCCTGGGGGAAGAGGGGTGGAGGGAGGGGACAGGGGAAAAGGAAAGAGAAGGGAAGGGAATAGAAGGGAGGGAGGGTGCCTAAAGGAAAGGACACCGGAAGTGGAGGGGGCAGGATCAAAGTTGATAGGAGGGGTAGATGGAGGGGAGGAGGACATCATCAGGGAGGATGAGCTGGCGGAAGCCACCTTGGGAGAGGGTAAGGAGGGTGGAGAGATGGAGACTGGGTGGGATGTGGGAATACAGGCGCGACAGCGGGCGGGGGTGGGAGAGGATGTGTGAGACAAGCGGATGAGGAGGATCGAGTTTGCAGGAGGTGTACAGGATCCGTATCCTTTCAAGGAAAAGGAGGAGGTGGGGAAGGGGATGAGATCATACAGGATCCGCGTGGGGGAGGGGAGACAGATGCGATAGGCGAGGCGGAGAGCATGGCGTTCAAGGATTTGTAGGGAGTTATAAAAGGTAGGGGGGGCGGAGATCCAGGCCAGATGGGCATAACAAAGGATAGGGAGGATGAGGGATTTATAGGTGTGGAGGATGGTGGAGGGCTCCAGACCCCATGTATGGCCGGAAAGGAGCTTGAGGAGACGGAGTCGGGAGCGTGCCTTGGCTTGGATTGTCTGGAGATGGGGAGTCCAGGAGAAGCGACGGTCGAGGGTGACGCCAAGGTACTTAAGTGTGGGAGTGAGGGCGATAGGACGGCCATGGATGGTGAGATAGAAATCAAAGGAGGTGGAAGGAAGTGGTGGTTTTGCCTACAATGATCGCCTGGGTTTTGGAGGGATTGACCTTGAGCAACCACT
Organism: Schistocerca americana; assembly: GCF_021461395.2. NCBI lineage: Eukaryota > Metazoa > Arthropoda > Insecta > Orthoptera > Acrididae > Schistocerca > Schistocerca americana. The sequence continues at coordinate 331,757,572 of NC_060126.1, forward strand.
GGTTGCACCAAGCGGTGAACCGGTCAAAATGGGATTGGAGAAGGTGTTGGGAGCGCTGCAGGGTGTGGGCAATGGCAAGGAAGGTGGTGTCATCGGCAAACTGGAGAAGGTGGACGGGGGGTGACGGCGGCGGCATGTCCGCCGTGTACAAAAGGTACAGAAGGGGGGAGAGGACGGAGCCTTGGGGCACACCGGCGGAGGGGAAAAAGGTGTAGTAATCTGTGTTATGGATGGTGTCGTAGGAAGGACGGTGGGAGAGAAAGGAGCCGATCAGACGGACGTAGTTATTGGGAAGGGCGAAGGTTTGGAGCTTGAAGAGGAGACCGGAATGCCATATGCTGTCATAGGCACGTTCGAAGTCCAGGGAGAGGAAGATCGCGGAGCGACGGGAATTAAGCTGGTCGGAAAGGAGATGAGTGAGGTGAAGGAGAAGGTCGTCAGAAGAGAAGGACGGCCGAAAGCCACACTGGGTAATGGGAAGGAGGCGGTGCTGGCGGAGATGCTGGTGGATGCGTTGGGTGAGGATAGATTCCAGGACCTTGCTGAAGAGTGAGGTAAGGCTGGTGGGACGGTAAGAAGAGACAGCGGACGGCGGTTTGCCAGGTTTAAGGAACATCAGGATATGGGAGGTTTTCCACAGGTCGGGGTAGTAACCGGTGGACAGGACTACATTGTAGAGCCTGGCCAGGGTGGAGATGAAAGAGACAGGAGGTTCACGAAGGTGACGGTAGGTGACACGATCGTGACCAGGAGCGGTGTTGCGTTTTGTGCGGAGTGTAGCAATGAGATCCTGTGCAGTGATAGGGGCATTGAGTTCTGTGTGTGCAATGTTGTCCAGGTACTGGAAACCAGGAGTGAGAGGAGGGACAGAGGTGTCGGTTTCATCGCGGACATCCGGGAAGAGGGAGTAATCGAACTGGGGGTCATTGGGGATGGAAAAGACATCGGAGAGGTAAGAGGCAAAGTGATTGGCCTTACTAAGGGAGTCGGGGAAGGGGTGATCATCATGGAGAAGATGATAGTAGGGAGAGGGTTTAGTTGCGGTAAGGCGACGGAAGGCTGACCAGAACTTGGACGAGTTGATAGGTAGGGTAGCATTTAAACGGGTGCATGTCTGTCGCCAGTCCCGGCGTTCCTTAGCCGCGAGCAAATTACGAATGTGTCGCTGGAGTTGCCGGTGGCGTCGTAGTATGTCCGGGTCATGCATGTGGAGGAAGGCACGGTAGAGACCGCGGGATTCACGGAGGAGGAGGACGGCCTGTGGGGGTAAGGTAGGACGGTGGGGGTGGATGGCGACAGCAGGGACGTGGGCCTCCACGGCCTCAGACAAAGTTCACTGACTCCTTGGAAACATGTAAAGAACTTGCCGGCCGAAGTGGTCATGCGGTTAAAGGCGCTGCAGTCTGGAACCGCAGGACCGCTACGGTCGCAGGTTCGAGTCCTGCCTCGGGCATGGATGTTTGTGGTGTCCTTAGGTTAGTTAGGTTTAACTAGTTCTAAGTTCTAGGGGACTAATGACCTCAGCAGTTGAGTCCCATAGTGCTCAGAGCCATTTTTTGTAAAGAACTTAGCATTTTAAAGCAGATCGCATTAGATAACGGCTTTTCTACAAACGACGTCACGCGCCCCTACAATAGGCTAAAGAAACGTTTAACAAACAGCAGGCACACATACACCCACACACAAAAGAGAACTGGCAAAGATAGAGTAAAAACTATTCCCATGAAATTTAACGGCAAAATGTCCCTGCAAATAGAAAAATGTTTTAAAAAGACTTATGTCAGATCTGGCTTTCAGGTCAATAACACTGTAAAACTACGAATAAAACATAAATTGAAAGGGAACTATGACAAATTTGATGGCTCTGGAGTGTATAGGATCGACTGCAGTAACGGAGACAAATATTATATAGTTCAAACAGGCCGCTCTTTTAAATTAAGGTTCAAAGAACACTCACAGCCACGAAACAAAACGGCTTTGGGACAGCATTTTTCTGATATTGGTCATTCCATAGGGAGCATTGAGAACTGTATGCGTTTTCTTCACAGGGTGGAAAAGGGCCGTGCTCTTAATTTGCTGGAGGAACTTGAAATTTATAAAGCAAAAAATAGAGAACCGGATAAACTGCTTAACTGACAGAATGATTTTTTGCCCAATGCCTAGTTTGCTTTATTTGACAATGTTTTACCCTAGTCACTTTTTTTTTTCTTTATTGTATTTCAATTCCCCATCGGGGTGGGCTGGCAGCAGCATATGCACTGCTCTTCAGCCGAAAGACATAGAACAAAACAATAGAAGACATTTAAAAACAGAAGGGAGAGAATAAGGTGAACATAGATACAACAAAGGGGGAACATCATGGAAGGTAATAGACAAAAAATGGGGTGACTGTAAAATGGAGATAAAAAACTGTTTAAAAGTAGCACACACAAAAAGCCACACACTGTGACGATTAAAAGAACACAAGGCACAGTATGACTGGAGCATAAGGTATCGACGGATGGCGTAGCACATAACGTAACACTGACGGCGGACCTCAAGGCAATACACAATTAAAATCACACCTCTTGACGCACAGGAGAAACAGCACTAAACACAACACTGATGAGGCACACTGATGATGATCAATACAGAGGATCTGCCAGGCGCAAGGAGATGAGGGAGACCTGAAGAAGGGAGGGAGGGGAAGAGATGGGAGAGATGAGCGGGGGGCGCATGGAGGAGGGCCAGGTAGGGAGGGATGTGGGAAGGAAAGAGGAAAGTATGAGGTGCAGGGCCTCAGGGGAGAGGGGAATGGAGGAAAATCCGCTCTGGGAGAAGGAAGGAAGAGAAAAAAGGGGGCCCTGGGGAGGGGGGGAACAAGGCCAGGTTACAGTTGGAAGGAAGGGTAGATGTCACGGCGAAGTTCGTCATCCGGGAGGGGGAGGTGTTGGAAATTGCCCTGATGAAGGAGATGGAGGGTGTGGAGGTGGAGAGAAGGAGGGATACAGCAATAGAGGCGCGGCAACAGGCGGGGGGTGGAGAGGAAGGAGGAAACCAGAGGGTGGGGGGGATCAAGCCTGCGAACAATGTAAAGGATGCGGAGATGTTGGAGGAACAGGAGGAGGTGGGGGAAGGGGATCAGTTCATACAGGACCCTAGTCACTCCACGCCTCTGTTATTTATAGTGTGTTCGCAAGTTCTCCCAGTATTGAGTATATTACATATTTACTTCGTTTTCATACATTTTACGCATGACTCTAGTAGGTTCTTGTTCCTTCATTATTCATTTCATTGACTGCACTAATCAGATAATGTAAATCATCCACTGTTATGGAATTTTATCATTCTTTGCTTGCAACCAAGTATCGCAGGGTACGAGGGGTCCTCTGCCGGTCACGTTCCTCCAACTACTTCCCGCCTGTGCGGAATTCTAGAGTTAGCGCTAACAAAGGGCGCTGATTATGTGCAGAACTATATTTTCTTTCATTTGTGACTCCTTTAGCGATTTGTTTTATGTTGTTTATATTACCCGGTGCAATATCAACGGTGTTTAATATTTATATTATTGCCCAGAATATTGGCCCTAGAGCACATGTCAACCACTGTTTTTAACTCTTCGTCTTTTTAACAATATTGCTTTTGTCGTGTTCTTTTTGTTGCTTTTTACTACTGTAACACTTTTTACACTTTATAAGCTTATTACAGATTTTGACTATGGTATCCCCCCCTTTTATTTTCGCTGTTTCAATTAATTATTGAAAAATAGTGTATGCTGACATTAGCGACATCTGGTCAACTTACTACATAAACATCTGGTGGCTACTGTACGGCAGCTAGTTTTAAACAGTAGTTTTACTGACAACATGACTTGTGCATGTGATGTGATTTGTACGTATTTGACGATGCTGGTGCTGATTCCATATTTAATAGTTGACTATGCCACTATAGCTGGAGTGCATTTATGAGACAGGTATGCCTCTTCACATTTGAAACGCGCAAATGTAAATTTTGTCAGCACTACTTTTCAATATGCTCTATGTATTGTTCTTAAGCTGTATACGGTTTGCGAGTGTAGTTATATTTGTCCTATTTTTGCTGCAGATCTGATGATGGTCATTAAAGGCCGAAACCGGTAATCTGTTAAACAGAAGAGATTGTGACCATAGACGGAATTTAAAGGAAACTTATTAGTTCATTTATTTGTGGCATACAGTGGAACAACAGAAATTTTGTCTTGCTACAGTCAGTGCCCAGGGATGCATGATGGTCCTGGTCAGCAGTTTATGTTGTTAGCTCAGAGTGCAGCCTCCACAGATGGCTAGTGCCAAGAGTCACCATGCTAGGCAGATGGCAATGGTGGCAAAGGTATCTTGATGACAGTAGTGCCACATCAGGTCCTGCCAGGAGGCCAAAATACAGCCATTGCAAGTGTCATAGTAACTTCATTACACCATATGGCACCAATGTGGGGGTCAGTGCAAGAAGCACCTGAATGCTGAGGCTTGTTATCATTTTGGAAATACATAAGAAATTACATTACTGATTCCCCAGTTCTGACATAAAGATGGTGCCGAGATTGATCATAATTTCCAGTACACCAATCTTTAATAACCAAACTTTTACTGAATCAGAGGCTGAATCAGAGGCTGAGACGGTTCTGCGACCGTGTGGGCTGCAGATTCCTCGACTTGCGCCATAGGGTGGTGGGGTTTCGGGTTCTGCTGGATAGGTCAGGAATCCACTACACGCAGCAAGCGGCTACACGGGTAGCAGGGGTTGTGTGGCGTGGACTGGGCGGTTTTTTAGGTTACATGGCCTCGGGCAAGTACAGAAAGGGCAACAGCCTCAAAGGGCGCGGGGCAAAGTCAGGACATGCGGGGACCAAGCAGCAATCGATATTGTAATTGTAAACTGTCGAAACTGCATTGGTAAAGTAGCGGAACTTCAAGCGCTGATAGAAAGCACCGAAGCTGAAATCGTTATAGGTACAGAAAGCTGGCTGAAGCCAGAGGTAAATTCTGCAGAAATTTTTACAAAGGCACAGACGGTGTTTAGAAAGGATAGATTGCATGCAACCGGTGGTGGCGTGTTTGTCGCTGTTAGTAGTAGTTTATCCTGTAGTGAATAGAAGTGGATAGTTCCCGTGAATTATTATGGGTGTAGGTTACACTCAACAATCGAGCTAGGTTAATAGTTGGCTCCTTTTACCGACCTCCCGACTCAGCAGCATTAGTGGCAGAACAACTGAGAGATAATTAGGAATACATTTCACATAAATTTTCTCAGCATGTTATAATCTTAGGTGGAGATTTCAATTTACCAGATATAGACTGGGACACTCAGATGTAGGGACAGAGCATCGAGTGACATTATACTGAGTGCACTATCCAAAAATTACCTCGAGCAATTAAACAGAGAACCGACTTGTGGAGATAACATCTTGGTCCTACTGATAACAAACAGACCCGAACTTCTCGACTCTGTAAGTGCAAAACAGGGAATCAGTGATCATAAGGCCGTTGCAGCATCCCTGAATATGGAAGTTAATAGGAATATAAAAAAAGGGAAGAAGATTTATCTGTTTAGCAAGAGTAATAGAAGGCAGATTTCAGACTACCTAACAGATCAAAACGAAAATTTCTGTTCCGACACTGACAATGTTGAGTGTTTATGGAAAAAGTTCAAGGCAATCATAAAATGCGTTTTAAACAGGTACGTGCCGAGTAAAACTATGAGGGACACGAAAAACCCACCGTGGTTCAACAACAAAGTTAGGAAACTACTGCGAAAGCAAAGAGAGCTTCACTTCAAGTTTAAACGCAGCCAAAACCTCTTAGACAAACAGAAGTTAAACGATGTCAAAGTTAGCGTAAGGAGGGCTACGCGTGAAGCGTTCAGTGAATTCGAAAGTAAAATTCTATGTACCGACTTGACAGAAAATCCTAGGAAGTTCTGGTCTTACGTTAAATCAGTAAGTGGTTCGAAACAGCATGTCCAGACACTCAGGGATGATGATGGCATTGAAACAGAGGATGACACGCGTAGAGCTGAAATACTAAACACCTTTTTCCAAAGTTGTTTCACAGAGGAAGACCGCACTGCAGTTCCTTCTCTAAATCCTCGCACAAACGAAAAAATGGCTGACATCGAAATAAGTGTCCAAGGTATAGAAAAGCAACTGGAATCACTCAACAGAGGAAAGTCCACTGGGCCTGACGGGATACCAATTCGATTCTACACAGAGCACGCAAAAGAACTTGCCCCCCTTCTAACAGCCGTGTACCGCAAGTCTCTAGAGGAACGGAAGGTTCCAAATGATTGGAAAAGAGCACAGGTAGTCCCAGTCTTCAAGAAGGGTCGTCGAGCAGATGCGCAAAGCTATAGACCTATATCTCCGACGTCGATCTGTTGTAGAATTTTAGAAGATGTTTTTTGCTCGCGTATCATGTCATTTTTGGAATCCCAGAATCTACTCTGTAGGAATCAACATGGATTCTGGAAACAGCGATCGTGTGAGACCCAACTCGATTTATTTGTTCATGAGACCCAGAAAATATTAGATACAGGCTCCCAGGTAGATGCTATTTTCCTTGACTTCCGGAAGGCGTTCGATACAGTTCCGTACTGTCGCCTGATAAACAAAGTAAGAGCCTGCGGAATATCAGACCAGCTGTGTGGCTGGATTGAAGAGTTTTTAGCAAACAGAACACAGCATGTTGTTATCAATGGAGAGACGTCTACAGACGTTAAGGTAACCTCTGGCGTGCCACAGGGGAGTGTTATGGGACCATTGCTTTTCACAATATATATAAATAACCTAGTAGATAATGTCGGAAGTTCCATGCGGCTTTTCGCGGATGATGCTGTAGTATACAGAGAAGTTGCAGCATTAGAAAATTGTAGCGAAATGCAGGAAGATCTGCAGCGGATAGGCACTTGGTGCAGGGAGTGGCAACTGACCCTTAACATAGATAAATGTAATGTATTGCGAATACATAGAAAGAAGGATCCTTTATTGTATGATTATATGATAGTGGAACAAACACTGGCAGCAGTTACTTCTGTAAAATATCTGGGAATATGGGTGCGGAACGATTTGAAGTGGAATGATCACATAAAATTAATTGTTGGTAAGGCGTGTACCAGGTTGAGATTCATTGGGAGAGTCCTTAGAAAATGTAGTCCATCAACAAAGGAGGTGGCTTACAAAACACTCGTTCGACCTATACTTGAGTATTGCTCATCAGTGTGGGATCCGTACCAGATCGGGTTGATGGAGGAGATAGAGAAGATCCAAAAAAGAGCGGCGCGTTTCATCACAGGGTTATTTGGTAACCGTGATAGCGTTACGGAGATGTTTAGCAAACTCAAGTGGCAGACTCTGCAAGAGAGGCGCTCTGCATCGCGGTGTAGCTTGCTCGCCAGGTTTCGAGAGCGTGTGTTTCTGGATGAGGTATCAAATATATTGCTTCCCCCTACTTATACCTCCCGAGAAGATCACGAACGTAAAATCAGAGAGATTCGAGCGTGCACGGAGGCTTTCAGACAGTCGTTCTTCCTGCGAACCATACGCGACTGGAACAGAAAAGGGAGGTAATGACAGTGGTACGTAAAGTGCCCTCCGCCACACACCGTTGGGTGGCTTGCGGAGTATAAATGTAGATGTAGATGTAGATAGCATGTGTAACTGTGTCTTCCTGCTGGTTTGGGACAGTGATCATCCCAACACAGTGAAAGAAATGATCTACAATAGTTAGAACAAAGTTTGTCCACCCCAGTGTCTGGTAAAAGGTCCTTAAATATCCATCCCAATCATTACAAAAGGTTTAGTAGCCTCTGGTAACCACTGCAGTGCTACATGTTGATTATTTAATTATGTAAGTTGTGCATATGGTTCACAATTCTTAACATACTGCTCCACATCTTTTACACGTTCTCCATAAGTAATGCTCAGATACTGTTTGATATGTGGTTCTGTGTCCTCCAGATAACACCTGATCATGTGTTTCATCCATTTATTTGTGCATTGTGATAGAAACCACTACATAAGGCTTAAGTATTGTTGTCTTACACAACACGCCATTGTGAATGGCAAATTGTGGTTGCAGTGCAAATACTTTGTAATTACTCAAGCTCTCTGCCACTCTGCAATTTTAGTTCTACTGTCCAAACTACAATTTTTCAGAGAGTGCATTCACATTACCAAGTGTCTTGACAGATTTGTGAACTACTTTCGAATCAAACTCAATCAGTTTTAACATACATCATGTAAGTCTACTTGATGGATTCTTTAATCCCAACAACTTCAGTGCTGCATCATCCATTAACCACATAACTTTTTCCATGTAAACAGTGACAGAAGCCTGGCATGCCATATACAGATATCAGTCTTAATATCTTGTTTTCAGTGGCAGAATAATTCCTTTCTACTTTGTTCAATTGCTGTGATGTGCAAGTGACTGCATATTCCTTACCTTGTGCTTACTGACTTGAAATATATCCAGCTGCATTTGTCTCTCAGCAAACACAATTAAACCTGTCGTAACAACTCTGAGAATTTTACTTATTAATAATGTATGTAGTATTATTTTATTTTATTAACATATTTAAAAGACATGAGATGAACTGATTTGCTTGTTGAAATTAATGTTGGCGAGAATTTAATTATGTCCTCATGGCTGGTGCTCCCAGTGCCTCTATTTATTATGAAGATGCCTCACTCAAGTGCAAATAAAATTAGATCATAATTAATGTCAACCCAAAATCCTGTCCTCACTACAATGAATGGTGCTCAATGTAACTCTACACACTTAAATGTTTATACAGCATTCAATGATTAATTGTGCTCACCAAAGTATCACACAATTCTTTACTTCTCAGCGAGATAGTGTCCCTAACCAAAGCCTTCATAATTGTCACATAGTCTTACAATATCTAGTCAGAAGGAACATTTACATATTATTCGATAAAACACTCAAAAATTCATGCTAATCAGATTTTAGTGATCGCCACCACTTCCTAATGTCTTTTAATAAACTGCCTTACAAATGAACAATATTATTACCAATCATAAGCCTTTAATGAATTTACTTGATCTCCCTAAAATATATTCTCCAAAAATGACTGATGAATTGTAACTAACAATATCTTTGCTTGAATGAGATTTTCACTCTGCAGTGGAGTATGCGCTGATATGAAACTTCCTGGCAGATTAAAACTGTGTGCCGGACCGAGACTCGAATTCGGGACCTTTGCCTTTCGCAGGCAAGTGCTCTTTAATATCTCTGCTTGTCTGAAGCACTAAGGCAAATATAATACTTTCTCGATGTATATAGTCTCTTTCTACATTCCCTGTAGTGTATGTGAACCATTACGTGTCTGCAAAACATTAGGCATACACTCATACGCTTGTTTTCCATACATATTTAACCATTAACAATTTCAAGAATTATTCTGCATGTATGCTGTTCATTCATTTGACCGCACATTCTAATAATAGAAAAAATGTATACTATTACAAAAAAGGGAAAACGATGTTGTGAAAATATATGCAATACCAATAAACTCACTTTTTTCTTTAAAACTTTGTTTTGAGAATTTAACAAGGCATTTACTTAGATTACTTCTATGATGTATACATAGTGATTGAACTGCCCCTATGTATGGGTTTTATGCAATCTACAACGCCTTCAAAAACCAAACACTGAAGTTTCTTATTCTCTAGCTCGCTATGTGCAAACTATTATTCCTACTGAAAAAAATAAGCAGGACTTTTTTGTAGAAAATTTAATATCGTTAAAGACTGTACTGGGATACGTTTTCGTGGAGTCCACAGTTTTGTTTTTATTGAATAATTAGAAAACTACAACCTCGCGAAAAGTTATCTCAGAATAAATTGTAACTACTTTAAGTTTACTGTGAAATGTTCTATTTATGTTTTCTGTATGACTAATTGCTTGTGGGTAATGAGCGAGCGAATATGATAATCTTCAGTGTGGTATTTGAAGGTGTTGTTGATTCAACAAATTCCATAGGTAGATATAGCTGAATCACCTTGTGTACAATGTCATACCAGTATGTTAGCAAGCTATTCTGTACGCAGTGCTTCCAGTTCCAGTTACAGTAACTGGTACGGTCATCAGCCTGAAATTGGAATTATGACCTACTCTTGGTAAAATTGTTTGACAGCTGTGTAAAGTTTTATTACATTCGATGTGCTGGAACAGACAGCAGTTAAGCCACATTCTGATGTTGTATTCAGGGACTCGATATGAGCACTCATTGTGGTACACCAGTTGATGCACTCGTAGGACTAGGACACGTCTTTCGGACACATTGCAATGCTTCATCTACACAGGCACCACTACTGCAACTCACAGAATGTTTATGTATTGCTAGGGTGCAAGGTGAGTGAAGATTTTGCGACAAGCTACGCTATACCTACAGCTAGTTGCAAACCTGGAACTCAATCCCAGATTGGTATCGTGGGTAGTATACTATCACTTGCTCAGTTGGTGCCACGTAGACAGAGGAAGCGTTCTTGTAAAAATACAGAGGGGTCCAAAAATATGTATCCACTGTTTAAAAGTCCATAACTGGCAAAGTAACTGACGGAGTTGTCTCGTCTTTGGTAGTGTAATAGTTTGTGGTTCCGGCAATCGCCACACAAGCGTTGTATTGCGTTGTTTTGTTTTGTCAGATGACAGTCGCCAGATAGTCAGTGTTTTGTTCTTAGTTGCACCTAGTTAATCGAGTAAACATGGCTGGCGCAAGGCTTACATTCGATGCAAGGAAGTCAGTTTTGAAGTGGTATTTTAAGTACGAAAATTTAATGAGGTTCAACGGCAATGGCGAAATGAGTATCAAACAGAGCCACCGACACGTTTAACGATTCGTCGTATTCGAGACAAATTTGAAGCCGAAGGATGTGTTAAAGATGTACACAAACAACGATCTGGACGACCTATAGCAGTAACAAGTAGAGCTAACTCCCGTCGTGTATTACAACAATTCACTCGCTCACCACAGAAGTCTGTGAGACAGTGTGCCCGTGAAGCTGGAGTGAGTCAATCGAGCGTTCGGCGAATTTTGAAGACAGCAAAGTGGAAGTGCTACATCCCACGATTGCTACACGCAATGAACGAGGACGACGCAGATCGTAGAATGGAGTACTGCGAATGGTTTACTAACATGGTGAGCAACGATGAAGAATTTGCAGAGGTGACTGTGTGGTCTGATGAGGCACAGTTCAAACTCAATGGTACAGTAAATCGCCACAATTGTATCTTCTGGGCCGCCGAAAATCCGAACGTCCATGTGGACAAAGCCGTGAATTTGCCAAGAGTAAATGTGTGGTGTGCGTTGTCTTACTGGGGCTTGATTGGAACATTCTTCTTTGACGGCACAGTTACCGGTGAGGTGTACTTTCAGAAGCTTCAGACATCCATTTTACCTGCAATCCGAGACTTGTATGGAGACGGAAGAGTTTACTTTGAACAAGATGGTGCCCCAGCCCAGTACCAAAATCGTGTTAGGGCGCATTTCGACGAAAATCTACCAGGAAGATGGATAGACCGTAGAGGTGTTGTGGAGTATCCACCACGTTCCCCAGCCCTATCTCCTCTGGACTTTTACCTGTGGGGAACACTAAAGGACGTCGTTTATCGACAAAAGCCATGCACATTGGATGATCTTCGAGAATCCATCGTACAGTTCATGTGCAAATATCCAACTGAACACGTTGCAGTCAGTAGTTCGTGCTGCAGTTTGGCGTCATCGTTTGTGTGTGGATGTTAATGGTGACCATATCGAACACCTACAGTGATATCTAGAAGTTGGACTTTAAGCGACACTTTCACCAAAAATGAGACAACTCCGTCAATTAGTTTGCAACTTATGGACTTTTAAACAGTGGATACATTTTTTTGGACCCCTCTGTATATATATTTTAGTCACTCTATTTACACACTGTCATTGCTCACTGCCGAAATTCTTTTCTCGATATGGTTAGTAAGTTTATTTCCAACCCTCCAGCACCAATTTCTTCACGTATTACGGTGCTCTATCACTCTCGTAATAACTGTAGAGAGAAAGGACTGCTCTCTCGTGTTTTTATCATTCACTCTGTTACTTTGCCGCTATTTCTCGATGCAGAACGAAATGCTATGAATATCAACTCGAAACAACGCAGGAAGCAAAATATTGCTTTGAAACGGCGCTTCTGCTGAGGTCACTGGACTCGCTGGGGAAGGCATTTCTCTCGGTTGAGCAGCGACTGTGACGGAAGCGGAGGTGCGGTGGGGTGGGTGGCAGTGGGTGTTTCTCCGCGCCTGAGCGTGCGGAGACACGCTGCAAGCTGTCGGCAGACACACAGTTTATGGTGGCTTTCTGGCGTTTGCAAAAGACTCAGCATTCTCTCTGCGCCGGCCGTATGTTATCTGCAGCGGAGGCAGACCACTTGCTGAATGCAATGGGCACGAAAGCGAGTTGCGGCTCTTCCTGACGTATGGTGTGGATCTTTCCTCTTAGTATCCAAATAACAGGAGATTTATGAATATAGAATGTTCCAGGCTGCGTGGGACGAGTAGATAGCATCAGTTAGTCAACTTATGATATATCAAAGGTACTCTTCACCTCGTTTTGTTTCTTTATCATTTCGCGCATTTCTATTAGGGACATTTTATGATGGTAATTGGTTCAGCTAGATTTCTTTGTTCAGGTGTGAGTAAAGGATTCCTACACTATTACCCATCTGCTAAAACAGATGTCACAGTTAATGTTGTGAGGGGTCCAGTTTTAGCCGAATGTGTCCGGATTTTTACGCTCATACACAAATATATTCATGTCCTACCTGTCCGGCTATTATTAGGCTTTTTAGCGACGAAATAGAGAACGCACAAGAAAGGCCACAAGGAATAAGTATAATTAGATATACCACAGGAATATTCAGATATATCAAACAATGCTATTCTTGTCCGTATCATATGTTTCTTTTTCGTGGGCGGAAGAAACTCAAGGCGCAGTGTCACAGTCACGGTACGTGGAGAGCAAGCGAGAGACAGGAATGTGCCGATTAGCCAGTGCCAAGTCTCCACTCACCGACCTCCTATGCTCGCTCGTCGCTCCTACCTTTGTTTAGAAACGCAAATGCTATTGAAGAATTTTAGTAGGAACAAGCTGGGGTACCCGGCTTTGCACAGGGAGTTGATATAAGATTTTGTGGTAGTTGGAATAAAAGGATAAACTTCAAAATATAAGTGGTAAAAAATGTTGAAAATGTATTCTAACTATTCACAATACTTGTTAAAGTATAAGAGTTAAATTTTTTTATTGAAAACATATACTAACTATTTACAGTACTTGTTTATAAACAACATTTTTCATTTTGTTATCCGGGGTATATATGTACAAATTTTTCAAATTTCTTACTCGAGAGCAAGCTGCGTATGGCTGACCTTGGGAGAAGCATTACTTTTTCAGGTTGATGGCGCAAGATATTAAAATTTGTCCTTGCACTTTGTTGATTGTAAACCTGTAAGCTAATTTGATTGGAAATTGCTGTCTTTTAAATTGGAATGGCAATTCTGTAGAGATCTACATCTGCATCTACAGCTACGTCCATACTCCGCATGCCACCTGACTGTGTGTGGCGGAGGGTACCTTGAGTACCTCTATCGGTTCTCCCTCCTATTCCAGTGTTGTATTATTCGTGGAAAGAAAGATTGTCGGTATGCCTCTGTGTGGACTCTTAATCTCTTTGATTTTATCCTCATGGTCTCTTCGAGAGATATACGTAGGAGGGAGCAATATACTGCTTGACTACTCCGTGAATGTATGTTCTCGGAACTTCAACAAAAGCCCGTACCGAGCTACTGAGAGTCTCTCTTGCAGAGTCTTCCACTGGAGTTTATCATCTCCGTAACGCTTTCGCGATTATTAAATGATCCTGTAACGAAGCGCGCTGCTCTCCGTTCGATCTTCTCTACCTCTTCTATCAACCCTATCTGGTACGGATCCCGCACTGGTGAGCGGTATTCAAGCAGTGGGCGAACAAGTGTACTGTAACCTACTTCTTTTGTTTTAAGACTGCATTTCCTTAGGATTCTTCCAATGAATCTCAGTCTGGCATCTGCTTCAACGACGATTAATTTTATATGGTCATTCCATTTTAAATCACTCCTAATGCCTACTCCCAGATAATTTATGGAATTAACTTCTTCCAGTTGCTGACCTACTATAATGTAGCTAAATGACAAAAGATCTTTCTTTCTATGTATTCACAGCACGTAACACTTGTCTACTTTGAGATTCAATTTCCACTCCCTGTCCCATACATCAATTCGTTGCAGATCCTCCTGCATTTCAGTACAATTTTCCACTGTTACAACCTCTCGATATACTACAGCATCATCCGCAAAATGCCTCAGTGAACTTCCGATGTTATCCACAAGGTCATTTAAATATATTGTGAATAGCAACGGTCCTACGACACTCCCCTGCGGCACACCTGAAATCACTCTTATTTCGGAAGACTTCCCTCCATTGAGAATGACATGCTGCGTTCTGTTATCCAGGAACTCTTCAATCCGATCACACAATTGGTCTCATAGTCCACATGATCTTACTTTGTACATTAAACGACTGTGGGGAACTGTATCAAACGCCTTGCGGCAGTCAAGCAACACGGCATCTACCTGGGAACCCGTGTCTATGGCCCTGACTCGTGGACGAATAGCGCGAGCTGGGTTTCACACGATCGTCTCTGTCGAAACGCATTCTGATTCCGACAGAGTAGATTCTAGTCTCCAGAAAAGTCAATATACTCGAACATAATACGTGTTCCAAAATTCTACAACTGATCGACGTTAGAGATATAGGTCCATAGTTCTGCACATCTGTTCGACGTCCCTTCTGGAAAACGGGGATGGCCTGCGCCCTTTTCCAATCTTTTGGAACGCTACGCTCTTCTAGAGACCTACGGTACACCGCTGCAAGAAGGGGGCCAAGTTCCTTCGCGTACTCTGTGTGAAATCGAACGGTCCAGCGGCCTTTCCTCTTTGGAGCGATTTTAATTGTTTTTCTATCTCTCTGTCATCTATTTCGAAATCTACCATTTTGTCATCTGTGCGATAATCTAGAGAAGGGACTACAGTGCAGTCTTCCTCTGTGAAGCAACTTTGGAAAAAGACGTTTAGTATTTACGCCTTTAGTCTGTCGTCCTTTGTTTCAGTACCATTTTGGTCACAGAATATCTGGACATTTTGTTTTGATCCACCTACCGCTTTGACATAAGACCAAAATCAGTGGTATTCTGAGGATAAACAGGGTGTGTCGTTTGTACTTTCCAGTCATAATTTCGCTTTCGATAATGTTATTCGATAGCTGTTTGACGATGTTCCTTGTTCCATTACATAGTTTTGGTGAGCTAAGATTTCTGACTAGTATGATCGGAGATCTAATTTTAAGTCGAACGCAGTATAAGGGCATTCCTGATTCTAGCAAAGAGTTTAGAAATTCTGTAGGGAATTTCACACTTTGTTCAACAATTACCATCGTGTCGATCAATTTCTACACTCCTGGAAATTGAAATAAGAACACCGTGAATTCATTGTCCCAGGAAGGGGAAACTTTATTGACACATTCCTGGGGTCAGATACATCGCATGATCACACTGACAGAACCACAGGCACATAGACACAGGCAACAGAGCATGCACAATGTCGGCACTAGTACAGTGTATATCCACCTTTCGCAGCAATGCAGGCTGCTATTCTTCCATGGAGACGATCGTAGTGATGCTGGATGTAGTCCTGTGGAACGGCTTGCCATGCCATTTCCACCTGGCGCCTCAGTTGGACCAGCATTCGTGCTGGACGTGCAGACCGCGTGAGACGACGCTTCATCCAGTCCCAAACATGCTCAATGGGGGACAGATCCGGAGATCTTGCTGGCCAGGGTAGTTGACTTACACCTTCTAGAGCACGTTGGGTGGCACGGGATACATGCGGACGTGCATTGTCCTGTTGGAACAGCAAGTTCCCTTGCCGGTCTAGGAATGGTAGAACGATGGGTTCGATGACGGTTTGGATGTACCGTGCACTATTCAGTGTCCCCTTGACGATCACCAGTGGTGTACGGCCAGTGTAGGAGATCGCTCCCCACACCATGATGCCGGGTGTTGGCCCTGTGTGCCTCGGTCGTATGCAGTCCTGATTGTGGCGCTCACCTGCACGGCGCCAAACACGCATACGACCATCATTGGCACCAAGGCAGAAGCGACTCTCATCGCTGAAGACGACACGTCTCCATTCGTCCCTCCATTCACGCCTGTCGCGACACCACTGGAGGCGGGCTGCACGATGTTGGGGCGTGAGCGGAAGACGGCCTAACGGTGTGCGGGACCGTAGCCCAGCTTCATGGAGACGGTTGCGAATGGTCCTCGCCGATACCCCAGGAGCAACAGTGTCCCTAATTTGCTGGGAAGTGGCGGTGCGGTCCCCTACGGCACTGAGTAGGATCCTACGGTCTTGGCGTGCATCCGTGCGTCGCTGCGGTCCGGTCCCAGGTCGACGGGCACGTGCACCTTCCGCCGACCACTGGCGACAACATCGATGTACTGTGGAGACCTCACACCCCACGTGTTGAGCAATTCGGCGGTACGTCCACCCGGCCTCCCGCATGCCCACTATACGCCCTCGCTCAAAGTCCGTCAACTGCACATACGGTTCACGTCCACGCTGTCGCGCCATGCTACCAGTGTTAAAGACTGCGATGGAGCTCCGTATGCCACGGAAAACTGGCTGACACTGACGGCGGCGGTGCACAAATGCTGCGCAGCTAGCGCCATTCGACGGCCAACACCGCGGTTCCTGGTGTGTCCGCTGTGCCGTGCGTGTGATCATTGCTTGTACAGCCCTCTCGCAGTGTCCGGAGCAAGTATGGTGGGTCTGACACACCGGTGTCAATGTGTTCTTTTTTCCATTTCCAGGAGTGTATATTCTGTCTTCACCGTAAATTTGCTTTTGAATATTTAAGTTGATATTGTCGACAATATTATTCTTAGTTGCCAAAATAGCCCTTTCAGATAGCCAGTCCGAATTGGTATAGTTGTGAACAATTTTTGGATAAATTTGGTCGATGCGTTCGGTTTCAGCAGTGGCTATGTTGCAGAAATCCCTGTTGAGTTTAATGAGCCCATTCGCCTATTCGTAAAAGTTGTTGAGAAAAATGCACTGTTGTGTTGTCTTTCGATAGTTAAACTCTGATATTTTTTGTTAATCGTACTATTCCATGTCTGGCCAGAGATGTGACTCATTTAAGCAATGAGTGGTGCCAGTGGTGACTTCGGGACAACTGGAAGTGTTTCTCGAAAATCTCCTGAGACTACGAGTAGAGCTCTTCCTATCTCTTCGGACTTTCCTCGCAAGTCTTGTAATGTTCTGCCCACGGCTTCGAGTGATTTTTTTACGTGTCATTGTGTATTCGTCCCAGAAGATAATTTCGACTTACTTTAGAAGTTCAGCCCGTCCAGATGCTCTTGAGATCTTACGTACCGGGAATAGTTCTTCGCCCGCCGGGGTGGCCGAGAGGTTCTAGGCGCTACAGTTTGGAACCGCGCGACCGCTACGGTCGCAGGTTCGAATCCTGCCTCTGGCATGGATGTATGTGATGTCCTTAGGTTAGTTAGGTTTAAGTAGTTCTAAGTTCTAGGGGACTGATGACCTCAGAAATTAAGTCCCATAGTGCTCAGAGCTATTTGAACCATTTTTGAATAGCTCTTCGGCTATATTCAAAGGTAGTTGCAGGGCCAATAGGCAGTTTGTACTTTCATAAGTGTGACCGCAATGCCCGATGATGCCAGTGAAAGTGAAAAGTGTTGTTTAGCACGCATTTCTGCCAGCGATAGATTTATTAGAAGCGTTCTCCCGGTGCCACACTTTACACACCATTCAAACTTAATTTTCGATTTATATTCAGTCCCTGTATCACTTTAACTACTCACACTTCACTGTTTATTTTTATTCCCTCACAGCACTACTTTTTTGATTTATCATTTCGTCACTGTTAAGAAACTGACATTCAAACCCACGACAAGGTCTGGAACCGCGCGATTGATCCGGTCGCAGGTTCGAATCCTGCCTCGGGCATGGATGTGTGTGATGTCCTTAGGTTGGTTAGGTTTAAGTAGTTCTAAGTTCTAGGGGACTGATGACCTCAGCAGTTACGTCCCATAGTGCTCAGAGCCATTTTGTACCCACGACAAGTCTTGCTTTATATACCCCTACCACTGGGTAACCCCACCAGTGGCGAATTCCCGAACATACCAAAAAGACTTCGAATAGTTCCCAATGTCCCAGGACATTCCACAGCATTTGAGAGTCTTCTAGAATGTTCCACAATGATCTGGAGTGTTCCAGACTATTCCCGAACATTCCAGAACATCCCAACATCCCGGACCACTGTGTAACATTCCGCAACATTCAGGAATGTTGTGGAATGATCTCGAACACTGTCGAATGTTCTGGAATGTTCTCGAACACTCTAGAATCCTCTGGAATATTCTAGAAATTTCTAGAGGGCGAAACTTCCCAGCCCTTGTATCTTCAAAACCACGCCCTTCAGGTAAAAACGGGAACCTCCTTCATGGATGGGGAATAGAGGGCCATCACTCCTTTGATCGTTTCTGAGTTTTAGCACCACTCACATTGTACACTTACTTTTATAAAATGAATATTGATTATTGAAACTGGCAGAATATTTGCAGTTAAAATCCATAAAGCCGGCGTTGAAATGGTGTTCTCTCTCTCACAAATGGCCAATGGACAACGAAGGTAATAAACTGCAAGGCGACACAGTCTCAAAGATAATGTTATTGTTGTGTAGCTTAGTATTATTTTGCCACGAGCTAAATAATTTAAAAAATACGTTCCTCATATTAGGGGTTCAAATGAGGAATATTATTACTTAACTACTACAGATACTGTCATTTCTTTATAATGGTAAGAATAGATAAATGGTTTTTTAACGCAGAACTTATTTTAACTTACGATTGTCATAGGAAGACGAATCCAATGAAGAAGAATGAGCAGTTATTCGCTGTCAAAACTGGCGAATTATGAGGCTGTTTACTGTTCTTTTTTAAATTATAAGCATGTTTATGGCGATCTCTCAAAAAAAATGACTGTTACTGGTTAATAAACAACTATTGAGAATACGCAGCCGACTCTATTCCTATTTAAAACAGGCAGTTCGGCTTTTAGGACAAAATGTCCGGCAAGATATAACGCTGAGACCGGCTTTTCTATTTTCGGACCTAGCAACCCAAGTCACATTGGTTGGCTGCACACGAATCAGCATCACGTAAATAGAAAAGTCAAACAACTGCCAGAACTCTAAGTTCTCTGCGACAAGCGGCACACAGCTGACTTGTGTTGTGTCAACGTACTCGGAATAAAAAAAATTGTTATTTACTTACACAGAAATCACACTGTGTGTTACTAACTTGTGTTTGTGTGAGTTTAACACAACGTAAAATATGTATATGCAATTTCATCTTCATTAAGGTTATGAAGTGTTGCGTACCAAAAAGTACTGGAAATTATACACTAGGAAACACGGTTCACGCAGTCAAGTTTCCTGAAGATGATGTAATGACGAGTAAATGGCTCCATTCAATTACAAGGGAGGATTTAGCGGTTACTAATTATTCAGTAGTATGTTTTATTTTGAATATGATTGAGTAATGCCTGTTTTAGGTTACAGCATATTACTGTTTGCCGGATCACTTAGTTTGTATCTACGAGGGCTATTCAGGAAGTAAGTTCCGATGGGTTGCGAAATGGAAATCATACGAAAATCAAAAGTGTTTTATTTGCAATAGTTAGCTACAGCTTAAAAGCTACTTCTCTACATAGTCGCCGCTCCGATTTAAACGTTTGTCGTAGCGTTGTACCAACTATCGAAAACTCTCGTCTTAGAAGGCACCTACTCGTGCTTTCTGCCTATTCTCTACGCTCGTCTACAGCTCGTTGTCTGTGTCAAAAGGTTATCTTCATAGCCAACGGTGCATGTGAGCAGAAATGAAACTCAGGACGAGCCAATTACGGGATGTGTTGTGGGTTATCAAGCACGTCCCATCGAAAACGCTGTAGGAGCATCCTCAGTATCCCTGCAGAGTGCGGCCGAGAACTGTGATGAAGAACGAAGCGTGCTGCACGACATCAAGCGATTCTCTCACCAGGCCCTGGTACTTACTTGAGGGCCATTATTTCCCAGGCATCTTTACGTGGACCTTGTGAGCGATGTGCCACCATCTACGGGAATATTAGAGACGGTACCCAACACATCTGTGCGAAACGTCGTCGGATAGGAACTTAACTTTCTGAATACCTCTTGTTTTACGATTACCGTACTTTACTGATTTTTCAGGTGCGTCACTAGCATTTCAAAGCTAGCGACAATACCTGGGAATTATCTGCCACGAAGAAAAAACCGTAACTGCTCCATTTTAAAAACCACGAATTGATTCAGATGCCTTACCAGGCATTTTTCCGATCTGTCCAGCCCACCTGTCTTCAGTTGCAGGGCTATCCATAGATAGAGACCAGAAGAAAACATGCCGTGGGGACAGCGGTTTGGAGGGAAGCATCAAGAATAGAGTAGCCAACCATAATGAATATTTAAAAAGAATTTCACATAACAGCCTGAAGGAACTGAAAGATAAAGTTCATGTAAGATCTTTACGGGTGAATTCAGTGAAAATAGCGGAAGAGGAGTGTGTATGTATCTACCGTATATGTGCAGTCCCATTACTTGGTGTATATTGAGATTGATAATCATTTGGAAGTGGAGGTCCATTGAAAATGAGTTCCATTAAACAAAAATTCTAGACACTGAATTTGTTCTTCAAGTTGTACTGGTAAGAGAAAATTGTGTAAATAAAACGACTGTGGTGTGCAAACAAATATCCTCTGAAAATTTGTGAATATTTTACTAACCAAAGATTTTGCATTTAAAAATCCCATAGGCGTTCCTAACAGTTCAATGGCACGAAAATAGCCCATTTTTTCAAAGTCTTCAGTAGTTTGGTTTTGAGATCTGCTAGTCATGTTGTATATGCGACGCGTAAAATTAATCGAAGTTACGGTTTCATAATTGTTTTGAACTCATTTGTCTTCTCTGTTAACTACCCTCATTCAAGTATCAACTCAAAAATCACTCATTTCACGAGCCACACAATTATTTTGTGTGTTGGCTGCTGTGTACTACGATCGCTGCTTGGCTATCACGTCATAGTACAGTTTTTTTTTCTTTTGCCTTGTTCTAGGTCGTATTGCTCGAACGTAGCTTCGCGTTAGAAAGCAATGGCCAAGTACTGACCTGCGGAGAAAAGGTCGTGAAATACCTGTCTCCAGGTACGTCAGAACCATATTCATACGTATGGCTCGTATACTTCCAGTTGTGTATCATCTATATCTCATGTTCTGGTGACGATGGTAATGAAACCTGTAGACTGTAACTTCTGTGAACGTTCTATGCTACAACTTTCTAAACGCAGTGTGGCTTTGTAGCTTTCTGTATGTGAAATGGTTTTATCTTTCTAAATGCAATGCTCTAAATGTAATTTGGAATCAGACCTAGCATCTGCAAATGAAAATGTAGTAGCTGTAACTTGTCCATGCGTAAGTTCATTAATGACTGCTATTATTTTACTGCAATACGCGAAATTCGTGTACTGAACATAGTGCTGCATAGTTTAATGATGCTAATTCAGTGGTACTTTGTTACGTTAAAATGAAAAAGGAAATTTGCAATCTGATCCTTGGCTTTAGTAATCTGAACATAAGAATCAACAATATATGAACCACACTATTCAGTAGCTTGCCCTCCAACAATTAAGTCTTTGTATGGAACAAACACGTGCGGTTACTGATACTAACTTTGAAATCATTTAAAAATGGATAAATTATCATTTCTCCTTAAACATACCAAAGAAAAAAAGTTCTTCATGTCCCTAAAACCGAGACATCACCTGCGCAAAGTAAGATCTGTTCCGCTCTGCAATATCAACTGTAATAAATCACTTGGTTGTCTGTTTATGTGCTAAATGCTAATGAAACCATTCACACAATTGTGCATTACGTGTAAGAATAGCCATGATTAGTAAGTTTTTAATCATCGAGAGAAATTGTAGAAGTTCTGATGAAGTGAATCAAAGCCTATTCCAATCTAAAGATGTATTTAGCTCAGAAAACACAGTTCAGGAATTTCAGTTACATCTGATTGAAAACTCAGTGCTTCTTTTAGGTAGCATTGTCACCAATAATTATAAAGCAGTAGCATGGAACAGAATGCTGTAACGATGTGTTAAACGATTCTGACAAGATGTAATCTTTACATTTTTTATTTTTTTATTGCTTATTTAGTCTGACCAGAATAGGGCCTTAGGGGCCCCTCTTATATCTGACCACGAACAACACATATAAAAGATTTCACAAACAACATTTACGGTAATAACATTCATAATAATATTAACAATTCTTGAAATCTTCTCGGGTGATCAGCCGAGTAAAGGCGTCGTCTTCTCGCAACGTTTCGAAGGGTTTCGTACCCATCATCTTCTTCGCTTGAAGATAATGGGTACGAAACCCTTCGAAACGTTGCGAGAAGACGACGCCTTTACTCGGCTGATCACCCGAGAAGATTTCAAGAATGGAATACGCCGAGAAAGTCTCAAATCACATTTAATATTAACAATGATAATAGTAACAATAGTGATAGTTGACACTAGTAATATCAATAACAATAATAATGATAATGATAATAATAATAATGAATGGCTTAAGGAGTTATATAAAGCGTTTTAGTACATTTGAATCTATGATTAGAGTTATCAGAAGTGAAAGGAATGTAGGTGAAGGCAGCGACGGTAGAAGATAAGAAACAGTAAAATACAAACAGAGAACTCCACTGACAAGAGGTGGGTGGCGTTGTGGGACAGACGGAATTTGCGGGAATAAGCTGCGAATCTGAGTATGAGGTAGATGATTATCGTGATAGATGGTTGGCCATTAGCTGTATTTTGAAGCTTGGAGAGGGTACAGTTTCTCTGATATTTTGTAGACCATTGTCGGAGAATGATTTAGAAAGTATGGCAGTGTTAGGTGCTGGTACAAAAAGGATTTTACTATGTTGAGAGGGTGTGTTTCTGCTGTGCTATTTAGATAGTAATCTAAAACCTGACGATACGTAAGAGGGAGTACAGTGATTGAGAAGACCATAGAGCATGCATAGGATATGATAGTCTTTACGCTTATCGGCACGAAGCTATGATAATTATTTGTAGGCGGGAATGATATGGTCGAAAAAGTGAATGTCACAAATGTATCGTGCACAAGCTTTCCCCGCCAGTTCCAACCCATGTGAGCTTTAGTGTGAAAGTCCTTGGAGAATAGCATCACATTAGTCGAGTATAGGGAGTATAAGTGACTTTACAAGCTTCTTTTTAAGCTCGAAAGGAAAACCTTTTTTTTACTTCTGTAATGAGTGAAGTGACGCTGACATCTTCTTTCAGACTTCAACTGTTTGTTCAGTCCAGTCTAGGTAATGGTCCAGAACTTTTCCCAAGTTTTTTTCAGGAGAAGGAAAGGTTATTTCTGTGCCATTTACAATAGTGGAGGAAGAGAATCTCTGCATTGAGGGGTAATGAATTTTTTATTAGCGACTAAGACTGTTTATGTCTTAGATGGGTTAAGTTTCAAAACTAATTTCTGCGCTCAGTCTGACAAGGCGAGTAAATCAGTATTTACATGTTCGATGGCTGTGCACCAGTTTGTTGGATTTGGAATTAGATATAGCTGGAGACTATCATCGTATAAGTGATATTTACAGTGGGAGAGAACAGTTAACACCTCATTAACATATAATGAGAATAGAAGCGGGCCCAATGCTGATCCTTGAGGGGCTCCTGATACTATATCCCTCCATTGTGACCTTTTCGTTCCAATCATTACACATTGCTGGCGTGATGTAAGGTATGAGTGGAGCCATTCTGTAGCACTTGAAGAAAAGTTTAGGCTTCTGAGTTTAGCAAGTGAAATATCAAAGTCTACAGTGTTGAATGCTTTGCTGAAATCTAAAAAGCACATAATAGTCGCCTGCTGTTTGTCCATGGCCTGTTTTAAATCGTCAGTCATTTTACAAGAAGAGTCATGGTACTGCGATTTTGCAGAAACTAGACGGGAGCCCCTGCTTCCACTGATGGGAAGGGGCAAGAGGTTAAAGAATTGTTAAAAATTTTCCGTTATTGTGGGCAGTAGTGGGTCGGCGAGAAAACTGATTATTTGCTCTGTAATACTGTCGTGTCCTGCAGCTGCAGAACGAATTCGAGCAATTGACTTCCTGAGCGTGTTAGGGCTTACAGTCTGCAGAGAAAATTTCTCGTATCCACTAACCACTGATTTATTATGGGAGTCGATTGTTTGTGCTCTTGTGTGTTGGACAAGTATAGATGTTGGCGTTGCGAAATACTCATTTAGTTCTTCAATGGGAAGTAGAGGTTCAACAGCAGATTTGGGTTTGCCCATTCCTAGGCCTCGTAGATTTTTCCATAGTGCCAGAGGTCTGTGTAAGTCTTCAGCTAGCGAGTGGACATACCTAGTTTTGTATTCCTGATGGATTGACTTACTTAGTTGCATAGCTGCTTGCATGTGATGTGATTAACAGCTGTCGGAAGCAGACAGTCCTGGTACAGAAATCTGATCAGTGCAAATTACTGTTTGATGATTTCGTTGATAATATGGCGATGAACGTGTGAGAATTTACTGTATGCTGAGTAGATTCAAGATGAATGAGTGTGAGGACTGAGCAGGAAAGTAGACAAATGAATTTTGATACGGCAGAACTATTGTTCAGAAAATTTATCTTGATATGTCCGGCTACAATTACGTGTTCTTATGAAGGTTCAAGATTTGATAGTGCAGACTGAAAATTGGAGAGTTGTCCAACTTTCGGTGGGCTGTATATTACGCAAATGAAACACTTTCTATTGAAAGGTTTAATTTCTGAGAACATGTATTCGGGTTGTTTATCCTTGTTGTTAGACGTGAGCACAAGCTTTGGGTATAAATTTCCCCGTATACATGCTGCCACACCGCCCCCTCATCTGTTGCATCTGTCAACTCTCATAAGAACCTAGCCATCTAGTCTTAGAGAACTGGAGGTGATGCTGTGCTTCAGCCATGTCTCTGACAGGAGCATGACGTGAAATCTGAGGTTCTGCAGCGGAAATCTGTCAGGTGGGCTTGTAAGGACTGCACATTTGTATGGGCGATCTGTAAGTGCGTTTAAGGAGGAGGAGAGTGATTAACGATTTCCTTAGCACATTAAGTGGCAGTCGTAATATAGAAACCAAGGCAAAGATTTTATAATCGTGAATTTAGTCTCCCATAACAACTCGCTGTGTGAATAATCTACTCGAAGCATGTTCCGCGAATATTAGAGACCGCATCAAATGCAGAATTTTGATACGTGTTACCTCTGTTCATACATATATACATTGAAAAGCAGCGTCCGAAAGTCGATCTCTGCACACTATAACTGGCAACAGTACAATGATAACGAGGCCGATAAGAAGCCACTGACGTCATACACACGCAACACTGACTGTGGTTGTCGAAGATATTCACTCTACCCATATATTCAGGGACAACCATGTAGGCATAAAAGGGGAATTTCTCATGTCGTCACAGACTTGAAGCCCACATCAGTTGTGTTAGTTTTCCCAAACTCTAACTTCTGGTGGAATTGTTGCAAAAAAAAAAAAAAAAAAAAAAAAAAAATGAAAGCTTGCAGATTTTACGGGTGTACTGATGGTTTCGGTTACAGTTTAAAGAGCAAAGGGTTCTCATTTCATTCGTCAGTGGACTCGTTCAGGTGAAATTTTCTTCTATATATCTGCCTCAAAAATCTGGCTGTGAAAAACACATCTCAGAATCACCTCTGCGTCCTCCGCAAGATATTGCTGCTGTGCAGCCCCTACTACATAAAACACATCTCTGAAACTGAAGCCCGTGCTGTCAAGCACATAGAAGAGCAGTAAATTATCCAACCTGCTGACATTCTATTGCCGAGTATGCAGGCTTTCGTGGCCGTTGTCACTGAAGTTAAAGTTTTCTGGGTTATTAGGCCGCATCTGTTCTAGCAGTAGTGGACACCGGAAGATCTTGCGGAAGATCCCAGCAGAGGGGACGAAACGTTAATCATTTTAGAGGAAATATGATGCAGCCTAATAACCCAGAAGATTTTAATTTCACTCTATTGCCGACTTGTGTACCACTGTTAAACCTTTATCCCTCCTCGTCAACCCCTCGAAACACCCAGACCTTACAGTGATCCTTTTCAACTTACTACGTTCCCCAAAAATCTCTATCAGTTCTACACTAAATCTAGAGCCAAAACAATCCCAGAGATTGTTGTTAAGCTTTCCAGCACCGCAGAAGTTTCAGTCCAAAGGCTCACCTTCAGCACTACATCAAAATTTAACTATATTGGATCTCCAAAAGATGTGCTCTCTTTCTCCCAATCCCTGCGATGGAAACACTTCTGTGCCACCAATCCCTTCGACCAAAGTCAACCTAATATCAACATTGAACCCTACCTCTCCTAGTTCATACCACTACCCAACCGTGATTCTCCCCCACCTCTCAGCTAACCATATTCAGATATACTTCCAGGAATTCCTTACCTCCAACCTGACTTCACCATCTATCCACGGGTCCCCTCCTAATACTAGTCTTTGAACAGATGAAAGGTCCGGCATACATAGCGTTAAAATAGATTCTGACCTACTCATCCTACCTGTAGACAAAGGCTCTACCACTAGTTGTTGCGAATCACAGTGACGACTTGCCAGAATGTCTCTGTCAGTTGTCTGACTTCTCCACCCATAAACTTTGTCACATTGAACTCATCCCAGAAGTTCAATTTAACCTCCAATCCCTGCTCAAATTCTTAGAACCTTTCGAAAAGTTTTCTGCTGAATTCATTTCCCTCCTCACTCTTATGACACCTTGCACCTACATCTTCTCCATGCTCCCCAAAATCCATCAATCCTCAATGCCACATTATAGCTGTTATTGTGCCTACACTAAAAGTATTTTAGCTCACATTGACCAACACCTCAGACCGCTTGCGCAAAAACTAGCAAAAGATACTAAACACTTCCTTCTCCTAATCTCCACTGTCCCCACTCCTTTACCACCTGGATCTCTGACGCCACTTCCCCATGCACCATCATTCCACATGCTCAAAGTCTGGCTCCTGTTGAAGACTACCTCTCCCAACGTTCTTCTGACTCCAAAGGAGCTATGTCATTACTTATATACCTTTCTATATTCTAAGACACAACTACCTCTCCTTTGAAGGGAGGGTATACAAAGAAATCCATGGTATATGCATGGGCACCGACATGGCACCATCCTGTGCCAAACTTTCTACAGTCTAGAGGAAACCTTTCCAGCTCCAATAGCCCTAAACCCCTGGCCTACTTAAGGTTCATTGATGATATCTTCATGATCTGGACTGAGAGCCTAGATACCCTATCCTCATTCCTTCAGTGACAAGAACTCCCTTGCACAGTACGCTGAGAGTCTCACAAATACCTTGACAGACAGGCACTATTCCCTAGACCTAGTTCAGAAACAGGTTTCCTATGACATATACCATGACATCCTGAAGAACCAGTTACAAAGGAGCACCCTCTTTGCCATCCAGTATCACCCTTGACTGAAATGACTGAACCACACCCTTCATCATGGTTTTGATTATCTGTCATCATGTCCTGATATGAGGGACATCCTGCCCAATATCCTTCTCACCCTTACCAAAGCTGTGTTCATTGCCCACCCAATCTCTACAACATCCTAATCCATCCTTATGCTACTCTCAATCCAAACATTTTGGCACACTGATGATATACCTGTGGAAGACCCAGGTGGAAGACCTGCCCAATCCACCCACCCAGCACTTCCAGTGCTGTCACACGATTATCCTGCCCCATCATTGGCCAGGCGACCTATTAGAGCAGCCATTTAGTATACCACATATGCTGCAGCCATTGTACAGCTTTTTACTGGGATGACTATCAACCAAGTGTCCATCAGGATGAATGGCCACTGCCAAACTACGGCCAAGAGCAAAGGAACGTGCAGTGTAAGTCTGTAACGCCATCTCTCCTTATAATACTTCCTTGGGTACAACACTCACTGTTGTAAAGATAAAAAAAAAAGCTGCAGTCACTTCTCAGCATACACGCATCTTTCGAGTCCCAAAGTCGAAACACTATGTAATACGGGTACACTGTGAATGCCTTAGATTAAGTAATCTCCACTTTATCAAAGGACTGCTTATTTTGGCTCCTCATGCAGCATGCGACTGTGCTCAGATGCACTGGTTTTAGAGTGTACCAAGACTGGAAACATGTATCCACAAACAAAAAAACTTAATTACGTAAAATTAATTTGGATATTGGGCTGTATCATCGTAACTACCAAAATAGCTATGGCAGCATACGAACTTACATTAATTACGTAACTTTTTTGTTTCAGAATGATAATTTTAGCTTTATATTTACCCCAATATAAACATCGTCATTTTATTCAAGGGCTACTACAATCGCCTTGCAATGTCAAAATAGTCCTAGGAAGTCATCATGGGTTATAAAATAAAACTGTGTAGCAGGCAAGAGTGTGCCCTTGTGGTTCAAAATGGTTCAGATGGCTGTGAGCACTATGGGACTTACCATCTGAGATCATCAGTCCCCCAGAACTTAGAAATACTTAAACCTAACTAACCTAAGGACATAACTCACATCCACGCCCGAGGCAGGATTCGAGCCTGCGACCGTAGCGGTCGCGCGGTTCCAGACTGAAACGCCTAGAGCTGCTCGGCCACAGCGGCCGGCAGAGTGCCTTTGTGCCAACAGAAGAAGAATATTGGGAGGTATAATACAATAACATAGTTTATATATATTACTGGTGAGATAGCGGACGGCCTCCTTGGAATATGCGTCGGCCTCCACGCCGGGTTGCGAGCTGGACCTCCTCCGCAGTTCGGTAAGAGCTCGACGAGACCTCTTGTCCTACCCCTCACCTCTCCCTATCCCCAATGCTGCTAGCCATGTTTACACAACAGCAGACAAGGCAAATGCACTCGCAGACGTTGTCGATATTACGTTTTGACTAACGCAAGAGCTCACTGATCTCGCTCATGTCCAGTTGGTGGATGAGCGCTGAGTATTAGAGGTGGGTTGTTCACGAACGAAAGGTTCCAAAGGAACGTTTCACTAAAATTAGCATTAACACCGAGGAACGATTTCGAAGGAAAGGTCGTTCACGGTTCACTGCCGTCGAGCGCGGTCTCGTTTCCGGGAGCGGTCATTCACTGTTCACTTTGGCCAGTCTAGTTCCTCCGTTCCTCGCTCCTGCGTTGGTCTCGCTGGGTAAGTTTGTTCTTTTTTGTGTAGTAGCTTGTTCCAATTCAACTTTTTTATTACATAAAAATTAAGTGTATGTAATGCATACAAATTTTTCAGGCAACAATAAGAGACATCTACTTATCTTTTCGTCGTTTTGATCAACTGTACAACACACACTTGTCACAACGCAAGTTTTTTTGTTTTTTTTTTTTTGTTTGACCAATTAAATGAACACCATTGCTTTTATTATTCGCTGATTAAATTTCATCTGCTTGACGTAACGACTAGTTTCGAAGGTAACTTTTATTAATTTTTTTTTAATTTGATGTAAGAAAGTTTATATAAAACTTGCGAAAACAGGAGAGTCAGTGAGGCTTTCATTTTTCAAATTTGATTTTTTTTCCTTTGTGGTACCCTGTAGTTTGGTTTCCTCGCACAAAACTATAGTTCTGCATGATTTCGGGTCAGCTGGAAAAAGGTAGGCGGTGCCTCTCCATCTAAAAAATTATAAAAATTCCTAAAAAGATGTTTACTTTTTATCTCAGATACGGATTATTCAGAAGTAGGTCATCAACGAAATACCTTTTTATTTCCAACTTAATTATTGATACCGCGTTTCTGCATTAACTTTAATAATGCAACCTATAAACCCCCTGTTTACTCGTACTAACTGCGTGAGGCAATTTAACGAAAAAATCACATTTCATGTTATGCATACTTATTCTCTGACAAAGTATCTTTTTTGCCCAGGATCCTAGTGGGAATACTCAGACACGACCTAAAATAGATAGCCTTTGTCCCTCTTTTTTGTATATTATTTACTACGGTGTTCATGAGCTCCGTGTCTGTCTGAACCGGATAATTAAAAATCTTTAATTTAGCAACTAGATGACATCGTCTTTTTCATGCTAGTGTGAAGAATCTGTTTTAAGGAACTTCTCACTAAAATCAAATCCGTTTAAAGATTTTTTTAATATATTAGAAAGGAACTGATCAGTCACATTAGTCAAAATGATTAGTGTTTGATCGGTGTCCACTTCAAACCTTTTATATATTCGTCTGTTGGTTCTGCTGAACCATTCAATGTAGTGACTGTCTTCAAATCTGAGCCAGAAGATTAAGGCGACAGAATAGGAGAGTGGAAACATAAACGATTTTTCAGTTTTTGTAAACCCACAGGCTGGGTGGTGGTTCGGCTTCTGATGCGGCATAAGATCATGCTTCGACTTACGTACTGGTAAGGATAATACGAATAGAACAAAGTACGGTCTTTCTTGTTGTGATCATAATTCAGGTTCATCACGGAACATAAACTTTTTAAATACATGCATGGATTATACCGTTCACCTTGCAGGCTGGGTCCCCTTGGTGCACGGAAAGATAGTCCATGAGATGATTCTTCGATAAGAGAATCTTTAGTTAGTAAAAAAAAATGATGATTATATAATCATGTCACACATCTTATGACTGGAAGGTAAAATACGAGAGAGCATTTTCCAAAATGTTTTCAATAAAAACATGCACACCTGTAAAAGTGTTCGTATATTATGTTGTTGTACATTCAGTGGGGAGTTTTCATGAACAAATTTTTCTTGTACTTTTCCGTATTAAGTTAAAGAATCGAAATATCTGTAAAATTATCAGCATTGAACTCATAGTGCGCGTTAATTTTCTTGTATTTTCAAATGCCTTGTGTGTAAAATTTATATTTTAACTACATTAATACGTATTACGTAAAGTTTTGAATTTCATATTCCTTTCACTGTCGTCTCTTAATAGCTGCCTGAGCTCGCTCAAAAGTTCTCTTTCTCAAATAACTGATGACTGATTCCATGCATAAACCTTGGAACACCTTTGACCTGGTGACTGATGAAAAACTTGTTACGTTTTCCGAATGTAAAGAACTTCAAAGCAATGATGTGCGCTGTGTCGTGAAGGGTTTGAAAAAAAAAAAAGTGTCTTGTTTCTTTTCACTTGAGACGTTTCGAACTCTCCGACGATATTTATGTGGTTGTACCCGGTGCTGATACACAGTTTCTAATTTTAGCACTTAATTTCTCTGCTCCACTGTCGGAAGACGTGATTTTTAAAAACAAATCTTTACTGCCCACGTAGATAGTATGGCACTTGGATGTGTTGTTAATTTACACAACCGCACCTTGTAAAAGAAAGCTATTAATGTTAAATAGACCGATGACAGCTTATTTTCAGTTATTTCATGCTAGTAGTAATTAAAACGGCGCCACAGCAAGTGACATGACGGTTGATTCGGCAGCTGAGCCGTGCGCTACTATTTTCCATGTCCTTATGTCAAAATTCTAGTTGCGCGGCTTTCAACATGACGTTATCTGAGAGTCTTCTAATAGACATTGGAGTTTTTCATGCTAGTAAAACAGGCACGAGTACATATTATTTTATGTTATTTTGCGTTAGCGAACGGTTACTAGCTTGCCTCGAAAGTGAATGACAGCTGCGGTAGTCAGCAGTGGACCGTAAACAGCTTCCGTAATTCGTACTTCCGTTCAACGTGCTCTGGTCCTCTCTCCGCCTGGTTAGCGGTCAGTGGCTTGTCACATCACCTATGTGATGTTTTCTGAGAACACATTCAGCTACGGAAGTCGAAGAAAACAACCTACGTAAGACGATGAATGAATTTATCATGCAGAATTAGTAATTGTTCATACTTGATTTTTTTCTGGAAATTTATCTACAAAGTCCATACAGCATGAAAATTTAGGTAGTAAAGGAACGGCGAATGAGTACAAATGAATAATTCGCAAAACGGAGCGATCACCAGTGAACTAGTTCCCAAAGATGAATGGGTTACCATCTCTAGGGGGCACACTACAGTGCTGCCGGAGGCGGGGAAGTAGGAGACCAGAAGATAACATGGAAGAACACATCCAACGATGTCATTGCAAGCTTAGCAATAAGAAGTCTCATGGTGAAACCGACGATACGATGCTAAAGAAACTACCTGATCAAGCTGTCAAGTGTATTACCCGCATCTTCAGCGTCATGGTACGCTTGGATTGTGAAGGGGATTTATTGTGTAATGTTTTGATGTTGCAGTAAGAAGCTGTCTGTCCACGCTGCATACGATACGGGCTCCGCTGCTACAATACCTTCATCTCTGGGAGAAATAAACCTTTAGCGGTTTTGAAGCGAAGTACTGTTTAGGATTATATGCATGTCATTGTGCAGTATTTTCTCGCATTTCAGAAAAAAAAGATTGCTGTAAGTATGTGAAATACCAGTGAAGGTGTGTTCTAATTCTTTACCGTGTAACCACTTTGCATGGAGAAACTTGAAATGTGAGAACAATAATTCTTTGCATCCGCTGCTACGTAGCAGATTAACTTTGGAAAATAAAACTCTTGGTGGATTAATTCACATAGAGAAATAACGAAAGAAGAATTTGCTTTACCTTTTGTTTTATTTTGAGCAAGTAAGTTATCGGAGTCCCAGACATGCACCTATATAAAATAATGAGTAAGTTTGACTTTACAGTCTTTTTCAGCTGTGTT
The DNA here is from genome assembly GCF_021461395.2 of Schistocerca americana. Taxonomy (NCBI): domain Eukaryota; kingdom Metazoa; phylum Arthropoda; class Insecta; order Orthoptera; family Acrididae; genus Schistocerca; species Schistocerca americana. The sequence continues at coordinate 331,790,554 of NC_060126.1, forward strand.
ATTGAGATATTTGTATCTCTTGTTATGGCGGCTAGTTACATATGGCGGAACTCAACAGAAAAGAGCGTACTTCCACGAGCCGACGAACGCATACTGAACTCTCTGGCATTGTCTTCGTTTCCGTACAGAGGACAATTGAATGCTCAAAGAGTAAAAAATACATCGTTGTCTTGCTACAGGTCGCAGAGGACGACATCTTTAAATTATATCGTGATAAACTGAACTTCATACGTTGTAGGCGTAAATGTAAAACTGAAATATCATCGCTTTTGAAGTACTGAAAATAATAGATCATTGACGGGAAGCGTGTGTATTTTCGGAAGTTTGAAGAATACATACGATGTGATTGGAGTTTATTAAACCACATTTTACGTGTTACTAATTAGCACAGCTGTTTCATTTATTTGCTCTGTTTCACTATGGTCTGCTGCACATGATTACCAACTTGCGCCACAATAATGACGACGGAGACAATATGCTTTACACTGTTAACAAAGCTCGCCAGATATCGTTTGTGATATTCCATGGATGCAAATGACATAAGCTGCTTAGCGAAAGAGATGGAGCAAGGGAATACTCCCGAAGTCTGACAAGCTATTCGTTTGAATTAAGGCTAGTGTTAATTTAGCTTGATCAGTGCCAGTTGTACAATCTCGGGATAAATCCAAGGCTAGCTAACCAAGAATAGGTTAACCACTGGCTAACTTGGAGAGCACGTTGTACGTCGCCATTTTATTCCTCAGTTAGTTATTCCAGGAATAGCGTTCATGTCGAATTAAGTGGGCAACAACTGAAGAGTTGCCCACGCATTTTGGCGTACGTCATTTCATATTTACGTAGTCGTCGTCTGCAGAAATAGTGTATCAAACAGGTGTGATGAACCTACCAGAACGGTAAACTTTTCATTTGAGGGTACCTTGAGGCTGGCAGATACTGTGAATGAGTTCAAGAATATAGTACAAAACACGAAAACTGTTGCAGTCTCGTTATGTGAAAATATTAGAGCAAAACATTTAACTAAATTGGTAGGGTACATATTTATGTCTTGAATTTAGCTAAATGATCAGGTATTTATTATCTGACCAGTAAGAGATCTTTCTAGGTTTGCGAATAAAGTATACGATATAAAATGCAACAGTTTCCATTCACAAACAACTTCACATAGATCGACAGAGAAGTGACAGTAGACATACGATTATTATTATTATTATTTATAGAAAGAAACACCTAAATATTAAGCACAGAAAAGGTAGCAGGGGCTGTAGATTGGTAGCCCCCATATGTGTAATGTTAAGTTCCAAAAATACACATTATCGTCACAGAAGGACGCCACAGTCAGTTCGATTCAGATGCAACATTTCTAGACGATAGTATTCCATCAAATGTAGCTGTAGGATAGATGATGAACTGATAGATGATGCCCCGGGCATGGGTGTGTGTGCTGTCCTTAGATTAGTTAGGTTTAAGTAGTTCAAAGTCTACGAGACTGATGACCTCATAAATAGAAGTAACTGTGAAATGCAGTCTGATTTGTGAAATAGTTGGTCTTTATAGTCTCTCCAACAAACTGTGACAACATAGACATCATGGAGCTTGATTTGACTGAAAATTCTGAAAGGCGTTACTGGCTAGCTTGCTGTTGTATTTAAGTCTTAGAATGATTCATTCATTGCAGCGGCAATGGGTGTTATACAGAAAATACCTTTGCTAAATTACTGAACACTATTTGTGCATCCACCTTCGCAATTCTTGGACATATATAAATCATGTTTCTGTGATGTGATGTTATTAATTATATTGAGGGTATGTGTAAAGAATAAGATGCCAACATTTACAATAAGCATCCATTATCTGTTCTATTATCTTAGGGTGGAAATTTACCTATGGTAATGTAAGCAGGCTGTTTAGGGTTTTATGTTGGTAACGTCACGTAGCGCTCTGTATGAATATCGCTGACTGTGCTGTGTACAGTCTGTGGCTGGTTTACATTGTTGGCATTTGCTACTGTAGTGTTGGGCAGGTGGCTGCTAACAGCGCGTAGCATTGCGCAGAATGAGCCGCCAGCAGTGGTGAATGTGGGGAGAGAGATGGCAGAATTTTGAGAGCGGACGATCTGGACGTGTGTCCATAAGAAGGAGTAAATTTGTAATAATGGATATCATGACCTGATATATATATATTATGACTTTTGAACACTATTAAGGTAAATACATTGTTTGTTCTCTATCAAAATCTTTCATTTGCTAACTATGCCTATTAGTAGTTAGTACCTTCAGTAGTTAGAATCTTTTATTTAGCTGGCACTAGTGGCGCTCGCTGTATTGCAGTAGTTCGAGTAACAAAGATTGTTGTGTATAGGTTACTGTTAGTCAGGGCCATTATTTTGTAGAGATTATTGAAAGTCAGATTGCGTTGCGCTAAAAATATTGTGTGTCAGTTTAGTGTTGATCAGAATAAGTAAAGAAAGAAATGTCTGAGTACCTTCAGTTCTGCGCAGCTGTTTGAAAATCAAATAACGTAAGAGGTTTATCAGCACAGTAAATGGTTCAAATGGCTCTGAGCACTATTGGACTTAACAGCTATGGTCATCAGTCCCCTAGAACTTAGAACTACTTAAACCTAACTAACCTAAGGACATCACACAACACCCAGTCATCACGAGGCAGAGAAAATCCCTGACCCCGCCGGGAATAGAACCCGGGCGCGGGATGCGAGAACGCTGCCGCACGACCACGAGCTGCGGACTATCAGCACAGTAATTCATTAATTTTTCTAAGGGGACGTTTCAGCACATAGCAAACTGGAGGCTGCTGTTATTGTATCACACCATAAATGATTGAAAAGCTGTTTCGTACATAATTTTGGGTTGTGCAATCATGTCTAGCACCTGTGTGTAACCTGGGAGGGGAGGGGGAAGTAACCAGAGGCCTCGCACCTTCACTGTGTCCTGCCTTCTTTTCTTGTCATCTCAGCTTAGAACTGTCAGTTTCGTTTGCAGAATAAAAATACCTGTTCTCAAATGTGAAAAAATTAGCAGAGTTGCAGATGGTGCTGCTTCAAATGTACCTTGACAAGAACCAGAGAAGGGAAAAAGATCTGTATTGGTTAAAAAAAGCATCGTTAAGCTCAAAACTAGTATCAGAAAATAAAAATTAATCCAAATAACTTCAGAATAAAATGTATTAGTCCATATACATTTCTTTATTTTGTTTTGTTTTGTTTTAATTACATCAGAGAACTGAAATAATCAAAAAATTGTCTCTTGGGCATGTTGTCCAATGTCATACACATCGTTTTAATAATCATGCTGGCTGTCTCCTTGCCAGTATCAATAAAGTCTCCAATGGACAGAAAGAAATCACCAGAGACAAAATATCTGAGTGTCTGTAGTACGTGGTTCATTGGTAGAACAGAGACATTCCTGAAAGTAAAAAAAAAAGAATGAAATGAGACAATTCAAGAGAAATTTAAAAATAATATTTATAACTGCGAAATACAACAGCTATCCGCTATAGCTTTCTTATCTTTAAAAAAATTACTTTCATATTAATTTTACTGTGTTAAATTTAGCTTGATTAAACACAAATAACCGGCGGCTGTGGCCGAGCGGTTCTAGGCGCTTCAGTCCGGAACCGCGCTGTTGCTACGATCGCAGGTTCGAATCCTGCCCCGGGCGTGGATATGTGTGCTGTCCTTAGGTTAGTTAGGTTTAAGTAGTTCAAAGTCTACGCGACTGATGACCTCATTTGTTAAGTCCCATAGTGCTTAGAGCCATTTGAACCATTTGAAACAGAAATTATTTACGTGTTATGGGAATAATGCTAGGTGGTGGACTATTTTGTTGCTATGAAGCAATCGCTGAAAGATGGAAAATTACTGAAACATTCACTAAAAGACGAAAAGTTATTGTCCGAGTGGGATATGAGAGTGAACAATATTTTCTGCTATAGATTTGGCTGAGTGAACTAGGGTCATTAGTGTGCTATAAAACTTCTTGTTGTATTAAACAATCGTAACAAGCCATCAGTTTCAGAAAAATGGTACTTCACACAAGTATAATTTAAGATATTTCAGTTTAAGTTACCTTCAACTAGCTGCACTTTGACACAAAGGAGAACAGTGACAATAACTTGATATTCAAGGATATTTCAATATACACACTACCGGCCATTAAAATTGCTACACCAAGAAGAAATGCAGATGATAAACGGGTATTCATTGGACAAATATATTATACTAGAACTGATATATGGTTACAATTTCACGCAATTTGGGTGCATAGATCCTGAGAAATCAGTACCCAGAACAACCACCTCTGGCCATAATAACGGCCTTGATACACCTGGGCATTGAGTCAAACAGAGCTTGGATGGCGTGTACAGGTACAGCTGCCCATGCAGCTTCAACACTATACCACAGTTCACCAAGCGTAGTGTCGTACTGCAACATGCGGTCGTGCATTATCCTGCTGAAATGTAGGGTTCTGCAGGGATCGAATGAAGGGTAGAGCGACGGGTCGTAACAAATATGAAATGTAACGTCCGCTGTTCAAAGTGCCGTTAATGCGAACAAGAGGTGACCAAGACGTGTAACCAATGGCACCACATATCATCACGCCGGGCGATACGCCAGTATGGCGATGACGAATACACGCTTCCAATGTGCGTTCACCGCGATGTCACCAAACACGGATGCGATCATTCTGATGCTGTAAACAGAACCTGCATTCATCCGAAAAAATGGCGTTTTGCCATTCGTGCACCCAGGTTCGTCGTTGAGTAAACCATCGCAGGCGCTCCTGTCTGTGATGCAGCGTCAAGGGTAACCGCAGCCATGGTCTCCGAGCTGATCGTCGATGCTACTACAAACGTCGTCGAACTGTTCGTGCAGATGGTTGTTGTCTTGCAAACGTCCCCATCTGTTGACTCAGGGATCGAGACGTGGCTGCACGATCCGTTACAGCCTTGCGGATAAGATGCCTGTCATCTCGACTGCTAGTGATACGAGGGCATTGGGGTCCAGCAAGGCGTTCCGTATTACCCTCCTGAACCCAGCAATTCCATATTCTGCTAAGAGTCATTGGATCTCGACTAATGCGAGCAGCAATGTCGCGATACGATAAACCGCAATCGCGATAGGCTGCAATCCGACCTTTATCAAAGTCGGAAACGTGATGGTACGCATTTCTCCTCCTTACACGAGGCGTCACAACAACGTTTCACCAGGCAACGCCGGTCAGCTGCTGTTTGTGTATGAGAAATCGGTTGGAAATTTTCCTCATGTCAGCACGTTGTAGGTGTCACTACCGACGCCAACCTTGTGTGAATGCTTAGAAAAGCTAATCATTTGCATATCACAGCGTCTTCTTCCTGTTTGTTAAATTTCGCGTGTGTAGCACGTCATCTTCGTGGTGCAGCAATTTTAATGGCCACTAGTGTAGCATTCCAGGTACTCCTTCCACATGCTACAACTATGGAGATAGCAAGATTACCGTTGTGTTCTTACAGTATATAAATACAGCTATTATTTTTCGATAAATATTGGTGGGCTTATGTGGATAATACTAGTAACAGAGAAGCAACACTTTCAATAACAAAATCTCTTACTTTCCTTTTAATCTCAGTGTTAAACTTTGTCCGAGTAAGAGCAAATAATTCACTGGATTCGGTGCATGATGATAGACGGGAGACAATCTTCTTGTTCTGAAACATTAATGGGCGTATAATCCTAATATATTCAGTAAAAGGTGGAAAGTTGTTTTGAGTCTGCTGTGGTGTTTACACAAAGGGGCATTACCAATAGAAAACAGAGTGCCATTGATGAGATTGAGACACTACTGTTTTGTCATAACGTTTTACAACACGAAAAATAGATGTTTCGCCAAAAACAGAAAAAGCTGTTAAGGCAAACTGTACACGTATTTGGCGTGGTTTTTCGATTTGGTTAAGTCCGTTAGGGCACTGTCTGCTCAATGAAACTAAATAGTCCTTTTCGCTACTGCAGCACGCCAGATAAACAAGACTACTTTTATACTAATCGTAATGTTAATATCCCTGATTTGCATAACTAACAGGCCGGCCGGGGGGGCAGAGCGGTTCTAGGCGCTACAGTCTGGAACCGCGCTACCGCTACGGTCGCAGGGTCGAATCCTGCCTCGGGCATGGATGTGTGTGATGTCCTTAGGTTAGTTAGGTTTAAGTAGTTCTAAGTTCTAGGGGACTGATGACCTCAGCAGTTAAGTCCCATAGTGCTCAGAGCCATTTGATTTTTTTGGATAACTAACACCACGGAATTCACGAGGCACTGAAATCGAATGCATATTACTACAAATAAACAGTATTATTTACGAAAACAGAGAAATAGTCTCATCTGTCCGCCATATGCTCCAAACTGACAAGACGAAGTACAGCTTCCTTTGATAAGCAAAATCTGGATATAAATTTGGAATCGGCGTCGTCACTCTTTCTTTTCCTTCTTCATTCTCATGAACAGTTCAGCCAAAATCTCGGCATTGCTGGCTGCATCTGTCACTAATCCCTGTCATCATGAAAAGTTATTCCCCGGTTAAGCTCGCTAACGGGCCACAAATCGTTAGTTAAGTTATCTCGAGTTTATTCTCTGGTTACACGTTATTCTGGGTTCATACAACGCGTTTCTCTCGCTATTCCGAGAATACAGCTTAACTGGTTGCTAACGGGAGATTGGAACAGCAAACTGTATCTTTGTAGTATCTCTGTCTAGCAAGTTTCAACGTATTTCTGTAAGGTTTAGATGCATGCTGTGATGTTTAACCTACTAAAATACGTCAATGTGCTCATTCTGTCTCGGGACCGATGACCAAGCAGTCTGGTCTCTTTCCCCCCCCCCCCCCCTCCCATCCCTCCCCCCCTTTAAACCAACCAACCGTCATTCTGTCTTGCCCAATGTCGTGCTGTTAGCTTTCCAGTTTCCACCAATAAGCACAACGTACATTACGATATTCCAGTTTTATTCTGCCCTTAGGTCTAAGCATTTTGAGTTTATAATACGCAAAATTTTATTTTTTAGCGTGAGTTGTAATAATTTATAACCAATTTCGAGAGTATTTGCTCAAGTTCGCGCCTGAAACGGTGGGCAACTCTCATTCTGCCCTTAGGTCTAAGCATTTTGAGTTTATAATACGCAAAATTTTATTTTTTAGCGTGAGTTGTAATAATTTATAACCAATTTCGAGAGTATTTGCTCAAGTTCGCGCCTGAAACGGTGGGCAACTCTCAGTTCTTGCCGGTAATTCCAGCCGTGGTGAAAATGTGTAACAGTGGTTGTCTTACTCTTTCCACCTTTTCTCACTTTCAGTTTCACTTTATACACCGCGTCAATAGGCAGTATTCTAAAATTTTTATCTGAATTTTGTGATGGAGAGATCTATTATTTGTGCAAGAGTAATACGTGACGATTTTCTTGATCTCTTGAGTGCTGTTGCTGGTTACACTGCTCAGAAAGTAATTGAAAAACATTCAGCGTAGCATATGTTAGTGCTCAAATCAGGAAAATAAAATTTTATTAGAAGCTGCCTCAACATAGAATACGGAAGTAAAATGATAGCCACCATCTTCATTTCACTTAAATTCTGCTTGCTTTTTCTCTACAGCATTACAACCGAAGCAAAGTTTTGCATCATCGTGATATAATAGTCATAATTAAAGGCAATTTTCATGAAATCTGTAGGAACTAGCAGTGAAGTTCTACAACTCTTTAAGGACCTTCCTGTTTACCTGTCGACAGAGGCATAAGTAGCTACGGCAGCGGTAGTCAAGCTAATCCCTATCGCCCACTAGTGCGCGTTACAGCTTTCATGGTGGGCGGTAGCGTTTCTAAAAACGTTTTGCATTGCTTTGCCTTAAAATTTTGACACAAAGTATTTGACAAATAATAATTATTCTTGTTTTGTACCTTAACTTGCTGTAATTCTCCGTTATAAATTTTATAATGTTATTTCCCTACTTTATAAATCGCCGTCACTGTGGAACCTGTGGGCGGTTGGAATATTTTACTACTAGCAGAGATACTAAAGTGGGCGATAGGTATAAAAAGTTGACTAACCCTACTATAGTTTTTTCGGGTTGGGGGGAGATACGACTGAACCCCCTCCCTCCAGCCAGCCCACTCTGCCCCCCCCCCTCCCCCTTCATTATGCCGAGCCTTCACTCCAACCGTTTCCCTGTTGGACGAGTACAGAAAACTTTTTCAAAACGCAGTCTGATGCATTGTTAATAGCTTAACGAAACTGAATAAAATATTAACAATATAGTCTCTGATACACCAGCACAAGCAAGCGTTTCTTCATTCGTACATCAATGATAACAAATACCGCACACCAGGAATGGAAAATTTCAGTAAAATTCGGAAAAAGATCAGTTACATAAAGTACTGTGAGGTGAATAAGAACGTGAAGCTGGATCTGAACAAATATAAATATGGTTGCTGAAGCGTATGATCGAGTGAGCGAAAACTGCCTGTGACGCTGTCCATAAGCTGATGTAGCGTAGTAAATATTTTTGTCGTTTCCATATCTTCATAATGGACTATCATTTCAGAAAAATCAGGAATTTGTGCTCTTTCCATGATTGTTGACAATACGACCATACAAATTACTGTTTCTGGGTATGGTAGAACGTAAGTAGTTCCTTTGTGTTTCGCCTGATAGCCTGAAAAAGAAACACTCAGCTTTTGTAATGTTCACAAAAGCTGTGAGATACATCAGATACGCCACTCAGCTAGATCATCATGTATCTCTACATCTACATGGATACTCTGCAAATCACACTGAAGTGCCTGGTAGAGGGTTCATCAAACCATCTTCACAATAATTCTCTATTAATCAGTTCTCGAATAGCGCACGGAAAGAACGAACATATATATCTTTCCGTGAGAGCTCTGATTCCCCGTATTTTTTTTATGAGGATGGCTTCTCCCTATGTTGGCCGGCGTCAACAAAATATTTTCGCATTCGAACGAGAAAGCTGATGATTGAAGTTTGGTGACGAGATCCCGTCGCAACGAGAAACGCCTTTGTTTTAATGATGTCCACCCCAGTATCCTGTATCATGTCCGTGACACTCTCTCCCCTTTTCCTCTTTAATACAAAGCCTGCTGCTCTTCTTTGAACTTTCTCGATGTACTCCGTTAATCCTACCTGCTAAGGACCACCAGTATTCCAAAAGAGGAAGGTTAAGTGTAGTGTAGACATTCTCTTTAGTAGATCTGCTGTATCTTCTAAGTGTTCTGCCACTAAATCGCAGTCTTTGATTCGCCTTCCCCACAACATTTTCTATGACTTCTTTCCAATGTAAGTTGTTCGTAACTGTAATTCCTGGCTATTTAGCTGAATTTCTAAATGATTTTACTAGACGATAAACGACAGTGTCGTCTGCAAGCAACCTAAGGCGGCTGCTCAGATGATCTCCTAAATCGTTTTTACACATCAAAAACGACAGAGGGCCTATAACAACACTTGGGGAACGCCAGAAAAAATGGTTCAATTGGCTCTGAGCACTATGGGACTTAACATCTGAGGTTATTAGTGCCCTAGAACTTAGAACTACTTAAACCTAACTAACCTAAGGATATCACACACATCCATGCCCGAGGCAGGATTCGAACCTGTGACCGTAGCGGTCGCGCGGTTCCAGACTGAAGCGCCTTGATCCGCTAGGCCACTGCGGCCGGCGGATCGCCAGAAATCTCTTCCCTTTTACTCGGCTATTTCCCGTCAGTTATTACGTACTGTGACCTCTCTGATAGGAAATCACGAATCCAGTCGTATAACTGAGACTATATCCTATAAACAAGCAATTTGTTTACAAGCCGCTTGCGTTGATTCTTGCATTCAGGCACTATCGATATGTGTAAATTCAGCATAGTACTTTCCTGTTTCAGCTGTACTGGAACCAGAGGGTATTTTTCATGGTAGACTTAAGTTAGTCTATAATTTTTAAGATATTCGCTGCAACGGTAGATACAAACAAAGATCCTGTTGCACCTAAAACTGGCATAATTAACTGCAAATACGCGTTGTAAATCGTTGGGTAAAACGTATTACTCTAAAACTATTTACTGGCTCTGTCACACTCTCTTCCTCACAAATGTCATTGAAATACTAGTTTTTTCAATCCTTTTTTGCATAAGAACATCTAAGATAAAAAAAATAATTATTTTTTACCTGCTCTATCGAAGAGATAGAGAATACATCTCTCTGAACTGTAGCCATTAATAGCGATAATGTTCCAAATATCTCTGCGAATTTTCTCATTTATCAGAAATAAAATTGAAAGAAGTGTTACTTGGAACTGATGTTCGAAAAATCATATTCAGCCATAATTTTGAATCGAAAGTGACAGTCGATGAAAAGATGGACTGGGGATTATTCAAAGAGGTTGTTACTAAATTCTTAATCAGAAAAAAGAAGGTACACTATATTCTTGTTACAGCCAATATGCTGGAAGTGTTCAAACTGTTAGGCTCTTCGATGAGCTTCATGGGTCACATTTTGAACGGTCACCTTAATTTTTTCGTGAAATTGTGATGATGTCAGTGAGTGCTTTCATCAGGACATCAAAGTGGTAGAAAGGAGCTGGTAGGATCGCTGCAAATACTAAAACGATGAGAGACCGTAAGTTGTCGGTCACTCTACCGTGACGTACAACATGCAGTGCATGAGAGAAAAATCTGTGTTAGAGATTTTAAGGAGAAGAGACTAAGGACATATAAGGCAATAAATATCTGATTTGTAATAGGGAGGTGTTTTCATGCCTCATGTTTCACTTCAATGAAATGTCTGTTCAGACTGACACTGAGTCAGTGTCCCAAAGGGCATAGGATCAAGCCATCACTACAAGTAATCAAGAAACATTTTATTCTGAATAATTTCGTGAGCCTTTAGCTACCATTGCTTCTATTGTACCATTTCGGCCTTGTGCCATTTTTAAGCATTTTAATGACGTTTCTTTAATGCTATATTGTGTCTTTTACATCTTTGCTCCTATGACTGCTTTTAGTTGTCACAAGATAAATTAGAAATAGTTCTTCGCAATTTTAGAAGCACATTACTTTTTAATAGTCATTAAAAAAAATTCTTCGCACTTGCAGATCGTATCGTTATGAAGATTACAGAAAGATTTTTTTTTGTTGGATAGCGCAATGGTTCTTTGTATTTTTGTTCTGTTCATCAACTGGAGCTCATAGAACGAGAAAGAACCTTTACATGCTTCCGGGCTACCGCTTCAATTTTCTTCGCATTAGTTTCGCTCCGTGTTCATATCCTCTTTTCATTCTTGTGTATCGTACATCGTATGATTACAACGCTAAGGTGCACCAAATGTCATTAACAGTGACTAACAGTCTAACATACCTGCATAAAATATTAATTTTTAATGGCCACGAGGACGGGAGCATTTTGGTCACGTGGGAAACAATGGCAAGAGCGCTAAACGGCGGTCTAGTGAAACCACCGTGAAGCACAGTTCACCTGCTGGCGAATACACTGCTAGAGCTGGTAACAAACAGTGAATTACTTAATGCCTTCCTCGCCCACTGCAACGTAAGCGCAGACGACTTCCAGGTGTCCTGAGAATTTCACCTGTCACTTTTCCAGCCGCTTACCAACTCTGCTCACTCCCCACTCCACGACTGACTGGTGCCCGAGAAAGTCCTTGTGGCATCGGCTCGTGTTTTCTTCTCAGGTAGGCGACCGCAGATAATGGGTTAGGCGTATACCTCTCGTTTACCTTCCAAGAAGGAGAGTGCTTGCTTTCTTCGGGGTGATGCGTGGGCGAAAGCCAAAAGCGCCCTTCTTATACCGTTATACCTGTCAACAGTTTTGTGTGCTCGCGAAAAAGGTTCACAACAAACAAAGTTCGCGAGAATCAGTTCGTTAAACAGAAAATTTCGAAACAATGCGTTCTTTGTTGCAGAGTGAAAGAATAATTTTTAAAACAGTTCCTTAGCTCTGGCTAAGCTGTTTTTCCATAAGGTTGTTTCTTTCAGGAGGGTTCTATGGGAAGATTACGCTAGCTAAGAGCCTGTTTTGACACCAGTATCGTGGGATGAGAACGTTTATGAACGATAAACCGTACCCGAACTAAGCTCGTCAATGTAGTCCAGTGATCAATCACACACCGCTGCAAAACAGCTCTTATTTAAAAAGACGACAATTTTATACATTCTTTGCAGACTTGTTAACAGCAGTTTAAACGCACAACGAATGCGTTTGGACTTCTACTATTTATGCATCAGTTATTGTGATCGTTTCTCAGCTTTGGTTACTGATAATAACTTGATACCAGTGCCTATGAGTTTCAAATGGTTCAAATGGCTCTGAGCACTATGGGACTTAACATCTGTGGACATCAGTCCCCTAGAACTTAGAACTACTTAAACCTAACTAACCTAAGGACATCACACACATCCATGCCCGAGGCAGGATTCGAACCTGCGACCGTAGCAGTCCCGCGGTTCCGGACCGCGCGCCTAGAACCACTAGACCACCGCGGCCGGCACCTATGACTTTAATTTGTACACCACAGCACTGAAGATGATCATTATGTGATTGAAAATCGATTTTGCTATCAATAAACCATCAATAGTACCGCCAACGCTGACCTTCCTTTTAATTTTAATTCATGCATCATATAATTATATCCCACTTCACAAAGTCTAAATAATATAGGGACTAAATAGCTGTAGGAAACTACGAGGCGTGTTATTCAAGTAAGTACCGTTTTGAAATTAAAGAAATGCGTGCTAAGATATCTCAATAATTTTATTTTTACATGAAAGCCTGTACCTTAATCTACGCACTGGCGCCATTGCAGTCTGATTCTTCCTTGTTTACGTTGTGTGCTAAGTGTTCAAGATGCCTCCGATAATCGTGAGTCCCTCCGACTGTAAAGTACGGGCTGTTATAAGATTCCTTAGTGCTATTCATCATGAGATCTGTGCACTTTACGGAGAAAACATTATGAGTCATGGAATGGTAAGAAAGTGGTTGAGAGCATTTAAAGATGGCCGCACAAATGTGAATGATGAACAACGGAGTGGGCGTCCTTCGGTCGTTAATGATAGTTTGGTGCAGGAAATGGAAAATAAGGTGAGAGAAAACAGACGCTTTACGATTTCCTAATGTTTCTCGTAGTGAAGAAACACCTGGGCGGTCAGCGTCTTCAAAACCATGACGAAGTCAAAACAGTGGTGATGCAGTGGTTAACAAGTCAGGCAGCAGACTTCTACGGGGAGGGTATTCAAAAGCTGGTACAACGTTTTGACAAGTGCCTCAATATTGACGGAAATTATGTAGAAAAGTAGATTAAGGTACAGGCTTTCATGTAAAAATAAAATTATTGAGGTATCCTAGCACGTCTTTTTTTTTTAATTCCAAAACGGTACGTACTTAAATAACACGCCTCGAACAATTAATAAGAGTGAGTCTGCACCTTTGCGAAACCTATTCTGTAGTGGATATCTGGTTGTATTCTGCACACCGGCCTGTGTGGCCGAGCGGTTCTAGGCGCTACAGTCTGGCACCGCGCGACCGCTACGGTCGCAGGTTCGAATCCTGCCTCGGGCACGGTTGTGTGTGATGTCCTTTAGGTTAGTTAGGTTTAAGTAGTTCTAAGTTCTAGGGGACTGATGACCTCAGAAGTTAAGTCTCATAGCGCTCAGAGTCATTTGAACAATTTTTTTTGTATTCTGCACCTGAAATAAACTCCTTCTATCCTGAAAAAGTTTTCATAGTAAATGAAAGCACAGACTCGATAATCACGGGTCAGAAAAATCGTATTGACTGCAATGTATTTTGTTAATGGCTGGCAACTTCAGTACTGAAAGTAAAATCGGACTTCGGGGCAGGTACTTAGTCGCTCCACCACTTTCCGACAACATGTCCTTCCCGTGAGTTTTCTGTTTTCTTTAAAAACATGAAATGATGTAGGAAATCACTCGTTGGTTCTCACTATCGAAGCTGTAATGAACTTGCAAGCAGGTATATTTGACAAGATAAATTATGCCCACGAATAGAGGAATTCGTACCGGTTTTATATCACAAGTTAGTAGTTCTTCCGGTCACAAAAATCGAGAATAATTCACACTTCCTCTCTTCTCTCATATTCACGTAATAAGGAATGCCAAGCAAAGTACGCAGAGCACAATGAGCTCTCCTGAATATTTGATTTTGCGTATTACCTCTGGCACACCGTGCGTATAAAGGCTCCCTAACGACACAGAGCAATTAAAATACAACTGTAGCAATGACGCTAGTTACTTCAGTAAAGTTTAGCAGACAACCAAATTCACAACGCAGACTCAAGTATCACCAGCAACACACTATTAGTAGTTCAAACGGTTAATCCACGAATCACTCGCTGAAAAATTCTAAGATGGACTGACGAAATTTTCAGTCTCAAAATTCGATCCTATGCGGCCACTTGCTGCCGAGAAATCAATCACAAACTTTGCTCTGCACGTCTTGGAGGCAGAGCTCTACGGTCTGTTAAACACAGAGGCCACGTGAAGTCCGAAGCTGTGATACACATTATGTAAATTAAAGGTGGGGAGGGGAGAGAAGAAAGGAAAGGGAAGCAACAACTGATGTCAGCTGCATCGTGGCTTCATGCGGAATGAGCAGACACGACGAAAAGAACAGACACCACTCCATCATATGACTGATTCGCGTCAGTACGGATGCACAATTTCGTTCAACCTTCGGAGGAAATCTGAAATTAGCGACCATGGGGACTAGAACAGAGACTACGGATTGGTGGAACTAGGTGGGTCTGTGAGTTGGCAGGGGAGTGTCTCGAGAAAGTTCGCGTAAGCGCGATAAACACTGTGTCGGGGTGGCGCCGCGGTTGACGTAACTGTCTGGTAAGTAGGCCCGACACACATTTTCCCTCGTAGCCGCTGATTCCGCATAAAGTCACGACGCATCTGACATCAATAGCTCCTTCCCTTTCGTTTCCTTTCTCCCTCTCCGCTCTCCACTTACATAACAAAGATCTTCACTCCTCCGAGTCTCAACCACAACTCCTACTCACGTCTTCGCCAGATTCCGATCGAGTGAGGTGGCGCAATGGTTGGAACACTGGACTCGCATTCCAGACGACGATGGTTCAAATCCCTATCGGGTCATCCAGATTTAGGTTTCCATGACTTCCCTAAATCGCTTAAGGCAATTGTCGAGGTGGATTCTTCGTAAAAATCACGGCTAGTCTCCATCCGCATTCTAGTACTGAGCTCGTGTTCTGTCTCTTATGTCCTCCCAGTCGACGGGACGTTAAACTCTCATCTTCCTTTCCAGCTCCCTTTTACATTGCCCTTCTATGTGTTTCAGTCTGCTTCCCAACGCCGCTATCATCTCTTCCGTACCATGCCGTTCCGTCCTGAGGACGTGCATTTTATTACAATATTTTTCAGAGCTTTCAGACAGCATTATTTAAAAAGGGTTACATAAGAGAGTGCTCTCAAACACTGATCAAAAATACATTAAATACTATATATTAAAAGCAAACAACGTCTCATCAACTGTCATTGGAGTCTGTAATATAAAGTGCATTACATTTGCATGCTGTGGTGTGCACATTAATTTTTGGTAAGTGTGGATCTGGTGGAAACTCCATCCCAGTCATTCTTGCACTCTTTTCGTGTTGAGACACTCTTGTACCGGCTCGCTACGCTGTGTGGGGTCGTCACCGATTATGTAATGCTACCCGGCAGCCATTAAACATCTCAGCCACTGCTAATGGCATATCAGGTACATGCAAACAATGGAATCAAATGGTTCTGATGGCTCTGAGCACTATGAGACTTAACCTCTGAAGTCATCAGTCCCCTAGAACTCAGAACTACTTAAACCTAACTAACCTAAGGACATCACACACACCCATGCCCGAGGCAGGATTCGAAACTGCGACCGTAGCGGTCGCGCAGTTTCAGACTGTAGCGCCTAGAACCGCTCGGCCACCCCGGCCGGCCAAACAATGGAATCGCTTTTCAATTTTGCGAATGTACAACACCTCGTCTCATTTGCAAACAGGAGCGTCCTATCCAGCAAATGACTGCTCCAACGGTTTCTAGTGCCTGACTACGAGCTAATGCCTTAAATATGTACTTTTAAGTGCCTGTTGCCTGTATCGCTGGAATTCTTCAGCACACTGTAAAACTATACCCAGGAATTCCCCAACGGCGATTTGCTTGCCTTGGAACGTCTGTCCAAGCTACTCAGAACCTCATTCATCACAATGGAATTACCAGTGCACTCCAAACGAACGCAAGGGTCCATTCTCTCTCTCTCTCTCTCTCTCTCTCTCTTTTTTTTATTTTTTTTATTTTTTTTAACGACAGAAACACTCACCAGTCTCCGTGACCGAAGTCGCTAACGCACATTTGTGTAAAGGCCCTCGACCTGTGGGCTAGACCATTCGACTCCTGGTGGTGCAAAAGTTTCTCACTGTCGATACTTGGCTGGCAAGGGTAGGGGAGGAGATGGGATGAAGTTCATGGTTACTAGACTTTGCGCCAATGTCCTGTTTTAAATACCGAAGCTTCCGCAATGTGTCATGAAGTGAGGGCATGTGATATTGTTGATAGTCAGGGGCCATTCTAGAATCGGCCAAGGGGAGGGGGGATATGGACGGGGGGATGGAGGGAGGGAAATATCGCTTAACTAACAAACTGGTAAAATTTGGTGTTGTTTAACGTAGTTTTTGTTAACTGTTTTGGAGTTCCGGGTAGAAAGTGTCAACAGAATGTGTGTGCCCAGGAAAATAATACGATTTGACCCAGATGTCGGCGATTTCGAAGTTTTTGTCTGGGGGTCAGCAATTTAAGTGTTGGTAGGCGTACCTATCATATTTAGCTTTCTTGATTATTGTAAGTGGTGCTCGTAAATTAATATACGAGGGTCACTCCAAAGGAAATGCACACTATTTTTTTAAAATCCATCTTTTATTCTACATGTTTGAAAGTCTTAAAGTGTGTAGATACATCCTTTAGGAACGATTTTTTCATTTCTCCACATAATTTACATCCATCTCAACTGCCTTACGCCATCTTGGAACCAGCACCTGTATACCCACACGGTAAAATTCTGGACCAACCTGTTGGAGCCACGGTTTGGCAGCGTGCACAAGGGAGTCATCATCTTCAAACCTTGTTTCACGAAGAGAGTCTTTCAGTTTCCCAAAGAGATGATACATGAAGCCAGGTCAGGACTGTAAGGCGGGTGTTGTCCATCCGAGTTTTTTGATCGCTTCCATGGTTTTTTGACTGACATGTGGCCGTGCATGGTTGTGCAACAGCAAAACATCCTGCTTTTGCCGATGTGGTCGAACACGACTCAGTCGAGCTTGAAGTTTCTTCAGAGTCGTCACATATGCATCAGAATTTATGATGGTTCATATTGGCATGATGTCCACAAGCAAGAGTCCTTCGGAATCGAAAAACACTGTAGCCATAACTTTTCCAACAGAAGGTGTGGTTTTGAATTTTTTTCTTGGGTGAATTTGCATGATACCACTCCATTGATTGCCTCTTCGTCTCTGGTGAAAAATGATGGAGCCATGTTTCATCATCTGTCACAATTATTCCAAGAAATTCATCTCCACCATTCTCGTACTGTTCCAAAAGTTCGCTGCATACCGTTTGTCTTGTTTCTATGTGAGCCACTGTCAACATCCTGAGAACCCACCTGGCACAAACCTTTTTTAACGCCAACACTTTCAGTATTCTGTAAACACTTCCTTCCCCTATCCCAACGTAGCGCGGCAATTCGTTCAGTGTGACGCGTCTGTCAGCAGTCACCAATTCGTTAACTCTCTGCAAATTGGCCGGCCGGGATGGCCGAGCGGTTCTAGGCGCTACAGTCTGGAACCGCGCGACCGCTACGGTCGCAGGTTCGAATCCTGCCTTGGGCATGGATGTTTGTGATGTCCTTAGGTTAGTTAGGTTTTAGTAGTTCTAAGTTCTAGGAGACTGATGACCTTAGAGGTTAAGTCCCATGTTGCTCAGAGCCATTTCAACCATTTTTTTTCTGCACATTGTCTGGAGTGTGTGCAGTACGAGGCCTGCCGCTGCGAGGACAATCCTCAATATTGCCGTGCCCGCTTTCATCACATAACCTGCTTGCCCACCAACTAAATGTACTGCGATCGACAGCAGCATCTCCATATACCTTTTTCAACCTCTTGTGGATGTTTCCCACTGTGTCGCGTTCACAGAACAGGAATACTGTGACAGCACGTTGCTTCTGACGAACGTCAAGTGTTGCAGCCATCTTGAAGACATGCTATGACGACGCCACTCACGGGAACAGGTTGAACTAAGTTTTAAAACAAGCGGGACGGATGTACCTACAGACTGTAAAACTTTCACACATGCAGAATGAAAACTATATTTTTACATAAGTAGTGTGCATTTCTTTTGGAGTATCCCTCTTACATCCAGTGTATATTAATAAGTAATAAGACGCCCATTTTGAGTTAAATGATATTTATTGGTTTAGATAGTAAGCTATCTATGCCGCTCTTATTCTTTTGTTAAAATGTGTCTGAAATACATTGCAACCTGGCGAAGAGTTCTCGGGCTTCCAGCCGGGTGGCGATGTCTTCATGTGGCTGGAAGCCCGAGAACTCTTCGCCAGCTGTATACGCCGGGAAAGCATACATTCACATTGCAACCTATATTGCTACATAATTATAAAAAAATTATTGAATCTCTTGAAGTAACATATTCGTTGATTTCTGAAGTCATTTTATCCAGTGTAATATGATACTCCATTTGGGGGGGGGGGGGGGGTTGGGACACTATGGGGGCCTCCGCCCCTGTTATAGTGATCTGTCCGTCGTCCGTCGGATGGAAACGTTAAGCTTGTCGGCCCCCTTAGTGTTATTCGCCAAGAACAGGCCATGTACCGACACACACACACACACACACACACACACACACACACACACACAGGCGCGCACGCGGAGTATATACATGTAGTATTACAAATGTTGTAACGTAGCATATTGTAAATAAATAAACAAAAAAAGGAGAACCGTTGTGAAGTTGGGAACAAAGGAGGAAGGTACTGGCAAAAACCAAGTCGGCGAGGGTCGTGGGTCGGTCCTGTATAGCTCAGTCGATAACATTATCTCCAGCTAAATTTAAGGGTTAGCTTGAAATCGTTATGTCTTCCTAACACCCATCTGCTTAATTAACGGTATGGTGCTCTTCTTGCTACATTCAATAACGATAAAGTCCTTCCGTTTGATGTTAATAAGGCTACGATCTGTGGACGTATAGAACAGTAACGACTTGATGCAAGCCATAATTGTCCGCTGTAAATTATATTACCTTTTCTACGTCACATTATGCATTCTGGTAACTGCGATTAGCGGTCTGTATTGCGTCCGTATTGTCTCTACTGGCAATGAGCACCGCTCGACAGAAAATGGGCCCTTGATACTCACGCTGTTTATACTTATAATTTCACAGCGTATTTACATTGGTTGGTTTCGCCACTAAATTATTTTTTTTCTCATGTTTGTGCTGAACATTAAAAATTGAGAGAATAATATATCGACATATTCACATTCTTATTTACTACATCTGCTTCAGTACGGGAATTAAAATTAATCACATCCTCACAATCTCAGTTCATCTACATGGAGAGCTCAAACAAGTGTGTCCCTTGTCTGCAACTTTATATGCCACTTCATTGGAATACCCTACTTCCCACCTGAATTTCAGCTTACTAGGTCTCATATTTCTCAATTCAGGCACAGTGGTACAAGCTTATGCATATGGCATCAGTGTTGTCATTAACTTATTATTGTCGAGCAGAAATCTACAATACTTCAATTACGATGAACCCTTGGGCATATCCACCAGCTGTGGTTACCGCGGACAGTCGAAAGAAAACAGCTAGTAGTGAGAAATACGGCAAACCCACAGACAACGAGTCATGCTAACTGGAGAGACAAGCGAACTTCATTAGTGTAATATACAGAGCAGCGGATAGATCAAAGGACAAACTACTGGTGAAAATAGCATTTTATGTTAATTGGCATGCCTGGGCAACGCTACACAGCATTGCTGCAGTACTTCTGCCAACTAACTTCAGAAGAATCCTAGCATCAGCCGCACTGACGCAAACAGATGTGGACTTCTCGTTGTTAATAGACAGTAACTGGTGGGACTTCCAGGAACCCACCACCAGTCCACCAGGCCATCCATTTAATTAGCTGTCAAAGCGGTGTTGCCGTTCACATATGCATTGCATTTAACCACCAAGAGGTCACAGCGTTTTAATGTTGGCGTGGAACCTGGCACTGAATTTGATATTATAGTAGAAGCAGAGAATGTATAGCGAGGTAAGAAGGTGACCCTCGTTCAGATATAGTGGGAACAATTGTACAGCAGTCTGACATTAACTGAATGTCAGTTGACAAACAACTACAGTCCATTCCATCTCAACATTCCCACCTTCAGCAGCAGCACTGTCAGTGCATCAATAGCCAAAGCGTTTGACGGTCAGATGTTAGACTTAATAGCTCAAGAGTTAATGCAGAGTGGTTTTCTGAAGTACCGAAGTGTTGTGAACATCTTTGGTTTCCAGGATGAAACTGCATTGTAGGGTACATTTTAAATCACTGGCAATTCCATGTTAGTACGCTTTTTGGCGATATTGTAAATTGTGTATTGAAATGTCAAGTTCATGATGATTTTGTTGAATTAGCTAACTGTATTTGAATACATCATAAATTCAATACAAGATGACATACCTTTCTCAATAGGTTTACGTTAAATATAGGGGTAATTCAAAGAAAATAAAAACCAATTATTTGCGAAGTATTGCTGCATGACGATTAGGGTTGATGCAGAATGAACTAGAATTATTAAGTTTTGAAGTTGCAATATATGGACAGTTTTACCCCTAAGCCAGAGAATAACGGCTATATATATTTCCTTAGGAACAAATGTTACTTAACATATCTTAATGCCATCTTCTTTAATCAGAAAAATGTATGCCGGGTATAAGATGACTACCTTGTACACTACATCGCCAAAGAGACTGGTATAGGCATGCGAATCCAACTACAGAGATATGTAAACAAGCAGAATACGACGCTGCGGTTGCCAACGCCTATATAAGACAAGTGTCTGGCGCAGTTGTTAGATCGGTTACGGCTGCTGCAATGGCAGGTTGTCAAGAATTAAGTGAGTCTGAACGTGGCGTTATAGTCGTCGCACGAGCAACGGGTCACTTCACCTCCAAGGTAGCGATGAAGTGGGGATTTCTCGTACGAGCATTCCACGACTGTACCGCGAATATCAGGAATCCGTTAAGACATCGAATCTCCGACATCGCTGGGGTCGGGAAAAGATCCTGCAAGAACGGGACCAACGACGACTGAAGAGAATCAAATGGTTCAAATGGCTCTGAGCACTATGGGACTTAACTTCTGAGGTCATCAGTCCCCTAAAACTTACAATTACTTAAACCTAACTAACCTAAGGACATCACACACATCCATGCCCGAGGCAGGGTTCGAACCTGCGACCGTAGCGCCTAGAACCGCTCGGCCACCACGGCCGGCTGAAGAGAATCGTTCAGCGTGACAGAAGTGCAACTCTTCCGCAAACTGCTGCAGATTTCAATGCTGGGCCATCAATTTAGCGTCAGCGTGTGAACCATTCAAGGAAACATTATCGATGTGGGCTTTCGTAGCCGAAGGCCCACTCGTTCATCTTTGATGATTATGAATATGATGAACATGATCAAATGATTACGTCACAAATAGAGACAGTGGCAAGGGGGACGCCAGTAGCAATAATTACTCCGACTCTACTAACATAGGCCGGCGTTTGCCGCTACCACAGTACTAGAAAACTTCATTAAAAATTTCAGTCATGTTACTCAGGCATCTTTAACAAGATCACAGGTAACAAGAGGTACAATCACCTATCCTGTAACACAGAGACAACTCGTTAATTATTTAGTAAATATAAAACATACTACAAATGCAGAAATTCTTCTTTAGTATTTTTTATAGGTGTAAACAATTTAGTAAACAGCTCGAGCTCGTGATACTAGGCAACAGGTAACTACGGAGATGCCTCAGAAATAAGATAGCTAGATTCAACAATTTTCGCTGATTATAAAGTACAATTCGTAAATCAGAAGAATTGCATTTACATTCTATACCCTTAGATTCTAAAATCAGTTCGGAATAGCTACAGCGACAAGCCCACATACATTCACAGAACTGAACTTAAGTAGTACCATGAAAAACCTTCATAACTAACACATTTATATAAGTAACAACGGGCAACCAGGATACGGGGTCAAAATAGTCACCATGCTACATCAAGTGACGCGCACACTGATCGTGCCTGCCGGAGTGGCCGTGCGGTTCTAGGCGCTACAGTCTGGAACCGAGCGACCACTACGGTCACAGGTTCGAATCTTGCCTCGGGCACGGATGTGTGTGCTGTCCTTAGGTTAGTTAGGTTTGATTAGTTCTAAGTTCTAGGCGACTGATGACCTCAGAATTTAAGTCGCATAGTGCTCAGAGCCATTTGAACCATTTTGAACATTGATCGGAAGGTCACCGTGATTTCTCGTAAAATCCAGCGCCCATTGACAAACGCTTGCTTAGGTAGCGCAGCGAGAAGGATGTAACGAAGATTACTCATCGTCAGGAAACCACGGGTATCATACAGCAGACACCACAGCGACTAGTACTTGCAAAGTTCACACCGACCTCCAACCGCAATAGGCACAAACTGCTTGCAACTTCAATAGCAAAGGGCACGGCGAATACTGGGCGTCCTGCCGAAGTAGCTTTTAACGAGCCACGTTCACGGCTGCGATCAACACTCGGCCCCTCCAAACCCGCAATGAGCGAAGGCAACACTCTGGCCAACGGTCCACAGCAGACGCTTGACCACAATATGCTGCCACACTTGCGCTCTTCGCCGTCCGTGTCAGACTCTCCATTACTCCAGGTCGCTGCAGCCCTTAACAACCTTCTCCCCCGACCTGCTCTCTACCGGCTGTAGTAACTCTCCATGCGCTCTTGCGGCCAGAGGGATTCCACATCCGCGGGAATTACGTGAAATTAAACGTGGGCTCACGGCACAGTAACGGCAACCCAAAAAGTTTATTTTGTTATAATGATCGCCAGTAACATGGCTGCCAGGCCAATAGAGAAGCCACTTTGCATATATCATGTCCCAATTGCAAGAGAACAGTGTTAATTTAGCTCACAACAGGCGGTGCTCCGTTGCACTTTCAGAACGACGATGTTCCTGAGTTCTTGCGTACTAAACTACTATGATGATGGATTGCTTGTGAATCAACGGGAAATCCTCAGCGTGACCCTCTCTTTCTCCGGATCTGAAACCATACGATTTGTATCTATGGGGATACATCGAAGATACTGTTCATAGACTTCCATTTCCAAACAACGTAGCTGACTTACGAGAACTAGCTCTTTATACTCATGAAGTAATGAGTGTTATCGAGAGAGGATGTCAAATTGAATCCATATTTTTAGGTTTCCAGAAGGCTTTCGACACCGTTCCTCACAAGTGCGTTCTAACCAAACTGCGTACCTGTGGAACATCGCCTCAGTTGTGCGACTAGATTCGTGATTTCCTATCAGAAAGGTCAAAGTTCGTAGCAATAGACGGAAAGTCATCGAGGGAAAAAGAAGTAATATCCAGCGTTCCCCAAGCAAGTGTTACAGGCCCTCTATTGTTCCTGATCTGTGTGAATGACATAGGACACAATCTGAGTAGCCCTCTTAGTTTATTTGCAGATGATGCTGTCATTTACTGTTTTGTAAAGTCATAAGATGACCAAAACGAATTGAAAAATGATTTATATAAGATATCTGTGTGGTGCGAAAAGTGGCAAAATAACTTGAATAACGAACAGCGTGAAGATACTCAGATGAGTACTAAAAGAAATCCGCTAAATTTCGTTTAAGCGATAAGTCACACCAATCTGAAGGCTGTAAATTCAACTAAATACTTAGGGATTACAATTACGAGTAACCTAAACTGGAACGATCACATAGTTAATGTTGTGGGTAGAAAAAATGAAATGTCGTGTGGCTAGGGCCTCCCGTCGGGTAGACCGTTCGCCTGGTGCAGGTCTTTCGATTTGACGCCACTTCGGCGACCTGCGCGTCGATGGGGATGAAATGATGATGATTAGGACAACACAACACCCAGTCCCTGAGCGGAGAAAATCTCCGATCCAGCCAGGAATCGAACCCGGGCCATTAGGATTGACAGTCTGTCACGCTGACCATTCAGCTACCGGGGGCGGACGTTGTGGGTAGAGTAAACCAAAGACTACGATTCATTGGCAGAACACTTAGAATGTGCAACAGGTCTACTGAAGAGACCGCTTACACCACACTTGTCTGCTCTATTCTGGAGTATTGCTGTGCGGTGTGGGATCCGCATCAGGTGGGACTGACGGATGAAGTCGAAAAAGTTCAAAGAAGGGCGGCTCGTTTGTATTATCGCGAAATAGGGGAGATAGTGCTACAGACATGATACGTGAATTGGGGTGGCAATTATTGAAACAAAGGCGTTTTTCGTTGCGACGGCATCTTCTCATAAAATTTCAATCACCAGTTTTCTCCTCCGATTGCGAATACATTTTGTTGGCACCTACCTACACAGGGAGAAATGATCATCACGACAAAATAAGAGAAATCAAGGCTCGCAAAGAAAAATTTAAGAGCTCGTTTTTTTCGCGTGCCGTTCGAGAGTGAAACGGTAGACACAACTTGAAGGTGGTTCATTGAACCCTCTGCTAAACACTTAATTGTGAACAGCAGAGTAATCACGTAGATGTAGATGTATCAAGTCAGCTGTGACCGGCACTGATGCAGTCGCTTTAGCGGTAGTGTGGGGCAAATTGAGCTATAGCGTAGATGTAGGCCATGTTGCCCTTCACACATTGAACATACGTCAAGATGGCTGGATGCGACATCTCACATATTGAAAAAGAGACCTAGGGTTATACTTTCATAGACCCGTAACCCATAACTTCCCTCCCTAAGTAGATATTTAGTGGTGTAGAGTAACAGAAAGCATACAAGACAGATTTAGGTAGGTTTTAATAAACCGAGCTGCTTTATTACGTGGTTTATCTTAGTGGGATGAATTTTAATAGGGTCTACACTGTTCTATAAGCAATGGAATACACACTATGGTGCTATTAGAAAAGAGAATGGTTTGTTATATCTAGTACAGAATATGTATCTGTCACATGCCCAACCCCACTCCCTCCTACCCCTCACGAAAAATGAGTATGCCTGCACCAATAGCGTTCTAGAATATGAGATTTTAGGGTGATGTACTCGTCTGAGTGAGACACAAAGTTCACTTGGGGATTATATCTTGCATTAAAATCATGGTATGTGTGACACTTTAGTAGTTGTATGCAGCTAAATTTGGTGGTATAGAGTAGCAGCATGCGTACAAAATAGACATAGGTTCATTATCGAGACAAAGGATAACGGAGCTCTGATTGCGGATCACAGCCGTCGAAAATGCTGCAAATAGATTGGATTTTTAGGTATGTACAGCTTTACTGGAGAACACTTTAGTACATACCATTTACTGAGTAAGTAGTTTCTTTGGGGTGGAGAGTATTAACAAGTGTTCAAAAAATCAAGTATGCTTGTTACGCAACAATTCTTTTCAAAGTGTCCCATAACTGATATAAAATCAGAGCTAAGAAGACGAATCAAATTGAAATAATTAATCCCCACCAAAAAACAAGATGTGTATCAGTACTAGTTATTCTCAGTGTATTACATTCTCATATTAAACTGTATGGTTCACTTAAATAAGAGGCCGCTCCAGGCATACTGAAATGAGCTGCAAGCAAGTGAGATCGCAGCAGATAATGTGGGCTAGCAGGGCAGACCACCCCTAGGGGAAGTTTCGAAAGGATTTGCTGGCAGCGGTGAAGGTCAATGTTACTTGGCCAGCTGGCCTTTGCTTTTAGAAGCTGCCCCTGGACACCGTTCACCAGAAGTCACAATGCAGATAAAAACTCCTGTATTGTAGGTCGACCGGGTGTATCTGTTTTCAACAGCCTGAATCTGAAAGGAGGAGAATTGCTGCTCTTGGCGGGGCCTGGAAAGCGTTATTGTGAACAGAACACAGAAAGCTGAATTTCTTCGAAATGCGTCTCCTGCAACAGATAACATCAGAACGTGGGATGAGAACACCCGGGTTAGGCCAACTTTGGAGCCATTGGATACCACTGAGCTCTCGCATTGCAAAAATCAAACGTTTGATGTAATGCGATAGGAGCCAGGATTGCCGAACATAATTACTTCAAAAGCTAGTAAGAGAAACTCGACTCTGCTGCCAGGGCCCAACCTCGTCAGCCATGGACAAAAACTGAAAGATAGCAAGTGTTAGCGAGCGTGTTAATTGGTTAACTGCCTGAAACATGAGTCAGGGAAGGGGTCTAGCTTCTTTTACGGCATGTTTTTGGTTGGCACTCGGAATATGCATAGTTGAGCCAGTCGAAGTGCTGTGGCGAACGAAAACACGAGCATTCCTTTTAGGAAGCAGATGGCACCAAATCACTTTACTGCCAGGGCTCTTCTCCATCAAACGACTTGTCTACCGGACTTCTTATCCGTACCTCTTCAGACGTGTGTCTCTGGTGTTAGACGCCTCGTCGAGTGTATGGCTGCTATACTTACCAGTCGAGTTGAACTTAGCTACAGATGCAGCCACTTCAGCCTCTACCTGCAGATAAACATGAGATCCAGCCACAATGATGAGCAAACCCGTATTGACAGTCAGATCAGTCTTAATGAGTTTCAGTGATTTCAAGCTTCATTTGGAAGACTTGCGTGCATATTTTACGACCAACGTGCCTCCAACTCCGGACACAGATGGAAACATGTACCACTCTCTAGCGCTATCTGCCTTTTAATACTAACATTTCGACAATCACGGCACGACTACACAAATATAATTGTTTTTTACTGATACACTTTTGTAGCATCAGACCTCGGAGTGCCATCGACAGGGGATGTCAAACTGATCGCATAATTTTAGATGTCCAGAAGGCTTTTGGTATCGTTCTTCGTTAGTGACTCCTGATCAAATTGTGTGCCTGCCGAGTATCATCTCAGCTGTGTGACTGGAGTCATGATATCCTGTCAGCAGGATCGCAGAAGTAATATCTGGCGTTCCCCAAGCAAGTGATATAGGCCCTCTGCTGTTCCTGATCTGCATATACGATTTAGGAGACGATCTGAACAGTCATCTTAGACTGCTGCATAATGTTTCGGGGGTGCATCCGCATAAATTCAGCTTCTTCTTCTAATATTTCGGCTGAATACCGTCCTGCCATCTTCAGAGTGAGCCGAGGTGACTAACGCTCCAGTGGTTTGGTCCTCGGGTTTAAAAGGACGGTGCAAGTGCTGGAGCGTTAGTCACCTCGACTCACTCTGAAGATGGCTGGACGGTATTCAGCCGAAATATTAGAAGAAGAAGCTGAATTTATGCAGATGCACGCCCGAAACTTTATGGAACAGTCTTAACGCTGCGAAAACATGAAGATGCACCGTCATCTTAGACTGTTTGCAGATGATGCTGTCATCTACCGTTTTGTAGTGTCATCATATAATCAGAACCAATTGTAAATGATTTATATAGGATATCTGTGTGGCACGAGTCTAAATTGGGAACTGATTCTAAATAACGAAATATGTGAATCATCTACATGAGGGCTAGAAGGAATCCAATAAGTTTCAGTTACATGATAAATCGCGCAAACCATAAGGCTGTGAATTCAACTAAATACCAAGGGATTACGATTGCGAGTAACTTAAACTGGGACGATCATACAGACAATGTTGTGAGTAATGCCAACTACAGACTGTGATTTACTGGCTGAACACTACTAAACGGACTGCCTACGGTACGCTTTTCCATCTTCTTCTGGAATATTATTACGTTGTATGGGATCCACATCAGATGGAATTGACGGGAGATACCGAAAAAGTTCAAAGAAGGGCGGCTCGTTTTGTACTATTGCGAAATAGGGGAGAGAATACCATAGGTATGACACGGAAATGTTGGTGGCAGTCATTAAAACAAACAGGTTTTTCGTTGCGGAAGGTTCCTCTCATGAAATTTAAAACCCCAACTTGCTCCTCCGAAAGCAAAAATATTTTGTTGGTGCTCACAGACGTAGGAAGGAATGATGACTGTAATAAAATAAGACAAATCAGAGCTCACACGGAAAGATTTCAATGTTCGCTGCGAAACGGGAGAGAAGCAGCTTTAAGGTGATTCGATGAAGTCTCAGCCAGACACTTAATTGCGAATTACAGACTAATAATGTAGATCTAGATGTACCAACGGGGGGACGGGAGGGTTGAAGCACTTTTAAGACGAATGGCGACTTGTAAGTAGCCATAAAAAAGCTTGAGTTCCGACCCTGTTGAAAACCAGAGTATTACCGTCTTTAAATAATTTTCTCGAAAGAACAACACCTATTATTCACTGAAGCACCAAAGAAGCTGGCGGACGAAGTTGAAATCATCAGTACACCTACTATCCCGCAGGTGGCATATACCATCATCGGATGAAGACTGACGTCGTCTTTTCCGGTGTACTAATTTCTTTCAGGCAGTATACAATATACAGTACCAAAATTATTATTTTTAGACCATTTCACAATGCAGGATTCAGTACTTTCGTCACCATGGTCTACAGGGTCGTATGTTGAGCTACCGGTCCAAAATTTACTGGTACCAATCCATCACAAACTCGGCCACACCCAAATATTAAATAACTTTTGCATTCCATGGAAATAATGGAAGTGGTTGTATGCCATTATTGGGCAAGAGGCCCGGTCTGGAGTTGTTTAGCTGTCTGGTGCAAATCTAGTTATTTGATGTCACTTCGGCGACTTGCTCGTCGATGAATATGAGACGAAATGATTCGGACTCGTCTGGGTTTCAAACCCGGGATCCTGTGATCTTGAGGCAGCGACGCAAACCACTATATCACGAGCTAACGACAGGAGGCATCCAGCAGAAAGTAACTTGCAACAACACGGAGTCATGTTGTACAGCGGTGTTAAGATCGTTGCCCAATTAGTGTTAAGTCGTATTCCATTGTTTCTGTGAATCACTGGTGCGAGTACCACGACGGTTCTTTCAACAAAACTATAGGCGGTTGTGAAGCGCGCAAATGGACAAAACATCTGAACTGTCTTCTCAAGCCCAGCGTGTTAAACAGACATTCTATATAAATACACTCCTGGAAATGGAAAAAAGAACACATTGACACCGGTGTGTCAGACCCACCATACTTGCTCCGGACACTGCGAGAGGGCTGTACAAGCAATGATCACACGCACGGCACAGCGGACACACCAGGAACGGCGGTGTTGGCCGTCGAATGGCGCTAGCTGCACAGCATTTGTGCACCGCCGCCGTCAGTGTCAGCCAGTTTGCCGTGGCATACGGAGCTCCATCGCAGTCTTTAACACTGGTAGCATGCCGCGACAGCGTGGACGTGAACTGTATGTGCAGTTGACGGACTTTGAGCGAGGGCGTATAGTGGACATGCGGGAGGCCGGGTGGACGTACCGCCGAATTGCTCAACACGTGGGGCGTGAGGTCTCCACAGTACATCGATGTTGTCGCCAGTGGTCGGCGGAAGGTGCACGTGCCCGTCGACCTGGGACCGGACCGCAGCGACGCACGGATGCACGCCAAGACCGTAGGATCCTACGCAGTGCCGTAGGGGACCGCACCGCCACTTCCCAGCAAATTAGAGACACTGTTGCTCCTGGGGTATCGGCGAGGACCATTCGCAACCGTCTCCATGAAGCTGGGCTACGGTCCCGCACACCGTTAGGCCGTCTTCCGCTCACGCCCCAACATCGTGCAGCCCGCCTCCAGTGGTGTCGCGACAGACGTGAATGGAGGGACGAATGGAGACGTGTCGTCTTCAGCGATGAGAGTCGCTTCTGCCTTGGTGCCAATGATGGTCGTATGCGTGTTTGGCGCCGTGCAGGTGAGCGCCACAATCAGGACTGCATACGACCGAGGCACACAGGGCCAACACCCGGCATCATGGTGTGGGGAGCGATCTCCTACACTGGCCGTACACCACTGGTGATCGTCGAGGGGACACTGAATAGTGCACGGTACATCCAAACCGTCATCGAACCCATCGTTCTACCATTCCTAGACCGGCAAGGGAACTTGCTGTTACAACAGGACAATGCACGTCCGCATGTATCCCGTGCCACCCAACGTGCTCTAGAAGGTGTAAGTCAACTACCCTGGCCAGCAAGATCTCCGGATCTGTCCCCCATTGAGCATGTTTGGGACTGGATGAAGCGTCGTCTCACGCGGTCTGCACGTCCAGCACGAACGCTGGTCCAACTGAGGCGCCAGGTGGAAATGGCATGGCAAGCCGTTCCACAGGACTACATCCAGCATCTCTACGATCGTCTCCATGGGAGAATAGCAGCCTGCATTGCTCCGAAAGGTGGATATACACTGTACTAGTGCCGACATTGTGCATGCTCGGTTGCCTGTGTCTATGTGCCTGTGGTTCTGTCAGTGTGATCATGTGATGTATCTGACCCCAGGAATGTGTCAATAAAGTTTCCCCTTCCTGGGACAATGAATTCACGGTGTTCTTATTTCAATTTCCAGGAGTGTATGAGCCTGGCCCTGGAAAGGCAGCTAATATTAGGTGTGGATCGTAACAAAAGTAGTAAGAAATGTTACTTAAAATCCGTCTTGATTGCAAATTTTTTTAATTATTCGTATGACCGGTTTCGGTTCATTCAGAACCATCTTCAGATCTGTAAAAATAATTATACTAATTTACTATTTCACGAAAGCAAATCTTTTTCATCCTATCTAATCAACATCAAATGTACCAGAACGTACCTGATATTTCAGTTACAGGAGTAACCCGTCCAAATCCAGCAACTTTCACATGCTACGTCACATAAAAATGGTTGGCAGAGTGCACGTCATTTGTATTAATTATAACACCATTACCGACAGGTGGCGTCTGGTACATTTGTTACATTCCATTTGCACATACTGTATTCAGTAGATCTTTTTTATATTAAAAATATTTAATTACAATATGTAGATGTCAAAGCTAAAATCTGTACTTGTCAGGATTAAAAAACAGTAAAATTATCATTTTTATACGATCTAAAAGGCATAGGGCGATTTATATATCTATGGTGCTGGTGTGAACTTGTTTTCTTCTACGGTCTGCTTCCGTGGTTCCCGCCACTTTGGTGTTGTGCCGCGGTCCGCTCAGTCGTCTGCTGTCCATCGCCGCGGGGAAGAGGGCCGCACAGGAGGGCCCCGTCAACGACGTCAGGCGCTGCACGCGTCTTCCGGCTTCTCCACCGCGCACCATCTCTCATCCCTCGGCCTGGATCTCCATACGCAACAGTTGTCATCTTAGTAGGTCGTCATAAATGCTAAAATAGGCGTTATGATTGTATTCGCTTTGTTCGTTGAGGATTAAATCCGGATCTTTATTTTTGTGGGTATATATTTCGATCTCTTCTAAAATGTTAAGAAACCGTCCCTTATGTGCTCTATGCAGGATGTCTAAGTTGTTTTCAATATTCGTGACTGAGTGCTTTGTCGCAGCCATATGCGCCCCAAAAGCTGTTTTGTTTTGTGAGTAGGTGTGCTCCCTGAATCTGGTTTCAAAGTTTCTACCAGTCTGCCCTATATATTGCTGACTATTAACATTTCTTTGTTATTTCCCTCTGGCTGAATTTCACATCTCTGTTATCTCAGATATTGACACATTTCGCAATTACATATTTAATATAGAAATATTACCATCCTAAATACAGAGAGAATATTACTACAAAAAATATTACAATAATAACAAATGTCTTTTACACAAAATTCAATAATATTTTTTGTTAAATAATTACATTATATACAAATTGCTCAGAGTGGCGTATATGATACAAATAAATTTCAGTTTGTTAATGTGTGAGTTTGCCAGGGAACGTTACATTGCCCCCTGGCAGCATTTGGCAAAGAGTTTCTATACTTTGACACAATGGTGTCAGTAACGTCCTTTACAATTCTGTATTTTTATGGAATGGCTCTTTTAATCAGTCCCAGGGTTATATATGTTTATGGCTCCCACATTTGGGCGAAGGCAGACAGAAAACCTGGGCAAAACTGTGACGGAGCCCAGCCATCCCAGTTGGTTCATGATTAATCTTGTCTCTTTAGCAGTCATTCTTTTGAATTGATATAACAGTTTGTCATCAACGGTTACATAATATCACTGTCACATACAGTTCAACGATATACCGCAAGGTCACTTGTCCTAGGATATTTCACTTAGTTTTTTGAAATCATTTAGCACAGCATCACTTTTTATAATGTTCCCACTACCTACGTGTCACAAATCCATCTCCTACACTTGTTAGTGTTCATTTTCTCTTATCAGTTCACAGGTATACATAATAAATGTTAATGTTTATCAAAAATGGAGTCATTGACATGTTATGCAGTTTGTGTAAATATTTTGGAAAATGACAACAATGCTGTAGTCGGTGAGTGGTGCGGCGTGTCAGCTCCGTGTAGGTCACCGCCCCCGGTGTTGACAGCTACGGCGCGGAGGGGCGTGGCTGTCTGGTCTGCTACGGGCTGCTGCGGCCGCTGCATGGCTGATGTAGCCGGATGCGCGTTGGATATCAGCTCGCCCGTGTGACGTCTTCTTGCAGTGCTCCAGCAAACATGCAACAAGTTCACAAACAGTGTACTATCCTTATGGGCATTTTTCCTGCTGTGGGAAAGAACGCACACAGTTATTGGCAGTTATTATTCAGTCGGCCTTCACTAGTCTGGTTTGCACAATGTTTCGTTGTCACAGTAACACGTTTTATGGGCACACAATATTTTTCACCATGTCATGACTTGTCATTAGTCACACGCAAGTTTCACCTTAGGACAAAATGTATCTCTGCAGTCAATGCGCTTTTCTAGCGCCCCTTGACACACAAAGAATTAAAGTTTGACACTAACTTGGTCCACCGTCCGTTATCGGCTCACTGTTCGTGTCGTGCTAGTTCCTTGTCCACTTGCACACACGGCGATAATACAGTTTTTTATTACTTATACACAACAACTTCGTGACGTATTGCTGCAGGTTTAACAGTCACTGTCTGTCTCTGCCACACAATACTGCACTTTTGTTTAAGTTCCTTTATTTTTATTTACAATGTCCGCTGTGCAATTTTTGTAACAGCACATTCGTAACTCTTTACCAAGGTGTGTGATATTTGCGTACATGGTAACAAATGTTAAAATTTCGTATTAGTTTGCCCAAAAATCATCTATATTCGTGTTCGAGTAGATTTTATTTGTGCATTCCAGCCGTATTCAGGCATATTGTTCAATAACTCCTTTGAAATCATGTCACACTTTACTATCAAGGTCCTACGTAACTACAGTGTAGTCTCTGTAGGTTAAAATTGACTTGAACTGTATCTGGCTAGTTCCCTTTTTTTTTTTACTGATTGAATCTGCACATGATTCAATTGAAGCTTCTTTGTGCATAACTTTGCGTTACTTAAATTTGCAATAAGTTTGCCTCCCATGGTGTCCTCGGGTCACTACTGGGTGCAATTTTCTCTCTGATAACATTGGTTAGATACTAAAGTTCTCAGGGCCTCATATTATTGATATTATTCTGGGTTCGAATCTGTCAATCTGACAGCTACACATATATACATACATACATATATAATAGAAAAGATTGTGCCAAGAAATATTTCAATTTTGACACATATATAGAAAATTATGCAGTACACTAACTAATCATTACTAAAATGTTCCTCTTGACTGAACTCTGTCACAGCTTAACACTACAAATAATTGCACTAATCAGATTATCTGTGCAGACATTTAGAGCATGTTTTAGATAACACAAATTAAAAGAAGACATAACACAAATATTCATACACACATGAGAAAGTCAATCATATTCTTATAACTAAATACTTCTACACTAGTACATTATGTCTACAGATCACACATCATTAATGTTCATTATTTACAAAAGAATGGTGTCCTCATAGGACTATTAGTCTTTTACTGTATGAATATTTTTACATTCTTACGCGGATACAGTCCCCGTACTCTCCCTGAGTGGGGATCTGCTATGAGATAGCTACACTCATGTGGCACACTTACTACTCTAAAAGGTCCATTGTACACCAATTGCCACTTGCTATTCTGTTTCAAGGATGCCGAGGACTTAGGATGATTGCGTAAGAGTACCAAGTCCCCAACACTAAATTTTTGGTTATTCGTCATATGTCGATTATATTTTTCTTTCCTGTTCTGAGCGCACCTGGTAAGGTTGCACCCTGCTTTTCTTATCTTCTCTTCCTTAGGCTCAGGAATGACTGGGACCTTAGGCAAAGGTGCCAGCCACTCATTCAGAACTCTATTATTATTCATTATAATCTCGTTTGGTGGATACCCCGTAGAAGCATGCGGGGTTGCGTTGTGAATTTCCACAAACTTAGGTATCAGATCTACATCTACATCTACATTGATACTCCGCAAGCCACCCAACGGTGTGTGGCGGAGGGCACTTTACGTGCCACTGTCATTACCTCCCTTTCCTGTTCCAGTCGCGTATGGTTCGCGGGAAGAACGACTGTCTGAAAGCCTCCGTGCGCGCTCTAATCTCTCTAATTTTACATTCGTGATCTCCTCGGGAGGTATAAGTAGGGGGAAGCAATATATTCGATACCTCATCCAGAAACGCACCCTCTCGAAACCTGGCGAGCAAGCTACACCGCGGTGCAGAGCGCCTCTCTTGCAGAGTCTGCCACTTGAGTTTATTAAACATCTCCGTAACGCTATCACGGTTACCAAATAACCCAGTGACGAAACGCGCCGCTCTTCTTTGGATCTTCTCTATCTCCTCCGTCAACCCGACCTGGTACGGATCCCACACTGATGAACAATACTCAAGTATAGGTTGAACGAGTGTTTTGTAAGCCACCTCCTTTGTTGATGGACTACATTTTCTAAGCACTCTCCCAATGAATCTCAACCTGGTACCCGCCTTACCAACAATTAATTTTATATGATCATTCCACCTCAAATCGTTCCGCACGCATACTCCCAGATATTTTACAGATGTAACTGCTACCAGTGTTTGTTCCGCTATCATATAATCATACAATAAAGGATCCTTCTTTCTATGTATTCGCAACACATTACATTTGTCTATGTTAAGGGTCAGTTGCCACTCCCTGCACCAAGTGCCTATCCGCTGCAGATCTTCCTGCATTTCGCTACAATTTTTTAATGCTGCAACTTCTCTGTATACTACAGCATCATCCGCGAAAAGCCGCATGGAACTTCCGACACTATCTACTAAGTCATTTATATATATTGTGAAAAGCAATGGTCCCATAACACTCCCCTGTGGCACGCCAGAGGTTACTTTAACGTCTGTAGACGTCTCTCCATTGATAACAACATGCTGTGTTCTGTTTGCTAAAAACTCTTCAATCAACCACACAGCTGGTCTGATATTCCGTAGGCTCTTACTTTGTTTATCAGGCGACAGTGCGGAACTGTATCGAACGCCTTCCGGAAGTCAAGAAAAATAGCATCTACCTAGGAGCCTGTATCTAATATTTTCTGGGTCTCATGAACAAATAAGGCGAGTTGGGTCTCACACGATCGCTGTTTCCGGAATCCATGTTGATTCCTACATAGTAGATTCTGGGTTTCCAGAAATGACATGATACGCGAGCAAAAAACATGTTCTAAAATTCTACAAGAGATCGACGTAAGAGATATAGGTCTATAGTTTTGCGCATCTGCTCGACGACCCTTCTTGAAGACTGGGACTATCTGTGCTCTTTTCCAATCTTTTGGAACCCTCCGTTCCTCTAGAGACTTGCGGTACACGGCTGCTAGAAGGGGGGCAAGTTCTTTCGCGTACTCTGTGTAGAATCGAATTGGTATCCCGTCAGGTCCAGTGGACTTTCCTCTGTTGAGTGATTCCAGTTACTTTTCTATTCCTTGGACACTTATTTCGATGTCAGCCATTTTTTCGTTTGTGCGAGGATTTAGAGAAGGAACTGCAGTGCGGTCCTCCTCTGTGAAACAGCTTTGGAAAAAGGTGTTTAGTATTTCAGCTTTACGCGTGTCATCCTCTGTTTCAATGCCATCATCATCCCGTAGTGTCTGGATATGCTGTCTCGAGCAACTTACTGATTTAACGTAAGACCAGAACTTCCTAGGATTTTCTGTCAAGTCGGTACATAGAATTTTACTTTCGAATTCAATGAACGCTTCACGCATAGCCCTCCTTACGCTAACTTTGACATCGTTTAGCTTCTGTTTGTCTGAGAGGTTTTGGCTGCGTTTAAACTTGGAGTGGAGCTCTCTTTGCTTTCGCAGTAGTTTCCTAACTTTGTTGTTGTGCCACGGTGGGTTTTTCCCGTCCCTCACAGTTTTACTCGGCACGTACCTGTCTAAAACGCATTTTACGTTTGCCTTGAACTTTTTCCATAAACACTCAACATTGTCAGTGTCGGAACAGAAATTTTCGTTTTGATCTGTTAGGTAGTCTGAAATCTGCCTTCTATTACTCTTGCTAAACAGATAAACCTTCCTCCCTTTTTTTATATTCCTATTAACTTCCATATTAAGGGATGCTGCAACGGCCTTATGATCACTGATTCCCTGTTCTGTACATACAGAGTCGAAAAGTTCGGGTCTGTTTGTTATCAGTAGGTCCAAGATGTTATCTCCACGAGTCGGTTTTCTGTTTCATTGCTCGAGGTAATTTTCGGATAGTGCACTCAGTATAATGTCACTCGATGCTCTGTCCCTACCACCCGTCCTAAACATCTGAGTGTCCCAGTCTATATCTGGTAAATTGAAATCTCCACCTAAGACTATAACATGCTGAGAAAATTTATGTGAAATGTATTCCAAATTTTCTCTCAGTTGTTCTGCCACTAATGCTGCTGAGTCGGGAGGTCGGTAAAAGGAGCCAATTATTAACCTAGTTCGGTTGTTGAGTGTAACCTCCACCCATAATAATTCACAGGAACTATCCACTTCTACTTCACTACAGGATAAACTACTACTAACAGCGACGAACACTCCACCACCGGTTGCATACAATCTATCCTTTCTAAACACCGTCTGTACCTTTGTAAAAATTTCGGCAGAATTTATCTCTGGCTTAAGCCAGCTTTCTGTACCTATAACGATTTCAGCTTCGGTGCTTTCTATCAGCGCTTGAAGTTCTGGTACTTTACCAACGCAGCTTCGACAGTTGACAATTACAATACCGATAGCTGCTTGGTCCCCGCATGTCCTGACTTTGCCCCGCACCCGTTGAGGCTGTTGCCCTTTCTGTACTTTCCCAAGGCCATCTAACCTAAAAAACCGCCCAGCCCACGCCACACAACCCCTGCTACCCGTGTAGCCGCTTGTTGCGTGTAGTGGACTCCTGACCTATCCAGCGGAACCCGAAACCCCACCACCCTATGGCGCAAGTCGAGGAATCTGCAGCCCACACGGTCGCAGAACCGTCTCAGCCTCTGATTCAGACCCTCCACTCGGCTCTGTACCAAAGGTCCGCAGTCAGTCCTGTCGACGATGCTGCAGATGGTGAGCTCTGCTTTCATCCCGCTAGCGAGACTGGCAGTCTTCACCAAATCAGATAGCCACCGGAAGCCAGAGAGGATTTCCTCCGATCCATAGCGACACACATCATTGGTGCCAACATGAGCGACCACCTGCAGATGGGTGCACCCTGTACCCTTCATGGCATCCGGAAGGACCCTTTCCACATCTGGAATGACTCCCCCCGGTATGCACACGGAGTGCACATTGGTTTTCTTCCCCTCTCTTGCTGCCATTTCCCTAAGGGGCCCCATTACGCGCCTGACGTTGGAGCTCCCAACTACCAGTAAGCCCACCCTCTGCAACTGCCCGGATCTTGCAGACTGAGGGGCAACCTCTGGAACAGGACAAGCAGCCATGTCAGGCTGAAGATCAGTATCAGCCTGAGACAGAGCCTGAAACCGGTTCGTCAGACAAACTGGAGAGGCTTTCCGTTCAGCCCTCCGGAATGTCTTTCGCCCCCTGCCACACCTTGAAACGACCTCCCACTCTACCACAGGTGAGGGATCAGCCTCAATGCGGGCAGTATCACGGGCAACCACAGTCGTAGTCCGATCAGGGGATGCGTGGGTCGAGCTGGCCGTCCCCGACAAACCCCCATCCGGACCCCCACAGTGATGCCCATTGGCAACAGCCTCAAGCTGTGTGACCGAAGCCAACACTGCCTGAAGCTGGGAGCGAAGGGATGCCAACTCAGCCTGCATCCGAACACAGCAGTTGCAGTCCCTATCCATGCTAAAAAACTGTTTTGCAAAGAACGTCTGAACTAATCTACAGAGAGCGCAAACAAATCGACAAAATTTAAACGGTTATTAAAATACAAGATTGCCTAGTAAATGCAGTAATGCTGCTACTTGCGCACTGCTGACACTGCTCGGCGGCGGAAGGAGACTAAGCGAAATTACACTATTCAGGTACTAAAACGCGATGCTACAACTCTCAAATACTATAATACGCCCGAAATTTATGAATTAAACAATGCAAGTACCAAAAACACGCAAAGAAATTAAGAATTAAACTATGTAACAAATGAGTGAGCTAGGAGTATACGACTTGCTGCTCAGCTGCTTATCCAGCGGCGGCAGGGAGCACACTCTCTTGTGTGCTTAAATGCAATGTATAACCTGAAAAATTTATTTAACTCTCCAAATGTTCTCTCTACTAAACTTGCTTGTGGGTGAAAACGGGAAATTAGTATGTGCTTTATATCTTGTTCATGTAAATAGTTTTTCCAGGTATGGCCTGTAAAATAGGGAGCATTATCCGATATTATCGCTTCAGGCTTACCCACTTGTGTAAAATATTCTTTCCCTAACAATTTAACTATTCCACGAGCAGTGGGTGATTTAAGGCAGTATATTTTTAAGTATTTAGAGAAAAGGTCATACACCGCTAAAATGTACTTTAATCCACCCCTGGCTCGTGGGTAGGGTCCTGCTATGTCTATAGATACTAACTGAAGTGGCCGATGAGACACTATAGGATGCAGTTCAAACCTTGTGGACTTATTTTGAAACTTAGCTTTTTGGCACAGAGGACAAGTCCTGATAATGGTGCGAATCTGCTGGCTTATTCCCTTAAAGTAACAGATTCTGGATAAAATCCTTATTGTTTTGCCTATCCCAGCGTGGCCCCATGCTAAATGCGTGTGCCACACTACAGCTGGGATAGCCTGTTGCGGTATACACACGACTCCATGGTCATTTGACACACCCGTTTTATAATACAGAATATCATCTATTATTTTGAAATTCTGAACACTTTTAAGATTGGTTCCTTCTTTAATTTTGCTATTGATATCTCGCCAAATCGGATCAGTTTCCTGCAATATAGACATATTCTTACACATATGTAAAAAGTCCCTCCTATGTACCTTATCTTGTACTAAGAGTATTCGATATTCCTCCGATTGTTCCAAAATCTTTGACATTGAGGATTGCCCTAGTGGAAGCCTCGACAAGGCGTCAGCCACAACATTATCTTGTCCTTTTAGGTACATAATCTTAATTTTATATTCCTGCAATGCTAACCTCCATCTTAGCAAGCGGGTATGGTATAATTTGCAAGACATTAAATAGCTCAGAGCCTGGTGGTCACTGAATACTTTGACTTCTTTACCATAGATGTAATAATGGAATTTCTTTACCGCCCAAACCACTGCAAGAGCCTCTAATTCGGTAGCGGAATATGCTCTCTCGCAGCTGTTTAGTGTGCGGCTGGCAAATCCGATTACATTGATTGTTGTGGGGTCGTTGCTCCTGTCCCACTGAAATAGACAAGCACCCAGACCGTATGAACACGAATCTGTCGCTATGCAAAAATCTTTTGTCATGTCTGGGTGTCGCAGTATGTTTGCATTCACCAAGGCGTTTTTGACAGCGTCAAATGCGCGTTGACATTCTTCTGTCCACACCCAGTGCGCATTTTTACGCAACAGGCTCAATAAAGATTCGTTATTCATTAATTGGTTTGGAACAAACCGTCTAAAAAAGGATGCAAGACCTATAAACGCTTTGAGTTGTCTCTTAGTTCTCGGACTAGGAAACCCACGAATTGCGTCAAGTTTTTTGCTGTCAGGTTTGATGCCTTGTGGTGTTATTATGTGACCTAGAAATTTAATCTGATTACGTCCAAATTTGGATTTCTCAAGATTCGCTGTTACCCCCGCTTGCTTAAACCTTTCTAAAACTCTACTCAGTAGTTCTACGTGCTCCTCCCAGGTGGCAGTAGCAATCACCAGATCGTCTACATACACTGCAGCAAATCCGGACCTAAAACCGCGTCGAGGGCTGTTATGAAAACCCCGGCACTTACATTTAAGCCGAAAGGTAGTACCCCAAATTGGTAGCTCCTTCCCCCAAACATAAATGCAGTATATTTCCTCGACTCGGGTGTGAGCAGGATTTGCCAGAATGAACTTTTCATATCAATAGATGTCAAATATTGCACTCTATGGAATTTTTGAATTTGCTCATCTAAGTTTTCCGGATGAGTCCTGACAGGTACAATAATTTCGTTTATGTCTCTCGCATCTAATACTAACCGTACCTGTCCGTCTGCTTTTGCTACCGCCACCAAAGGACTACTATAAGGGGACAAAGACCGTTCAATTATTCCCCACTCGATCAGTTTTCTTATCTCTTTAGCTACTACTTCGTTCTTGGACCAAGGAATGGAGTATGAGGCTCGACAGTAGGTTTTGTGAGGTTTCACCTCGATATTGTACTGATATCCCTTAACAATTCCTGGTCGTTCTGAAAATACATCTGCATAATTAGATAATAACTGTACCAAATCCTGCTGTTGCATTGAATTCAAATTTTCGGACTGTGATACTTTGTTCACAAGTGCGTCCACATTTGCTTTTAATTGATCACTTTGTACGTCTGGATAATAGAGATTTTGTCCTAGAGAATGATTGTCTAAATGTAGTATCCACTGATTC
Source organism: Schistocerca americana (assembly GCF_021461395.2). Classification (NCBI taxonomy): domain Eukaryota; kingdom Metazoa; phylum Arthropoda; class Insecta; order Orthoptera; family Acrididae; genus Schistocerca; species Schistocerca americana. Next base: position 331,831,774 of record NC_060126.1, read on the forward strand.
CTACACTTTATGTTAATAGTATTACAATTAGGCACAGGTACCTCTTCAGATCTGAGCATGGACAATTCTATCCTCCTACCAGCGTTCATCAAACTTAATTTTCCCCGAGAAAGGTCGATTATTGCGTCCCTTTCTCTCAAAAAATCTACCCCCAAAATGCAGGCTACCTTTAAACCCTTTACTACCAGGAATGAGCACGCTATGGCTTCTTCCCCTAAATACATCTCTACCCGCACTTGGAGTTTAATTATTTGTCGCTGTGCACTTATGGCTCCAGTGACTTAACAATTATTCACGGGAAAAGTCAGCATACGCTTTTCTTTCCCCAGTACTCTGAATAAGTCCATACTCATGACACTGACAGTAGCACCTGCATCTACGATTGCTTGCACATCAATATTGTTAATTTTGATCTCTATTATCGCTTGTACTTTGTCTTTGTGCTCCTTTATGGACGTGGATGGTTCAGTTATTAATTCATGTCCCATCTGTACCCCGTCATTATACCTAAGGATACAGATTCCCGATGTTTTGTTCTGTGCCGGGCTGCTCTCACTCCAAACCTCAGCCGACGATGGAGAGCGTATCTCGGCTGAATCTAGTTTGTTGGATTATTGCTGGTGGATGGGTGTGGCTGCTCTGTGTCACTGACCTCTACTATGTGTAAGTTGTGTTGCGTCGGCCGCCACGGTTGCGCAATTGGCGCATTTTGTGGTGGCGGTCGGTTATTGTCATATCTTTCACTGTTTTGCCGGTCCGGACTGGGCCTCTGGTTCTGTGGCCAAGTTCGGTTTGCATCATTATAAGTATTAGTGTTCCACGGCCCCCTGGCATTTTTTCATCTACTACTGCTTGGTGGGCCTGTTTCATATCGGTCATCTGACCTCCTTTTCCGGTCATTATTCACCGGCGGACTATTGCCGTTCCGGTCTCTACCTCTATTCCCGTTTTGTACATAATCTTGTCTCCTATTGTTACCTCCACCGTTTCCATTATTTGGTGGTGGCGTGTTATTTCGACCATTTCTGTAACGGTTTCCGTTACTTCTAGCCTGTTCAGAGGCTGCCTTAACATCCTCCTGAATCAGGTCAATTGAGTCCAGAACAGACAAAAAATGTTCCATATCGTTTTCGGACACGTGTATAAGTTTTTCCTTTACGTGTATCGGCAAGTGTGATTTCAAAAGTCTGATCAAATCCCGGGATGAAATCTGCTCGTCCCAATAGCGGGTCTTATTAATGTACTTCTCAAAATATTTTCGCAAATTGCCTAATCGTGGAGAATACGGCTCTGGATTATATACCTCCTTCCGTAATCTCTCCTGAATACATGTTGACCAATATTTGGCCAAGAATGCCTTTTCAAATTGCTCATATGTATCGCAACTGTCAGCTGCTTCGGTTGCCCATAATGCAGCATCTCCTTGTATGTAAGACATAACGAACTGTATTTTCTGTGTATGACTCCAAACGCTAGGCAAAATGTTTCTAAATCCCTTGATAGACACTACAGGGTGAACAGATTTCTTCTCCGTTGTAAAGATCTGAAACTGTCGGTTTCTAATCAGACTTTCTTCAATCACTACTTTGGAATGACATTTATTTGTTTCGCTTACATTGGTTGCCTGTTCTGTCTCGCAGTCTCAATTTTTTACTGCTGTATTTATATGCCTATCATTGTTGGACCTGGCTGGCGTGACACACGCCTGCGCGTCGCCGTGTAGCAAGCTGATTTCTAGCTCGGCAAGACGACGGTTGACATTCCGCTGCCATAGCTTAATGTCAGTGTGCACCCCCTTTTTAAGGTCCTTTATTTCCGCTTTGGAGCCCGCGTCTTTGGCTGCAATCGCGGCGTGCACTTGTTCGGACACTTTGTGCTGAATTACATGATTTGTGTCAATCTCTAATTGTTCCACCCTGTTGGTCAGTACACTGATTTCCTCTACGATACTGGCGTTAGCCACTTGGATACTATCTACTCTTTCGCTTAGTTCTTTCACCGCTTTGGGTAAGGTTTCATAGTTTTGCTTCATACTAACAATCTCACTTTGCATAGCTTCTAAAGATTGCATTAACTGCAAATCTCTCTCATGCATGCGTCGATCACGCTCTGCTTGTTTAGCATCACGTTCTCTATCACGCTCTGCTTGTTTAGCATCACGTTCACTATCGCGTTCTGCTTGCATACATGCAAATTCAGCTACCAATCTCTGGTCACGCTCTGCTTGCATACGTACAAATTCACTTTGGAAATTGAGCATGCGCTCGAACATAACTCTTAATGATTGCACTTCTGACACCTCACCACTCTCTGGTCCGTGTCCAGTGCTTGCGGGTGGCACAGTATTTCCGCTGTCAACTGAATCACTGGGTGGCAGTGGCAACATTTCTTGCCCTTCTGCCCCCAGATTCTCACATTGTACTTCCTGAACTACGTCACTAACATTACTTTGTGTCCCACTTTCTAACTCGGTATCACTACTTACTAACTGTTGTTCATTATCCATGTTGATATCCTTCTGACTACGCAATCTAACCATAGTAAACAAGAGAAATAAAATCTGAACTAAATATCCTAACACTCAGGTTTCACTGACATAATCACACAAGAAATGGTCATTTGTTAAAACACACTTATTATATACTACAATGACTAACTACTCAAATGTCCTGTTATTTTAAAACAAAGCACTAACAACAAGCACACCACTAATGATCCGAGAACACTGCACTGAGGCTACTTTACTACCCACAGGACAACTACACTGTAGCTTTACCTTTTGGTGATCTATCTTGGGTGCAGCTGCCCCCTGGTATTGTGGTAGGTAGTTAATTTTTCGAAATAATGAGCTCTCTTCTTCAGCTTGCCTCTGGGTTATAGTGTTCTCATGCAAAAAATCATATACAAGTATTACCACACAATATTGGTTATGCAATACATACAATACATGGAAAAATTATTAAATGTTCTCCAACAAAGTTCGACTATAATAATTCCCTAGTTATCTCATGGGTATTTAGTGGCCACTGCATATTCGAGCCCCACATTGGGCGCCAATTTAACGAAATTGCTGTGTAAATTTCGTTAAAGAATTTTATTTGCTTTTAAGTTAATTTTCTTTACCTTACTTTCTTTGCGTGCGAACTTTGTTGTAGAACCTCTCTCTTATTTACGTGTGGTAATAAAAATTTTCACTTTCAAAAGAATTACGTACATTTAAAAATTACGTGAACTCATATTAACTGATTAAGAATATTTGGTTGAAAATTAAATTTTTCACATCATTCGCCCTTGGCACACATTTTCTAAATGCAGTGGATTTTTGTTAAATATTTTTACTGAATTCTTTCCCGGCGTTAGCTTTTGAACACAAGATTATCACTATTAGCAGAAAATGGTTAATTATTACCAAGCCGACATTTAATTATCACTGATCAAACCTACTTCGCTATACATTAAAGTTATTTGAAAGAACCAAAATTGTTAAATTTCAATGTTAACTATCCGTCTAAGAATGCACAAATGTGTAACTATTTTTTTTAAAATCTCAGTCAGTCTCTGGATCGCTGTAAAACAAGAACATTCTCTTAGTTCACTGTTAATGTTTATCTATCTGTTCCCGATTTACGGGTTTGGTTGATTTTTCCTTTAGCGGAACAATTTTTTAAATGTGCCGCCGCTGCAAATCGATCGGTCGCGGAACAGCCCAGCAACACCGCTAAAAAATGCTGAAAACTCTTTAAAGAAATATTATAGATGACATGGGCAAGCTAATTTACATGAATAATACACACTTTTTATAAATTCTGATATATTTAGATCAAGCAATAATTCAACTCACATTAGTTCGTAATTTCTCCTTCAATGGCGGCTAAATCTAGATACAGACAAATGACGTCTACCCATTCACCAATCGCTTTTACACAGCTTCCTCTCGCATTCAGCTCTACACAGAGAAGACCAAAGAATACATAGTGCATTGTGCTTTTATAGTATTGCTGACTATTAACATTTCTTTGTAATTTCACGACATTATTTCCCTCTGGCTGAATTTCACATCTCTGTTATCTCAGATATTGACACATTTCGCAATTACATATTTAATATAGAAATATTACCATCCTAAATACAGAGAGAATATTACTACAAAAAATATTACAATAATAACAAATGTCTTTTACACAAAATTCAATAATATTTTTTGTTAAATAATTACATTATATACAAATTGCTCAGAGTGGCGTATATGATACAAATAAATTTCAGTTTGTTAATGTGTGAGTTTGCCAGGGAACGTTACAGTTAGTTAGTTACTACGTCATGGCATTAGTTTTCTTTTATTTTTTCTGACCTACTTTAACGATTTAAATGTTTAGTATTACTGTACCTATATTTGAATATTTACAAGTTTGTGGCTCGTCCTGTCTGTCTCTTGTGATCTGCTACAGCAAATAATGCTGACGAATGTCAACCGAGTTCTTGTCTTTCCACTTATGTTTGACCTTTAACACCTCTGGATCTTTGTTCTGTCATCGTCACCATTGCAACGATTGAATAACGTTAGTCAATCCTCACGCTTCTCATGATTTCGTGGTCGTAATTCAACCTCAATCTCCGGTTCGTTTCACCGGTAATTACCCGAAGTACTGGCCTGTGGCTGCGTTCTCGCACCACATTCCCATCTGCTTTCTCTCCTTGGACCTGGTGAATTCTGATTAAAATCAGTCTGTCGGTTATCTCGAGTTCTCCATTCCTATTTTCGTCTACATTCCACCTGTTTCACCACTATTAAAACTATATCCATTACGCTGTGATCTAGTGTTTCCACTACTCCTATTTCCGTAATTATTCCAATTTCGTCTAGACTTCCAACCACAATACCGGCCTACCATTGCTACCATTATTACTATTCTCCTTACTATTACGTGTTCTTTCTAAATTATTCCGTCCTGAATCGCGACGTCTTTGAGCGTCGTTTTCATACATGAATTCTACTTCTCTCAAAACACCTTTGAAAGTTTCTACATTAGCACCCCCACGTCCTATCAAGGCTTGTTGATACTTCGTTGGCAGTTTAGTTTTGCATATTTGAATCAATTCTCCGTCGCTATATGGGTTATCTACATATAGCCATATTATCAAAGAATTTGACTGCTGTTTTCTCACGCAAATTTTTGATTGAGACATTTTGTAGTAATCCATATTTTATTCTCATCTGAGCATCAGGTGACCAATATCTCGCTATAAAGGCAGCCCTAATCAAATCACAACAATGGCAAGGTTATGCTGTCTTCTGCTTACTTGCAGCAACACTTCCCTCCATATGTACGCAAATGAAATTTAACTTATGTAGGTATTCCTACTTTAAATTGGTCAATAAAGGTGCGGGTATGGTGAATATTAGTATCTTCCCTATAGTGCTGGTATTTCCGCACTGTAAGAAAGTGGTTATCATCTAAACCTCTAGCTTCTCTCTGTGATGTACCTTCTGCGTTTTGAAGACTGGAATTCAGTCCTCGGTTTGCAACAAATATACCCAAACGTGCGTAACTTGGTTCATTCTGTGACATTTGTGCCTTAGAATCACTTGCAGATTTCACTGCGCAATATGCGTGCATAACGCCCGCTACCGGCTCTGTATCTTGACGTATAAGCAATTCTGGCTCGTTAGACGCCGTACTATAACCCGTCGGTATTCTTCCTACAGGTTGTAGCGTTGCGTAACGCTTCTCTATTGTTTGATCAACGTATGTCACGCTTTGTGCTTAACGTACAGAACCTTGCTCCAAACCACACACTTGTCTTCCTGATTGACCTGTTATTCTTTCTTGAATAAGTGGTCACAGTCCACACTGTTGCCTACGGTTACCGTGATGTTCTGGAATACGCTGTTTTGGACTAATTTCCCGTTCTTGGTTTGCGGTTTCGGACTGACATCCACATGTGCCTTTCCGTCTCACGTAATTTCGCTTACCCTTTCTGTCGTATTATCGACAACTGTTGATTTTGCATTCTTCACAGTAGTATCTACCGACACTAAAGTGGATTCTGTCGTCGTCTGCGACTCCTCACTAACGCTTTCTACGTCACCTCGACTCTCGATCAAACTTAAAACTTCCGATCTTAGCCGTTGAAATTGGTGTTCGTTTTTCTCTTGTATTTTTAAAATACGAACATGGAATTTCTTTAATGCATTGTTTGAAGCGTGATTTGCACTTCCTTTGCATCAATTAGCATTTGATCTAATTGGCCTTGAATATTATCACACGTTTTTGTGTTTCGTTGTTTGTTTCTTCCACCCCCAGTTTTAATTCTTTTTACGCTTGTGTTTTTCGCCTTTCTAAACGGTTTTCTGATTACTGAGATTTTTGTAATAAATGCTGCGAGTCCTGAGATTTTTGTAATAAACGCTGCAACATTCAAAATATGTTGGCGTTTTCATCTACCTCATTTTCGCCTGTTGCCATCTGATATAACCGTTCCCTATCTCGTTTTTCGTGAACCGTTTCCTTCACTTCCGAACATAGTGTAGGAGCACCAACACTCATTCTTTCATGCAATTGCAAGCCTGCCTGATTCAATATGATTACATTTGGCTCAATATGCTGTAAATCACTATCTACAGACTCAGCGTGTGATTCATTAGCGACGCCGTTCTCATGTTCAGTCTTTGGACCATATTGAACATCATGTGTTGCATGTTCGGTCTCATACGGTATTTCTACATGTTCTGTCTCGTTCACACTGACCTACCTGTTGCCGTAAGGCGAGAAAGGTTCTTTAGAAATTTTAGTTCCCGAAATACTTTTATATAGTGAGGATCTCACCACAGTGTCGCGTCTGCATCACCAAGTAAGGCTTCAGCTAATCGCCGTCTCGTTAGAGGTGAATTTTATTTTTCTTGCCGGGTCGCTGCCTAGCCCTGTTAAAACTGTCCAGCCACTTACCCTTGGTCCCGGACGTGTTTACATTAAAAGGACCAATGTATTGTTCTGGCCTTAGCCGTTTCTGCGCTGAAGCTCGCCGTTCTCTTGTTAAGTGGGGTTTTCCAATGCCATTAACCACCTGCTTAGTTCATCTCCAAAATATGTTTCACTTTAACTTACATATGCATGCCCCTGTCCATATATTGGTAGATATTGTTTTGTTAGTTTCTGATACATGAGATTACTGCAATTGCTTTTTGTTGATATAATATAGTTTTTTAATGCGGATGTCATAGTGTATCGTACTGTCATTGTGGATCAAGCTCATGTAAGGTCCGTAAGATCCGGATGCCCTACGTGCTTTCTTGCCAGAATTTCTTCGAGTTCTATGTTTATAAATGTTCCTTTAAAAAATTTCGCTTTGCAGCTACACAAGCTTCAGATGATCATAATTATAGTCTGTTGGTGAATCAATTATGCCGTTAGGGCAACTGTTTCTGCCCTCATGAAACCAGTGACAAATTATTTTTTCTAACGTATCTCCTAGACTATCAATAATAATGGATAACAATATTTTCCAATGTGTTGACAGCTGGTTCCAGGAACCGATATTGTGCAATTTTAATGGCAAATCTGGGACTTGTAACGATGGCGGATATGGATACGAGCAGTTATTTGTCTCTTGGGCTTCCTTTGTGCTCACGTAAGCAAAAGAAGAAGCGTAGTTCGATGACCCAGAGGTATAAAAAGAGAGGAAAACTGACTATGGAACTTTAGTAAGTAACTTGATTATTACCAGAACTTTCTGAGGATGGACGCTTGTTCATTAAATGCGCTTTTGTAAATGGGTGCACCTATAATTGTAATTACATATGCATAATATTTATTTAGATTCAAAACATTTTTATTGAAACTGTGCTAAAAATTTCTTGACCACCCAAAAAGCTCGTGACTTCAAAGTACCAGCACCAGCTCCTCTTTTCGACGCACTCGTAATTCTTTTCAGTTCTTTTCTGTAGTTTGACCGTGATGAATTTAATTTGTTTACTAATTGAAACTTATCTACTTCCAGGTGCTTTACTACTAATTTCGGTAACAACTGATCGTATAGTTCCCTTTTTCTTTTGGTGATTACTTTATTCGTTTCATTTAGCATAACATAAGGCTTGCAGATCCCTACATGCTCCAAACAATTCTGAAATGAACATCTGTTCCTCTCATTTTTACGCATTTACACTTAGCAAATCGTGCACAGTGAAAAGTTTAGCAGACGTGAGGCGACAAAGATACACAGTGCTAGCCAGAGACTATAGAAACTAAGCGCTTCACTTAGATTGCTAGAACAGTCAATATATTGCACAATATACATCGCACAATATATATTGCATAATATGTTTCACAATGGTCACTAATGTTACGCGATGTGAAATATTGCACGATATTATTGACAGTCTAGGGGCAACTTTACGTGCAGAGTCGACAAAATCGTTCTGTAAGCATACCAAACAACTATTTACGCAATGTCACATATTATATCATAAAATACCTCGAGTTTGAACTCCATTGCTGCCTCATTCGAACTAACGAGAGTGGGAAGACTGATAGCCTTTCACACTGAAATGTAACAACTGACAAGAATCCAGAATGTTACAAAACGAAGTGACCCTTGTAGGAAGAGGAATTAATTCAAAAACGTAAAAACGTTTGCACTGCCTCTCTGCAACATGTTATGGTACCTGATTCTCATATGAGATTCCCACTACGATCAGGAAGATAAAAAGCTCTGAACAGTAGTAACGTCCAAACACTGCGTATTTACGCAAAGTGCAGGGCCTAATATCGTTTTGTGGCGCTTTCTCAATCCACAAGAATCATCGTGACACGGAGAATTGCAGTTTCTGACGCGCTATTGCGTCCACTATACGCAATATTCCTCAGCGTATACACTGCCTACCGCACCAAGCCTCCATTGTGTTAAGATTTGCAAACGATCTTGTTTAACATTGCTAGAACGACAACAACAACAATAGCAATGGCCGCGGCAAACCAATGCACGATAAACAAGGGACTCCGAAATACACGTCGCTCGATTGTGGACAACCCGCTACTGTTTGGCCAGCGAACTCTCTCGCATCCCAATGGGATACCTGCATATTGATTGCTTTGTTTAGTTCAGTCCACGGGCCCGCCGAATGTCCTTGTTGGACGATTCGTTTCACACGCCGGGCTCACGTCAGCGAACAGCAGCGGTGCACCGATACGCTTGTTTAATGTTTTCATCTACACGTCAGCACCACGTAGATGTTGTAGAAAACATAGAAAACGTTTTCAAGCTCACTTCTGTGGTCATTTATTTCATCATCAGTCCAAAAGCTTGTTATATTTATGTTTTGTACTGGCTGTAATGTCTGCATTGGAGTCTGTGTCCACGACCTTGTGTCTTGGAGCGACTGCATTTCCACAAATTTTTTTGTAAATTTTATTGTTATGAGTTTTAGCAGTTAATTCAGCATTTTAAATTTATGCAGTGGAAATATTTCGCAACAGTAATGGCATAAAATAGATGATGATTCATAAAAAGAAGGTATCTTCTAGTAAAATCCGCCTGGGGCACGAGTAGACATTAAGTTTTCAGGTCCCTAAAGCAGAAGTTCATCATTCTCTCACAAGGCCGGGCATACGTCCTCATCTCCTCAGTTCTGATCTGCAACCTCGTGGTAATCGGAGGCTTACCACTGGAGAAATGCGGTAAGTCATTTTTGTACGTTTACGATGTAAAATTTGTGTATTTTGATTGAATGTTTGGTGAACCTAACTCTATTTAAAATGTAGATTAACTCGGTACCGGAACCAGCTGCTATAAGCTTCCAATAACCTCCTCGATATCTACGACTTCAGTTGTGTTTGGTATCTGAAGATTGCCGGAAAAGAAAATAGCTGAATGTTGTAAAAGTACATAGGTCTATTGGTGTAGAAGTTCACAGGACGCACATTTACTTCTCAAGAAACTATCTGCAAACATTTACCCTATAGTCTGTACTTTGACTTGTGAGAGCCCCATCTAGTGCGTTCAAGCACTTTTTGTTGGTGTTTACTAACATTAGGTGCCTCATTTTGTACCTTGGAGAACTTAAATTAATTCTAATATTTGTACCAGAGGTTGAAAATACCGCTAAAGTTGTAAGGTTCTGTTATTTAGAACACGACCGGTTTCGGGCTCTCATACCCAGAGCGTCGTGCTCTTCCCTCGCTGGTAATACACCGCGTCCTGCACTCGTTCATCGCAGCGCTCGGGGTGGCAAGATGAACTTATAACACTTGAAGATGTGCGTATGAGAGCTCGAAACCGGTCGCATTCTAAATAAAAGAACCTTACAACTGTAGTGGTGATTTCAGCCTCTAGCATAAAGCTCAGTTGCTGATGTTCCTCTGACAGAATTGTTTGTTAATATTGTAATGTCAATGTCAATATTTTGTGTCACCAGTGTATGTGACAGTGCTCGAGATTTTGAAGTGATGAATATTTTTTCATAAATGACTTTCAAGCCTATATGTGAAAACTGAGGAAAGACTTATATTATGAAATGGAAATAATTTACAAAAACAATGTGTTTTATTATTTTTATAACCAGCTTTCTACCAAGAATAATCATACAACAAAAGATAATACTACTAAAAGAATTTATTGGGATTGTAAGGTCTGCGAAACCTTCTTTCTTTTGTTGTTCTCTATGATGTATGAAGTGGATGAGACCGAAGATAAGCTGAGGTCTGTTCTTTTAAATATTGTAAAAGGTAGTCATAAGTGATCGAAAGAAAAATATAATGTATAATTTTCGAAATAGAATTCTAGTGTATGGACTTCTATTTGTAACTAGATAACCTACTATGAATGTTTTAAGTTTTGTGTCCACAGCAAACAGGAAAGAATACCCAGTCCAGACTGTGTTTTGTCTGCCGCCATTACGTGAGCGCATGGAGCGGCAATTTTAAACTGCAGAAATAAGCAGACACTAATTTTTCAGATCGACACTACAAGATTTGAACTGCGAGGACAAGAACCCACAGGAATTTATTATTTTTCTATTCTAACAGTGAAAATGAAGTTCATTAGAACAATCTTAAACTTTACGTATACGAAATAATTTTTGTGGCTAGTGCGTAAGATTAACTTTTCTCAGAGTAATTTATCAGACTTTAAACAAAAATATTTACGACACTAGTGTTGTTATGCGAAGAGGTTGTCGTGTGATATATTAATTAATTCACTTACTGAATTAGTGACACAACGTTTCAATATTTATGTCTAGTGATAAGGTATGACTAAACAATTCACTACAGTCAGGCCCAGCTGCGCAAAAATAAGAATCATCAGATATTATTTCTTTCTTTCAAATAATACTGTTATTCTTGCTGTTACATTTTCAAACATTTTACATAACATGTACACACCACCACAAAAACTTTTAACAGAACAAAAACCCATTACAATATTTGTAGCTTGTCCTTCGTTGGATAGCAGTTTTTTTTCAAACCTACCTAGTCAAACACATTTCACGTCTTCCATAATGGCATTCTTTCCCAATAACAAACCGGTAATATCAACTCAACAGCCATCAAATGCTTTACCATCAAGATCTTGGCGTTATTGTAAGTTGGTTCTTCATATGTCAAGCATCTGAAGTTATTGTGTTTTCAGAGACCGCCTTAAGGAAGCGCCTTAAAACCTCCATACTTAGTGAGTTCCTCAGCCGATATGCAAAGACTTTATTATTTGAAGAAGAGCCAGCAAAAGTGCAGCACTGCATTTACCTCGATAAACGATTTTTGACCTTGTTCTCAGGTTATTTGATTAAATTTTTGAATCCACCAAAACATAAAGAGTTCTTCTTTGTTTATTTGTAATCATTTCTATTTTCTTCAGCTGAGGCCAAAGATACGCACTGAATACTGTTGCCCCAGACCCTTGTATTCTCCAAATCATGGTGTAAGAGTACGCAACATTATTTTTTAGGAAAACTTTTATCGCTCTTCTAATAATAATTAGATGAAAAAGAAACTTTTACTGCATGTTACCAAGATATCAAACCAGATACTGCAGGTGTAACTGATATAATATTGCTGCCATATTTAGAAAACCCAAAACGCATGCTTATACCTCCACCTACTCACAAAATAGAAAATCGCAAAGAAACAAGATTTCGTTTTCATTCTTGATATGTTTTCTTGTTTCGTCCGGCTGCAGCTTTCTTCCCATGTTTGATGTGCTGTGTTGTTACATTCAGATGTTGATAGAAACTGGTGATGTTAAATCCTTTGCTGGCCCATGTAGTACCTGAAATTCGTCACTATGTTTTACAGTCTGTGTTTAACATTAGGGTTAGTATGTATATGAGAAAGAAATATATGTAAAAAAATTCTTTCACCGCTATCAGTCCATATAATTATCATTCTGCATTACCCATCTCAAGTGCTATTGATGTAATGGAAGGAAGAATGTTTAGAATTAAACCAGTAAAACCCACCCCCGATTCTTTAAAGGATTGAATTCCTATGTATCAAACGTTATATCTCCCAAAATGTATGTCAAACAATGATGTAATTTGACAGATACAGCCAATGGGATATGCGAAACTAGTTAGGTAGTGGGGTTACGAACGTCACTTTTGATATTACACAGATATGCAAATTAATTAAATTGATCAATTAATCACCTTGCGCCCCGACCAACCCGGCCCTGACCCACATTACAACAGAGCACGACGCAGGCATTCCTCAGAACAAAACTGTGATAAATGACTGTGGGTTGTTTGTCTAAAGGGCCAGCCGTGACCTCTTACAGAACCTCCACCACGCCGTTCCGAGCGCTGGACTGTTAACACCAACATGACTAGAAAATAAACAATTTTTTTCAGCCTTCAGTTTCAAGGTAATTTTTACTCGTTTACCTAGGTTTCGATTCCAGTAATGGAATCTTCTTCAGAAGAAAAAATTAAATTATTTTGAGAGCCAAACACTGGCCATGTCACAGATTAAACATTAAAACAATAAAGACGCATAATCATAAGATTATGTCTGTCAAGATTAAAACCATTAAGGCGAACGTAGACGGAGCTACGCCGGCCAGAAATAAGGACCAACATGACTCTTATAATAAAGCAACTATTAAAAAAGGAAAACACAATTGCGATGATAATAAATGTCCTCTTTCCACGATAATAGGGAAAGTCCATATTCTTTTAGTTTTATGAGCAAAATCGGTAAGGCTTTTACATTCGTCTGCAGGATACAATTTGCATGTCATTATTTTGTGACGTCCAATGAAGTGCACTGCCACCTATCATGAATGATGAGCAGAGACGTATCCACTCTGCATAAAATCAGGCAAAGAGAAACTTCAACTGTTTTGCTGCGAAAATTACCGATCACCGCAAAACGTGAGTATGTAAACTCCAAAGAAAAAAAAATCTATATTAAGCAATTTCTTTCAGCTTGTTGAACAAATTACATGAACTGAAAGTTTCTCTCGCCTTAATAAACAGTAATGCACATGTGTTTTTCAAACATTTCAGATACGTGAAATAACATTAGAGAATACAATCTTTAGTGCCACTGGCTCAGGTTCCCTTTTACCAGTGTGACGCCATATCATACTAGCGTTTACGAAACAAGTCGAGAGAGCCTGTCTCTCCCTGCGACGGTGGGACATTGAATTTTCTTAAAAGATGTCGCCTCAACGAAAAAAAAGAAACGCTTGTAAAGAATCGTTCCAGGGCGCCCTAGCCATTTCATCCACCCACCAGGTAGCACGTAACAGTTTCCAAGTAGGTAGGCTAATTAATTAAATGGATCATGAGAGTCACTTTGCATGTTGAGTGATTTTTTTTCAGTTGTCGGACTGCTCTCATCAAGTAAGACCATGGAGGGAACGTGATGTTCTTTTCGAGAATCTCATACAGCAAAATCTGTAACACTGTTTTTTAGACAGTCCCTCTGCATCTTGTAACCGCTCATCAGTCTCTACCCTGCCTTCTATGCCTGCACACTCACCGTCGTCGCGACTGTACGGACATTGCTTCGCCGTTTCGCCCCCCCCCCCCTCCCCCATCGCCCCCCCCATCCGGCAGTGGAGCTGATCTCCGACTAGTTAAGAACCATTCCCTGCCGTGTGGGTCGGTCATAAAATATCTCTGAATCACGTTGTGAATCTAATCGTGTGAACTAGCAGTTGAAAATTGATCGCGTTTTTCCAGGGAGATTTCATACACTTTCAACCACTACGGATTCAAAGACAGTTTTTGTTATAATTACCCTGGAGTAAGATATCAATTGAGTTCCAGTCTATTTTTACTAATTTGTTTCCCTGAGTAATTTGATTTAGTTACTTTAGCAGCCTGTCGTTGAATCCTATTAAATCTGTTTGTAAAAAGGTTTATCACCTTCCTTCAGTAACCCTTGGATGTTCACAAATATTATTGTCTTTGTACTAGCTGATTATGGAATTTAGTAAATACTGGGAATGTCTCGTATATTTCTGTTTTATTGACACAATGAAGTTCTTAAATTAATGAGACATGGCACTGGGGGATCAATGAATGGAGAGATGATGCTAGTATGTATTGTTTCGGTATGGTAACAGTCAGTCATTACTACATTCCTTCATGGACTTATCACCAAAGATATGCTTTCCCATGAAACTGCCCTTTACCATTAATGTCCGATAAATTATGAATATGTCTCTGGGCCTTACAGTGTCTAAGCGTCTCAATTCTCACATCACGATATTAATTGTGGGTTTCGAATCCTTTCAATGTCTGTTCAGCACAAGTTTAGTCTTTTAACCGGCACTATTTTTCACTTCTCGTTTATTAGCGGAATCACCTTGACAACGAGCGGCAAAGATACTAGTGTCATAAGATCCAAACTATTTTCGGTCTCAGTGCTCTTTAACTATTCGCATACAGCGAATAAAGTCCTGATTCAACATAAAAGTTTCCGAATTGTCAATAAATATCTTCACAATCGTAAGTATAGAATCGTAACGTTTCGTTTAACACGTACAATCACCATTCACTTGAATATCAATGTTCGTACTTCCAGTCACCTCTGACTGACAACGTCTCTGACTTTATCGCAAAACAATCTATTCTCCACCACTCCAATGTCTAATCCAGTTCTAAGAATGTAATTTAATTAGGCTTCTAATCCTGAAATTGCGACTACCACGGATGAACTGCGAACACACTCGCCACCGCTGAAAACAAGAACTCAAGAGACCTAACAAGACTGCGCATTGGTTTATATATTACATTCAAAACGAAATGCAGCTCTGTTTTGTCTTCTTTGGATTCCCATTACTCTATTTCGAATATCTACTCTTTGTAAAATTTTAACTAACTATTACTTCGAAATACTACTACGGGTTTTTGGCTCTTAGGTCATTCCGTATTACAGAATTTAATCTAATACTCGTTTCTGTATAACCACTCTCTAAAGAGCGGTTACACCTCCCTGCAACTTTGTCAATGTGATCGTCCCATTTTAAGTCGTACCTGAATGGATAGCGTAGAGTGCTATATCTGAGACCTTCAGCATACTATGGAGAAACAAGACGAGCTGAGTTAATGTGACGGAACCTTGCAATGACCCGTAGGTGAAAATAAGAACGTGTCGTAGCTTCGCCAGTCATATACAGTGCGTAAGGCCAGTGCCAAACTATGATTTTCCCTGCAACACGAGGTAGTAGAAGAGATAGTGCGAGCAGTTAGTGTGGTGTTTCATGCTGGGATGATTAAGAAGACTCCACATCATACAGTGCATGGAAGAAGGACGAGGATTTTGCTACTGCACTGTGATACATCATCAAGCTACATACAAGCGCTGGAGTTCAAAGGACAGCTGCATCTCTCAGAGTGCATTCATGTCCATCACGCAAACATTCTCTCCCACCTCGTTATTTTGTACCATCCAACAGAGAAAAAACTATGAACTATAAAAACTCCGGTAACGTCGTCCATTGGAGAACTCAATAAGATATTACCATGTCCCTGTCTTCTTTTATAACAGAAAAAGTATAGTCTGCTTTCCGTATGTGCCGATGCTATTAAATATACAGGTTTGGTTGATTGGAGCAGGTAGCTCATGATCGAAGTCACTTCCACAGACTGGTGTAAAGTTTCATCACCTGTCCTGCAGGAGGACCATATCCAACAGACTTTCAATCACACCAAAGGGTTCCTGTATTGTTCCTTCATAAGCAGTTTAATGCACTGTATTTTTTTCGGCTGTAACACACCCAATCAGAGTATACTGCCATACACTTTTTTTTTTCCTGCCATGACTTAGAGGTCAGTGTGAGCTGCTGTTAAGCCGACATTAACGCGTTTCGATCCTCTGGCTCCCACAGAAAACTTAACATTGCATGGCATAAACTATACAGCTACCACAACACAGGCTGGTAGAAATAAAAGACAGAGGCGATGTTTCCCATTGAAAACTTAACATTGCATGGCATAAACTATACAGCTACCACAACACAGGCTGGTAGAAATAACACACAGAGGCGATGTAACTCATTGACAAAAATGTAGAAGACATCGCAACGTATGGAAACTATAAGAGACTGCAGTATTGTAGAGCGCTTCCAACAGATAGTCTATGGTGATGACCTATACAGTTAATGTCATTTTCCCCATCAACAGGGTAGCAGATGTCTCGGCGCCCCATTTCAGAAAGCATTGTACCTTCATTTTTCAGTCATGTACATGATTACTGTTCCAGTGTTGACCTTCGCCGGAAGGTGCTGCTCACAACATGCATGAGGTAGCACAAATAAAAAGAGGTAACGTTTTATAAAAATAAAAACATGTGGAGGGCATATGGAAATAGGACGAGAGTCTGTAGCAATGAGGAACGCTTCCAAACAACTGTATGAAGGTAATGAACTCTACATTTAATGCTATGCTCCACAGTGACAAGTAGCAGATAACCAGTGTTACGCCAAGGCTCCTTCCATCTCAACAGATAGGTGTCAGTAAAACATTGTGCGGTAATCAACACCATACCCAGTGGGCGATTGGGATGGAAAAGCCACCGTTCGTATGGGACGATGTTATGTAATACACCCCGCTGTTGATAGTGAGACCAATATTACAAAGAGAGAGCTATGTCTTCCACACTCCGCAACCCGTATGGAAGCAGAGTGAGCTGTGTTGATGGTATAGGACGGTGTTTTACCACTCGGTGTAAACGGGAACATGTCGAAGCTCTGCCAACTGTGAACGATGTCTGCTTCTACAACGTGACGTTATATAAGAGAGAGAGTCCGAACAGTTGTCGTGTTGTTTCTTACTGGGAAAATTAAGAAGACTCAACATCATACAGGTACTGCAGTTCGAAGCAAATCCGCATCCCTCAGGGTCCAGTCACGTCTATCAGCCAAACATTCAATCATCGTTATTCTGTACCATCCAACATAGAAACATTACTAACTATAAAAGCTCCGCTAACTCCATTCGATAGATTTTTACCGCATCTATCTCTTCTGATATATCGAAAGCAAAAACTGTCTACCTGCCGGAATCGAACACATGTGGCGATCCTGTTAAATATACAAGTATTAATCCATTGGAGGAAGCGACCAATGATCGATAGAGCTTGCACAGACCGGTGTCAAGTTTCATCGCCTGTTCTGTAGGAAGACCATCTCCCACAGATTATCAGTCGCAGGAGAGGGTCCCTGTTTCGCTGATTTATACTCTGCTTTTTCAGCTGCAACACACTTTGTAAACTGCCATATGATTTTTTTTTCTGCCACGGCTTCGACGTCTATGTCAGTTTCTAAACTGACATTAAGACGGTTTGGTACACTGGCTCCCCCGCATGGTGTAAGTCATGTTAGTGCCGCTGACCCCACAACACAGCCACACACTGGGTGATTGAAGTAGAAGGCAGTCACAACAAAAGCAAACTGGAAGAGTTTTGATGAATTGTAGAGCATTTCCTAACTACTGTGCGAAGTTGATTGACGACATCTACATTTAAACTCATCATTCAGAGTGACAGGATAGCTGATGGCGCTGTGTTGTGTTTGATTGACTCATACTGCTGCCATGCACAAGGTCGCTGTTTCAGTGTTAGCCATCCCCGGAAAGTTTGTCCCCTTCACCAAGACTCGTTCTCCATCTCAAACCAGCGATGTCAGTCATTATGTGGTAATCAATAGTGCCCCAGTGGATGGTTGGGGAGGAAAAGAAACTGTCAATGTACTGTAATAATAGGCATCATAGTTGAGAGTGCAATGAAATTTAGCAATTTTTATCGTAATTTCAACACCTACCAATGATGTGGCAGCATGCTTATCAGTTTCTGTATCATTGCTTGGCAACCTCTCCACTACTTTGCGACTACCATCGCGAATGAAAATATAGGTAGATCACTGTGCAGTACGTTAATTTATTGATAATCCTCGAACATATACACCAAAGTATAACAGACAGAGACGTAAATATTTGTAGCACTTCGATCACAGCCCGTACTACACGATTTTTCTCTATGTGAATGGCAGTCACAGGACATTCTCGCTTTCTTAGGATAAAGTTAGAGACCGAAAGATCTCGCATTGTCTGAACCAATGCTCCCTGCAGCTGACCAGAAGTAGACATTTACATTCCACGTTTCGTCTAGGAACAGTGTGAACCGAAGCTGTAAGTGTTATCCTGCACGTATCCAAGAGCACAAGATTTCTCCAGATGTACAAATGTCGAGGAGGTTAGCACATCTTATCTCTGTGTATTAGATATGAATCTGTTGTGATGATATAACAGACAGTTAAGAACAAGAAGCTGGTGGTTTCTAAGCATGATGGAGCTCCAGACGGATGGAGTTTGCTGCATTTTAAGTAAACTGCGCTATCAATTCTATTGTTCTAGTGTATGGGGTCATTATCAAGAAGGTGGTGGTAAGAGAGAACATAAACACATGCACTCCTAAGGCTACAAGGTTCTGCGCTTAAAACACGCTATAGTGTTGGATTGTTGCCGTTTCTGACGTATTAGTCTTATGGAATGCAACGCTGGTCCTACCCCAATGTACATACATTCTCCTTGCAGGCTTCTCTACGGTAAACTACGGCGATAAACTGCAAAATGAAAAACTACTTAAGGTTTTGAACATGGCTGCGTTGTCACATATTGTTTACAAATTAAAATTAAAGCAATAACAGCAAAATGAAGTCTTTTAACCTAGGTTTCGGCAACCACTAAGAGTGCGTTTATCAGAAGTAAAACATTCAAACTGGCTTGTCACGTACAAAACAAATATCAAGCGAGAAAGCTCTAGTCACAAAATTTTAAAATAGAAAACATAGGAGGCAAACCACTATGGGCTGCTAACACATGTGGAGCTGCGGTAGCATTAGACTGCTCGACATCTGTGAGCAACCCATAGTAGTTCTAAGTTCTAGGGGACTGATGACCTCAGAAGTTAAGTCCCATAGTGCTCAGAACCATTTTTTTTTCTGCCCAAGATGCGGCAGGCGAATGGAGTACGTCGCATAAATCTTCGTTCGTTTGGATGAATGTGTCAAAACAGGATGGAAGTCCTCTGATGACCGAGGGGTTTCCTATTAACGATCGCAAGTATGCAGTGCTCTTAAGTCTCACACAGAACACGCAACTGTATGTGAGTCGAACTCAGGTTATGTCACACAACTGAAGCATCCCGACAGAACAACGGAAAAAAATGGAGAGATGGCCTGGAGCAACATGTCCCTCTCCCTCTGTAGAATGCATCATCAGTCTACCATTAAATCCTACCTACCTCTTTACAACTCCACCTCAACCGAGCGCTCCATCCGCTTCCTGTCATCCTTTAACGCATATGCAAGTACGTTTAGAGGCAGGTGGTACTCTTTTTTCCAGGAGAGCATCAAAGACAGCAGTCAACTCTCGTGTATCATTGTTACCTTAATAGACATACAGTAGAATGTTGCCTTGATAAAAAATGAAAGACTGTTACCCCGGTTCCCGGTGCTTCCGTCTCAACATTTTCTCATATTCCTCTTGCTGTAGTATACTCGTTCCCACGTACAACAATTGTTCTGCACCAGCCAGAACACATGCAGGTACTCCCTCAATTTACCCTCATTTCGGCGTATTTTCCCTCAATTGATACGTATTTTCCGTTATTTTGTCGATTTTATGTCACTTCTACCCATGCGATCATGACATCACTTCTCGTTCCGTGTTCTAAAGTTTCTTCGAAATGTAGTATAGCTGCCAACACCTATCGCAAATGCACTATTTTTCTGGGCGGGTGGCATAAAAATGTTCAAATGTGTGTGAAATCTTAGGGGAGTTAACTGCTAAGGTCATCAGTCCCTAAGCTTACACACTACTTAACCTACACACCCATGCCCGAGGGAGGACTCGAACCTCCGCCGGGACCAGCCGCACAGTCCATGACTGCAGCGCCTAAGGCCGCTGGGCTAATCCCGCGCGGCTACGGTGGCATAGTACAGCACAGTAATCGAATGCATCCAGTCACTTCAAACCACATATTCTACAGTTGCAGCACATTTGCTCTGTTTTCTGTATGTCTGTGTTGCATGTCCGATTGGAGGTGACTGGATGCATCCGAGTACAGAGCTGCACTATGCCGCCCGACGAGAAAAATAGTGCATTTGCGCTAGGTGTTTGCAGCTGTACCACATTTACGAACAATTTTAGAACGTGGAACGAGAAGTGATGTCATGATCGCATGCGTAGAAGTGACACAAAATCGATAAAATGACGGAAAATACGTATAAATTTAGGGAAAATTAAGTGAGTACCTGCATGTCTTCTGATTGATGCAGAACAATTGTTGTACATGGGAACGAGTATACTACAGCAAGGGGAATATGAGAAAACGTTGAGATGGAAGCACCGGGAACCGGAGAAACAATCTTTAATTTTTCATCAATGCAACATTTTACTGTACGTCTATTGAGGTAATAGTGAGACACGTGAGTTGATTGCTATTTTTGATGCTTTCATGGAAACAAGAGAACCATCTGCCTCTAAACTAACTTGCATCTGCGTTAAAGGATGACAGAGAGTGGGTGGAGTGATCGGTGGAGATGCAGTTGTAACGAGGTACGATTTAATGGAACACTGATGATGCATTCTAGAGAGAGAGAGAGAGAGAAGGACATATTGGTGCAGTTCATTTGATCATTTTTTCCGTTGTTCTGTCGGGATGCATCAGTTGTGTGACATAACCTGCATTCGACTCGTATACAATAGCGTGTTCTGTGTGAGACTTAGAGCACTGCGTAGTTGCCATCGTTAATAGCAAACCACTCGGACGTCAGAGGACTTCCATCCTGTTTCGACACATTCCTCTAGACGTACGAAGATTTATGCGACGTACTCCATTCGCCTGCCGCATCTTGGGCAGAAAATCGTATGTTCATTTTCATAACTACGGTGATTCTAGCGCAAGGACTCCGTCGTGAAAGAATTCGTAGTCATACCGTGATTCTAAGTTAGCGACAGGTGTTTATGAGGTACTACAATCCTTGTGTATACTTCTGCTTCACAAATGTCCTGTTTACGGAGTTAGAGGCGGCATGACGTGTAATTTCACACATCATTCACCGCTGCTATGCGTTTGTCTCATTCTTTGTTGGAGGCATTCTCCGTTACTGACTATCATTTTATATAGGACTAATGCGAACATAGTATAGTTTATGAACCGCGATTGGACCTGAGTAGTGGGGGCAGTACACCTCTGGAAAGCTATATTGTACATGTATCACAAGGAATCGATGTTGCCGGCCTGAGTGGCCGATCGGTTCTAGGCGCTACAGTCTGGAGCCGCGCGACCGCTACGGTCGCAGGTTCGAATCCTGCCTCGTGCATGGATGTGTGTGATGTCCTTAGGTTAGTTAGGTTTAAGTAATTCTAAGTTCTAGGGGACTGATGACCACTGCAGTTAAGTCCCATAGTAGTCAGAGCCATTTGAACCATTTTTTGAATCGATGTTCTAAGGAAGTAGTTTGTCACTTTACAACAAAATCCTTGCTGGAATGGTAGCATTGGTTACCGTCAGACCCTTGAAGTGAAGCACTAGCACTTGGACGGGTGACCATCCGGGCTGCCAAGTGCTGTTGGCAAGCAGGGTTACTCAGAGCCCGTGAGGCAAACTGTACAGCTACTTGACTGAGGAGTAGTGGCTCCAGTCTCGTAAACTGACATATGGCCGGGCGAGTGGTGTGCTGACCACATGCCCGACCGTATCCGCATCCAGTAACGTCTGTGTCCTGAGGATGACAAGGTGGACGTTTCGTATTGTTGGGCCTTCCACGACCTGTTCGGACGAGTTTTTAATTTACAGTTTATCACCATAATTTATCATAGAGAAACCTGCAAGGAGAATGTTTGTCATCTGCTGGAAATATATTTCTTACATGGGGATAGAAACACCATTGCATTCCATACGACTAATAGGTAGGAAACCACAACAACCTAACATTATATTGTGTTTTAAGTGCAGAACCTTGTAGCCTTAGATGTGCATGTGTTTATGTTCTCTCTTACCAGTACCTTCTTGGTAATGACTCCAGAAACTACAACAATACCATAAAATTGATATCGCAGTTGATTTACCTAAAATGCAGCGGACTCCCTTCGTCTGGAGCTCCATCATGTTTAAAAACCACCCGTTTCTTGTTCTTAACCGTCTGTTATATCATCACAACAGTTTCATATCAACTATACACCGATAAGGGGTGCTAACCTCCTCGACTTCCGCGCGTCTAGAGAAATCTTGTGCTCTTGGATGGGTGCGGGACAGCACTTACAGCCTCGGTTTGCACTGTTCCAACACGAAATGTGGAATGTAGCGGTCTACTTCTGGCCAGCTGCAGGGAAAGTTGGTCAAAGACAATATAAGGAAATCTTCCGGTTTCTAACTTTATGCTAAGAATGCGAGAATTTCCTGTGACTGCCATCCACATAGAGAAAGATCATAAATTACGCACCAGGATCGAAGTGCTAGAGATATGTAGGTCTCTGTCTGTTACACTTTGGTGTTTTTTTTGCGAATTAATAACAAACAAACTTAATGAGAGTCATCTATCAATATTTACATTTGCAAGACGAAGGACAAAATGTTCGGATTAAAATGTGGGTGAGGCACTGATCTAGTCCTTCGCTCCTAGTGTTCAATTATACATCAACGAAGCAATGACGGAAATGAAGGAAAGGTTCAAGAGTAAGATTAAGATTCAAGGTGAAAGGATGTCAGTAATAGGACTCGGTGATGACATTGCTATCCTCCGTGGAAATAAAGAACAATTACAGGAACTGTTCAATGGAAGGAACTCTCTAATTAGTACAGAATCGCACTGAGAGTAAATCGAAGGAAGGCGAAAGTAATAAGAAGTGTAAATGAGAACAGCGAGAGACTTAACTTGGGAACTGGTATCGCCTAATAGACGAAGTTAATGAGTAAGCATAATCCAAACTTATCGATGTCTTATTCATTCACATCGTGGAAATTAAAACATTGATTCCTTAGCACAATTAAAATAAATTATCTAATACCTTAACGAAAACAATACGCTTGCACCGTCATGTATTGCGCCTCGTTAACGCATAGGATGGTGCCTAGGAAATTCAAGTGAAAACGCTGGGGGGAAAGTACGTGGAGAGAAACTAAACTTTCAAATGAGCTTTTATTTTCATGAAAACTGATATTAACATTGAAGCAGAATAGGAAAGAAAAATTCCCCAAGTGGCTGAGTATTTTAACAAAGGTAGCAAGCATGCGAACAGACATAAATAGTTGAAATTTGAACAAATAACTGACACACCTTGGAAAAAGATAGAGAGAAATGCAGTGTGCGGAATAAATAATGAATGGTAAAGGCAGAGGACTTGTTTGTAGCAAAACCTGGTACATACAAACAAAGCAAGTTTCAGAAACACATATATTTAGGATTAAATTAACACTGAAAGACTATCTACACGCGAAAATCACGGATGGAATCAGGTAAGGATGGAGCTGAATGAAACACGAAAACGTGAGTCCAGTGGGACAAAACACGCGGATAGAGAGTACACAGGAAGTAGAATATTTATTGAAACTTTAGCAATAAATAAGAATTACATGCACGTAAAGATAAAACTTCACATTCATTCACTTAAAAGACTGACCTCCTCCCATATAACTAATTCTAAGTCTCACGAGCTATCTCACACTACATCTCTAAATTCCAATGGAACAAAGTAAACCACTGAATAAATCAGTAAATCACGAAAAACCTGTCATTCGCTACTCTAAATAAATCATGGATCATGACTCCGCAAACAAAGCTGTAAAAAAAGAGAGATCAAATACTATAGTCAGACTGAATACTTACACAGTCTCATCACACTTTTAACTTAGCATGACCGCCCTTAACCGACGATGGGCCCAGACCAGAACCCAACAGCAGAGTAGGTTTTCCCGCTTGCTGACCAGTAAACGTCCAGGCACAGCCGAAATACATACGGCAAAATTTATTGCGCATGCGTGAAGTCTGCCCTATCGAAACCGAGTAAACAGCTGTGTATGAAACCAAAAGCGAACATAAGTTTCGTTTATTTTACTTATTGTGCATTTTAGATGCTGGGCTTACCTACAAGTAAACAGTTGTCTGATATGTTGTAAAGTTAGAATCGTACAGTATAATGGACAATAACAAGAGAAACGACCACAGAGGAAAGTAGCGAGAGATTCCCATGAAGCAGCAGTACATGAGAAAAATAAAATTTCCGATTTTCTTACTGTAAACAACAAAATCTCGTTACACTGTAAAAAATACTGTATGTACTCGTAAAACAAACAGAGCTACATCAACTCCTTTTCCTTTAAAAAAATAAATATGATTTGTTTCACACTTGCACGTCTTCTTCACTACCACATATGCACTAAGGAGATAAAAGCCATGGGGTACGCTCTAATGTCGTGTCGGACCTCCTTTTTTCCAGGGTAGTGCAGTAATACGACGTGGCATGAACTCAACAAGTCGTCGGGAGTCATGCCGCCTCTATAGCTGTCAATAACTGTGAACGTTTTACACACCATAAAAGTTCAGCGGATGGTCAAACCATTCGCTTGAACTGTCTGGAATGTTCTTCAAAGCAATCACAAAGAATTGTGAGCCGGTGACATGGCGCATTGCCATCCATAAAAATTCTATTGTTGTTCGGAAACAATGACGTCATGAATGGCTGCAAATGGTCTCCAAGTAGTCAAACATCGAGAAGACATTCCATGTAAACACAGACACACCATTAAGGAGGCACCACCAGCTTGCAGAGTGCCTTGCTGACGACTTGTGTCCATGGCTTCGTAGGCCTTGCGCCACGTTCACCTACCATTAGTTCTTACCAACTGGAATCGGGACTCATCTACCCAGGCCACAGCTTTACATTCGTCTAGGGTCAAACCAATATGGCCACGAGCCCTGGAGAGGCGCTGCAGGTGACGTGCTTTTAAAATAGGCGTTCGCGTCGGACGTCTGCTGCCATAGCCCATTAACGCCGACTTTTGCCGCACTGTCCTAACGGATACGTTCGTCGTACGCCCCACACTTCTGGGGTTATTTCACGCAATCTTGCTTGTCTGTTAGCACTGACAACTCTATGCAAACGCCGCTGCTCTCGGTCGCTTAGTGAAGGCCGTCGGCCACTGCGTTGCCGGGGGGGGGGGGGGGGGGGGGGATGGTAATGCATGAAATTTGGTATTCTCTCCACTCTTCACGCTCTTGACACTGTGCGTCTCGGAATGTTTAATTTCTTAACGATTTCCGAAATGAAATGTCCCGTGTGTCTAGCTCCAACTACCATTCAGCATTCAAAGTTTGTTAATTCGCGTAGTGCTGCCATAATCATTTGAGAAAGCTTTTAACATGAATTACCCGAGCACAAATGACTGCGCCACCAATGTAGTGCCCTTTTATACCTTGTGTAAGTGATACTACTGCCATGTGAAAATGTGCATATCGCTGTCCCATTAATTTTGCCACCTCGATTATGAGGAAATACCGTAAGCACATAAAATTAATTTCTTTCCTATCTTATAGTTTCATATCACAGGTGGGGTGTAAAGTTAGTTCGCCTCCACGTGGTGCACCCTGGGTAACGCTAAATGAACTAACACAACTGGCGGCAGACCGAACGAAGAATTCCTGCCCCACATCACAGTGAAACAGAACGACAGACAAAGCGATTTGCAAGATACATACAACGGTCCTGTTAGGGACCAACTGACTAAGGATCTCGGACCATGCATGCGAATCTGCCATTTCAACATTGAGGGCATAAGCAGAGCAAAGTGTCAAGTATTGCAGAGAATTTTACACGATAACGACATTGACCTGGCAGCCATACAGGAAACTAATGCTGAAAATAGAGCCCAACTTGAAGCTAGAGTAAGGATACTGGGATATAATCTACTTGGAGCCACGTATGACAGACACTATGGCGTTGCGACACATGTGCGTGGGGACATAGAGGACGCCTTTCTAGTTGAAGTCTACATTGCAAATGATATCCATGAAGTTGTCATCAAAATAGGATAAGTTGCAGTAACTAACATCTATAAACCCCCTGCAACTACATGGCCCGTTGAAGTGATAAAGATTCACCCGCACCCAAGCGTATACATTGGGGACTATGATAGTCACCACGAAATGTGGAAATACAGTACGAATGATAGCAGTGGAGGCATGCTGGTCGATTGGTCCGAGGAACAAAATACATACCTGTCTTTGATGGCAAGGACCGAGGGACATTCAGATCAGCCGCATGGAACTGCGACTATAACCCGGATATGAGCTTTGTTTCGAGGGATACAAACGATAAACCACTGACAGCCTCTAGAAGGGTCCTGATGGACTTCAAACATAGCCAGCACCGCCCTGTGCTTATTAATATCGGTATATCCATTCCGATAATAAAGTCTTACCCTCGACCAAGGTGGAATTTTACAAGAGCTGACTGGACAAAATTCTCTGGACAGCTTGACTATACCTTGAGCTGGACCCCTCTAACCAGCAAGAGCTATGAGAGGTTTGTGGGAGCCGTTATTAGCTCTGCGAAAACAGTGATCCCACGAGGGTACCGCAAAACATACATTCCTGGTTGGACTGGGATACGCGATGACCTGTACGCGGAGTTCCTCAAGAATAGGGATCGGGAAATAGCGGATGAACTATTACATAACATCGACTTTATTAGATGGCAAAAATGGGAGAATACTGTTGAAAATCTAGACTTCTCAAAGTCAAGCCGACAAGCCTGGTCCGTAGTGCGTAAACTTGGAGGCGCAAATCCACCTGAACATAGAAAGGACGAAATATCCCCCAACAAGGTTGCATCCCACATAGTTTCTGTGTCTGGAGCCCCGCGTTATAGAAAGCACACAACAAAAGTGAAGAAAGACTTAAAACATTAAAAAGGACCCTTGCAATGAACTCAGAATATTCATCAGATATTCGTATCGAGGAGGTTACCAATGCCCTGAAGAAGGTTAAAACAGGCAAAGCTCCGGCTTTCGATGGTATCCACCCTGAGTTCTTCATACATGTCGGACATGTCGGAGCCTACACAAAACAATGGCTGGCTAAGTTCTTTACAGACATTCTCCAATTGGGTAACATTCCTCCCTCACTTAAACGAGCAAAGATCATCGCAGTCCTGAAACCTGCTAAACCAGGCGATAGACCAGAGAGTTACTGCCCCATTGCCCTTCTCAGTATGGTCTATAAATTACTAGAAAGACTGCTCCTCAACAGAATAGGCCAAGCTATACTCAAAAAAATCCCTATCGAACAAGCAGGATCTCGTCCCTATCGCTGCTGTGCAGATCAAGTCCTATCACTGACTACATATATAGGTCGGGGTTGCAGAAGAAACATAAAGTAGCTGCAGCATTCATAGACCTAACAGCAGCCTATGATACAATTTGGAAACAGGGACTCATGTACAAATTAATCTGTGCCGACCCCTGTAAGAAGATAACCAACCTCATTTGTCAAATAGAACCTTCCAAGTAATAACGGGGAATGAGAGAAGTAAACGGATGAAACTCAATAATGGACTCCCTCAAGGCTCTGTCCTTGCGCCCCTTCTCTTCAGCCTTTACATCGCTGACATGCCTGCAACCAGATCGCGCAAATTTGGTTATACTGACGACTGGGCTCTGGCAGCAGCCCACAGAAACATAGAAACTGCAGAAGATATCCTTACGAGTGACCTAGGGATTCTCAGCGAGTACCTTAGAAAATGGAGGCTACAACCTAGTGCTACAAAGACGAAAGTATATACCTTCCATTTGAACAACAAAATGGCCAACAGAGAACTACATATATATCTAGATGGGAAAATACTAAATCACAACAAACACCGAAAGTACCTTGGGGTTACCCTAAATAGGACACTAACATTCAAAGAACACCTGACGAAAACTGCAGCGAAACTTAAAACACGCAACAACATATTGCAGAGGCTCTGTGGCACTACTTGGGGCTCCACAGCATCTACGTTAAGAACATCCGCACTTGGCTTGTTGTATCCAGTGGCAGAATACTGTTCCTCACTGTGGCTCAACAGCAAACACACATACGTGATAGATAGCAAACTTGTTTTGGTTGGC
Source organism: Schistocerca americana (assembly GCF_021461395.2). Classification (NCBI taxonomy): domain Eukaryota; kingdom Metazoa; phylum Arthropoda; class Insecta; order Orthoptera; family Acrididae; genus Schistocerca; species Schistocerca americana. The sequence goes on from NC_060126.1 coordinate 331,860,387, forward strand.
AGGAGAGCCAACACCGGGTTACTAGTGGAGGCCGAAAGGCACGCGTTTTAGCTCACGCAGGCTGGCGTGAGGTCTGGAACAGGACAAGGAAATTAGAATTTAGAAAAACGGATGTAGCTGGTGGAATACTTAACTTTAATCCATTAATGGTGAACGTCGGTCTGGACGGTACAGGATTCACAATATCAATAGTAACTGCTAATGGCGCCATGCTAGGTCGTAGCAAATGACGTAGCTGAAGGCTATGCAAAACTATCGTCTCGGCAAATGAGAGCGTATTTTGTCACTGAACCATCGCTAGCAAAGTCGGTTGTACAACTGGGGCGAGTGCTAGGAAGTCTCTCTAGACCTGCCGTGTGGCGGCGCTCGGTATGCAATCACCGATAGTGGCGACACGCGGGTCCGACGTATACTAACGGACCGCGGCCCATTTAAAGGCTACCACCTAGCAAGCGTGGTGTCTGACGGTGACACCACATTCCCCCCCGCAAATCGGCGTACAGTTGTGGCATAAGGCTTCCGCCCGCCTTGGGGAGGACCCCATGTTGACGTATGCGACGAGGTGGGGAACCTAACAACAGGCGAGGCTGTGCCACCCGCACCCTGCCATTCGGACCGCGGGGAGCTAGGAAACGCCTGAAAACCTGCACCAGGGTGCACGCCAACGTGCGGTGTATGCGCCCGCAGAGAGACAGAAGGGGCCGAAGGGTCGACCTCCATCGGGCCAGGGCACCCGACGGGCGAAGACGACATATGGTCCGGAGCAGGCAAGAGTTCCATGTCGGAGGACAACTGGTCAAGGAAGCGATCGGCAGCGCGTGACCCAGGGAGGCGCCCAGCGGTTACAGCGACGCGTCCACTGCGGGCGTCGCCGGCGGGAGAACAGGCGGCGGCGGCGGTGGCGGCGGCGGCGCGTCGCCGCGGGGCAAAATGGAAGGCAGCGTCGGTAACACCTGGGGATGAGGCGAGCCAGTAGATGGGTCCCCAGGGCGCTGACCGGAAGGCACCGTCGCTGAAAGCAGACGGAGAGCGGCAGATCCCATGCGACTACAGAGGCGCAGCTGGTTGAGATGCCGGCGCACCTCACCAGAGGCCCCCAAAACCAGATACATAGCGCGTCCGAGGCAGCGAAGAATGCGCCCTTCGAGCCAACGCCGTGAACCTCGGTAGTGACGATAGTAGACAACGTCGCCTGGAGCAAAAGCAGGTGTCTGCCGCTGCACAGGAACCTGATGCGGCGGATGTAGCAAAGACATCAAGGTTCGATGAGGACGACCGTGGAGCAACTCAGCCGGCGAGCGACCATCTCGGGGCTGAGAGCGATACGAGGACAAAAAGAGCAATAACGCGTCCTCCCGAGAACGCGACTCTTTTAACTTCAACATCTGTGACTTGAAAGTCTTGACCAATCGCTCAGCGGCACCGTTTGACTGTGGCGAAAACGGCGCGGACGTCAGGTGTTGAATACTATTGACCTTGCAGAATGACTGAAATTCTGCGGACATGAATTGTGGGCCATTGCCGGAAACAATAGTCTGTGGAAGACCTTCAATGCAAAAGATAGCAGATAACGCTTGGATGGTGGCAGATGACGTCGTGGAAGACATCCGGACAACAAAAGGAAAATTACTGAATGAATCTATCACAACCAACCATCGAGCATTCCAGAATGGACCAGCAAAATCGATGTGTAAGCGTTTCCAAGGGGAAGTGGCTTTGGGCCATGCAAAGAATTTCCGCGGTGGTGCTGATTGTTGTTCGGCACACACCATGCAAGAAGAGCACATATTCGTAATCGCGGCATCGATTCCGAACCAAGTACAGTGCTGACGAGCAAGTTGTGTCGTTCACACTATACCTCAATGTCCTTGGCGGAGAAGCTGTAAGACAGAGGACTGTAACGAACGTGGGACCACGACCCTGGACTGATCATTATCAGAACGCAACAGCAAATCACCACGTCGAACAAAAAGTCTCTCCTTGTGAGCAAAAAATCGGCGAACCAACGGGTCCCCGATCCGTGACTTTGGCAAGGGCCATTGCGTAGCAACAAAACGCAGAACGGTAGCAAGGACAGGGTCGGCAGCTGTGGCTGTAGCTACACGACGAAAATCAATCGGAAACGATTCGACCACATCATCGGTTGCCGAATCAATGAACATGCAAGCAAGTTCGGAGGAATCGAATGCTCTATCCTCATTAACAGGCAAACGGGACAACGCATCTGCGTTTCCGTGCTTAGCAGTGGACCGATACAAGATATCGTAGCGCTACTGCGAGAGGAAAATAGACCAGCGAATGAATTTCTGCGCTGTACGTGGAGGTACAGGCTTGTTCGGATGAAAAAGCGATGTCAAAGGTTTGTGGTCTGTGATGATGGTAAAGTAACGACCATACAAGAAATCATGAAACCTTGTAACACCAAATACGAGAGCCAATGCTTCTTTCTCGATCTGTGAATAATTTCTTTGCGTACACGAGAGCAATTTGGACGCAAAGGCAATAGGGCGATCGTGCGATCCATCTTTGTGCGCAAGCACAGCACCGATCCCGAAATCCGATACATCTACCATCAACAAAAGGGGCTTCTGGGGATCGAATGGCGTAAGGCAAGTATTGGAAAGCAACGCCGATTTCAACTGCCGAAAGGCTTCGCATTCCGTCGTCCAGACGAAC